>NC_135236.1:518405008-519005008 GCF_051348905.1 Ranitomeya variabilis | reverse complement strand
ATATGTCGGTCGGTGAACTTCCGCCGCTTGGAATCCGGACACATCTGGACGGAACAGAATGTGAATTCATTACAAGGTAAGTATACATTAAGATATACACTCACCAGCCACTTTATTAGGTACACCATGCTAGTAACGGGTTGGACCCCCTTTTGCCTTCAGAACTGCCTCAATTCTTCGTGGCATAGATTCAACAAGGTGCTGGAAGCATTCCTCAGAGATTTTGGTCCATATTGACATGATGGCATCACACAGTTGCCGCAGATTTGTCGGCTGCACATCCCAAAGATGCTCCATACAAGGCAGGATGGATCCATGCTTTCATGTTGTTTACGCCAAATTCTGACCCTACCATCCGAATGTCGCAGCAGAAATCGAGACTCATCAGACCAAGCAACGTTTTTCCAATCTTCTACTGTCCAATTTCGATGAGCTTGTACAAATTGTAGCCTCAGTTTCCTGTTCTTAGCTGAAAGGAGTGGTACCCGGTGTGGTCTTCTGCTGCTGTAGCCCATCTGCCTCAAAGTTCGATGCACTGTGCGTTCAGAGATGCTCTTAGGCCTACCTTGGTTGTAACGGGTGGCGATTTGAGTCACTGTTGCCTTTCTATCAGCTCGAACCAGTCTGCCCATTCTCCTCTGACCTCTGGCATCAACAAGGCATTTCCGCCCACAGAACTGCCGCTCACTGGATTTTTTTTCTTTTTCGGACCATTCTCTGTAAACCCTAGAGATGGTTGTGCGTGAAAATCCCAGTAGATCAGCAGTTTCTGAAATACTCAGACCAGCCCTTCTGGCACCAACAACCATGCCACGTTCAAAGGCACTCAAATCACCTTTCTTCCCCATACTGATGCTCGGTTTGAACTGCAGGAGATTGTCTTGACCATGTCTACATGCCTAAATGCACTGAGTTGCCGCCATGTGATTGGCTGATTAGAAATTAAGTGTTAACAAGAAGTTGGACAGGTGTACCTAATAAAGTGGCCGGTGAGTGTATACACCAGGATGACGAACATACATACCAGGATTGGGGATATATATACCAGGATAAGGGAAATATATATCAGGACAAGGCATATATGTACCAGGATGGGGCACAGGATAAGGGACATGTATACCAGGATAGGGGATATATATGCCAGGATGGGGGTACATATATACTAGGGTGGGAGATATATAAACCAGTATGAGGCCCAGGATAAGGGACATATACCAGGATGGGAGATATACTGTATATACCAGGATGGGGCCCTGGAAAATGAACATACCGGTATGTACCAGATGGGGGCTATATATACTAGGATGACGCCAGTAAGGGAAGCATATATACCAAGTTGGAGGACATATGGGGCATATATATACCAGGATGGGGCCAGAATGAGGGACATATATACCAGGATGATTTGCCCCAATGACAGCCTTTATCCAATTGGCAAATACCTTGGCTAGCATCTTGTAGCCCACGTTCAAGAAAGAGATGGGAAGTAAATTTTTTACACAAGATTGTGTAAGATGGAGAGACGGAAGCACCTCAGAGATGGAAGCATTGTGCTCTCCATCACAATCTCCTCATATTGTGCCAACAAATGAGGTTCCCAGTACTACATAAAGCTCCTCTGTAAGACCATCACCTCCCAGGATCCTGCCAGGCACTAGTATAGCGTTTGCAAATAAATGTGACTCTTTTAATGCCACATGGTAATGCCACATTTTGGCATGTAGTATGTTTTCTCACATATTCCCATCATAGCCCTACATCTGTGTGGGAGCACACAATAAATCTACAATAGTCCTCCTAGACAACATCTCTGAAACCAATAAATATGCTAATCGTAAACCTTGTATATTGAAATGTCATTTCCACATAGGGAAATGTACTGCACTAATCCTTATTACCATTCCAAGTGTGTCCATACATTTTCACGGTCTCAGTGCTGGATGGTTAAATAAATTAACATTCAAATGTAGCATCTGTATTGGTTTGAAGCCAGAGCAAACAGGGAACACATACAACAAAGCCAGGCAGCTTCAATATCCTAGTAAAAGAAGCTGAAAATTTTAAAAATTTGCTCGTGCAAAAAACTCCAGCATGCCCGATTTTCCTCCGTAAATCGGATGAGACTCACCCATTCACATCTATGAATGCAAGAAAAATGGATGCCGTATGGAGCCACAATATAGCATCTGATTTTTACGGATACATTGCAGTTCTGTAACTTGGGAAACTATAAATCATTCTGTAAATGATTAATACTGTGGCTGCTGAGTAAAACAATGGATTGTACAGATTTCAAATGAAAGACAAGTGAGAAAAAAAATCATACCACTTTTTTGAATAAAAATTGGACTTATTTTTCATACTGTCATATGACCCTAGCCTAAAAAAGAAAAATGAAACATAACTCAGAAACTGCGCCCTGTATGAATATGGCCTAGTGCCTCGTTCTCGTTTTGGATTTGCGCTTTCTTTTCCACTTTTTACAGCCTACTATGCTCCCATAATGATAGTGAAACATGTAACAGGCTAAGTTTACTGAACAGTGATAAAACTTTCAAATTCCATGGCCACATGGCTTTTCAGGTAAAATGAATTATTTGCAAAAAAACACACATACTATGTACGAGGGCAGAAGAGGACCCCTGTTCAAGAAGAGTATATGGTTATGGACCTTTGCAGTCATCATAATGCACAATTCCACCTGCTTAGGAGGGAGACGTGGGCCCCCTTACCTCTTGGGCCCTGTGCAGTTGCACACCTTACACCGATGTATGTCTGCCCCCGTTTTGTGCCAATATTATGGCACATGTTCATTTTACAAACTCTCAGCCTCACTTCTCAAAACTGTACAAAAACATGGAGCACGGCATGTATGACATTTTTGCCCCAATTTCTGCCCCAATTTCTGCCTGAGTTATGCCATCATGGGCCATATTTTTTTATGTTATGCACTCCATTTTTAAAATATTAAAAAAACAAGTGTAGAATTCTATGCGTGGCATAGTTACATTCTATATCTGATAAGGTTAAAAGAAGACAAAGGTCCATCAAGTCCAACCTATCATTTTAACCTGTTGATCCAGAGGATGGCGAAAACCTGAGACGATGCTAATTGTCTCATGCTAGGGAAAAAATTGTTAGAGACTTCAATTGTGGATGTTAAAATAAAACCCCAGATTAAAATCCCATTAACAGGTATGAGCAAATACATGGGCAGGAACCTGGTCCAATGAAACATTGGCATTTCATGGCTGACAGATGGGAGCAGTGTAAACCGCCTCCTTCCAGCCAGCAACTTCCTTTGATTAGTTGGCCTAGTATGATGTCATGTGTGCATCACACCACAACATTGACATCTTGCCAGGCTAGCTAATAAAAGAGGAGTCAGGCATGCCAACAGCTAGGAGGCAGTCCACACGGCTCCCGTCCAGCAGCCATGGAATATTGATGTGGCCACTTGACCAGAGTCCTGCGAATCGATTTGCTTATCTCTAAATAGTGCCTATAAATTGTAATATTACATTATTCAAAAAGGCTTGTAGCTTTTCTTAAATTTGCTTAATCAGACAATCATCAGAACATTGTGTGGCAGAGTTTACTGCTCTCACAGTAAAGAATCATTATCTATGGGATGGTATTACCGATCAGTATGGTCTCCACTTGATGGAGTTATATAACTCACATATGATATTTTTGGCATTATAAATGTTTATATTAATGGAGATATTCCAAGAATTGAAAGTTATCCCCATGTATAGGATAGGGAATAACTTACTGATCACTCGGGGCCAGTCGATTGGGAGCCCTAGTGATCCTGAGAACAGGGCTGTGTCTCCTGAGAAAGCGGCTCTATTTTCTTGAAAGGAGCGGAGTTGTGTATGTTCAACCTCTGCTTCTTCTGGAAATTGCTGAGCATTGTTTGACAGTTCCATAGACAATAAGCAGAATAGAGTGGTATATACACACCTCCGAAGAGTCCACATGTGTTTACTAAACAATTCAGATTTACCGCATATAATGAATGGCTTTGGGTGACACGATGCTGCTAATTGACATGCTACGGGCTCCTAAAACCGCACAGCTGGTGAGTTTAGGCAGCGTCAACTAGATGCATAGTAGGCATGGGATTTCTATAAATCCATCCACTGTGCTTGTAACCTAGTGTTTTGGGCACAGCACAGGTGAGCTGCATCCAAAACGCTGGTATTCGGGATCGTGGGCACGTACCCTTAAGGATTTCTGCTGTTTCACATAATGAAGCAGTGCATATTTTTCTATATAGTCAAAAAAGGTTACCACATGGAAACCTGTCAGCTGTATGATAAAAGGACATATAATTAGCATACATATCTGCTCCGCGCTGGCCATTTGGCAAAAGGACTACACCAAAATGTGCTGTTCAGTTATTATTTAGATGATAGTCTATAAGTACAAAACAGGTTTACTGGTACTTTAACCCCTTCCTGACATTAGACGTATCTATACGTCATGGAAGGGAAGGACTTACCGACCAATGCGCTATATTTACGTCATGGCAATCGCAGCGGCACAGGCTCTATGCGAGCGTGATCGCTGCCGCATGTTCAACTAACATGAAAGTTGACACCCGGCTGTCACTGCCAGGAGCGGTGCCCGCACTGCCCATAGTATTTTGTCATGATCACATCTGGGCCACCAGGCTACGGAAAGCCTCTTAGACCATGCACAAAGCATGGTCTAAGGGGCTTGGGTCAGTGCAGCACTGACAGTTATAAATCATTGCAATGCTAGTGCTTTGCAATGCTTTATAACAGCGATCAGAATGGTAAAAGTGAAAGGCCGATAGAGGGACTAAGTAAAAAAGTTTTTTTTTTAAAAAGTGTAAAAATATGTTTTTTTAAATTGCAAAATAATAATAAAAATAAAAAAAGGTTAAAAAAAAGAAACAAAAAAAAAGTACATATTAGGTATTGTCGCATCCGGAATGACCCGACCTATAAAACTGTCACACTAGTTAACCCCTTAAGTGAATACCGTAAAAAATAAATAAAAAATGAGGCAAAAAAACTATGCTTTTCTATCATACCGCTGAACAAAAAGAGGAATTAAACGTGATAAAACGGACGAATGTAAATAATAAACTAGCAGCTAAAACAACATTTTAGTGGTAAAAATTTAATTATTCCTTATTCACCGCCCAATGGTATAAAATTCTGTGAGGCACATGTGGTGTCAATATGATCACTGTACTTCTAAATGAATTCCTTGAGGGTTGTGGTTTGTAAAATGAGGTCACTTATGGGGGAGTTTCTGCTGTTTTGGAACCTCAGGGGCTCTGCCAATGTGACATGGCATCCTACAACCATTCCAGCAAGATCTGAATTCCAATATGGCGCTTCTTCCCTTCTGAGTTTTACATTGTGACTCAAAAGTAGTGTTTGACCACAAATCGAGTATTGTGGACTCAGGAGAAATCGCAAAACTAATTTTGAGGTCCATTTTCTCCTGCTATCCTTATGAAAATGAAAAGATTTGGGGCAAAAACAACATTTGTGGTAAAAATATATATTATTTTCATGTTCATAGTTCAACGTTGTAAAATTCTGTGAAGCACCTGTAGCTTCAAGGTGCTCACTACATGTCTATATAAATTCCTTGAGGGTTCTAGTTACCAAAATAGGGTCACTTGTGTGGGGTTTCCAGTTTAGGCACATCAGGGCTCTCCAAACGCAGCATGACACCCACAGACCATCCATCAACGTCTGCATTCCAAAACGTCACTCCATCACTTTCGAGCCGTGTTGTGCACCCAAATAGTAGTTTTCCCAAACATATGGGGTATGGGAGTACTCAAAAGAAATTGCACAACAAATTTTGGGGTCCATTTTCTCCTGTAACCCTTGTGAAAATAAAAATAATTTCGGGCTAAATGAACAATTTTGTGGAAAAATTAGATTTTTTATTTTCACGGGTCAAGGTTATAAACTTCTGTAAAGTGCCTGGGGTTTAAAGTGCTCACCACACATTGAGATAAATTCCTTGAGGGGTCAGGTCTACTTTCCACAATTGGGTCAGTTGTGGGGGGTTTCCACTTTCTAGGCACATCAGGGGCTCTCCAAATGTGACATGTCGTCCGCTCTCAATTACAGCCATTTTTGCAATCAAAAAGTCAATCGGTGCTCCTTACCCTCTGAGCCCTGCTGTGCGTCCAAACAGTAATTTTCTCTAACATATGAGGTATCGACGTAATCAGGTGAAATTGCTCAACTAATTTGGGGGTCCATTTTCTCCTGCTACCCTTGTAAAAATAAAACATTTGGGCTGAAATAAAATTTTTGTGAAAAAAAATTAAAATGTTCATTTTTTCCTTCCACATTGCTTTAACTCAGTTGAAGCACCTGAAGGGATAATAAACTTCTTGAATGTAGTTTTGAGCACTGTGAGGGGTGCAGTTTTTTTAGAATGGTGTCACTTTTGGGTATTTTCTGTCGTACAAGCCCCTCAAAGTTACTTCATGTGATGTGTTCCCTAAAAAAATGGTTTTTCAAATGGTTTTGTTGGAAAAATGAGAAATTGCTGAGAGACTTTTAACCCTTCTAACTTCCTAACAAAAAATATGTTTAAAAAATGATGCAGATGTAAAGTAGACATGTGGTAAATGCCATTTATTAACTATTTTGTGTGACATAATTCTCTGGTTTAAGGATGTAAGAATTAAAAGTTTGAAAATTTCAACATTTTCTCCAAATTTCCAACATTTTCACAAATAAAGTCATTTCGAACAAATTTTACCACTATCATGAAGTACAATATGTCATGAAAAAAATATCCTCAGAATTAGTGGGATACGTTGAATTTTTCAAGAGTTAAGGCCCCGTCTCACATAGCGAGATCGCTAGCGAGATCGCTGCTGAGTCACAAGTTTTGTGACGCAACAGCGACCTCAGTAGCGATCTCGCTATGTGTGACACGTACCAGCGATCAGGCCCCTGCTGCGAGATCGCTGGTCGTGTCAGAATGGCCTGGACCTTTTTTTGGTCGTTGAGGTCCCGCTGACATCGCTGAATCGGTGTGTGTGACACCGATCCAGCGATGTCTTCACTGGTAACCAGGGTAAACATCGGGTTACTAAGCGCAGGGCCGCGCTTAGTAACCCGATGTTTACCCTGGTTACCAGCGTAAATGTAAAAAAAAAAAAACAGTACATACGCACCATCTGTTGCCCGTCAGGTCCCTTGCCGTCTGCTTCCTGCTCTGACTGAGCCGCCGTACAGTGAGAGCAGAGCGCAGCGGTGACGTCACTGCTGCGCTCTCACTTTCCGGCCGGATCAGTCAGAGCAGGAAGCAGACGCCAAGGGACCTGACGGGCAACAGATGGTGAGCATGTACTGTTTTTTTTTTTTTACACTTACGCTGGTAACCAGGGTAAACATCGGGTTACTAAGCGCGGCCCTGCGCTTAGTAACCCGATGTTTACCCTGGTTACCCGGGTGCTGCAGGGGGACTTCGGCATCGTTGAAGACAGTTTCAACGATGCCGAAGTCGTTCCCCTGATCGTTGGTCGCTGGAGAGAGCTGTCTGTGTGACAGCTCCCCAGCGACCACACAGCGACGCTGCAGCGATCAGCATCGTTGTCTGTATCGCTGCAGCGTCGCTGTGTGAGACGGGGCCTTAAGTACCACATAAAGTGACACTGGTCAGAATTATAAAATTTGGCCTGGTCATGAAGGTGAAAACAGGCTGGGGGGTGAATTGGTTAAAACTAACTTTAGTGGAATTTGTTGAAAGCCAGGGTGGATAAGAATTCGGTTAAAAGTGAACATTACATTAAATAGAGCTTATTTGAATGCGCTGCTTTACATTAAAGATCTGACCTCATCCTAAGGCTGGCAAATAAGCTTTACTGTTGCCGTCAGCTTCCCCCAGAACCGTCCTACTCCGATATATTATTATTATCATTATTTGACATTATTTGATATATGACATAATGTTTGTAATGCTCAATGAGTATTTGCTTTGGACAGCACTCGTTTTAATGAATCAGAAAATGTCAATTCACTGTGATATGGTAATGCACCATACCAGGTGAGATCACTGGTCACATTGGGTGAATCACACTTTCTTGACATTTAGCATTACAACCATAAGCAAACAAAATCTTGATTCCGCACATTTTAGGAATATTTCTATCTATCTATCTATCTATCTATCTATCTATCTATCTATCCCATATCTATCTATCTATCTATCTATCTATCTATCTATCTGTCTATCATCAGTCTATCTATCTATCTATCTATCTATCTATCTATCTATCTATCTATCTATCTATCCCATATCTATCTATCTATCTATCTATCTATCTATCTATCTATCTATCTATCTATCTATCCCATATCTATCTATCTATCTATCTATCTATCTATCTATCTATCATCTATCTATCTATCTATCTATCTATCTATCTATCCCATATCTATCTATCTATCTATCTATCTATCCATCCAATATCTATCTATCTATCTATCTATCTATCTATCTATCTATCTGTCTATCATCAGTCTATCTATCTATCTATCTATCTATCTATCTATCTATCCCATATCTATCTATCTATCTATCTATCTATCTATCTATCTATCTATCTATCTATCTATCTATCCCATATCTATCTATCTATCTATCATCTATCTATCTATCTATCTATCTATCTATCTATCTATCTATCTATCTATCTATCCCATATCTATCTATCTATCTATCTATCCCATATCTATCTGTCTATCTATCTATCTATCTATCTATCTATCTATCTATCTATCTATCTATCATCAGTATTTTATCTCTACTTATGTTACATTTATTTCATATTTATCTATTTATATCCATTTTACTATTGTATCACTAAGCATATCATCTATTCATTATACCAGGAACACTTGTGCCAGCCATATAGTTTCAGCCTGCTAGTTATGAAGAAGTTGTCTCATCGTTGACATTCATGACACATCCACCCTTCCCTTTCTTCACCGTCTCCCACTGCACTGCCCAATGCCGAGACCACCGTCATGGGTGGCTGTGGAGGGTGCATGGCTTTCTCTATCGACTTCTATGAGTCTTCTTAAAACAGCTTCTCTCACTTCCCGTAAATCTGGGATAAGGAAGACCCTTTACAAGAGTCAGACTAATGTGGTTTATTACTATTCTTTGTAAGATACATTGTCATACAATGAATTTTTCCTCAATTACAACTTAATACCTACCCACTGGAAAAGAACGGGGGATCTGTGTCCCTTTTTTAATGTACAGCAGAGGGGAAGAATTCCCCCTGCCTCTCCATTCATAGTATATATAGGACTAATGAAGGTAACCGTGTACAGAGCTCGGCTGTCTCCATCAGTTCCCTATGTTTTACATGAAGCTCCAGTGCACAATCTTGACTGAAGCACTGTTCAGATGGTGGTTTTAGGATCCCCATGGTCGTAGTCATGGGGGATCTGGTGGTGGGACCCTCAGCAATATCAACAACTTACCACCTATCCTGTGGTTAGGTAATAAGCTATGATTATAGAACATCCCCTCAAACGTTTAAGCATATTTTTGGTTTATGCGGTGTGGATTTTAAAACCACTGCTTTCCCTTTATACTTGTTCTAAAGTCATATAAAAACATGTATCATCATCTATTATGGACTTGTTTGGTCATTGAAGGTACTTCACCAAAATTATATTTTTGTGGAAAAAATGAGCAGTCGCCAGATGATCTCACCAAGTCATTTTCTGCTTTAAATAGATGATAGAGTAAAACACTTGAGTAAATAACCTCGTTTCCTTCTACTGTTGGGCAGTCTTGTCATTACTAATTTCACTGACATATGCTTTTAATGTAGGGCTCGTTGGTACTAAAAATACCAATGCCCCACTCTCCTGTAATAGCGTAATAAGATGCAGGCTTCTCTTTTCAGCATGTTTTCGTCCACAGGTTGTACTGACCTCGTCAGGCAAGGAGATAATAATTTTATTATAATTACATGATTCGAAACATATCCAATAATTTATCACCACAGTCAGTTATTATTTTATCAATGTTTTAGTAAGTTCTTAAATGAGTTTTAATATGGTCACAGTGGTGCGGTTCTGGGGACTGGAACTAAAATGGACTACCCCTTAGTTTGTTCAGATAAACATTTGTATTTACTGATTAATGATACCTGAGTTGATGAAATCTGTCTTGTGGTTGTTGTTTAATCTTTATTTTCTGTTTTCAGTTAATGAGAGTCTCGTGCTCCAGGGCAGTCTCTGGGAGGTCTTCATGTGGTGCTCTGCTTAGGTATTCATCAGTTTGGCTTCTGATGGGTCACTGATCCCTCACTGACCTGCCCCATATTTTACATACTGAATATAATATGTTTTGAAAAAAAAAATTAACATTCAGCCAGCAGGCAGGAGCTGTAGCATGACTGCATCTATAATGTCCATTTAATTATTTTATTTGGTGATATAAATTTATTCAGAAAAAAAAATTAACTTTCAAAATGGTCCCTGCTGCGCCTGCCGAGTAGTATCTACCAGCGATCCGATAGATGCTACTGCACAGGCGCCATTTTGCTAAAGGAAAAAAAAAATTGTCTCCACCGAGATGGCGCCTGTGCAGTAGCATCTATTGGATTGCCGATAGAAGCTACTGCGCTGGCACGGCTGGCATCATTTTGAGAGAATTTTCTTTTTTCTCTGAATAAATTTATATCACCAATAAAAATTGGACATTATAGATGCAATCATGCTCCAGCGCAGGTGGCGGCACCGGTGTCTGCATGCTGAATGTGAATTTATTTTTTTCAAAACATTTTATTCAGTATGTAAAATAGGGGGTCAGTGAGGGACTGAGGGATCAGTGACCTGTCAGAAGCCATACTGGTGAATACCTAAGCAGAGCACCACATGCAGACCCCCACAGGCCGCCCCCGGAGCACAAGCATATCATTAACTGAAAATAAAGATTAAACAACCACAAGACAGATTTCATCAGCCAAGTATCATTTTTTTCAGTATAACGGCGCCGACCTGACAGTGTGTGTAGGTTACCGTGCACAAACCTGCTGACAGGTTCCCTTTAATAGGTGCGTAAACAGATCACATGGGTTGTCATACCTATGCAATATGTTTTTCATGGATACATTACAATTATAAAGGTAGGAAACTGTATTTGTCCTTTAATTAATTGGTTCATGTAAAAAGCGGATGCCATATGAATGTGTAAAATGGACGCATAGATTGCATACAACTGTATAAAACAGACAGACAGATGGCATACTAATGACTATATGCAAGAAATATAGTCAGTTTTTTCTAGAAGGAAAATGGATGATTTTGCATATGTTTGTGTGAACTCAATTTTAGGCCAGGTTCAGACAAGCATATGCAAAATCGTCCATTTTTCATCTAGAAAAAAAACTATTTTAATTCACATGCCATCTGTATGCAACGCATATATTAGTTTTTTATACCCATATGCAATCTAAATGCTTTTTTTTACATTGGTACATTGTTTTATTACAGCTGTATGACATCAGAATGTGCTGGGGGTGGGGCAAACTTGGCAATTGCCCAGGGCTCCCATCCTTGACATAGGGGCCCTATGGAGCCATCATATTGTATATAGGAACTATGGGGAACGTCATATTCTATATAGGGGAGCTGTAGGGGGCATTATATTGTATATAAGGGAGCTATGGGGCACATCACAATGTATAGGGGGCTGTGGTGGACATCATACTGTATATATGAGAGCTGTGGGGGCCAACATGCTGTGTATATGGGGGCTGTTGGGATATTAGTTGACATTATTACTTTTAGGCAAAGGAAGAGGGAGAGCTAGGGAGCACTACCAATGGGCGAGGAGCCAATTGCGACCTATAAGGTAAGTATAATAAGGGGTGCAACTCAATGCATAGCACTCCTGCACTATATGGTACTCTGGGGACGCCCAGAGTTTACCTGCTACCTTGCTCTGTGCACATAAGCCTTTGTGCACATAAGTCACCGTTTGTGCATATGTGTTGTGCTATTTATGCTACATCTTTGTATTTTACATTTACGAAAGTACCAGCAGTGTGTTGGTGGCGTGACTCACCATATATTATTGTATCTTTAGCTGTCTCCATATATTTACTCTGTATAGGACCATTGGTGTGTTGGTTGTATTTTAATATGTTTTTATTGGTGTTTTCTGTCTTCCTCATTAATAAATAATTTTTTGTATTTTTTCAACTTAATTGTATTCTGCCTGTGCGCCCTATATGCATAGTCTCTTTTCTTGTTTGTTTGGATTATTACTTTTAGGGGCACTCAAGGCAGAATATTAAATGCTA
Source organism: Ranitomeya variabilis (assembly GCF_051348905.1). Taxonomy (NCBI): domain Eukaryota; kingdom Metazoa; phylum Chordata; class Amphibia; order Anura; family Dendrobatidae; genus Ranitomeya; species Ranitomeya variabilis. The sequence continues at coordinate 518,992,659 of NC_135236.1, read as the reverse complement.
GGTGGCCACTTAAGAGGCATCATTACATTATAGGGCACTCAGTGTATTGTCAGAGGGGACACAGCAGGCATTATTACTTTCTAGGGACAAAATGTGAACACTTACTTTTTACAGCACTCATATTTTCTAGGGGGCAATTTTACTATCTATATGACACAAAGTTGGCATTTTGATATGTAAGGGGCATGGTGTTGGGCATTACTATGTCAGGCAGTAAGAGGAGAACTATTACCATGTCACACAGCAGGTACAATAACAGCATCAAATACAGTAGCAGAAGCCCAGAATCGGGGTGCCAGTAGGAAGGGGAGTTGTGTAGAGTGGGAATAGATGCGAATAATGCTGGAAATGTGAGAAGTCCAATGTCTTTGTTGTATACTCTACAGACACTCAGTGTGAGCCAGATGGAAAAGACAGGAAAAGTGAATGACTCCATGAGATAGAGTGTCACCTGTAAGACACTGTCTATGTAGGTACATGATCTTCCGATCTGGTATCCACCACAATACGGTCACCATATAGCTGTAATATCACTCTTGTTTTTGTATATCATTTATAAAAAAAGCACTGTTCTCGGCAGCACATCACCCTGTGTGTATACAGGAGATAACATGATATGTATGGGGACAGAGCGATCTGTTAGTGATTGTTCCATCCCCATCATTCTTTGATCATAGTCTAATGGTGCTCATTTAATGATCTGAAATCTGCTTATAACATAAATGTTTCTGTGTGATGGAACAAATCTGTTCGCATTTGGGGCCCTACTTTTAATTTTTGCGGCAGGGCCCCACTTTGTCAAAAACCAGTCATGTCCGCGTGTACGCAGGTTACCAGTACTGTTCACTATGTCATTTTTTCTTTGGCTCTAGACCCTCACTGATCGGACCCGTCTAATAAATAAAATGAGATACCTCTTTAGGAAACATTTTAAGAACATATTATTGGGGGTAGCTCTTCTTTCACCAAGAATAGCACTGTAGATCTGTCCGCCATATCCGGAATCTGATGATCTACTTTGATATGAGAAGCAAACTCCCATATTGGTCCTCCAGCTTGAATGCATCTTAGTACATAGCAAATAGCTTAGTTACCAAGTCTTGAAAAAGTTAGAAAAGTTTTTTTTTTTTGGCCATGTGACTATATTTCGTCTTGTTTTTACTTTATGTAACATAGAAGAAAGTTCCTGGTCTAAACAATGTATAGTTTACAGAGCGTGTGTTCTCGATATCTATAAGAACATACTAACCACAGAAAAGTATTGTGTTGGTGTCCTAAGATAGATATCTCTGATACAATGTATCGGTGGAGTGAATCGATGACCTACGCAGCATTCGTTTTCTTCAGCCTAACCCCTCTTACTCAAATATGTAATGTGACACATACAAACACACGAGCACAATGCTCTTCACCAGTCACTGTGACGTGGCCCATGAATCTTCTAGCCTCTCCCAGAAGCGTCACAATCACATGACCCAGAAACCTGTGAAGAGAACACATCAAGGCCAGGAAAGAATGACTTGTAAAGCCACCCGCTGGTCTCCTGTTTAGAAGGCTTTACATAAACATCAGGGGCCGACACTGGCCAATCCATATAGTTTAGCATCTGGCCTGATGGTGAAATACCCCCAAAATATCACATATGCCTTGGATCAGGTCATATAAACTGCAACAACTGCAACTGTGTTAAGAATATATATACACTCCGAGTCCGATTCATCATTCCATTTTCACCTTTTTTTGTCTAATTTTTTGCCTGATTTTCTTACAACTGGCGTTTATTTTTAATCTATTTCATATATGTTTGCATCTTTAAGTTCCTTGATAAAATGGGGGTATTATTTTTTTATTTCAGATGTTTCAGCTAATTGTGCCTTTTTAAATAGTTGTTCAACTTTTGCGAAGGTAAAGTGGGTCACCCCACCATAAAAAAACTACATACATTTTTGCAACATTTTAGCGGAACACTCAACTTTTGGCTCTAAGGAGGAGCAAAAAAGGTAAAAGATAAAAATAAAGCAACATTTTTGCTTCTGTGCAAAATTCATGAAGCATTTTGAAGAATTTGGCAAAGTAAAATAACTTTTAGAACAAGACTAAAAAGAAGAGTGACCTAAAAAAAGGGTGAATGATTAATCGGAACCTCGGCGTCTACTTACACATAAATTAAGCTCTGTTTGCAGTTGACAAATGTATAGGGAGAACTCCTGGTGTATATTGAAAACATAGCCATAGACTTATTAACTAAAAAGGCTAGAAAGTGTATTATTTTGCCTCCACTGCGGTGGTATGTACTGTCTGTACAGTGGGTACAGGAGCAAATGTTAGAGAGATAGGCGCCAATGTATGCGTCTGTTTATGACATACTGCACCAAGGGCATAGCTCAGTAGTTACAATAGTTCAACATATAACTGATCTCTTTGTTAAAGGTATTTGTGGCAAAAAAAACTGGTATACAGAATGAACAGGCTAGACCTGTCACACAGGCTTTCCCAGAGTTCAATTTATGACAAATATCTTTTAGATTGGGATTTTTTTACATTAAGGAACACATGTCATTCTTTTGCTCTGGGAATTTCATCCATAAAGATCTGTGAATTTTTGAAAGACCAAACTGTCTAGATTGTTGGCCATGGTCTACTATGCTTTTTTGCCAGTCTGAAAAGACAATGTTGTTATACATTTCTAATGTACAGTCACCAAACCTAATGTCCTCCATTCTGCTGCTGAATTTCTGTCAACACTGTGGTATGAAACAAGCTGCCACATCTGTTCATTCCCCTAGGATGGACACAACACTGCTTGTTTTTGCTGGCGCCCCATCTGTACTTTGCCCCAGGATGGACACAACACTGCTTGTCTTTGCTTCCACCCCATCCATTCTTTGCCCCAGGATGGACACAACACTGCCTGTCTTTGCTTCCATCCCATCCATTCTTTGCCCCAAGATGGACACAACACTGCTTGTCTTTGCTTCCACCCCATCCATTCTTTGCCCCAGGATGGACACAACACTGCTTGTCTTTTCTTCCACCCCATCCATTCTTTGCCCCAAGATGGACACAACACTGCTTGTCTTTGCTTCCACCCCATCCATTCTTTGCCCCAGGATGGACACAACACTGCTTGTCTTTGCTTCCACCCCATCCATTATTTGCTCCAAGATGGACACAACACTGCTTGTCTTTGCTTCCACCCCATCCATTCTTTGCCCCAGGATGGACACAGCACTGCTTGTCTTTGCTTCCACCCCATCCAGTCTTTGCCCCAGGATGGACACAACACTGCTTGTCTTTGCTTCCATCCCATCCATTCTTTGCCCCAAGATGGACACAACACTGCATGTCTTTGCTTCCATCCCATCCATTCTTTGCCCCAAGATGGACACAACACTGCTTGTTTTTGCTTCCACCCCATCCAGTCTTTGCCCCAGGATGGACACAACACTGCTTGTCTTTGCTTCCACCCCATCCATTCTTTGCCCCAGGATGGACACAACACTGCTTGTCTTTGCTTCCACCCCATCCATTATTTGCCCCAGGATGGACACAACACTGCTTGTCTTTACTTCCACCCCATCTATTCTTTGCCCCAGGATGGACACAACACTGCTTGTCTTTGCTTCCACCCCATCCATTCTTTGCCTCAGGATGGAAACAACACTGCTTGTCTTTGCTTCCACCCCATCCATTCTTTGCCCCAGGATGGACACAACACTGCTTGTCTTTGCTGCGGCCCCATCCATATTTTGCCCCAGGATGGACACAACACTGCTGGTCTTTGCTGCCCTCCATCCATTCTTTGCACCGGGATGGACACAATGCTACATGTCTTTGCTGACCCTAATCCGTTCTTTGCCCCAGGATAGACACAACACTGCTTGTCTTTGCTTCCACCCCATCCATTCTTTGCCCCAGGATGGACACAACACTGCTTGTCTTTGCTTCCACCCCATCCATTCTTTGCCCCAAGATGGACACAACACTGCTTGTATTTGCTTCCACCCCATCCATTATTTGCTCCAAGATGGACACAACACTGCTTGTCTTTGCTTCCACCCCATCCATTCTTTGCCCCAGGATGGACACAGCACTGCTTGTCTTTGCTTCCACCCCATCCAGTCTTTGCCCCAAGATGGACACAACACTGCTTGTCTTTGCTTCCATCCCATCCATTCTTTGCCCCAAGATGGACACAACACTGCTTGTCTTTGCTTCCACCCCATCCAGTCTTTGCCCCAGGATGGACACAACACTGCTTGTCTTTGCTTCCACCGCATCCAGTCTGCCCCAGGATGGACACAAAACTCTGCTTGTCTTTGCTTCCACCCCATCCATTATTTGCCCCAGGATGGACACAACACTGCTTGTCTTTACTTCCACCCCATCCATTCTTTGCCCCAGGATGGACACAACACTCCTTGTCTTTGCTTCCACCCCATCCATTCTTTGCCTCAGGATGGACACAACACTGCTTGTCTTTGCTTCCACCCCATCCATTCTTTGCCCCAGGATGGACACAACACTGCTTGTCTTTGCTGCGGCCCCATCCATATTTTGCCCCAGGATGGACACAACACTGCTGGTCTTTGCTGCCCTCCATCCATTCTTTGCACCGGGATGGACACAATGCTACTTGTCTTTGCTGCCCCTCATCCGTTCTTTGCCCCAGGATAGACACAACACTGCTTCTTTTTGCTGTTGCCCTATCAATTCTTTGCCCCAAGATGGACACAACACTGCTTGTCTTTGCTGCAGCCCCATCAATTCTTTGCCCCAGGATAGATACAACGCTGCTTGTCTTTGTTGCTTGTCCATCCCAGACCAATGGAGACAGAAGAGGTGTGGTTCAGACTTTCCACTGTGCTTCACATGTCTATGTAGTGGCCATTTTGGAGATTAAGAAAACATTGAGACAGTCTTTCAAATAAAGGCAGTAAATACAGAATGAAGGACATTAGATGGTGACTGTACCTGGGAAATGTATAGTATACACATTTAATGTTGGAAGTTAGAGGGTGCCCTTAAAAAAAATTGTCAGATCACAACTTTAAAAGGTTGTTCCCTTTCACAAAATTGTTGTCCTTGGCTCCAGTTTGTTATAAAAAATAAGCAAACCACACAACACTCACCATCCCAGGTGCCAGTGCTGAGTCTCTGGTGCTGCTCTTGGTGCCCGATATTGGCTGTGGTGCTGATGTCACATTGGCAGCCCGGCAGCCAATTAATGAGCTCAGCATCTCTGAAGGAGAAGATTTGGCTATGCGGGCAGAGCCACTGAGCTCACTGATTGGCTGCTGAACTGTCAGCACCGCAGCCAATACCAGACACCGGGAGCAGATAAGGACAACACCATTTGGCCTCGTTCGCACGTTCAGTATTTGGTCAGTATTTTACCTCCGTATTTGTAAGCCCAAAACCAGAAGTAGGACAATCAGAAGAAAAGTATAATAGAAACACATCACCACTTTTGTATTTATCACCCACTCCTGAGGTAAAACACTGACGAAATACTGAATGTGTGAACGTGGCCATAGGTTTCAAATCTGCTCTGAAACATATTAAAGTTGAGATCTGTCTTTTCACTACGGACAACAATAAAGGTGGCCATACACATCATATACAAGGAAACTCATGGCTGAGCAACGTTCAAATGAAGTAATTTTTACCAAAGAAGTTAATAACATTTTTATTAAAGTCATCCAAACCCATCAATTTTAGCAGGAGAGCCCGGTCATCTCGTGTGAATAATTGATTAGAAATATTATTTTCACTAAAAATACATTTCATCCTAACCACAACTTAATTACTTATAACAACCGAATGTATCTATGTCATGAACGGTTGTGATATGCATCAATGTCTCGCTTTGAACAATTGCATTTCGATCAGTACACAATGTATTTTTGTCCTAAATGTGGTCTATAAAGTAGGCTCGAGCTGCTGACTTCATTTCCTCTGGCTCTCGTGATTGTGAGCTGTGATCCACCACAACGGAAACTTTCTCAACTTCTTAGTCCTTCGGTAAAATGGCTATAGGACTTTTTTTGCATTAGTAGATATTGCCAAATCCAAGCAAATTGTGTCAGCCATATATTTGGCAATATACTGTACCCGTTAATTGATAAGCTCACTAAATCATGACAATGAGCGCTGAACACCTTGATCACAGGACCAGAAATGAAAGACTACAGCACCTACAACGTGTGACCTCACACACATGACTCACCAACATGAGTGGCATCTTACCTTTACAACAGGTCGTTATCAGTGTAGAAGGTGAAGACAACACAACACCAGTCAGCATCATATACACCAATCCATTCCTGACAGCTTTATTGGCGTTTACTCAGCTGATCTCACAATGTTCTGAGCCCTTGTTCTTTACTTCATGCAGCCATGGGAAACACTTGTAAACTAATGTTAAAGAAATTCACACAGGAAGATCGGTAGTAAATAAAGAACACACTATTATCTCTTACATGGGTCTGACAGAACACCTGGTGAAAAAATGTTCCTGAGGGGCTGTGTGGGGCTCATGAAATGAGGGGCTGTGAGAGGGGGCATGAAATGAGGGGCTGTAGATTTGGGCCATGAAATGAGGGGCTGTGAAGAGGGACAGCAAGTATGTGAGGAGCTGTGGTCACCATACTGTATTTGGGGCTGTGGAGGTCATTATACTTGGGCCTGTGGTGACCATACTGAATAAGAGGCTGGGTGAATATCATACTGTTTTGGGTATTGTTTGTGGACCATAATACTGTATTTGGTGCTGTTGGAACCATCATAGTATACATGGGGGGCTGTTTTGGACATCATACTATTTATGGGGGGCTGTGGTAGACATCATACTATATATGGGGGGCTGTGGTGCTGGCCACACAATAGGCGATTTGTTGTGGATATCATAGACTAAAGGTGGCTATGGTGACCATCATACTGTGTAGAGGGACAGTGTGAGGAGGGGTTACAGTTTGAAGAGGGCAATGTAGTGGGCAACATTAGGTCACAGTGTGGATATGGAGAGGGAACAGTGTGAAACAGGCCAATATAGAGAGCGGTTAGCATGGTGGGGGACAGTGTGGAGGTACAGAAAGTGTAATGAAAAATTAGGGAGGGGATAGCCATGGTATAGGCCGTGGTTCGTAAGGGAGGATGGTGTGGCGGTTATAGATGATAATGGTAGACAGTGTGGAGGCCATATACCATAGGAGGCTTATTTAGGTCATAATATGTTCACATATTTTTATGCAGAGGGCATTTTAATAACACTGTTATTTTTAAGAGCACTGCATTGGGATGTGCTGCAAAAGACCGAAGAAGAGAGAGGTCTGCAGAGACTAGCTCTGAATGTGAAAAGTCATCATGGCAGCTAGACAAGATGGAAATGAAAATAAAGAGACGACTCCAGAGAAGATGTAATATGGTACCTGAATGTAAATGTTTATTTGTGATGCTGACTAATTCTCATCAGTACTGTGGTTCCTGTATGGTACACAGTCTAATGATGGCTGTTAATAACAACTCCCAGCAACTCCTTACCATTGTTAAGGACATACTGGGAGTTGTAGAGTTGTAGGTTCAAGCAATACAATTGTTTATGGGGCTGACTTGATATTACAATTGATTGTTGTACTAATCTTGATTCTTGTATTCAAGTACTCTTGGTTGTGGTTATGTATTCATGTACTTATGGTGGTTCTGGTGACGTATTTGTGTACCGATGAAGGTTCTGGTGATGTATTTATTTACTGATAGTGGTTCTGGTGATGTAGTCAAGGGCTGATCTAGTGGAAGTGGCCATCGCAGGGGAAGGGGGGGTGTGGATTAGGGATCCTGTTACCATAGTCTCTGAGTCATTTCTTTGCTTTGTGGTGGAGGTGTGTGTGAGTGTGTGTGTGGGTGGGTCATTGGCTTCATCTGCCTAGGACACCAAAATACTTTTTCCCAACCCAAGATAGATAGATAGATAGATGGTAGATAGATAGATGATAGATCATAAATAGATGATAGATAGATAGATAGATAGATAGATAGATAGATAGATAGATAGATAGATAGATAGATAGATAGATAGATGATAGATATGGGATAGATAAATAGATGATAGCATAATAGATATATGATAGCTATGACGCCAACGCGCCCGCTGTGCTTACATTATCCTTTATTATAAGAGGTAGAATATGCTTTTTTAGTGCCTGACACTATTACGCTCCAGCTACAGAACTTGACATGACTCTGTATATGTCGTCATTGCAGTTCTAGGAAATAAAGTGTGAACACACAGGTACTCAGCCCATTCCCTTTCTTTTCTTCACTAGTCATTTCCACCAGAGAATGAGCATACAATTTATAACTAAATACTGAATTTATAACAGGTGAGTCGTAAGAAGAAAAAAAAGCTCCCAGTAATTTTCCTGCCTGCAATGTTCTTCGCTCTTGACAGGTTAATGGTTAACTATTATTTACTGTCCAGCTATTTCCCTATTGTAGACTCACTTTAACTGTTTTGTTACACTCTTCTGACTCCTGAAAGGCTTCTTCCCTGTCTACAAACCACTAAAGGAGAAGCTTTCCACCCCCACATTATTCTTAGAATAATACATGAGGGTCTCTGCCCTGGATCTCTGTCCCTTTCAGAGATCATTGGGCTGAAATCACAGGGGGTGTGAGAAACTGAGGTGGAATAAATGGGCATAGAAAGCTTTTGTTTTCTACCCCATCAGGATCTTGACCGGCACTGGCGAACTCTACCAAACTATATCCTGGTATAAATCCGCATTAATACACCATATGTTGCTCATGTGTCGCTATGCTAAGCCCCTGCACCTGTTTTCATTGATTTTTTTTTTCCTATAAATGTATCAATATTTCTGTATGTGTGAGGTTAGATGACAGGTCTGAGCGATTTGTATTTCATTGCTTTCTTTGACCCTCTAACAAAAAACAAATTGGAGGGATTTCTTTATAAGGGTCCTTTACCTTGGTAGAGTCATCTAGTGATCGTTTAAAGGAACTTTTACACTGGCCGGTACAGACTGTATGGGGATGAATAATCATTAGAACCATTGTTAGTACCTTATAAAGTTGGCATATTGCCGTAAAAATGTGCTATTTTGTAGGCAGCATAAAAGTTGCCATTGTTCAGTCAAGAAGCGTTTGGTCGTTTTTTGTCAGATAACATGGGCCGGTGATCGGGAATGAGATTTCTTATGAATGGCGACTTTTCGGCTCGTGTAAAGGCACCTTAAGGCCATTATCCACTACTCGGACAATTACTGTATTCCCCCATGGAAAATGATAATAGCCTGTACTCATCCCTGGTGACGGCGCGCTTCCATTTTTGTCGGCGCTGGGTCTTCTATTATGTCACGTAAGCCCTGCAGTTAATAACCCTCTAACGGGCTGCTTCATTTTCACTTCCTGCGGCAAAACGGATATGCGGAGGAAGTCAGAGAGCAGCAGCAGATCTCACTTCTTCCGGAAGTCAGTTTCGCCCTAAGGAAGTGATTGGCTGCAGGACTCACGTGACATAAAAATGTAACGCGAGCATTGGAAGGGGTTGCTCGTGTGGTGGACAACCCTTTTAAAGGAATCTGTCACCAGGCTTCTGCCGCCTACTTTTAGATCAGTGTGAAGTAGAGACAGAGACCCTGATTCCAGCGATGTGACACCTACTGAGCTGCGTACTGTAGTTTTAATATAAACACTGTTTTATCAGCAATAGATTATTACTACAGGACTACGAAACCTGCTGCCATGTAGTCCTTCATATGTAACCCCGCTCCTACTACTAATTGGCAGCTTTCTGCCTATACACTGTGGACATAAAAAGCTGCCAGTCAATGGCAGAGCTCAGCACTGAAAGAACTGATCTGCAGCAGATAAAACAGTAATTTGACCAAAACTGCAGGAAGCAGTGACACATTGCTGGAATCAGGTTCTCTGCTCCTACAATCATGCTGCACTCATGTGGGGTAGCAAAAACCTGATTACAGATTCCCTTTCAGTCATTGCGATTTGTAACAGATCCTAAACATCGTATCTGTCATGGATCCTAGCTAACGCAAGAAAAAGATCAGCAAAGGCCTCATTTGGGGAATATTGGTGACTGTGTAACATGTTATGATTTATTTTATCTGAATGTCAGATGAAACATTTCAAGTATTTGATGGAAACACGCCTGATGTGACACCATGTCCTTCTCCATCATTCCTTGTGGTCATTCTTTGTGATTTTTGGCGGCATTTGGCCCAAACAAAGATCCCAAGTGAAGAGCTGACACATTACCTCACACTACTCCCATTCACATTCCAGCTATATTGGTGAAAACATCTAAAACAAGCCGGCAATTGACATGTAATCATTCGTGTATGTATGTGAGATCCTATTTCAGAGAACATTGTGTGCTTCTTATTCTCCGCATTGTGTGGAGCCTCCCTGGGGCCTTGGTGCTGGCGGATAGGGTTACAGCAGTGTATTTCCTGCCTGGGCCGGCCATAGCATTGTGTATAGCAGTGTTTGACTTTACGTCATTGTTCTTGGCAGCAGGCAGGGATGGGCGGAGGGCAGCATGGGGAGTTTACATGATGTCACCGTAAAGTACGTGTGGCACATCCCATTCTCTGGTGTTTAGAGTAGGATTACTCCTGGCAAATCCTTTCCGCAGGGCCTTTAATTTAGGCAGTTCAATAGTGACATGACCAGGGGCTTACGCTGTCACTTGCGGGCAACCATGGCACTGAAAATTATGGGGCAGATTGATGAGTCGGGCAGAAGATGCACCAAATGTAGCAAAGTGGCGCAGTTGGTACCAGATGGTGCAGTAATAAGCAATGTGGAGCATGGCAGGTGAGCTAGATTAGTTAGCCATTGTGTCATTGTTATTAAACTGGCCCTATATGTTTTTATTCTTATGTGGGAGATCATAAAGTTACAGTGGAATATCTCCGCACCACTTATATCCCATAATAACAAGGATTGCAAAGCTGTGATCCGAGAGTCTGCCCCCAAACTGTGATCCAAGAGTCTGCCCCCAAACTGTGATCCAAGAGTCTGCCACCAAACTGTGATCCAAGAGTCTGCCCCAATGCTGTGATCCAAGAGTCTGCCCCAATGCTGTGATCCAAGAGTCTGCCCCAATGCTGTGATCCAAGAGTCTGCCCCAATGCTGTGATCCAAGAGTCTGCCCCAATGCTGTGATCCAAGAGTCTGCCCCCAAACTGTGATCCAAGAGTCTGCCCCCAAACTGTGATCCAAGAGTCTGCCCCCAAACTGTGATCCAAGAGTCTGCCCCAATGCTGTGATGCAAGAGTCTGCCCCAATGCTGTGATCCAAGAGTCTGCCCCAATGCTGTGATCCAAGAGTCTGCCCCCAAACTGTGATCCAAGAGTCTGCCCCCAAACTGTGATCCAAGAGTCTGCCCCCAAACTGTGATCCAAGAGTCTGCCCCAATGCTGTGATCCAAGAGTCTGCCCGAAACCTGTGATCCAAGAGTCTGCCCCAGTCCTGTGATCCAGGAGTCTGCCCCAATGCTGTGATCCAAGAGTCTGCCCCCAAACTGTGATCCAAGAGTCTGCCCCCAAACTGTGATCCAAGAGTCTGCCCCAATGCTGTGATCCAAGAGTCTGCCCCAATGCTGTGATCCAAGAGTCTGCCCCAATGCTGTGATCCAAGAGTCTTCCCCAAAACTGTTATCCAAGAGTCTGCCCCAAAGCTGTGATCCAAGAGTCTGCCCCCAAACTGTGATCCAAGAGTCTGCCCCAATGCTGTGATCCAATAGTCTTCCCCAAAACTGTTATCCAAGAGTCTGCCCCAAAGCTGTGATCCAAGAGTCTGCCCCCAAACTGTGATCCAAGAGTCTGCCCCAATGCTGTGATCCAAGAGTCTGCCCGAAACCTGTGATCCAAGAGTCTGCCCCAGTCCTGTGATCCAGGAGTCTGCCCCAATGCTGTGATCCAAGAGTCTGCCCCAATGCTGTGATCCAAGAGTCTGCCCCAATGATGTGATCCAAGAGTCTGCCCCAAAACTGTGATCCAAGAGTCTGCCCCAATGCTGTGATCCAAGAGTCTGCCCTAAAGCTGTGATCCAAGAGTCTGCCCCAGTCCTGTGATCCAGGAGTCTGCCCCAATGCTGTGATCCAGGAGTCTGCCCCAAAGCTGTGATCCAAGAATCTGCCCCAATGCTGTGATCCAAGAGTCTGCCCGAAACCTGTGATCCAAGAGTCTGCCCCAGTCCTGTGATCCAGGAGTCTGCCCCAATGCTGTGATCCAAGAGTCTGCCCCCAAACTGTGATCCAAGAGTCTGCCCCCAAACTGTGATCCAAGAGTCTGCCCCAATGCTGTGATCCAAGAGTCTGCCCCAATGCTGTGATCCAAGAGTCTGCCCCAATGCTGTGATCCAAGAGTCTTCCCCAAAACTGTTATCCAAGAGTCTGCCCCAAAGCTGTGATCCAAGAGTCTGCCCCCAAACTGTGATCCAAGAGTCTGCTCCAATGCTGTGATCCAAGAGTCTTCCCCAAAACTGTTATCCAAGAGTCTGCCCCAAAGCTGTGATCCAAGAGTCTGCCCCCAAACTGTGATCCAAGAGTCTGCCCCAATGCTGTGATCCAAGAGTCTGCCCGAAACCTGTGATCCAAGAGTCTGCCCCAGTCCTGTGATCCAGGAGTCTGCCCCAATGCTGTGATCCAAGAGTCTGCCCCAATGCTGTGATCCAAGAGTCTGCCCCAATGATGTGATCCAAGAGTCTGCCCCAAAACTGTGATCCAAGAGTCTGCCCCAATGCTGTGATCCAAGAGTCTGCCCTAAAGCTGTGATCCAAGAGTCTCCCCCAGTCCTGTGATCCAGGAGTCTGCCCCAATGCTGTGATCCAGGAGTCTGCCCCAAAGCTGTGATCCAAGAATCTGCCCCAATGCTGTGATCCAAGAGTCTGCCCCCCAATGCTCATTACATTTTCAAGAGATCCCCTAAACTGTTCCTACATAAGCTCCTAAAGCACCAGTCCCTCAGGACCACGTATTAACCCTCAAAAAACAGCAACAGTTAGTACAGGACAGCATCCTCAATAACACCGTGGCCTCCACAGATGATCCAGCATCTCTCCTACTACACATTAACCCTTATAGCACCATTGCCTGCACAGATGACCCAGAGCAACCCTTCTACGTCACATTAACCCTTGGAGCCAGCATGGCTTCCACAAATGACCCAGCATCTCTTCTACATCACATCAACCCCTACAGAACCATTGCCTCCACAGATGATCCAGCATCTCTCTACTACGCATTAACCCTAGAAGCACCATACTAAATATAACCCATTCCAGAACTACTACTCTCACCCTTCACATTACATTAACCTTAAAGGCTGACTGTTCTCAGTAAGGGAAACAAAGTAATAATATAGATACGATGATGCCTATTAATGGCTAACAATATTTGTGTGTCTCTTACTGAGCGCAGTCACTCTTTTTTTTAACGGGAACCAAACCCTTTTTGCCTTTTAACCTTAAAAGCACTCCACATTAAAGCCCAACTCCAGAGGTCCCCTTATAGCTCCTATTAACCCCCTCGGCAGCCCCTGAGATCCCACCATGAGCACATTCACTCTCGCCCGTGCTGTGATTCCCTGCTCAGTGCGCCCCCTGCTGCTCCCGGCCGGCGCTGCACTGTGCAGGAAGGAGGCAGCCAGCACCGGCCGTACACTGACGTCACCAGCGCAGCTTCATTCTGAACACGCCCCCATCCCATTCACAAAAAGCGCCTGCCCCCCGCTCTGTATATATAGCTAGTGTGAGCCGAGCAGCCTCAGCCAGCCAGCACAAGGCTAACGTAACCCAAGGACACAGGGCTGGCTGATCCCCCAGCAGGACTCTATTCCTATTTATTGTAACTTTCAGACAAGGTGGTCACAAGGCGACTGCGGCCATTGGACTAGTGCACTACAGCAGGACTGAGGAAGCACGGATCGACGAGAGCTATGGTCAACATGGAGATTTGTGCCATGGATTGCAGCACCCTGAAAGCCCTCCTGGCAGAGCGGGCCCACAAGTGCCTGGTGCTGGACTGCCGATCGTTCTTCTCCTTCAGCTCGTCTCACATCATGGGCTCCAGCAATGTCCGCTTCAGCACGATCGTGAAGAGGAGGGCTAAGGGCAGCATGGGCTTGGAGCACATCATCCCCAACGAGGAGCAGCGCTGCCGGCTGATCGCGGGCTTGTACGAGGCGGTGGTGCTGCTGGATGAGAGGACATGTGAGCTGGAGCCCCTCAGGAAGGACAGCACCATGATGCTGGCTGTGTCTGCCCTGTGCAGAGACCCCCGGGGCAGCAGGATCTTCTTTCTTAAAGGTACATTGAGCTTTCCCTCCAAAAAACCCTCGTCACTGATAAGATCCTCTCCCTTTAACCCCTGCAGAGCCATGTGATCTCATGCTATCCATTCTCTTTCTCAGGTGGCTATGAAGCCTTTTCTTCTGAGTGTCCAGAATTCTGCAACAAATGTTCTCCTCCAGTGGGACTGAGCTTGCCCCTGAGTGCCAGCAGTGTGCCAGGCAGCGCGGATTCCAACTGTACCCCCTGTGGGACCCCACTATATGATCAGGTTGGTATATGTCTTGTCCCTTTAACTTATGAAAGGGTTAAAGTTACAGAAGCTTAGATGTTACCATGTGCCCAAAGTAGCACAATGCCAAGGATAATGTTTACCACCATCACTGTGAATATGGACATTTGTGATCCCATCAATGACCATATCTTCTCTTTTCTTGCTCCATTATAGGGTGGACCAGTGGAAATTTTGCCCTTTTTGTACTTGGGCAGTGCCTACCATGCTTCCAGAAAAGACATGCTGGATACCCTTGGCATCACAGCTCTGATCAACGTTTCTGCTAACTGCCCCAACCACTTTGAGGGACATTTTCAGTACAAGAGCATTCCTGTGGAAGACAGTCATAAAGCCGACATCAGCTCCTGGTTCAATGAAGCCATAGATTTTATAGGTAAATATTTCTACAATGAGTTACTGGTTAATAATGAAAAATATTTAGAATTGAGAGTCCTCAGTGGTTGATACCTTTTACTGGCTAACTGAGAAGATGGTAACAAATTGCAAGCTTTCGAGACTACGCAGGTCCCTTCCTCAGGCATAGACTAATACAAATTCTGAAAAAACACATATTTATGCACAATACAGCCCCCCAAAAATAATGAGAATGAGATAATGAGAAAGTTGTCGAATTTATCATTAGATCTGAACGGGATTGGTCATACTATCTGAGAGGGTTAGGAATGGCCACAGATTCGTTTTTTTACTAGGCTATGGAGCTCATTGTTTATATGGGGTCTAGCTGACCATAAGTCAATGGGATTAGCTCCTTTTGTGTTCAGCACTGCCCCGAAGTGTTCAGTGCTAGTAATGTCCCTACTGAGCATAGTCTATTTCTAGCCCTTACATTGTAGACTTCCGACACTTGTTCTTGTATATTGTTCAGCGCTTATAATAACCTGTTGTATTTGTTTTTGTTTTCAGACTCTATAAAAAATAAAGGAGGAAGAGTGTTTGTCCACTGTCAAGCTGGTATTTCTCGATCGGCTACCATCTGTTTGGCCTATCTAATGAGGACTAACCGGGTTAAGCTGGATGAGGCTTTTGAGTTTGTCAAGCAGAGAAGGAGCATCATTTCCCCTAATTTCAGTTTCATGGGACAGCTTCTTCAGTTTGAGTCTCAAGTACTAGCCCCGTCCTGCTCGGCAGAAGTTGGTAGCCCCTCAATATCGGTTTTGGACAGGTCGGCGGCGACCACCACTGTCTTCAATTTCCCAGTTTCCATCCCAGTTCACCCAGCAACGAGCTCTCTGAGCTACCTTCAAAGTCCAATCACTACATCACCAAGCTGCTGAGATCCACAGCAACAGAACTGGACTGAAGCACATGGACTAAATGTGTTACTCTTAAGTGCAATAATTTTAAAAAAACTTTTATTTTTTACCATTTTCTTTTCTTTGAAGCCGTCACGTCCTTGAAGGGCAAGATGAACTGGTGAAACCACAATGAACATTGCAAACTGACATGACTTGTCGTGATTTTGGACATATGTCCTGACCACTGAGGAAATCAGAAAGTAGACAGGTCACAATTGCCTTTTTTTTTTTTTCTACGTCTAAATCGTATTTATAATCTCCGTTTCATGGGGATTCGACAGTGTTTTTCCATTCCTTTTTGTACTGCTTATAGTGCAAGAGAAGGCTGCTGCCTATAAAAGAAGATAATGTACGTCCTTTATTTATTCTGCAAGCTTCGTCCTGCCTTCGGATGCCTAAGATTTCAGCTTTTCAACGAAGCAAAGAAGAAATACCTCAGTATTTTCTGGTACTGTAATTCCTGTTGTAGTTCAAGACCAGCTTCAGTTTTCAAAGCACTGATGAAGAAAATAGCACTAGGCCGGAGCCTTCTTCTGAGTTTGCTGACAACTGTATATATGCTTTCATCTTATTTATGATGTAAAATAATATATATCTTCTCCTGGGAGAAGACATTTTTAATACAGAACTATGACTTTTTATACTGAATAGAATAAATTATGACTTTGTACTGAAATGTGCTGCGTATCTGTTATATTAATTTGCTGTTAAATTACAGGGCGGCCATATTGTCTGCGCCAATAAGAGTACAACTCAATGACAATTACACCCAGTAACATATTGTACAGTACGGTGCAAGTAATCACTCACATTAGTCCCTGTTGGGCTCACAGTTCCTTTCCCCTTCATTGCTCATGTACACGATTATATCAGATGAGTCCCATCCCCGTTTTGATAGATAACATTCATCCCTATGTAATTTTTTTTTTTTCCTCAAATTGAGTGTCTGAGGTAAAAAGTCATCAACATGTCTGATTTTCATCTGAATGTCGGGTCAAAATCGGCTATGCAAGTCTATGGGTCTGTGGAAAACGTCAGACCACACTCGGATAACATCCGGCCGAGGTACAAATTTCACTGACTGACTAAATGAAGAAGATGGACAATCCTTTTTTTTTTTTTTTGGTTTTTCTTTACCTCAGAAAAACGTATCCCACCCTGGTCACAGTCTGACTAGGATAATTGGACCGTTTTTCTCACATGGAAATAAAATGGCTGTGTGACCCTAGCCTAAATCATACACATGGGAAACCTATTGACTAAATGCTGTCAGTGATGCCAGTCTCTGTACAGCACTATGGAATATGTTGACACCAAGTATATAAGATGCAGACAAAAAATGACAAAGCTTCTATACTTTAAATATTCTTTTATTATGACCCGATATCCTAAATAAACTGAAGATTTATGCTATAGCATTCTACATTTAGCAAAAATTATCCTTTTAGTCTCAACATATACAGTGTCAGTCAATGCTAGCTTCACATCGCACTTGACCATACAGATAGCAGAAATGTCTAGTTAAAAAAAAAATATTCTTATATATACTGAACTCACCAGCCATTACTTTTCTACTGGGACCTTAACTCACAATTAGTACCGTAGTTCAAAAAAAATTACATATACTGAACCCAAGAGGCAATATCCCTCTACTGGGACCTTACCAGGCCGAACATGGTGTCGCTTAGGCTCCACCGTTGATCAAAGTCCCTGTCAATGTTTTTAAAAGTTGATTCCAGCAGACCAATGGGTCACGGAGGAGAATCACCAGTCCTGAAAGCGGGTATCATTTTTTTTTTTCGTCTCTGGAAAGCAGTAGAACATTAATATAGGCCCAAGCCGCATCAATGATGTTGCTAAACTAGAGATAGGTGCAGCCGTAGAAAGTCCCGCTTAGGGACTCCCTGACTGCACCTCCCACAAGTTTGGGGGCGCCTCGTTAGTGAGGTACAGCTATGGGTAGGCATATTCAGAACGTGTACCACACGCATGGCTCAATTTTAGAACAACACAAAATTTATGTGTATTGTATGTGTCAAATATATGTAACTAGCTATACAGTTGCATGGATTTATAGCCTCATTCATGTACTACATTTGTGTTGCAAAATATATGAATACTTAAAGTGTAACTAAATGTTTACATATTTAAATATGTTTTCAAGTTCTGTTTAGTACTGCTGATCGGTGGTCCTGTGCCCATTCTTCAGGGAAAGCACATCAATTCATCTCTTCATTTAAAAGATTGTCTGGGCTGAAACATAAAATTCTCATTGTAATATCAGGATTTTTCTGACATTTTTCAAAGTAAGTGCATCAGCTTCAGCAGGTCTAAGACGTCTGTGCATTAATGTTTGGTGTATAAACTTTACATTTTATCTATGGCACAGAATCTCCACCTACCATTTTTAGTAGACACACATCAATGCTGTACTTTTTAGACATTTAACCATTAAAGAATAAGTTAAATAATAAAAAATACTCAAGTCTTTCTGAAAACAGCATGACATTTTAATTCCAAAGACACGTTGAATTCCAAAGACTGCAATAAAATACCAGGCTTGATCACTAATTGCATTTAAAATAGAGAAATGAATGGTTTTATTAGAAAGGTCAACTCTTTACTTGCCTGCATCTAATATGGAATATATGAACAAAAGTGAAATAATTCCATGCTGTGGTTTTTCGCTCTTACTTAAATACATTTCAACACTTTTTTTTTTAGTGTGAACCTGATGACAGAGAACTCCGTATGACTGATAAAATATATCTGTTTACATCAAGTCAGAATCAGATGACACATGAGAACATTGCAAAAAAAGATAGAAGAGAGATTGTAGTGATTCGTATGTATCATGTTTCATCAAAAATAAGACAGGGTCTTAGATTATTTTTTGCTCCGAAAGATGGTCTAGGCCTTATTTTCACAGGATGTCTTTTTTTTTCCATCACCAACATTCCATATTTATTATTCAACAAAAAATAAACATTTATTCAATTATAATCATGTCATCACACAAACACTGCACATACACACGTAAATACACACACACTGCACATACACACGTACAGTAAATACACACACGCTGCACATACACATGTAAATATACACACACTGCACATACACATGTAAATATACACACACTGCACATACACATGTAAGGATACACACACACTGCATATACACATGTAAATACACACACACTGCACATACACATGTAAATATACACATACTGCACATACACATGTAAATATACACACACTGCACATACACATGTAAGGATACACACCCTGCACATACACATGTAAGGATACACACACTGCACATACACATGTAAAGATACACACACTGCACATACACATGTAAATATACACACGCTGCACATACACATGTAAATATACACACCCTGCACATACACATGTAAATATACACACCCTGCACATACACATGTAAGGATACACACACACTGCATATACACATGTAAATACACACACACTGCACATACACATGTAAATATACACATACTGCACATACACATGTAAATATACACACACTGCACATACACATGTAAGGATACACACACACTGCATATACACATGTAAATACACACACACTGCACATACACATGTAAATATACACATACTGCACATACACATGTAAATATACACACACTGCACATACACATGTAAGGATACACACCCTGCACATACACATGTAAGGATACACACACTGCACATACACATGTAAAGATACACACGCTGCACATACACATGTAAATATACACACGCTGCACATACACATGTAAATATACACACCCTGCACATACACATGTAAATATACACACCCTGCACATACACATGTAAATATACACACGCTGCACATACACATGTAAATATACACACCCTGCACATACACATGTAAATATACACACCCTGCACATACACATGTAAATATACACACGCTGCACATACACATGTAAAGATACACACACTGCACATACACATGTAAGGATACACACCCTGCACATACACATGTAAGGATACACACACTGCACATACACATGTAAGGATACACACCCTGCACATACACATGTAAGGATACACACCCTGCACATACACATGTAAGGATACACACACTGCACATACACATGTAAGCATACACACGCTGTAGTAGAGTGAGATGAAAAATATAATTGCCTAAAAAAGTCAGAGAAAGCCAAGTTAGGCTAGGTTCACACTGCGTTAGCAGCAGCCCGTTCAGCACATACGCTAACGGGCTGCTGTTAACGCAAGTGCCGACTTGTCATACCGCTAGCGCAGACAGAGCATCTTCTAGCTCTATCTGCGCTAGCAGTGACGGACCCGGAAACGCTGCAGCCCGTGTCCCAGGGTCCGTCACTCAATGATGGCACATCGCTAGCGCACGCCCATTGTGGGTGTGCGCTAGCGATGCGTCCGACATTGGACTCAATGGCGGCGTTAACGGACTACGTTACACCGCGTTATGCCGCAGTGTAACGTAGTCCGTCTAACGGACGCCAGTAACATAATGTGAACCCAGCCTTAGAGTTCAGGGGTTCAGTCAGAATCATGAGTCTAGAGGTCGGGAGTGGGGGGGGGGGGGGTTGGGGTTCAGTCAGAATCAAAAGGCATAAAAGACTCTAACAGTAAGGTCTTCCAAGTCTTATTTAATGGTCAGCCGGGTCAGAATACTAATATTAATTGCACTAGAGTAGAATAAAAAAAAGCATTGCATAGCTGGGACCGTTGAGGGGAGGCAGGAGTTGTAATGACGCCACCTAAAAATCCCATTGGTTGCTGAATCTGTACTTTCTTTTGGTCAGCTGACTTGCTCCTGTGCTTTTGCACAGTTTGCTCCATTTTATTTTGTTAAGGCATGCAAAATATTTACAGCTAAAATTGTCCAACGCTGAAGATGTAATATTGATATATTTTTCTCTATATATGTATGTATATATTTATATATGTATCCAATATTGCCAAGTAATTCTCCCTTTATATTGCAGAGTGAAGTGTCCGCTTAACCAGCAACACGTCCACAACAATTTCTGCCGACTGTACGGTCGTGCGAACATACAATTAATATTGGTCCACTAAAAGCGGCTGCATAATACAAGCACATATGATAATAAGATGTCCTAATGGACCCATTAGATCTTCATGTATTTGGCAACTTGTACAGACTAAATTATAATCACATCTATTTCTATACAACTGGAATTATTAGAACAGACTGTTCCATGGCTGACATGCTAAATAAATCCCGAGGCTGAAGAACTGTTGAAAGAAGCAATTACATAGAAGTAATTCTTCAGGGATTCTGTGAAATAAATTGATGTGTTAATGATATATTGATTGAGATTCATTAACGACAGGCAGAATTACGTATGTCCATGTCTGCAATGATGATAATTGTGTTGTATCTCTAGGATACATAACGTAAATGCTAATGTCTACATGCAGTAATTGTTTATTGATGTGTTCTGCAGAACAGGTAGATTTTATATTAGAGCAGTTCACTCTCCATCTAGCACTGGAGGTGAGGCCCCTATCAAGTAGCTGTCATTACTCATATATGCATGGCTATTTTATTATTATGGCTCCATATTAACTGTCAAAGGGGTTCTCCGGACAGGATATATGGTGATCTATGCGTAGGATAGGTCATCAGTATCAGATCAGTGAAGGTCTGACAGCTCAGTTCCATTTGTGTAGTGGTCACTCTCTGGTACTGCAGAACAGCTTTTTCTCAAAAGTCCCAGGTAGTCACAGGTCCTGCAGAACATCTACTCACGAGAATAAAATGGAAAAAATATATTCAGTTCACCTGTGTAATGACCAAACCCAAGAATAAGTCAGCATTACATCCAGACCTAAAAACGACCATAAAGTTTCCTATTGATTTCAAAAGAAGTCCTACAAAGATTTATTCTTATTCTAGATTTTTATGGATCTGCTTAGTGGTCTGTGATGTTATATGGGCTGTATGTAGAGGGCTCTGCCAAATATATGAGACCTAAATAGGGGGCACAAGGAGTTAGTTTCGTATGAGACTCCTTAGCATACATTGGAATCAATCTTTTTTTTTACAATTCTCCAATAGTGCCTCAAAAGTAGGTTCAAGCACCAGTTTGGGCTGCTTGGCGGAAATGACCCAGTGTGTTTATTTTAAATACTCAGCAAATTAGCAGACAAAGTGGAAATTATACTCTTGTAAATCTTGTTTCCTGTAGTCGTGGCAGTAGCGCACCATATGGGATGTCAGATCCTCCCTAGGAAAGTAGGACAGGTGGTAATTATTGAATGAGTTAATCTAGTTCTGTGCCTGCCTTTTCCACACAGAGAACCTTTGTGTTGAAGGGAGATCTCTCCAACCTCATCATAGCACTATGTCAATGTATTGAATGGGAAACTTGGACGCCTTCCGGACGCAAGAAGACAGCTTATAATTTACAACATAAGCTGAAGTAAACTATATTAGAAGTCTGAGCCAATTATATTTCAATTTGTGATGCATGGTCATCCTAAAGGCGTAATAAATTCATGGAGCGGTATTATGTAATTGGCATAAGGCCACGGTCACACGGTCAGTATTTGGTCAGTATTTTCCCTCAGTATGTGTACGCCAAAACCAGGAGTGGATGAAAAATCCATAAGTGGTGGTGACCTGTTTTTATTATAATTTTCCTCTGATTGTCCCACTCCTGGTTTTAGCTTACACATACTGAGGTAAAATACTGACCAAATACTGAACGTGTGACCGTGGCCTTAAAAAAAGATGTGTTCTATGAGGTGTATTTTAGTTAAATGGGTTGCCCAGGCCATTTATTGAGGACAATGTTGGACTGGGGTGCCTAGGGCCCACAGGTCAGATTTACTCTAGAATCCCACACTACAGATGCATATTAAGCATTATATCAGTTAGAGCAGGGCATCAATTGTAAAATACTGGTGACTCCTGCCCATCTACTGTGCCTACACCATAACTATGATGTACAATTATGATGGTCTGCATTAAAGGGAATCTGTCACCCCAAAAATCGTATATGAGCTAAAGCCACCGCCATCAGGGGCTTATCTACAGCATTCTGTAATGCTGTAGATAAGCCCCCGATGTAACCTGAAAGATAAGGAAAACAGGTTATATTATACTCACCCAGGGGCGGTCCCGGTCCGGTCCATGGGTGTCGCGGTCCGGGTCCGGCGCCTCCCATCTTCATACAATGACGTCCTCTTCTTTTCTTCCTGCCGCAGCTCCGGCGCAGATGTACTTTGTCTGCCCTGTTGAGGGCAGAGCAAAATACTGCAGTGCGCAGGCCCCCGGGAAAGGTCAGAGAGGCCCGGCGCCTGCGCACTGCAGTACTTTGCTCTGCCCTCAATAGGACAGATAAAGAACGCCTGCGCCGGAGCCGCAGCATGAAGACAAGAAGAGGATTTCATCATATGAAGATAGGAGGCCCCGGACCGGACCGCGACGCCCATCGGACCGCACCGGGACCGCCCCTGGGTGAGTATAATATAACCTGTTTTTCTTACCTTTCAGGTTACATCGGGGGCTTATCTACAGCATTACAGAATGCTGTAGATAAGCCCCTGATGCCGGTGGCCTTAGCTCATATACGATTTTTGGGGTGACAGACTCCCTTTAAAGGGATTCACCAGTGAAAATTACATGCATAATTAAGAGGGTTTACAGAATAAAAATGTTGTGAAATATCTTTAAAATAAAAAAGCCAATAAGTCTGTGTGCATAAGCCTTTGTGTGGTGATAAGTCTTATTTGGAAGATTAAAGGGGTTGTCCGATACATAACATTTCCTGTTTAAATGTCTATTTTTAAGCCCTAAACACTATTGTAATTTGCTGTATTTGAAAATTATAAACCAAAGAGTGCTATGGGAAGACTACACAAGGGAGGATTTTTTATATATGTATTTTCCATGTCGTATTTCACAAATTAGCATAGACACATGCAGTGCATATACTGATGGGGGAACCTCTAGTATATGTTCACGGACTGAACAATTAGTGCAACTGTGTTAACCATATACCAACTGTTGGAAAGAGCTGGATTGCACTAGTTCAATTATAATCCTCATATATAGATTAATCTACTATATTGATAAAAGGTGTATAAAACACACAAGGGCAATATTTAAACAATTTTTGAGTCAATGTATAAATTCCATACTGCCACATACACACTTGGTCAATATTGAGTCAAAATTGTGTCTAGAATCTGTGCAGGGTACAATGAAATCTCAAGACTATCAAGGGATTCTAGAGAGAAATGTGCTGCCCAGTGTCAGAAAGCTTGGTCTCAGTCGCAGGTCATGGGTCTTGCAACACGATAATGGCCCAAAGCAAACAGCTAAAAACACCCAAGAATGGCTAAGAGGATAACATTGGACTATCCTGAAGTGGCCTTCTATGTGCCCTGACCTAAATCCTATTGAGCATCTTTGGTAAGAGCAGAAACATGCAGTCTGGAAAAGGCAACCTTCAAACACGAGACAACAGGAGCAGTTTGCTCTTGAGGAGTGGGCCAAAATACCTGTCGAGAGGTGCAGAAGTCTCATTCACAGTTACAGGAACCGTTTGATTGCGGTGATTGCCTCAAAATGTTGTGCAAAAAAATATTAAGTTAAGGGTACAATCATTTCTGTCCAGGCCTATTTCATGAGTTTTTTTTTTTTTTTTTTTATTATGTGGAAGCATGGTTGAAAAGCAATGTCTGACTTTCATTTGTTAATTTTCATAGATTTTTATTTATTATTACTTTTGTCAGATTCAAGTTATTACTGTGACCATTGTGGGTTTTTCTGTCTCTCCTTCAGGCCCTGGGATCCATATTCATGTAAAAAAAAGAATAAAAATAAAAAATAGGGATATATTTACCTTCCAACAACCCCCGGAGTTCTCCCTGCTCTCAGTGGTGCACGCGGCGGCTTCCATTCCCAAGGATGCATTGCGCGAAGGACCGGAGATTACGTCACGGTCGCGGAACTCCGACGTCATCTCCGGTCCTTCGCGCAATGCATCCTTGGGAACGGAAGCCGCCACGTGCACTGCTGAGAGTCGGGGGCCGTCAGAAGGTAGGTAACATCAGCTGTGGTCTTTAAGTCGGCTGAAAATTGCACGTGGAGCCACACTATTTTCTTTTATTTTAATTCTTAATTAAACACACAATGTTCACACCAATTGCGAAATACAACTCCCACCATTGTCACCTGGCCATGCTGATCACAGGAAGACCAGACCACAATGATCAGAGCTGTGTTCAGCAGCAGGCGCTTGGGAACAGTGCGAACAGTACTGCTTCTTTTCAGGCGCCACTACGTGTTACGCTGATGACACACGGATGTTACCCGTGCACGTGTGCATCTCTAAAAAACATGTGTACACCACCATGGACTACAATGGGTGTGCATGTGTCCGTATTTGTAGTCCTTAAAAACGGGATCGCATATGGACACAAAATCAGATGCGTGAAGGAGGTCTTAAAGTGACCTTAGGTGCTCCTATCTGCAGTTTATTTATATTCCCCATTGCCACTAATAGTCTTAGTACAAAATTACACCATGTACCAGTTATGTCATTGCTCCAATTCCATTTTGTAAGTTCTTATGTCAAGGAAGGTTTTCCTTGATTTCATAGATCAAGTAAGGCTACTTTCACACTAGCGTCGTGCACTGCACCTCGCTATGCGTCGTTTTGGAGAAAAAACGCATCCTGCAAAAGTGCTTGCAGGATGCGTTTTTTCTCCATAGACTTTTATTAATGACGCAGTGCGACGCATTGCCACACGTCGCAACCGTCGTGCGATGGTTGCGTCGTGTTGCGTCGGACCGTCGTCACCAAAAAACGTTGCTTGTAACGTTTTTTGGTGCGTCGTTCCCGTCTTTTCCGACCGCGCATGCGCGCATGCCTCCCCGCACCTCACGATGGGGCAGCGGATGCGTTGAAAAACAGCATCCGCTGCCCCCGTTGTGCGGCGCTTCCACAGCTAGCGTCGGTGCGCCACCACGTCGCATAGCGACGTGCAGCGCACGACGCTAGTGTGAAAGTAGCCTAAGGCGAAAGACCAGACTGATATTTGTTGGTATCTGATAGTTACATTTTCCATACATCTTCTGTCCTTTGTTTATACCTTCAGGCTTCTCATCATATAAAAATTTAAAAAAGTGAAATTAAATACAAAAAATAAATAATATTGTATTTAAAGAAATCTTATATCAATTTTCCAAGAGGTGACAGATCCTGATGAGAGGATTGCTTGTTGGTAAGCTGCGCTTCCTTTTACAAATGGAACTTGCTACATCCACATCCACTGGGAGCCAGACTTATCCAGATCCCAGCACTGATAAGCTTTGCAGACTAATGAATAAAATTACCTGCCTAGCATTTTTCAGGGCCTGCTTGTTATCCTGGTCTGACTCATTCATTGACACAAACAAACAGTTTTCACCATGCCATTTGTTGTGTTTGGAACAATCAGCAATAGTTAACATGGTGTAAATCGATAGTGGAGATGGGTTTTTTTTATCCATTATACTGCAGACATGTATATGCCAAGTGTCCATCATAGTATTTATATGTCAATGGAGCCAATTATTTTTTTACTTTTACCAAAACACACTTGCAATTATAAAATTAATATTTAGAGATGGCTTCTTCTTTAAGAAAAACCTAACCAAACATAAATGTGATTGGGTACTTCTGAACACAGCCACATCCCAAGTATATTTCTATTTTCCCACTCAAAGTGATTGAAGTTTGTTTATTTCTGGGTTTTGTATAGATTATGGGTGATAAAAAAGTGGAAAAAGTTCTGAAATGTTTCTTTTTGGTATGATTTTTTCTATACAGGGGTATGTACTGCAGATCTTTTAGATCCACTATATGTGAAGCTGTAAAATCCTGGTCAGGAGACCCATAGCAGGTCTGTGAATCATGGTCCATACATGGACTGTCAACCATGGATGTGTGACTGTAGGTAGTTTGAATTCTAACTCTCCACCCTTTTGTTCTCTAGGAGATAATCTGCCACCAGAGGTGCTTTGTAGGGGCTTTCTATGCTCTCCATATGGAAAACCATTGAGTTCTTTGCTTCATGTGTATTAGTACGTCTGGATCATTAGCAGTCGGCCTCACTATTGTGTATGGTCAGCTTAGGTTTGTTTGCAACAAAACAGAATTGTATGTCTGACTCTTAATGCTTCCTGATTACATAGACAGCATACAAGGGGATTACAGCCTGGCATGGAGGACAATGTCAATCAGACCCTCACTAAATGACCTAAAGATGTGGGTGAACTACAGAACTCTATACAATTCTCTTATCATACACATTCTACATATTGTTGGCCAATGTGATAGAATTTCCTGTTTGCGCATTTACTGATCATGTGATTGTCTAAGCAGTTTCCTAACAAACCCACTTTATAGTCTCAACTTTTTACCCTTGTATAAAATTTAAGAGGTTGTCCAGTCACAAGATAGGTGATAAGTATCAGATCGTTGGTGGTCCTCCTGCTGGGACCCTCATTGATGCTGAGACCAAGACTCTGGTATTTTTTTTCTTCTGAATGGAGTGATGGCCACACATTTGCATATACTTTATTGGATTGGATGTAGGCATACAGGAGATAGCTACCTACAGTGCTATTGTGAGAGCACCTCAAGTTTGGCAGTAGATTCACCAAAAGGTTGCTGTATTTTGGCAAAAAATACTGTTATGAAGTTTTAGATCTATTTAATATTGTGTTTTAGCTTCCTGGAAAGGTTCATTGATGATTAACTGGAAAGGTACATGTCAGACAGAATTATTACAATGAAAAGCCAGTATAAAGTTAAAATGTCAGACATAGAAAAAATTTAATTTTATATGATGTATTCTTTGAGAGATGACATGATACTATTTTTTTTACTACTTTTTGATCACTTTTTATTCCATTTCTTGTGTGCCTGTATAATGAAAAAGATACATTTTTGGCATGTTATTTATTTTTTATGGTGTTCTTGGGTTATGGTACAGTTTCATAGCTTGGGTCGTTCCGGACGCGGCATTACTAAATTTGTAGGCTTCTTGTGTTTACTTTAGTTTTTACATAAAACAGCATTTTAGTGGCAACATTTTTTTCCTTTTTTGTCTTCCCATTAGCCATATACAGTTATATTATCCCCCAAGTGTCACCCTACATGTCAAGCATAGGTGACATAGGGGCCACTGTCCTGGTGGCTTTATTTAATAATGTCCCCTTTCCTGGTCACCATTTTATGAGAATGCCCCCAGTCCTGTCTCCTTTCTTTAATAATTCCCTCCATTCTGGTTCTTATTTTGAAATTATATTCCATTGTCCTGGCCCCCCTCCTGTAACAATGTCTTTCGTCCTGTAATATTGTCCTCCATGCTGGCCTCCATTCTGTAAAAATTTCCCCCATTCTGTAATAATGTCTCCCTAGCCATAATAAGAACATCCATTTTGTAATAATGCCCCCCTTTCTGCAATAATGTTTCCCATCCTGTAATAATGTCACCCTTGCTATAATGTTCCCCATCCTGTAATAATGTGCCCCTTTCTGTAATAATGTACCCTTTCCTATAATAATATCCTTGTTTCTGTAATAACATCCTTTTCTAATAATAATGTCCCTAATAATGTCGCTCATCCTGTAATAATGTCACCTATTCTGCAATAATGTCACCAATCATGGGACCCATCCTGTAATAATGCTGTAGTATTGCCCCCATTCCTGCAATAATGTCAACCTTTCTGTAATAATGTTCCCATCCTTTAGTAAAGTTCCCCATCCTGTCATAATGTTTCAGATCCTGTAATAATGTCCTCCATCCTAAAATAATTTCCCCCTTTCTGTAATAATGTCCTCCATCCTGTAATAATTTCCCCCTTTCAGTAATAATGTCCTCCGTCCTGTAGTAATATCTCCTTTCCTGTAATAATGTCCCCATCTTGTAATAATGTCCCCTTCTTGTAATAATGTTCCCCATCCTGTATTAATACTCTCCATCCTGTAATAATTTTCTCCATCCTGTAATGTCTTTCATCCTGTAATAATGTCCTCCATCCTGAAATAATGTCCACCTTCCTGTAATAATGGTCCCCATCCTGTAATAATGTCCCAATCTTGTAATAATATCTCCCTTCCTGTAATAATGTCCCCCTTCCTGTGTAATAATGTCCCCATCTTGTAATAATGTCCTCTTCTTGTAATAATGTCCTCTTCTTGTAATAATGTTCCCCGTTCTGTAATAATATTCTCCATCCTGTAATAATTTTCTCCATCCTGTAATGTCTTCCATCCTGTAATAATGTCCCTGTTCCTATAATAATGGTCCCCATCCTGAAATAATGTCCTCCTTCCTGTGTAATAATGTCACCCATACTATAATGGTATCTCCAGTCTTGTAAAAATGTCCCTCATCCTGTAATAATGTCTCCCATTTCGTAATAATATCCCTCATGCCTGTATCATCTGCCGACCTCTGATAGGCCGATGGTTCTTATAGCTATTGTGGTGCAGGGAGCTGGAGGCTCTCTGCACCACAGTACATTTCAACTGAATTTCTGTTCTTGGACATTCAGCTGAAAAAGATGCTGATATAGGCGAGCCACATTGCTCCCTGGACCCTGTTGCGGTCACTCTGCTCTGCTACTGTCTCTGACTCTGCTAGGGGTCACGTTCGCTGACACTGTTTAAGAACTAGGGCTTCGTTCAGATTAATAAATTCTGGCTCCTCTACATAACGGTTACTTACATGGATTCAAGCTATATTCAGACTGGGCTGATTTGGAGACTGGTTTTAGCAGACTTTATACACAGACCAGGGAACAAGGTTTCAGGCACTGACCACACGCAGACCAGAGGAGCATGGTCAGGCACTGGCCACACATGGGTCAGGGGAGCAGGTTCCTGCCGTTGACGAACATGGACCAGGGAAGCAGGTTCAGGAACTGGCTGCACATGGACCAAGGGAGCAGGTTCAGGCATTGGCCACACATAGACCAGGGGAGCATTTTCAGTCACTGGACGCACAAGGACCAGGGGAGCAGGGGGGCAGGTTCAGGACATGGCTACACTGGGAGCAGGGATGCGGGTTCAGGACACTGGCCACACCAGGACCAGGGGACCTCACCACTCATTAGTAGGAGGAACAACACACTAATGAATATTGTTGCTTCGGCGATTCCTTAAGAGGAAGGAGTCTTTTATGCACAATACCTCCCAGTTATTGGCTGGGAGCCATCTTTTAGGTGAACTCTGTTACCAAATGCCTCTCAGCTATAGGCTTAGGGCATTTTACTATATGCGTGCACTAGGGGACATGCCTGAGGCCACGCCGCAGGAGCAAGGCGGTGAGTATGCAGGCATCCCTGCATGGTGTGGGAAGGTGAGCCCTAAGTTACAGGGAGTTCCTGTGCCCCTCAGGTTTGAGACCCATAGGTTACACAATGAGGGGATATGCATAGCGGCATTTACTCCACAAAAATGACATATAAAGACACACATTTCTTCATGCAACGTGTAGATGCTGGTCGCACCACTTTTATTAAAAAAGTAGGTTGGGCTTAGCAAAGATTGGTGTGACTAACAGGGTCACATGATATTTACTATTATTTTACTCTAGAACGTGGTTTTAATGACAGTAAAACTCTGCTATATCACCTTTATGCCCCCAAAATGTACAAAATTCCTTTCACAAATAATCTATAACCTCCTGGAAAACTTCATACAGTAAATGGAAAACCTTTCTCAAATATATAAAATTAGGAAAATTAAAAAATACTGTTAATTTTCGTTGTGCCTTTTCCACCAATGCATTTTTTTCACCCTATGGTCTTGCTGTAAATAAAAACAATAAAGCCTGCTATATTCCCGCCTCGACTACTGCAACCTCCTACTCTCTGGACTCCCCTCTAGCACTCTGGCACCACTCCAATCCATCCTACACTCTGCTGCTCGACTAATCTACCTGTCTCCCCGCTATTCCCCAGCCTCTCCCCTATGCCAAGCCCTTCACTGGCTTCCTATCGCCCAGAGACTCCAGTTCAAAACCCTCACAATGACCTACAAAGCCATCCACAACCTATCTCCTCCATACATCTGTGACATGATCTCCCGGTACCTACCAACACGCAACCTCCGATCCTCTCAAGACCTCTTTCTCTACTCCCCTCTCATCTCTTCTTCCCACAACCGCATCCAAGACTTCTCCCGTGCTTCCCCCATACTCTGGAACTCTCTACCCCAGCACATCAGGCTCTCGCCTACTATAGAAACTTTCAAAAAGAACCTGAAGACTCACCTCTTCCGACAAGCCTACAGCCTGCAGTGATCCTGAACCTACTGAATCGCCGCACAACCAGCTCTGCCCTCTCCTAGTGTATCATCACCCATCCCCTGCAGACTGTGAGCCCTCGCGGGCAGGGTCCTCCCTCCTTATTTACCCGTGTGCCTTGTTTTTGCTCATGTTTAATGTATTTGTCTATACAGTATTTGCCCCGTATTTCACATGTAAAGCGCCATGGAATAAATGGCGCTATAAAAATGAATAATAATAATAATATTCATTGCCCATTGGTTTAGCACAATTATTGACTGCAGTGAAGTTGTGGTATTACTGCTGCAGCAGGCCAATGGTGTTAAAATATGTATTGACTATTGATGGAAAATTCCTTAAAGAAAGAAAGACTGAAGTTGGCTAAAGTTTGGCCGCTATTTGGATTGCTGCTCTTTTGGTGAATTTTTGAGAAAATTAGCGGAATAGATTCTCGGATTATATTCTATTCACCAGTAAATCGAAAAAAAGTTCCACTTTTCCATTCAGATTGTATATAGAATCACCTATCACCTCTTGTGATTTTGTGCTTTCTCATGAATTGAAAGTCATCTGATTCGCATAAGGCATTGGTCAAAAAATGAAGTACAAACTGACTCCATCTGGTCAGGGGCAGAAACTGACAGCGAAGGCCCCCTGTGCACGGCTTGTGTCTGGGCCCCCCATACGTCAAGACTCAGCAATGTTATGCATTTACATGTATATTCACTTGAGACACAATATAATAAAATATGAACAAAATCTAATAATTAACCACAAATGCTTCTCACTAAATTAGAATATCATCAAGAAGTTAATTTATTTCAGTTCTTAAATACAAAAAGTGAAACTCATATAGTATATAGTCATTACAAACGGAGTGATCTATTTCAAGTGTTTATTTCTGTTAATGTTGATGATTATGGCTTACAGTCAATGAAAACCCAAAATTTATTATCTCAGTAAATTAGAATAATTTATAACAGCTAAAAGCACAAAAAGAGGATTCAGAGATCCTCCAAAAATGAGAAAAAACAGCAAAACATGGCAGAGATGCTTACCTGCCTAGGCCTCCAAACAAATGCACTATCCTGATAGTGCATTTGTTTGGAGGCCTAGGCAGGTAAGCATCTCTGCCATGTTTTGCTGTTTTTTCTAATAATTTATAACACCAGCATGAAAAATGATTTTAAAATCCAAAATGTTGGCCTACTGAAATGTAAGTTCAATAAATGCACTTAGTACTTGGTCAGGGCTCCTTTTGTGTCAATTACTGCATCAATGCGGTGTGGCATGGAGGCGATCAGCCTGTGACAATGCTGAGGTGTTATGGAACCCCAGGTTGCTTTCATAGCAGCCTTCAGCTCATCTTCCATCTTCATTGTTGGGTCTGGTGTCTCTCATTTTCCTCTTGACAATACCCCATAGATTCTCTATAATAATAATAATAAT
The DNA here is from genome assembly GCF_051348905.1 of Ranitomeya variabilis. Lineage (NCBI taxonomy): Eukaryota > Metazoa > Chordata > Amphibia > Anura > Dendrobatidae > Ranitomeya > Ranitomeya variabilis. The sequence continues at coordinate 518,959,927 of NC_135236.1, read as the reverse complement.
AATAATTTTATTTATATAGCGCCAACATATTCCGCAGCGCTTTACAACTTATAGAGGGGACTTATACAGACAACAGACATTACAGCATAACAGAAATCACAGTTCAAAACAGATACCAGGAGGAATGAGGGCCCTGCTGCTCGCAAGCTTACAATCTATGAGGAAAAGGGGAGACACAAGAGGTGGATGGTAACAATTGCTTTAGTTATTTGGACCAGCCATAGTGTAAGGCTCGGGTGTTCATGTAAAGCTGCATGAACCAGTTAACTGCCTAAGTATGTAACAGTACAGACACAGAGGCTATTAACTGCATAAAGTGTATGAGAACATGATGGAGGAACGTGATTATGTTGTTGTTTTTTATTAATAGGCCACACAGGGATAATTAGGTTAATGCGTTGAGGCGGTAGGCCAATCTGAACAAATGAGTTTTTAGTGCACGCTTAAAACTGTGGGGATTGGGGATTAATTGTATTAACCTAGGTAGTGCATTCCAAAGAATCGGCGCCGCACGTGTAAAGTCTTGGAGACGGGAGTGGGAGGTTCTGATTATTGAGGATGCTAACCTGAGGTCATTAGCAGAGCGGAGGGCACGGGTAGGTTGGTAGACTGAGACCAGAGCGGAGATGTAGGGTGGTGCTGAGCCATGGAGTGCTTTGTGGATGAGGGTAGTAGTTTTGTACTGGATTCTGGATTGGATGGGTAGCCAGTGTAATGACTGGCACAAGGTAGAGGCATCGGTGTAACGGTTGGCGAGGAATATGATCCTGGCAGCAGCATTCAGGACAGATTGGAGCGGGGAGAGTCTGGTAAAAGGTAGGCCAATTAGTAGAGAGTTACAATAGTCCAGACGAGAATGAATAAGTGAGACAGTAAGAGTTTTTGCAGAGTCGAAAGTAAGAAAAGGGCGAATTCTGGAAATGTTTTTGAGATGCAGATAAGAAGAGCGAGCCAGTGATCGGATGTGGGGGGTGAATGAAAGCTCGGAATCAAGGATGACTCCAAGGCAGCGGGCATGTTGCTTTGGAGTAATGGTGGAACCGCACACAGAGATGGCAATGTCGGGCAAAGGTAGGTTTGTAGAGGGAGAGAACACGAGGAGTTCAGTTTTTGACAGGTTCAGTTTCAGATAGAGGGAGGACATGATGTTAGAGACAGCGGTAAGACAATCACTGGTGTTTTCTAAAAAGGTCGGCGTGATAACAGGAGAAGAGGTATATAATTGGGTGTCGTCAGCATAGAGATGGTACTGGAAACCAAATCTACTGATTGTTTGTCCAATAGGGGCAGTATACAAAGAGAAGAGGAGGGGGCCTAGGACTGATCCTTGAGGAACCCCAACAGTAAGGGGAAGGTGAGAGGAGGAGGAACCAGCAAAACAAACAGTGAAGGATCGGCCAGAGAGATAGGAGGAGAACCAAGAGAGAACGGTGTCCTTGAGGCCGATGGAGCGGAGCATAGTGAGGAGGAGCTGATGATCCACAGTGTCGAATGCTGCGGAGAGATCCAAGAGAATTAGCATGGAATAGTGACCATTAGATTTAGCTGTTAGTAGGTCATTAGAGACTTTAGTGAGGGCAGTTTCAGTAGAGTGTAAAGAGCGGAAACCAGATTGAAGAGGGTCGAGAAGAGAATTATCTGAGAGATAGCGGGTAAGACGGGAGTGGACCAGGCGTTCCAGGAGTTTAGAGATGAAGGGAAGATTAGAGACAGGTCTATAATTAGCGGCACAATTTTGATCGAGGGAGGGCTTTTTAAGTAGTGGATGTATGATGGCATGCTTAAATGAGGAGGGAAAAATACCGGAAGTGAGGGAAAGGTTGAATATTTTTGTTAGGTGAGAGGTGACAGCCGGGGAAAGGGACTGGAGGAGATGCGACGGAATGGGGTCGCTGGTGCAAGTGGTCGGGCGAGAAGATGCAAGGAGCCTGCTTACTTCTTCTTCTGTAACTGGTTCAAAGTCAGAGAGTGAACTAGATGCAGTGGGGGAGGGAGGACAGTGCTTGGTATGAAGAGATTGGGAAATGATTTCCTGTCGAATGTGGTCAATTTTTTCTTTGAAGTAATTGGCTAGATCGTCAGCGTGGAGATCTGTGGTTGGGGCCTGCTCTCTTGGGTTGAGTAGGGACCGGAAAGTGTCAAAGAGACGTTTAGGGTTATTGGACAGCGAGGTGATGAGGGTGTTGAAATAGGTTTGTTTGGAGAGGTGAAGGGCAGAGTTGTATGTTTTTAACATGAACTTATAATGGATGAAATCTTCGGGCAGATTAGATTTTCTCCACAGACGTTCGGCGCACCTGGAGCACCGCTGCAGGAAACGTGTTTGCAGCGTGTGCCACGGTTGTCGCCGTCTGTGCCGAGTTGTTCTATGTATAGGAGGTGCAGCTTCTTCCAGGGCACTTTGCAGGGTTTCATTGTAATGCTTCAGAGCAGAATCAGGACAAGAGATGGAGGAGATTGGGGCCAATGAAGACTGCAAGTTCTTCATAAGTTTCTGGGTGTTAATGGCCTGTATGTTTCTATAAGTGTGGAAAGTGGGGATGACCTGAGCGGGATGGCAGTTCTTGATAGAGAATGAAAGAAAGTTGTGGTCAGAGAGCGGGAGAGGGGAGTTTGTGAAATCATCCAGTGAGCAAAGCCGGGAGAAGACCAAATCAAGGGAGTTTCCATCATCATGTGTTGGAGAGTTAGTATGCTGCGAGAGGCCGAAAGAGGAGGTTAGAGATAAAAGGTGAGAAGCAGATGGGGAGAGGGGAGAAGCAATTGGGATATTGAAATCACCCATGATGAGGGTGGGGGTGTCATAAGAGAGAAAGTGTGGAAGCCAGGTGGCAAAATGATCCAGGAACTGGTGAGAGGGGCCGGGAGGACGATACACCACCGCCACTCGCATGGAGAAGGGGACGTAGAATCTGACAGCATGGACCTCAAAGGAAGGGAATACAAGTGAGGGTACTTGGGGGATAACTTGGAAGGTACATTTGGGTGAAAGGAGCAGACCAACGCCTCCACCTGCTCTGTTGTCTGATCTTGGGGTATGAGAAAAGTGTAGTCCACCAAATGAGAGAGCAGCAGCAGCGGTGGTGTCTGACTGCTGGATCCAGGTTTCAGTAAGAGCCAGGAGATTAAGAGAGTTAGAAAGGAAGAAGTCATGAATGAAGGAGAGTTTATTACACACAGAGCGAGAATTCCAAAGAGCACAATTGAAAGAGACAGAAGGCATGCATGGAATATTAATAAGGTTAGAGGGGTTTCTGGGTGTAGCAATTGGGAGGTTTGACTGGCTATAACATGGGGGGCCGGGGTTCGGAGAGATGTCTCCAGCAACTAGGAGAAGGAGGATAGAAAGAGTGAGCAGATGGTTAAGTGATTTGTGAGAGCGTCTCTTGTGTTGGATGGTGGGACTGAATGGATCTGTACTGTTGAGCAATGTGAACAGAGCATGAGTGCTATACATAGGAGAGGCCAGGACAGAGGGGCCAATATGGATGGAGTGTAAAGAGTTGATGCAAGGGCGGTGATTGTGTGTGAAAGCAGCAGCCATGATATAGATTATACAAATACATATGGTGAGTATTTGCTGTGTGCCAACTGAATAGGGAATAGATTTTGATTGTCTTACCTGTCTCTATGAGTTTAAGGTCAGGTGAGTTTGCTGGCCAATCGAGCACAGTGATACTGTTGTTTTTAAACCATGTATTGGTACTTTTGGCAGTGTGGACAGGTGCCAAGTCCTGCTGAGAATGAAATTTCCATCTCCAAAAAGCGTGTCGGCAGAGGGAAGCATAAAGTGCTCTAAAATTTCCTGGTAGACGGCTGCGCTGACTTTGAACCTGGCGTTGTCTATTGGTCATGAGTGGCTTGACACAAGGAATGTGACACATGTAGCCCATGTGCTGGATAAGTCTGTGTGTTGTGGCTCTTGAAGAAATGACTCCAGCAGCAGTACACTCCTTGTGAATCTCCCCCAAATTTTTGAATGGCCTTTTCTTAATAATCCTTTCAAGGCTGTGGTTATCCCGGTTGCTTGTGCACTTTATTCTACCACACTTTTCCCTTCCACTCAACTTTCCATTAATATGCTTGGACACAGCACTCTGTGAATACCCAGCTTTTTTAGCAATGACTTTTTGTGGCGGCTTACCCTCCTTGTGGAGTGTGTCAATGACTGCCTTCTGGACATCTGTCAAGTCAACAGTCTTCCCCATGATTGTGGAGCCTACTGAAATAGACTAAGGGACCTTTTTATACGCTTAGGAAGCGTTTGCAGGTTTTTGTTGTTAATTATTCTAATTTACTGAGATAATGACTTTTGGGTTTTCATTGGCTGTAAGCCATAATCATCAACATTAACAGAAATAAACACTTGAAATAGATCACTCTGTAATGACTCTATATAATATATTAGTTTCACTTTTTGTATTGAAGAACTGAAATAAAGGAACTTTTTAAATTATATTCTAATTTTGTGAGAAGCACTTTTGTATATGAAAGGGCCTTTTCCTCAACATCTCTAGCAGTATCACAGCAGTGTCTGACATACACGCAGTGTGACTGGGCCCACCTTCACTATGGACCCATGTGCAGCTGAATAGCCTACATATTAAATTAATTTTAGTGTATTTATTTTATTCGTTTGTATGGTGCTGTTAATTATACCATTCTTTACAAACATCATCATGGGGTATGTCTACCTCTGTCATTGTTTCCGTGTCAGGTTTTCCAAAAAAGGCCAAGTTGGAGCCACAAATCATGCTTCCCAAAGCACAGGTAGCATGATTTACAGCCTAGCTCTAGTTTGAAGGCTTTCTCTATATTGCTCTAGTTCAGGGGTGGGGAACCTCAGGCCCCAGGGCCATTTACGGCCCTCAATGACCTTTTATCAGGCCCCCGAGCACATTCTCAGGGACCGCATTCTTGGGCAGGGAGGTGTATTTTTTTTACAACCAACTCATTAATTTCTTCTTGCTCTGTTACCACACACACAGTGTTCACTACTGAACACTGAAGGGCATGCAATGAAAGATTACGTCCTGAAACCAGTGCCAGAGTCAGGATGTACTTTGTGGGCGGAGTTTGTACGGCCCCCGAAGGATGGTATAAATATCCAAATGGCCCTTGGCAGAAAAAAGATTCCTCACCCCTGCTCTCGTTGATTGATAGGTAAATCCCATGTATGTAGATAAGGAGAGAACTGAGGGGCAGACACAAACAGGAGAAGTCCCCTCTGCAAGAACAATATATGGGCTATTTGTAGTCTCATAATGACTTTTCAACCTGCTTTGGAGGTAGAAGTGTTCCCCTTATCTCTTGGTCCCCTGTGCGGTGCACAGGTTACACCAATGGTGTGTCCACCGCTGAGAGAACTGTCTGTAGAGTGGGATTCTTCAAAATACGCAATCATACATCAAAGGCTCTGGATCAAGAAGCCTGTGGTTTAGGCAGCATAAATCGAATGACAGATTCTCTTTAAAACACCTCTCCAGCGGTTTTATTTTTTTCAGAGCTAGAGTGGTGCTTCTTGTCATCCTGCCATCCTGTGACCGCAGCTTCTGATTGGCCGGAAGTCAGAAGTTATGTCACAAGCTCTCAATTTTAGTCTAAGAGATCCAGAAAAAGGGTCTCATAGACCTTTATTGTAAAGTGACGTCCGACTCGCTCCATGAAACACTGGAGCGATCCAGCAGGTCACAAACTTCCCTAGACTGACGGGAGCGCCGGTGATAACAGATGAATATGTCGGAAGGTGAATATAAGACAGATGTCAAGGACCTTAGATTAGAAGCGTCACTCCAGGAGTTTAATTAAAAAACAACAACGCTGTAGTGATGCTTTAAAGTTTCTTTTATTCTTTGTATTTCAATTTCTCACCATTTTAAAGCTGTTTGCTCTCAGTCAAGGTGAACACTGATGTTTGCACTCCGTGGCTACAAGCTTACACATACCTAATCTTAAGGTACCGTCACATTAAGCAACGCTGCAGCGATATAGACATCGATGCCGATCACTGCAGCGTCGCTGTTTCGTTGTTGTGTGGTCGCTGGAGAGCTGTCACACAGACCGCTCTCTCCAGCGACCAACGATGCCGAAGTCCCCGGGTAACCAGGGTAAAAATCGGGTTACTAAGTGCAGGGCCGCGCTTAGTAACCCGATGTTTACCCTGGTTACCAGTGTAAAATGTAAAAAAACCCCAAACAGTACATACTTACATTCCGGTGTCTGTCCCCCGGCGCTGTGCTTTCCTGCACTGACTGTGAGCGCCGACCGGAAAGCACAGCGGTGACGTCACCGCTGTGCTTTACGGCCGGCGCTCACAGTCAGTGCGGGAAGCTGACGGCGAGGGGACAGACACCGGAATGTAAGTATGTACTGTTTTTTTTTTTTTTACATTTACAATGGTAACCAGGGTAAACATCGGGTTACTAAGCGCGGCCCTGTGCTTAGTAACCCGATGTTTACCCTGGTTACCAGTGAAGACATCGCTGGATCGGTGTCACACACACCGATCAAGCGATGTCAGCGGGTGATCCAGCGACGAAATAAGGTGCTGGCCTTCTAGCTCCGACCAGCGATGTCACAGCGGGATCCTGATCGCTGCTGCGTGTCAAACACAACGATATCGCTATCCAGGATGCTGCAACGTCACGGATCGCTAGCGATATCGTTGTTAAGTCGCTCAGTGTGAAGGTACCTTTACTCTCTGCACACAATTGGATACATTTATATTCAGTTTACTCTATGCAATGCTTTCTAATCCAGACAGGGTGGACTCCAACCTGATAAATTAGCAAACTATCAGTGAAATTTGTGTAGTTGCTGATCATATATTTAGCTCACAGACTGGAGACACAAATGGTAGACGCTAACATCATTTCTAGACATGTAAACTTCTTTCACCGCAGTTGAATCTAATCACAGCATGTTGACATGATGTAAATTCCATCTGACTATCTTAAATTTGTGTATATACACTGTGGTGGTGTTGTTTTGCCCTGTCACGTATCAGAGAACATACGGCTATCATTCAATCTGCCTTGCACTTTGCATTACAACATTCCATGTCTGCAAGGAACCATCACATTACCATAAACATTCCCAGGATGCATGCAAACTAATGCAGGTTCTATTAGGATACTGATCTGACACTTGTGCCATTAGAAACGAATGATCTTTCCGCTCTCTCCACATGAGATTTAGTGAAGGATAGTAATTTAACACACATGTTGGTGGGCAGATCTTATCATGTTTGGTAGTCTCAAGTGACGCTATTAAGTCTGTGAGAGCCTGCAGAACCAATAAACAGTTATTTCCCTATATATCTATTTATTTTTGATTGCTTTCACTTGGGTGTTACCATACCACTGTGTGTCATTAGAGTGCACTTCCCTTACGGGTTCCCTTCTGATCGGTCTAGGGGGGAGTGTATGGCCGGACGCCTGCCTCTACATCTTTCAGAAAGGAGTCGACCATTAATGGATCCTAGTTCTCGCTTGGGTGGCAGCCTAGGAGGCGCTAGATTGGGTCTCCTTTGACTTTGGTTAGGGGAGGCTATTTGTCCTTGACCCTCACTCTGGCCTTCTGGCTCTGGGAGATGGGGTTATTAGAGGCCTTTCTCTTGTTAGAGAGGGCTACAAGAGACTATATCCTAGTGCACTTTTTTGTGGCACAATTTTGTCACTTTTTTATCACTCTGGGGTGGAGAGCACAATCTCGGACTTTCAAATAAATAGTCATTTTAATGTTCAAATATTACCACCTATCCATTAAACAGGTGATAATAGCGAAACAGTGAGTGTCTGACTTCTGGGACTATCACAGATCCCAAGCAGGTATGGACTGGGACTAAAATTCAGTCCTGGCATTTGCAATCACACAGGCCCATGTTGTCACCATTTCCAAGCAACAGAAGGGGATATATTACTAACATTATCGTGGATGGAGGAAAGCAAGATTTACTACACGACCAATATTTCTAATGATACCCATGGCCTGCCACTTTGTGCTCCATCACAACTGTTAACAGTATGGGTGTCTTGAGAACACTGATTCTGCTAACAATGTAGCAGACAAGGCAGCCCATGATCAGACAGGCACTTCTGGCATTTGCCAGAATTGCCCACTGGCCAGTCCGGCCCTGATCCCAAGAACAGCACTCTAAAATGACCCATCTGAATGGATCAGTGGGCCAGAATGCACACCGTACACCACTGCTCCATTGTTTCTCTATAGGACTGCTGATGATAGTTGAGTATTCTTCTCTGGCAGTCCCATAAAGAATGAATGGAGTGGAGGTGCCTGGCCACTGCTCCATTCAGACTGGGCATTTCAAGTTAGTGGGGCTCACTGGTACCTATACTTGACTATGCTATGATTATCTTTTCGAGCTGCTAGGGGACTTTTACACCGGACTATTGTAGCATGAACAAATTATGTTCCCAATCTTTGCCCAGCAATCACAAGAAAAGACTTTGTTGTTGATTCCATCTCTTTTGAGAACAGAGAATTTTTCGTTGGTTGGGGCCCAAAGATGAACAGTGAACTGATCACTTGTACGAACCCCCTTCCCCATGATCTTTATAACATATGAATGAAAGTAAATGAGTGTCACTTGAGTTCATAGATCGCTGATAGGGGCTTGATGTGAGCAATTTATCAGCCTAAGTTAAAGTGAACCCATTATCTGATTCATTCTGACCACAATTTGGGCAGCATGAATCAGAACCTGACTGCATGATTGCAGTAAGACATATTTTTCATTTTTTCATGATCTAGCCAGAGACCTGTCAATCACTTGCAGCAGTGCTGGGAAATGCCAGGCAAGTCCTGTCTCTGGCTATGGTTCCCAGAATTTCAGAAAAAAATATACCTGGTTGCAATCAAGCAGCCAGGTCCTGATTCATGCTGCCTGCAGTTTGGGCAGCATGAATCAGCTGACAATCTCCGATTAAAGGTTTATTACACCTTTTTTTTTAATATCTTTTCCCAGAATTGAAACTTTATATGTCAGTAGACACAGCAATGAAATAGGAAAACTATATTTTAACAGTTAATAAACTGAAACTACTACATTGCTCCAAATAAATACTACTATTATTATTAATCTTGACACTGAATCTGTCAAAATAAACAGAGTACAGAGCAACCAGATAATAAAAAAGGCTGTTGATAGCAGAAATCAAGTTTAAAGAAGTGTTCTAATCTTCTCTCTTAAGGAGCGCACCAGCACTCTGCCTCCCGACTGCCTGGTTGCCCGTGGGCCAGTGCTCTGCTGATGAGTGGGTGCTCTCCTGCCAGTAGCTGTTTTTTCTCCTGTGCCTTTGGTCCAAACTAAGTGCTCTCCCAGGCTGTAGCATGGGAGAAGCGCAGGCGGACTGAAGTTGGCCAGAACCCGCAATCAAGCCAGCTTCAATGCGGCTCTTGCAGGCTCTATCTAACGCGTACAGATTGCAAGAGTCACACACTCCTTGCCTAGACAACTGGCCACTCTAACAATTTCAAGGTGACTTGTAACCTAGAAAGCTGGTTGTACACTACATAATTAAAACTCAGTGGATTTTTAACCCCTTCATGACCGGAGGTATTTTCATTTTTGCATTTTCATTTTTTGCTCCCCTTCTTCCCAGAGCCATAACTTTTTTATTTTTCGGTCAAAAATGGCCATGTGAAGGATTGTTTTTTGAGAGACAAGTTGTACTTTTGAACAACACCATTGGTTTTAACATATCATGTACTGGAAAACAGGAAAAAAAAATCCAAGTGCGGTGAAATTGCAAAAAAGTGCAATTCCACAATTGTTTTTTGTTTGGCTTTTTTACTATGTTCAATAAATGCTAAAATTGACCTGCTACTGTGATTCTCCTGGTCATTACGAGTTCATAAACACCAAACATGTCTAAGAAAGAAAATTGGATCAGCAAACTGAATTTCAATAAAAAAAATTCTTCTTTATTTCATTCTTTTAAAAAAATTAGTCCAGACAGATGATACAATCATGTAGCATTCTTACGCATTTCTGGCCGTAGCCCTAAGGCCGGGGTCACACATGCGTGTTTTACGTACGTAAGAGCGCAAAAACTACGTACGTAAAACTCGCATTACATACGGCACAATGCTTCTCAATGGGGCTGCTCCTATTAGCCGTATATTACGGTTCAGTATTATACGGCTTTCTACGGCCGTACAAAATCGCAGCATGCTGCGTTTGTCAGCGTATTGCGCAAATAATACGCCAATGAAAGTCTATGGGGGCGAGAAAAATACGGATTCCACACGGACCTGCAGTGTGACTTGCGAGAAATACGCAGCGCTGTTATTGAAAAGTCGGTAATTCAATTGCCGGCTTTTTCCTTCTCCTTCACAAACCCGACATGATATGAGACATGGTTTACATACAGTAAACCATCTCATATCTCCTTTTTTTTTGCATATTCCACACTACTAATGTTAGTAGTGTGTATGTGCAAAATTTCAGCACTGTAGCTGCTAAAATAAAGGGTTAAGTGGAGGAAAAAATTGGCATGGGCTCCCGCGCAATTTTCTCCGCCAGAGTGGTAAAGCCAGTGACTGAGGGCAGATATTAATAGCCAGGAGAGGGTCCATGGTTATTGGCCCCCCCCCCCCGGCTACAAACATCTGCCCCCAACCACCCCAGAAAAGGCACATCTGGAAGATGCGCCTATTCTGGCACTTGGCCACTCTCTTCCCACTCCCTGTAGCGGTGGGATATGGGGTAATGAAGGGTTAATGCCACCTTGCTATTGGAAGGTGACATTAAGCCAGATTAATAATGGAGAGGCGTCAATTATGACACCTATCCATTATTAATCCAATTGTAGGAAAGGGTTAAAACACACACACACACATGATTAAAAAGTATTTTAATGAAATAAACACAGCGGTTGTTGTAATAATTTATTGTTCTCGCAATCCATTTGCAAACCCTCGCTTGGCAAAATAATAAACGCACAATATACATACCTTCTGATGTCAGATCACGTCCCACGATGTAATCCATCTGAAGGGGTTAACTAATATTACAGGCAGGAGCCCTGCTAAATGCAGCGGTGCTCGTGTCTGTAATCCCCGGCGAATGAGTGAAATGTAGGTCATTGACCTACATTTCCTTCAGTCGCGGTGATGCGCCCCCTGGTGGATGTCCTCATATGACCTGGAGCGTGGGAAAAAGTTCCCAGGCTGCAGTTCATGAGAACATCCAGCAGAGGGCGCCTCACCGCGACTCAATGTAAGTACAGATCTTGCTTTCCTTTCAGCACCCGGGGGATTACAGGCACGAGCGAGTGGTTTATCGCAGCTCGTGCCTGTAATATTAGTTAACCCCTTCAGATGGATTACTTCGTGGGACGTGATCTGACATCAGAAGGTATGTATCTTGTGCGTTTATTATTTTGCCAAGCGAGGGCCTGGAAATGGATTGCGAGAACAATAAATTATTACAACAACCGCTGTGTTTCTTTCATTAAAATCCTTTTAAATCATGTGTGTGTGTGTTTTTTAACCCTTTCCAACAATTGGATTAATAATGGATAGGTGTCATAATTGACGCCTCTCCATTATTAATCTGGCTTAATGTCACCTTCCAATAGCAAGGTGGCATTAACCCTTCATTACCCCATATCCCACCGCTACAGGGAGTGGGAAGAGAGTGGCCAAGTGCCAGAATAGGCGCATCTTCCAGATGTGCCTTTTCTGGGGTGGCTGGGGGCAGATGTTTGTAGCCGGGGGGGGGCCAATAACCATGGACCCTCTCCTGGCTATTAATATCTGCCCTCAGTCACTGGCTTTACCATTCTGGCGGAGAAAATTGCGCGGGAGCCCACGCCAATTTTTTCCGCCATTTAACCCTTTATTTCAGCAGCTACAGCGCTGAAATTTTGCACATACACACTACTAACATTAGTAGTGTGGAATATGCAAAAAAAAAGGGGATATGAGATGGTTTACTGTATGTAACCATGTCTGATATCCTGTTGGGTTTGTGCAGGAGAAATGAAAAGCCGGCAATTGAATTACCGGCTGTTCACAGATATCGCGCTGAATGAAATCTAAATACAGAATATATATATATGTGTCTCAATGACATATATATATATATATATATATATATATATATATATACTGTATATATGTTTTCCCTAACATTTGAGCACATAAATCCATTAGATGTCGGTTTTGCAAGCCTGCGCGAAAATCTCGCAGTACGGATGCCATACGGATTACATACGGAGGATGCCATGCGCAAAATACGCTGACACACCCTGCCTACGGATCAATATTTTGGGAACATTTCTCCGTATTACGGCCGTAGTACGGACGTATAATACGTGGCGTATTGTCTTACGCCATGTGTGACTCCAGCCTTAGTCGTAGAATGACCAAACATGTCTAGGTTCTTTTTCATCTAAGTGATGAAAAAAAATTGCAAAGTTTGTTAAAAAAAAAAGAAATTTGTGCCATTTTCAGATACCCAAAGTGACTCCAATTTTTGTGATCTCAGGTGGAGTGAGGGCTTATTTTTTGCGCACCGAGCTGACGTTTTAAATGATATCATTATGGTGCAGATACGATCTTTTGATCGCCCGTTATTGCATTTTAATGCAATGTTGCGGGAACCAAAAAAAGTAATTCTGGCGTTTTGACTTTTTTCTCACTACGCCATTTAGCGATTGGGTTAATTTTTTTATATTGATAGATCGGGCGATTCTGAACTCGGTGATACCAAAAATGTGTGTGTTTGATTTTTTTGTTGTTTTATTTTTATAAACATTTTTTTTTCACTTTTGGCATGCTTCAATAGTCTCCATGGGACTGGAATAGAAGCTGCCATAACCCGATAGGCTCTGCTACAAACAGGCGGTGATCAGATCGCCTGTATGTAGCAGAATTGCTGACTTGCTATGAATGCCGACCACCGGGCGGCGCTCATAGCAATCTGGCAGTGACAACCATATAGGTCTGCTGGAGACATCGGGTTGTCATACCGACCCATCGGTGACCCACGATCATGTGACGGGGTCACCGATGTGCGGGGTTTCCGGCGCGCTTGCCGGAAGCGCATGTTAAATGCCGCTGTCAGAGTTTGACAGCGCCATTTAATGGGATAACAGCCGCGAGTGGATCATGGCTGTTAGAGGCACATGTCAGCTGTTGACACTTGACATGTGCCGGAAAAGATGTGGGCTCACCGCCGGAGCCCACATCAAATGGGAGGGTGTCCGACATAGGCATATTATTATACATCACCAGATGTCGGAAAGGGGTTAATAAAAGGTAAATTGCAAAGTTGCTTGTTTTTACAACCACATTGCAATTACACCAATTCAATGACTTGAAACAACCCCTTTAAGAAAGAAAAGCCTATCTGTCTGTCTATCTATCAAAAAAGTATGGAAGCAGCACACCACAATCCATGAAAAAAAGCTAATTTAATAGCCCATGTAACGACATTTTGTCTCCAAAGGGTGAGCCTACCTCATTGCTACATTTGTGGACTGTATGTACCTGGGAGGCTTTACACTCAATCCCTCTTGATTTTTTATTTGTATCTATCTATCTATCTATCTATCTATCTATCTATCTATCTATCTATCTATCTATCTATCTATCTATTTATCTATCTATCTATCATCCAAAAAAATGGGCTTGAGAAAGGTCCACATTTTGGACTGAAACGTTGCACATGGGCAAATAAACCACATCTTTTTTTCTATTGGAGTGCTGCCTTCATTTTTTGGGATTATAGCATGAGGTTTGGTACATACCTGGAAGGATTTTTTGCACCTTTTTTTTTCCTTTGGTGCTGTTTTTTGTTTTCGTTTTCTTTTTCTATCTATCTATCTATCTATCTATCTATCTATCTATCTATCTATCTATCTATCTATATATCTATCTATCTATCTATCTATCTACAGTGGGGAAAATAAGTATTTGATGCACTGACGATTTTGCAAGTTTTCACACCTACAATGAATGGAGAGGTCTGTAATTTTTATCGTAGGTACACATCAACTATGAGGGACAGAATGTAAAAAAATACAGAAAATCACATTGCTTGATTTTTACATAATTAGCATTTTATTGCATGAAATAAGTATTTGATACAATAGAAAAGCCGAAATTTTTTATTTGATACAGATCTTCAGATCTTTCAGGTTTCGGGGCTGTCGTAGGATAACATTCAGTTTCTGCTCTCTCCAAAAATTCTCTATTGGGTTCAGGTCTGTAGATGGGCTAGACCACTCCAGGACCTTGAAATGCTTCTTATGGATCCACACCTTAGTTGCCCTGGCTGTGTGTTTCATTGTGGTCATTGTCATGCTGGCAGATGCAGCCACGACCCATCTTCAATGCTTTTACTGAGGGAAGTAGGTTGTTGGCCTAAATCTCGCGATACGTGACCCCATCCATCCTTTCTTCAATACAGTGAGGTCATCCTGTCCCCTTTGCAGAAAAGCACCCACAAAGTATGATGTTTCCCTCACGATGCTTCATGGATGGGACGGTGTGCTTGGAGTGGTACGCATCCTTCTTTTTCATCCAAACACGGCGAGTGGAGTTCATACCAAAAAGTTTTATTTTGGTATCATCTGACTATATGACATTTTCCCATGCCTTCTCTGGAACATCCAGATGGTCATTGGCAAGCTTCAAATGGGCCTGGACATGTGTTGGCGTGTACAGGAGGACCTTACATGCCATGCAGGAATTTAATTAATGACAGCGTAGTGTGTTATTAACAGTTATGTTTGAGACTGTGGTTCCAGATCTCTTCAGGTCATTGACCAGGTCCTCCCATGTAGTTCTGGGCTGATTCCTGACCTTTCTCAGAATCATCTGTACCTAATGAGGCAAGATCTTGCATGGAGCCCCAGACCGAGGAAGACTGACAGTCATCTTGTGTTTCTTTCATTTCCTAACAATTGCGGCAACAGTTGTTGCCTTCTCACCAAGCTGCTTGCCTATTGTCCTGTAGCCCATCCCAGCCTAGTACAGGTCTAAAATTTTGTCCCTGGTGTCCTTACATAGCTCTTTAAGGCCCCGTCACACATAGCGACATCGCTAGCGAGATCGCTAGCGAGATCGCTGCTGAGTCACAAGTTTTGTGACGCAACAGCGACCTCAGTAGCGATCTCGCTATGTGTGACACGTACCAGCGATCAGGCCCCTGCTGTGAGATCGCTGGTCGTGTCGGAATGGCCTGGACCATTTTTTGGTCGTTCAGGTCCCGCTGACATCGCTGAATCGGTGTGTGTGACACCGATCCAGCGATGTCTTCACTGGTAACCAGGGTAAACATCGGGTTACTAAGCGCAGGGCCGCGCTTAGTAACCCGATATTTACCCTGGTTACCATTGTAAATGTAAAAAAAAACCAAACAGTACATACTCACCATCTGATGTCCGTCAGGTCCCTTGCCGTCTGCTTCCTGCTCTGACTGCCGGCCGGAAAGTGAGAGCACAGCACGGCAGTGACGTCACCGCTGCGCTCTGCTCTCACTGTACGGCGGCACTCAGTCAGAGCAGGAAGCAGACGGCAAGGGACCTGACGGACATCAGATGGTGAGTATGTACTGTTTGGTTTTTTTTTACATTTACGCTGGTAACCAGGGTAAACATCGGGTTACTAAGCGCGGCCCTGCGCTTAGTAACCCGATGTTTACCCTGGTTACCCGGGTGCTGCAGGGGGACTTTGGCATCGTTGAAGACAGTTTCAACGATGCCGAAGTCGTTCCCCTGATCGTTGGTCGCTGGAGAGAGCGGTCTGTGTGACAGCTCTCCAGCGACCACACAGCGACTTACCAACGATCACGGCCAGGTCGTATCGCTGGTCGTGATCGTTGGTAAATCGCTATGTGTGACGGGGCCTTTAGTGTTTTGACTATGGTGGAGAGGTTGAAGTGTGATTAATTGAGTGTGTGGACAGTTGTCTTTTATAGAGGTAACATGTTCAAACAGGTGCAATTAATACAGGAAATGAGTGCAGAGTAGGAGGACTTGTTAAAGAAAAACTACAAGGTCAATTGATCAAGTACTTATTTCATGCAATACAATGCAATTTAATTACTTAAAAAATTATACAATGTGATTTTCTGTTTTTTATTCTTAGATTCCGTCTCTCACAGTTGAAGTGTAAAAATTACAGACCTCTCCATTCTTTGTAGGTGTGAAAACTGTATCTATCCAATAGCTATCTATTTATCTATCTATCCAATCTACCACATATCAATTTTCTATACCATGACCATGAATCATCAACCTAACTTGATATTGTTGAGGGCTCTTGAACGTAAGGATACACACAGAATGGGAGAGGTCTCACATTCTATGAACCAGATTCGTCTAAACCAGGGGTTGGGAATATATTTTTTGCCAAGGGCCATTTGGCTATTTATACCATCCTTTTGGGGCCTTACAAATTGCACGCTAACTCTGCCCATAAAGTATGTAGTGATGCTGGTACTGGTGTCAGGACGTAATCTTTCATTGCATGCACCTCAGCGTTTAGTAGTGAACATTGTGTGCGCATGCTCATAGAGCGAGAAGAAATTAATGGGCCAGCGGCCATCAAAATACAGCTGCCCACTCAAGTACTGTGGTCCCTAGTAATCTGCCCAGGGGCCTGGGTAAAAAAGTCATCAAGACTGTAAATGGCCCACAGGCCTGAGGTTCCCCACCCGTGATCTAGACTGATGTTTTGTATGCCAGTGTTGGTGAAGAGTGCGCTGGAGTAACATATGCCAACTTCATTGGGAGGCATGCAAATTTGATCTTTCAGCTCAAGAAATATTGCCTGTTATTATATCTGTCGTAATTTTTGCCACTTTTCTGGCATTCAATATGGGTAATTTCTGCCCACATTTTCAATAGGTGCCGGGACTGGCATAAAAATGCCAAAAGTCAAGACATTTTCACCAACTACAAGTTGTACTAAATTTTTGTGATGTTTCAAACAGTTTCCCAACACAATTCTGGGGGAAACTGGTGAATTATGGCCTTTTTCTTCAGAGGGGATGAAATTGTTCAGGCCGTTAAAGAGGTTTTCTAGGCTTTACCGAATCTTCTGCAGTCACTTTTGGTGACTGAAGACTGACTAATCCTGACACTGTGTTCTATGCACACTGTCAGGATTCTACATTCATGTAAACTTGAGTGGTAGTAATGAGACCACAACTATGTGATTTGTGTCATCCATTTCTTTTAAGAGAACTTTGAAAAAGTTGCTGGTCAGTGCATGACTGCCAGTATGCAATTTGCAATCACTCAAGCTAGCAACAGTGGAATCCTAACAGTGTGCAATATGTACATTGTCAGAATTCAGCAATTTGCAGTGAGCAAATTTAAATGAAGCCTAGAAAATCACTTTACCGTTCTAATTTATAGGTAGGTGTCATTGTCATTGTCAAACTGCTACTTATGAGCTACAATGGCATGTAAAAGATTTGGCACCCCTGGTCAAAATTAGCTATTGTGAACAGTTAAACAAGTTGAAGATTAACTGATCTTTAAAAGGCCTAAAGATAAAGATGATACATTTCCTTTGTATTTTAGGGGGAAAATATATATATTTTCATATTTTACATTTTAAAAATTACAAAAAGGAATATGGGCCAATGCAAAACTTTGGACACCGTGCATGGTTAGCACCTAGTATCACCCCATTTTGAAAGTATTACAGCTTGTAAATGTTTTTTTGTTACCAGCCAAGAGTATTTCAACCTTTGATTGAGGGATTTTCATGAATTCTTCCTTGGAAAACTCTCCCAATTCTGTGAGATTCCTGGGTTTTCTTGGTTGCACTGCTATTTTGAGGTCTAGCCACAAATTTTCAATAATGCTCAGATCAGGGAACTGTGAGGGCCATTGTGAAACCTTCAGTTTGCGCCTTTTGAGGTAGTCTATTGTGGATTTTGACATGTGTTTAGGATCATTATCCATTTGTAGAAGCCATCCTCTTTTCAACTTCAGGTTTTTTACAGATGGTGTTTTGTTTGCATCAAGAATTTGTTAAAATTTCATTGAAACCATTCTCCCCTCTACCCGTGACATGTTTCCTGTGACATTGACTGCAACACAACTCCAAAGCACCCTTAATGGTTGGTGAGATGTTCTTTTCCTGAAATTCTGTGCTCTTTTTTCTCCATACATACCTTTGATCATTATGGCCAAAATGTTCTATTTTAACCTCATTGGTCCACAGGACTTGTTTCCATAATGAATCAGGCTTGTTTAGATGTTCTTGTGCATACGTCTGACACTGAATTGTATTATGAGGACACAGGAGAGGTTTTCTTCTGATGACTCTTCCATGAAGGCCATGTGCAGGTGTCTCTGGACAGTAGAACAGTGTACCATAACTCCAGAGTCTGCTAAATCTTTCTGAAGGTCTTTTGCAGTCAAGCTGGTGTTCTGATTTGCCTCTCCAGCGCTCACTGAAATATTGCTTGGTCTTCCAAGGTCTCGCTTCTAACAAGCTAATTAAGGTCTGAAACTTTGTTCAATGTTATCTGAGCACACAAATCTCCAAGGGTGCCCTAACTTTTACATTGCCCCATTTCCTTTTTCTAATTTTTGAAATGTAAGGGTACCGTCTCACAGTGGCAATTTTGTCGCTACGACGGTACGATCCGTGACGTTCCAGCGATATCCATACGATATCGCTGTGTCTGACACGCAGCAGCGATCAGGGACCCCGCTGAGAATCGTACGTCGTAGCAGATCGTTTGGAACTTTCTTTCTTCGCTGGATCTCCCGCTGTCATCGTTGGATCGGTGTGTGTGACACCGATCCAACGATGCGTTCGCTTGTAACCAGGGTAAACATCGGGTTACTAAGCGCAGGGCCGCGCTTAGTAACCCGATGTTTATCCTGGTTACCGTCGTAAATGTAAAAAAAAAAAAACACTACATACTCACATTCCGGTGTCCGTCAGGTCCCTTGCCGTCTGCTTCCCGCACTGACTGACTCCCGGCCGTAAAGTGAAAGCAGAGAACAGCGGTGACGTCACCGCTGTGATGTGCTTTCACTTTACAGCCGGGAGTCAGTCAGTGCGGGAAGCAGACGGCAAGGGACCTGACGGACACCGGAATGTGAGTATGTAGTGGTTTTTTTTTTTTACATTTACGACGGTAACCAGGATAAACATCGGGTTACTAAGCGCGGCCCTGCGCTTAGTAACCCGATGTTTACCCTGGTTACCCGGGGACCTCGGCATCGTTGGTCGCTGGAGAGCTGTCTGTGTGACAGCTCCCCAGCGATCACACAACGACTTACCAACGATCACGGCCAGGTCGTATCGCTGGTCGTGATCGTTGGTAAATCGTTTTGTGAGACGGTACCCTAAAAAATGAAAATATCTAGATTTTTTGCCTAAAATAGAAAGGAAATGCATCATCTTTAACTGTAGGCCTTTTAGAGGTCATTTCATCTTTAACTTGCTTAACTGTTCACAATAACAGTAATTTTGACCAGGGATGCCCAAACTTTTACATGCCACTGTATTTTCTTATTCATTTATGCCATTTGCAGGCCTGTTTCCAATGTAAGACCAAATCTATGGACTTTTTTTTTGTTTTATAGACTGTCAAATGGTAATTTTAAAAAAATACGGGTGGAAGCCTCCTTTGTTATATTTTTAATGAGTATTCTCTAAAATTATATATATTTTCGTGTGACATTTTGATGGTCTTTTAAACCTTCTGTAAATGGTGAGGTCTTTTGTATCATTATTGATTATTTGTAAATGACTTTTAGGCACTTACGGTAGGTTATCATCCATATCTAGGTTACAATACTTTCTCATAGTAAATATTCAAAAGCAATAACTTATCATAGAGAACTGTGGAAACAACCAGACTGCTCTGGTTTATGGAAATATTCTGGCAGAGAAACAATTTCACAATATAGTGCGTGGCTGCTCCGCCCAACGAGCACCAGTGCTGCTATGTTGTAACCTCAGCACTTCTATAAACAGCTCAAGAATTCACCTCACTAACCCAGAGCAGCTGTGTCGGGGAAAAACACAACTTGGCGGAGCAGCCATGAAAAAAAAGTGCACTCATAATATGAGCAGGACGATGCCGTAATGCTTTGCGAGACAAAGTGCTAAGGCATGTGTCCTAGGTTGGAGTCCCTATATGGCGATGTAAGCGAATTCTAGGAAAGTGGACTTTTTTAGTGAGAGCTCAAAGTTTAGAGGCTTTAAAGGGTATAATGAAACTGAACATAAAATGATAAAATGTTAAGAATGAAAAGAAACTGCCGTCAAGAAATTGCTGAAACAATAAATACAACTGATAATTTATATCAAGGAAGAGGTCCTGTCTCCAGCATCCTGGAACGAAGAGGTGGCCATGCTTGAATATGTGAGAGATGTCAAAGATGGGACAACCTCTTCAAGTCCAATTATGGAATCAACCTTTATGCAGAAGAAATTTCTGCTGGACAGTAGGATGTTAATCTAAGATGTCGTATTGGAGAGACACACCAAGATTTAGTGTGATGTACTTAGTGCAGGGCCTGAAAAGATGGTACATGACTCGAAAATTGAAAGAACACTACAGGACGGAGATTATGCCTAAGGGTACTGTCACACAGTGCAATTTTGATCGCTACGACGGTACGATTTGTGACGTTCTAGCGATATCGTTACGATATCGCAGTGTCTGACACGCAGCAGCGATCAGGGATCCTGCTGAGAATCGTACGTCGTAGCAGATCGTTTGGAACTTTCTTTCGTCGCTTGATCACCCGCTGACATCGCTGGATCGTTGTGTGTGACAGCGATCCAGCGATGTGTTCGCTTGTAACCAGGGTAAACATCGGGTAACTAAGCGCAGGGCCGCGCTTAGTAACCCGATGTTTACCCTGGTTACCAGCGTAAACGTAAAAAAACCAAACAGTACATACTTACATTCCGGTGTCTGTCCTCCGGCGTCTCAGCTTCTCTGCACTGTGAGCGCCTGCCGGCCGGAAAGCGAGCACAGCGGTGACGTCTGACGTCACCGCTCTGCTTTCCGGCCGCTGTGCTTACACAGTGGAGAGAAGCAGAACGCCGGAGGACAGACACCGGAATGTAAGTATGTACTGTTTGGTTTTTTTACGTTTACGCTGGTAACCAGGGTAAACATCGGGTTACTAAGCGCGGCCCTGCGCTTAGTAACCCGATGTTTACCCTGGTTACCCGGGGACTTCGGCATCGCTCCAGCGCCGTGATTGCAACGTGTGACCGCAGTCTACGACGCTGGAGCGATATTCATACGACGCTGTGACGTCACGGATCGTGCCGTCGTAGCGCTCAAAATTGCATTGTGTGACAGTACCCTAACTCTTCCTAAATACAATCTATCCACTTTCGTTACATGTTTTTTTGTATCCATTTAGTTCCACGAATGGCAAATAGAAAAAGATAGAAAACTAATATGAATTTGCCATCTGTTCTACAATATGTTTAGATCTAAGAAAAATCTGTAAAATGTGTGAACATAGCCTGAGCAAATATATACAAAGAGAATGAGTGGGTCGAGCAAAAATATCTCCTTGATGTTTGTTTCTGGATTTGTCCATATTCTAAGTCATGATTCTCACTTTTCAACTACATCATATATGTAACTAGACATGAAATTAATTGGATAGGCATATTTTTCTTTTAACACTTAATCATCTGAATATAGTAAGGAGCAGAAAAATTTAGCATACATTTCGTTAGTTTGTTATAAATATAGATGCGTTCTGCAATGACTATTATGACTCATGGACAAATTGTAATAGAAGAGACTTATGGAATTTTTCATAAATCTTCAGGAAAAATACTGTAGCTTGCTCCATCAGATCCCTTATGTATGAAGTGTTGGATTAGAGTGCCAGATCCAGGGCCTCACTTTTCATCTACGTGCGAATGTGACATTATACTCAATCACAAATTTGAACTGAGTAGATTGTTAAATGAATAAGATGGTGTGGTGGCCCACTCTTGCACAAGGGCCCTCCTGTTCTCCTGTGGGCCAGTCAGAGCATGTATGAAGGTATTCTTCCCTAGAAGCAATAGCTCACGTGGAGCATGACAGAGCCTTTGTGTAATCTACTGGGTTGAAGACTCAAATTAAGGGAAACATTTGCAATGATTTTAACTTTTCGGGGGGTAATTGACCAGTGATGGGAAGTGTTTGTATAGGATAACATATTAAAGGAAGGAAGGCAAACCTAATATAATTGCTCAGAGTTGACAACACCCCAGTTGCAAGTTGAACAGAGAAATAAAGTAGTCAGACATAATAATCATGGTAGTGCCACAGATAAATTATATACTGTGCAAAAAGAATAAAGGGATTACAATTAACAATACTGTGTGAATGGGGATTGGTTGTGTACATACAGTAGACTTTCCTCAACAAAGAGTGGGTGTTACATCTCCAACCCAATCTGCTCCAGGTACATCTGCTTTGGTCACCATATGCTGTCCTATTCACCCTGCGGTGATCTTCAGATGTGGTAGCCAGTAGTGTCCTTGCTGTCCAGCCAGGGATTAGTCTAGCCAGTAGCCCAGCAGGTATAATCATCTCCATTCTGTGGCCTTTGTGGCAGTACCACACCCTATATAAACTCCCATCTTCCTGCTTTTTGCCATATGTTGTGTCTGGGAGTTCCCAGGATTCTGATGTTAATTAATAATTTCATTTATACATTATCAACATATTCCTCTGCACTTTATAATTGAGCAGAAACATGTACAGACAATAAAGACATTATAACACATGAGGCAATAGTTACAGGAGGCGTGAGGGCAGTGTTCGCAAGCTTACAATCTTTGTTTGTTGTTGATTGATTTAGTAGACCAGACTTGTATGTTGACCTCCTCTGATTCTGTTATCCCCCCTGTCCCAAACTTAAGGTACCGTTACACTAAACGACTTACCAATAGTGTTGAGCGATACGTTCCGATATTTGAAAGTATCGGTATCGGATTGTATCGGCCGATATCCGAAAAATATCGGATATCGCCGATACCGATACCCGATACCAATACAAGTCAATGGGCCACAAATATCGGAAGTGATCCTGGATGATTCCCAGGGTCTGAAGGAGAGGAAACTCTCCTTCAGGCCCTGGGATCCATATTCATGTGTAAAATAAAGAATAAAAATAAAAAATAGGGATATACTCACCCTCTGACGCGCCCTGGTTGTAACCGCTGCAACCGGCAGCCTCAGTTCCTAAGAATGAGCGAGTTAAGGACCTTCGATGACGTGGCGGCTTGTGATTGGTTGCGTGACCGCTCATGTGACTGCTCAAGTATATCCCTATTTTTTATTTTTATTCTTTATTTTACACATGAATATGCATCCCGATTCCCAATATCGCAAAAATATCGGAACTCGGTATCGGAATTCCGATACCGCAAATATCGGCCGATACCCGATACTTGCGGTATCGGAATGCTCAACACTACTTACCAACGATCACGACCAGCGATACGACCTGGCCGTGATCGTTGGTAAGTCGTTGTTTGGTCGCTGGGGAGCTGTCACACAGACAGCTCTCTCCAGTGACCAACGATCAGGGGAACGACTTCGGCATCGTTGAAACTGTCTTCAACGATGCCGAAGTCCCCCTGCAGCACCCGGGTAACCAGGGTAAACATCGGGTTACTAAGTGCAGGGCCGCGCTTAGTAACCCGATATTTACCCTGGTTACCATTGTAAAAGTAAAAAAAAAAAAACAGTACATACTCACATTCTGATTCTGTCACGTCCCCTGGCGTCCACAAGGTTAAAACTGCTTTCGGCAAGAGCGCTGCTAATATGCATGCGCTGCTGACGAGAGCTTCCCTGCACTGAATGTCTCAGCGCCGGCAGTAACAGCAGTGACATCACCGCTGTGCTCTGCTTTACGGCCGGCGCTGACAGTCAGTGCAGGGAAGCTCTCGGCCGGAGCGCATGCATATTAGCAGCGCTCCTGCCGAAAGCAGTTTTAACCCTGTGGACGCCGGGGGACGTGACAGACATCAGAATGTGAGTATGTACTGTTTTTTTTTTTACTTTTACAATGGTAACCAGGGTAAATATCGGGTTACTAAGCGCGGCCCTGTTCTTAGTAACCCGATATTTACCCTGGTTACAAGTGAACACATCGCTGGATTGGCGTCACACACGCCGATCTAGCGATGACAGCGGGTGATCAGCGACCAAAAAAAGGTCCTGATCATTCCCATCAACCAACGATCTCCCAGCAGGGGCCTGATCGTTGGTCGCTGTCACACATAACGAGATCGTTAGCGGGATCGTTGCTACGTCACCAAAAGCGTGACGTTGCAACGATATCGTTAACGATATCGTTATGTGTGACTCAGCCTTTAGTCTGGTTGACTGCACTCTAACTGATTACCTGGGATCTGACCCATGTTATCCCTCTGACTACGCCCTTTTGATTTCCGTTTCTATCCTTGTTTTATCACTACTGTTACTGATTTGGCTAGCTAGATGTCTCATGCCTTTGGTTTTCTCCTCTGGCCAGAATCCCTTCCGTGGAAGCAATCCACGAGAACATGATATAAGGCCATATCTTAAAGGGAGAAGACTGGGGTTCCACTGTAATTTGCCACACGGAGTGGCTAGCATCAAGTCTGTTTGAGATACCTTTTTTGAGCCAACATTCCCTCATAGACTTTACAGTGTACATCTTTGACAGTAAGACGTCTGATTTGTTTTATACGTATTCATTGATGTTCGGACATCAGGTGATAGTATAAGGCATCCACGCAGATAAAATATTGTCCCCCTGAGGCTGGACTCTGTACAGTGCACACTATAAGAACAAAGAACCAATCACCTAGAGCAAGGATACCAACCCCAGAAGCAAGGAAAACAGAGCAGGGTATACTTATAATATATTTAATTCTTTATTAATGGTGGTGGTACATATAAATAACAGTGCACATGTTGGATGTATAACAGATTAAAATAATATAGCCAATATACGCATACGGTTTCCCCAAAAAGGATAAAATAGGAAATGTTTGTATAATACCTATATATATATGTCTTCCAAGATGGAGTAAAATAAGTGAAAAAAACGTGGAAACATTAAAAGATAATAACCCGTAATAGGGTAAAAACGAGAAAATTCAGGGCTAAATATAAAGTGACAAAGTGCTAAGTGAAATCGTGCAATATAACCTGGTGTGAATCACTCACACATATATAAAGTGTTTTGCACCAAAGCAGAAAAAAGAGAATGGAGGACAAATACCTTAATGGGTCACCGTATCCAACAGAGCGCACCCCGACGCGCGTTTCGGATACACGATCCTTCGTCAGGGGGTGATGGATATAAGGGGCTAGGAGTTTATATATGATGCTGACAGCTGGTGCCATTGCGTTAGCGGCGCAGGCGCCGACAGATGGACCGGAAGCTCCCGCCCCCCACGTCATAGAGGCTACAGTAGGCGCTCTATAAAAAAAGCTTACAATAGAGCTAAACATATAACCAGACATGAGGCCCTATACTCCAAAAAAACGTCTGCTCTTAATCAGCCAGTAAGGTTCATCACACAGTATCATGGACAAGCTGACTTGATGAAATCATATATAATGAAATCATGGTCAATTCTCCAATCTGATCCTATTCTACAAAAATACATTGGAGATAGGCCCAATATTACTTATAGGAGATCTAAAAACCTGGGTGACTACCTGGTACAAAGTCATTATACACACAACAACACTCTTCTTTCTCCCCTCCCCTTTTGTCCTAGGTTACAGACTGGATGTAAACCCTGTGGGAAATGCGTGTCATGCCCTAACATCCAAAGAGCCCAAGAATTTACCAACTCAAAAGGGACCAATACATATCGAATAAAACATACTATCAACTGCATGTCAAAGGCCGTAATATACTATGCCACATGTCCCTGTTCCCTCATTTACGTGGGACTTACAACAAGACAATTAAAAGTCAGGACCAGGGAACACGTCTTGGGAATTTTAGCAGCTAAGGATGTGGAAGATATTTCCACCCTAAAAACAATCCCGAAGCATTTTAGGGTCCACCACAATTGTGATGCCTCACTTTTGAAAGTCATAGGCATCGATATGATTAAACCAAATGAACGTGGGGGCAAAATTAGTACACCTTTAGCCCAAATGGAGGCCAAGTGGATATGGGTTTTAGATACTGTTTCCCCACTTGGTCTCAATGAAAATCTAAGTTTTGCCCCTTTTTTGTAAACTTCAGCATTAGTGTAATTTTACTAGTTTTGGATTTTTATTCTTTTATTATTTTTATCTAGGAGTTTTATATTTTAAATGTCTATTTTTATACTATGGTGCTCATATCTTTTTATATTAACCTTTCAGATTTTACTTACCTTGTCATCATGATGTCCACTATTCCTCACCATCAGGTCGCCTATTCCTTCCATGTGATCGGCTTGTCCCAGTGGAGATGTTGACGGATATCTGACCTATGTAAAAAAGAGACTTTTGTTACTACACTATGTATATCTATTTATATATACATATAGTTCTCTCTCTTTTGTATATTTAATGTATTTACATAGTTACTGCGTAATATTAAGATGTTAGTACATAAGGGTCGAGTTGTTTAACATATAGTACGTTTCTGATTGCATTAATTATGAGTGTTAGACTCTTATGAGTCCATTTAACCATATAATTCTACTGAGTATTATTAGTATATTAATATTTTTTAGGTGTGTAATTGGGTAGCACATATTATTTTGCTAAATTACTTGTGTTCATCCTGATCTCCCTGTTGCACTTACAATTTTTATGGGTTTGAGAGGGTTTATTTGGGGTCTTTCGACTCATCTCTCTTTTATTTAGGTCCCCCCCTTTTTTGTATACCCCTTGGGCACACTACTAGGGATATTCATATTTTGCAATTGCACTTTGCCTGATATATTCCAATTAACACCTTATTATTTATTTATTATTATTATTTTTTTTTTTTTGTTTTGGGTTAGTCCTCCTTTTCATTCTTCACCTTATTACTTTTTACTCAGTTAATCTCTTTTTTTATATTAAATTCCCCTTTTTTGGCTATATATTAGGACATCACTAGCGTCTTTCTCTATTCGGTAAGCCTCTTATCCGGTCTTTCAATGTATTATTCCTCAATTGATTGCTCACGCCTGAGTGCCGGAGTGGTGCGCATGCGCCTTCGGGGGCCCGCGGTCTCTGCTCCTAGCGTCTCTGTGGTCTTGGCAACGCCGGGTACATCCTGTGCGTCCGACCACGTGACGTGGGGGGCGGGAGCTTCCGGTCCATCTGTCGGCGCCTGCGCCGCTAACGCAATGGCACCAGCTGTCAGCATCATATATAAACTCCTAGCCCCTTATATCCATCACCCCCTGACGAAGGATCGTGTATCCGAAACGCGCGTCGGGGTGCGCTCTGTTGGATACGGTGACCCATTAAGGTATTTGTCCTCCATTCTCTTTTTTCTGCTTTGGTGCAAAACACTTTATATATGTGTGAGTGATTCACACCAGGTTATATTGCACGATTTCACTTAGCACTTTGTCACTTTATATTTAGCCCTGAATTTTCTCGTTTTTACCCTATTACGGGTTATTATCTTTTAATGTTTCCACGTTTTTTTCACTTATTTTACTCCATCTTGGAAGACATATATATATAGGTATTATACAAACATTTCCTATTTTATCCTTTTTGGGGAAACCGTATGCGTATATTGGCTATATTATTTTAATCTGTTATACATCCAACATGTGCACTGTTATTTATATGTACCACCACCATTAATAAAGAATTAAATATATTATAAGTATACCCTGCTCTGTTTTCCTTGCTTCTGGGGTTGGTATCCTTGCTCTAGGTGATTGGTTCTTTGTTCTTATACATAAGGAGTGGTTTCCACTCGTCCCTTGTTGTTTTCACTGGGGTTTCTATATATTTATATACATATATGTATACATATATATACATATTATAATATATCACACAATATTTCCCCTTAAAGTGTTGACAATTTCTCTAACAGTGCACACTATGTAGCTTACATGTCGAAAGAGCTTAGGAAGCAATAATAACTTTTTGCTGCAGATTAAAGTAGGTTTACCACATGTAAGCTTCCTTTCTGTACTTTCCCGGGAAATAGAGGTTAGTTTCTTTTCTGTGTCTTCAGTGTATTATAGGTAGAGAAATTCTTTTAAAGCACCACTCTAGTGTTTTTTTATTTTAGCGCTGGAGAGGTGAAACTAAGTTCTTTGGCCCTAGTATTATACTTACCAACCGCTATTTTCTTCTGCTCCCTCCACCACTCCAGTCCCACCCCGCCCTCTTATGACTGCAACTTCTTACTGATTGAAAGTCAGAAGTAACGATAAATAGCTCTCAATTTAAGTCTACGAGAACCAGAACGAGACTCTTACTACATTAAGTTGTCACAAACTGCTGGAGAGCGTCTGGAGTGCTGCCAATAACAGATGAAGACGGCGGCTTGTAAGTATGACACTAGGGGCAGGGAATTTAGATTTGTAGCACCACTCCAAAAATTTTTTTTTTTAATTATTTCTCTAGAATGTTGGTCTCAAAGAATGCTGGTTCTTAAAGAAGTTAGATGGAAATCTGATCTGGATAAAAATGTGGTCTTCTAAAAGACTGTTGTGTTTGAAATTGTTAAACTGTAAAGCGCTGCGGAATATGTTGGCGCTATATAAATAAAGATTATTATCATTATTATTAATAAAAGAAATGGTCTTTTAGACAGGTTTACAAAGAGCAGTTACCCTATTATCCTACATCCATTCCTACAGTACATTTAAGAATCTTGAAGTGTAGAGGGAATATTAAACATCCTATATTTTTTTTTGCCAAGCATCCGAGAAGTTTTGTCAACCAGATATTTTTGTATTTAAAAAAATTGCAACTAGCCTACATTTTTTTATGTGGCTTACTATATTTTGTTGTAAAAAAATCTATTGTGAAAGAGCGAATACGCTAGAAAAGGTGTTGAAGAAAAATAACAATAAGTGTTGATATTGACATGTAAACAAATTGAGGTGCGATGACTCAAACAGGATATGTGCTGTCATGAGCAAGTGCCAGACAATGGACTGAAAGGAATTTTGTGTCAGCAAACTACAGACAACAGTGTCCTCATATCCTTTGCTCATAGATTGGTGAACTTGTCATTTTCTGAGCATCCCGTGAGTCAAGGAGAACATATACGTTTGACTATCACAGGCTGGTTTTCTAGCTTTATTATCTATGCTCATTCCCATCAACTACACGAAGGAAACAGGATCACCTAAGTGCTGTGACTAATGAAAGGGTTATAGTAAATGGTTTAGCTTTCAGTCATACTAATTAATTCTGATGAAGTGTCCGCAAATAAAGGTTGTAGGAAAATGACAAGTTGACCACGTTATTAGACGACATTAGATCTATACAATGTGTAATCCTCATAAGAAGTGCTATTAACCATAATGTACCATTCTGGCTGTTTTCTTAATGTCTTACTCTGAATAGTGTCACAAACCACAAGGGGTTTCCTGTCTTATGGAAACAAGAAATGTCACATCCTGATGCTGTTAAACCAGTTTGTTGTCAACCAATACACCACTTATATAGAGTTGCTGGCACCAGTGGTTGCCTGTTGTCTGGTTAAGAAAATAGTAATGACTATCATTGAACATATAATGATAACACATACGGCAAAAAAAGTACTGACGTGGACTTCAAACAGAGGTGGTGACGGCTAAGGCCAGGTTCACATTGCATCTATGGCGTCCGTTAGACGGACTACGCTACACCGCGGCATAGCGCGGTGTAACGCAGTCCGTTAACGCCGTCATTATGCCCTATGTCGGACGCATCGCTAGCGCACGCCCACAATGGGCGTGCGCTAGCGATGTGCCGTCATTGAGTGACGGACCCTGGGACGCGGGCTGCAGCGTTTCTGGGTCCGTCACCGCTAGCGCAGATAGAGCATCTGCTAGCTCTATCTGCGCTAGCGCGATCACATTTCGGCACTTGCGTTAACAGCAGCCCGTTAACGCATGTGTTGAACGGGCTGCTGTTATCGCAATGTGAACCTGGCTTAACAGTCAAAGCAGACAACAGCTGAACATTAGGATTCCTAAAAATGTGACCTTTCATAGATAACGCTCAGTAATGGGACTCACAGTGTTAGAAGCACATATCCAATGTGGTTAATGTAGTACAGGTTATGACATCACAAGTATAACTGCTGTGACATCACAACTTGTTTGAGTAAGATTTTACTTAGTTTAAGGCAGGGCTTTGTGCAGCGCTGACTTTTCTCTACAGTTGGCGGTCTTGCACCATTCAGGACCCCTGACAGGTAGCTCAGACAGGTTGAATCATCGGGACCTGATTGGATGAGGTCCCAATAATGTTACTCCTTTGCTATTTTCTAGATTCTGAGATTTCAGCATTTAGAAGATAGTGTCAGGGAGAGAGCTCGTTCATTCACCTCTCCGGCGCTCCCTGTGATGAGATGTGATCACAAGGGAGCTAAGGGTTGTCGGAGCTGCCGGAGCTGCCAGATACAGTGGCCTGTTAGACTAAGCCAGCACCTGAATCTAAGGGCAGAGACAGATTGCCGTATTTCTCGTGCGAGAATTGCATTGCACTGGCCTGGCACCTCTCCTGACCTGAGCAAGATAGTATGATGTATTTCTATGCAGCTGTCAAGCTCAGTTCAGGAGAGCCGACAGCCAGTATGAGGTTTAAGATGCGATTCTCGCACGAGAAATACGGCAGTCTGTCTCTTCCCTAACAGGCAATCTGACAGTGTAAAACTGATAGGTCTCGTGCAATGCAATACATGTAATCGTACTGACCCTAAAAATAAAGCTGCCTTACCAATTTTATCACAAGCGGAACAGTATAAAAAAACAAAAACAAAAAGCAATTCCTG
Source organism: Ranitomeya variabilis (assembly GCF_051348905.1). Classification (NCBI taxonomy): domain Eukaryota; kingdom Metazoa; phylum Chordata; class Amphibia; order Anura; family Dendrobatidae; genus Ranitomeya; species Ranitomeya variabilis. The sequence continues at coordinate 518,928,989 of NC_135236.1, read as the reverse complement.
AATTGCTGGTGTTTGGTCATTCTGTCTCCCAAAAATCGGAATAGAAAGTAATCAAAAAATGTCATGTGCCCGAAAATGGTACCAATAAAAATGTCAGCTGGTCCAGCAAAACACAAGCCATAACATGACTATGTCCACTGAAATATGGAAAAATTATAGCTCTCAAAATGTGATGCAAAAACTAGTTTTTGCAATAAAAACCGTTTTTTAGTGTGTGACTGCAGCCAAATATAAAAACCTGATATAAATCTGGTATTGCTGTAGTCGCATCGACCTGAAGAATAAAGTTGCCTAATCACTTATGCCACACAAGGAACAGCGTAAAAAATAAATAAAACCAATTCTTCGCCAGCTGTTGATTTTTTTCATTCTGCCTCACAAAGATCGCAGTAAGGTTCTGCACACATTTATCCTGCGCTCTGCACTGAGCGCTTGCATCAAGTTTCTGTGTAAATCACTGAAATACGTGATTCAAATGAAACCTCTAGTGGAAGAATCCCTATAATGGGGCAGATGGAGGCACTGTGGATGCCATAGGACCTGTGATTCGGCGGTGTCCGTATTTTTAAGATTGCATAAAGGTGCCATCGGCCACAGTTTTGTGCACTTCTGAAAAGGACAAAGCTGAACAGAGGCCAGACGGAGTCCAGAGTAACCCTGCTGCCTCATTATAGTGAATGGAGCCATCGGGGGTTTTATCTGTCACACCACGGAAATTTAGTGGGCTTCCACATTGCTGGTAGTACAGAAGCTCTGGAAAAGCAAAATGGCACCTGGCCCCCCAAAAGAAATTCAGCAAATTCTCTGCTCCCAAATCCAAATGCCCCCCTCCCTTCTGAGCCCCAGTGTGCCTAAACCACATTTAGCTCCCACATGTTTGGCATTTCTGTAGTGATGAGAGCCTGCCTAATTTACAGGTGTGTGTCCCCATAAGCATGAGCTGGGTATATTGTACTGTTGACTGCACCATCAGTTTGCAATTTTCACTCAGCAACATCCACTGGTGCTTGTTTCTGGAAAATGCCCACAGAGTCAAAATCGTCACTATACCTGTAGATAAATTCCCAAAGGGGTATAATTTCTAAAATGGGATCACTTCAGGGGAGATTCTGCTTTTCTAGCACTTAGTGCCTCTGTATATGGAGTCCACAAACTATTCTAGGAAAATCTGCGCTCCAGGAGGCAAATATCACTCCGTCCCTCTCTAGTCTCTCCATATGGCTAAGCAGCACTGTACAGGCACATATGGGGTATTTCTACATTCAGCAGAAATTGTGGGACAGATTTTGGTGCCACTTTTACTATTTTCCCAGTATGAAAATGTAAAATTTGGGACTAACACAACTTTGGTGGTAAAAATGTAAATTATTCTTTCTTCACTGCTCATGCCACGTGTCTAGCTTGGATATCCAATAATTATAAGGCACAGAGGAATCACAGAGGACATTGATATTGTCAGCAAGGTACTCCCTCAGCATCTTTCAAAACTTTGCACTCCTTTTGAGAGTACCCCACGCCTCAGGGTCTGTGCGATGGTAGGGTCTGAGAAAACTCTCCCAGAACTTTGACAGTTTTCCTCTGCCTCTGCTGGATTGGAGTTGTGTCTCTCTCACCTGTATTCCTTGGTTGTCCAAAGAACTGTGACCTCTGCCACCTGCGTTTTCAGATGGAAGTTTTTTAAATAATTCCACAACAAGGGCCTTCTGGTACCCCATTTTAGTAGACCTGTCCGCCTCGGGAATAAGAGATAGAAAGTTCTCATTGTATCGTGGGTCTAGAGGTGTCACCAACCAGTAATGACTGTCACCCAAAATTTTGAGAGCGCGATGGTCACGGTCAAGGCAGTGTAACATAAACTCAGCCATCCGTGCCAGACTGCTAACAGGCAAGACTTCTGTGTCCATGCTCTTCTCTTTGTCCCTTTCCTCAGGCCATCCACGCTGAACAGACGGTATGACAGATGTGCAGGTAGAACCGTCTATAGGGCATGAAACTAGCTCCTATTCTTCTTACTCCTCCTCATTGTCACCCAATCCACGTTGGGATGAGATGAGGTTGGACTGTGTGTTATCACCCTGTATGGTTCCTTACTCCATCTCATCGTGCCCCGCTTGCAATGCATCCTCTTTGATTGTGAGCAGAGAGCGTTTCAGAAGACAGAGAAGTGGGATGGTGACGCTAATTATGGCATCATCGCCGCTCACCATCTTGGTGGAGTCCTCAAATTTTTGGAGGATGGTACATATGTCTGACATCCATGTCTACTCCTGAGGTCTTATGTGTGAGTCTGAACTGAATACCGATGGCCTTGTTGATGCTGGTAGTCAACAACTGCCCTCTTCTGCTCACAAATCCTTCCCAACATCTGCAGTGTAGAGTTCCAATGCGTGGGGACATCACACACCAGTCGGTGAGCTGAAAGCTGCAAATGCTGCTGAAGCATGGCAAGGGCGGCAGAAGCTGTACCTGACTTTTTAAAATGGGCACACAGGTGGCTTACTTTGACACGCAGATCCGGTAGCTCCGGGTAGGTTTTGAGAAACCAATGAGGTTAAGCACATGGGCCAGCCATGGTACGTGTGTGAGCTCGCCTTGTCTCAAAGCCACCACCAGGCTACGGCCATTGTCACACACAACCATGCCTGGCTGTAGGCTTAGCAGTGTCAGCCACAGATCTGCCTGCTCTTTCAGAGCTGTCCACAACTCTTCAGCATTGTGCGGTTTTGTCACCTAAGCATATTAGCTACAGCACAGCCTGTTGCCGCTTGGCTGAGGCAGTGCTGCAGTGCTTACAGCTTGTGTCTGATGTGGTCATTTCAGAGATAGAGGCTGAAGAGGAGGAGGAGGTGCAGGAGCTGTAGACTGTGGGGGCAACCCTGATTGACCTAGGGCTCACAATCCTCGGCATTGGGATGACGTGTTCCATCCCAAGGTCTGACTGGGTCCTGGCTTCCACTATATTAACCCAGTGTGCCGTCAGCGAGATGTACCGTCCCTGCCCACAAGCACTTGTCCATGTGTTCATGGTTAGGTGGACTTTCCCAGTAACTGCATTGTTGAGGGTATGGCTAATGTGGGACATGTGCTTGTGTAATGCGGAGACAGCACACTGGGAGAAATAGTGGTCGCTGGGGACCGAGTACCGAGGGATGGCTGCCGCCATCAGGTTGCAGAAAGCTTCCGTCTCCAAGAGCCTAAAAGGCAACATTTCGAGCGCAAGCAGTCTTGAAATGTGTGAATTTAGTCTTGTGGCCTGTGGGGCATTGGCTGCGTATTTGTGCTTGCGTTCCAAGGACTGGGGTATGGACAACTAAATGCTGCGCTGGGACAAGGACATGGACGTGCTTGCTGATGGTGCTAGTTGAGTTTGTGCAGCAACAGGTGCAGGGCAAGAGGTAACTTTACTTGCACCATGGACAGGGGATTGGCTTGCACAACGGAAGAAGCAGTGGTGTCATCCGCAAAAATCCAATGTTCATTGGTTCTCTAAAGATCACCAAACATGCAGGGCGGTGACCCGATCTCCTCCCGAGCAAACCCGGAAATAGTTGGCGAGCTCCGAGCATTGTGAGCATTGCACTGCTCGGGCGAGCACCGAGTAGTGGCGAGTATGCTCGCTCATCACTAGTCTGAATACTTTCCGTACCCACTGTAAGTATAAGATAGAGTAAAAAGAATAGTTACAGTGCTCTAGTTAATATAGATAGAAATGTGAAGAGCACTGTAGAGCACTTTAGTTTGGGAAGTTAAATAGGATCAGTAGAGAAGTAGTTAACCCAGTTAGGGAATATCCCAAGTTGAGAGGGGTAGAAGTAGATATAAGGGTATGTGCACACGTCCGGATTTCTTGCAGAAATTTCCTGAAGAAAACCGGAAATTTTCTGCAAGAAATCCGCATTTTTTTTTGCGTTTTTTTTGCATTTTTTTAGCATTTTGCAAGCGTAATTAGCTTGCAGAATGCTAAAGTTTTCCAAGCGATCTGTAGCATCGCTTGGAAAACTGACTGACAGGTTGGTCACACTTGTCAAACATACTGTTTGACAAGTGTGACCAACTTTTTACTATAGATGCTGCTTATGCAGCATCTATAGTAAAAGATAGAATGTTTAAAAATAATAAAAAAAATAAAAAAATGGTTATACTCACCCTCCTATAGATGCCGGTGTGGTTCAGGACCTTCGGTGACGTCACGGCTTGTGATTGGTCGCGAGCGGTCACATGAGCGGTCACGCGACCAATCACAAGACAGTGACGTCATCACAGGTCCTGAACCACACCATCTATAGGAACAGAAGCGGCAGCATGCAGCGGTGAGAGGCGGGAACACTCCGGGGACATCGAAGGTGAGTATATGACTATTTTTTATTTTAACTCTTTTTTTTTTACCAATTATATGGTGCCCAGTCCGTGGAGGAGAGTCTCCTCTCCTCCACCCTGGGTACCAACCACACATGATCTGCTTACTTCCCGCATGGTGTGCACAGCCCCGTGCGGGAAGTAAGCAGATCAATGCACTCCTAGGTGTGCGGAATCCCCGCAATTCCGCATTTTTAATGAACATGTTGCTTTTTTTTCCGCGATGCGATTTTTTCGCGGAAAAAATCGCAACATTTGCACAAAAAATGCGGAATACACTGTAAATAATAGGAGGCATAGGTTAGCATTTTTTTTGCGTTTTTATCACGTTTTTATAGCGAAAAAACGCGAAAAAAACGTGAAAAATCCTGAACGTGTGCACATGGCCTAAAAGGTTTAGGGCAGTTAGTTGAAGATAAGAAAGAAAGCATCAGATAAGAGTTTTGTGGGATGAATGGTTCAGGGCCATAGGGCTGAAAGTTACACTTATACGAGGGAAAACAGAAAGAGAAAAAAGAACAGCATTAGAATGGCCGTGACTAGGTTCAGAGATTTACTCCGTAATGTATGAGGCCAATGGCCTGAAAACATATGTAGGAGCCAACCTTGTTTTCGTCCGCAAAGGGGAAAATGAACACAGACAGGAATCGAGTCGTAATTCTGGGAAGCTGCGGTACCGGATGGTACATCTCAGAGGCAATGAGTGCCATCTGAGGAAGGGGCAGAACAGGATAAAGGAACTGTTACCAATGTAACCTACTGTGCGGTATCTGTGAGTAAGACTGAACTGAACTTGTTGAGTAAAGTTAAACTGTTGAAAGTGAATAAAGAGTGTCTCATTGACTGTGTGGTTGCATCTGGATCCAGGATCACAGGACCCGTGGAGTCTTCAGGACCTAATGTGAGTGTTGTGCACTACACCCAAACCACAAGATAGACAGGACATTACTTGTTAGTAGGGAGCTAGGGCATTGGAGAACAGCAGCCCCTTGCTCTCAACTACCAATGTTCATTGGCTCTCTAAAGAGCACCAAACATGCAGGGCGGTGACCCAAGCTCCTGCCGAGCAATCCCGGAAATAGTTGGCAAGCTCTGAGCATCACGAGCACTGCGTATGATCGCTCATCACTAGTCTGAATACCTTCCGTACCCACTATAAATATAAGATAGAGTAAAAAGGATAGTTAATAGTGATGAGCGAATATACTCGTTACTCGAGATTTCCTGAGCACGCTCGGGTGTCCTTCAAGTATTTTTTAGTGCTCGGAGATTTAGTTTTCATCACCTCAGCTGAATGATTTACATCTCTTAGCTAGCATAAGTACATGTGGGGATTCCCTAGCAGCCAGGCAACCCCCACATGTACTTATGGTGGCTAACAGAAGTAAATCTTTCAGCTGCGGCGATGAAAACTAAATCTCCGAGCACTAAAAAATACTCTGAGGACACCCAAGCGTGCTCAGGAAATCTCGAGTAACGAGTATATTCGCTCATCACTAATAGTTAACCCCTTCATGACCCAGCCTATTTTGGCCTTAATGACCTTGCCGTTTTTTGCAATTCTGACCAGTGTCCCTTTATGAGGTAATAACTCAGGAACGCTTCAACGGATCCTAGCGATTCTGAGATGGTTTTTTCGTGACATATTGGGCTTCATGTTAGTGGTAAATTTAGGTCGATAATTTCTGAGTTTATTTGTGAAAAAAACGGAAATTTGGCAAAAAATTTGAAAATTTCGCAATTTTCACATTTTGAATTTGTATTCTGTTAAACCAGAGAGTTATGTGACACAAAATAGTTAATAAATAACATTTCCCACATGTCTACTTTACATCAGCACAATTTTGGAAACAATTTTTTTTTTTGCTAGGAAGTTATAAGGGTTAAAATTTGACCAGTGATTTCTCATTTTTACAACAAAATTTACAAAACCATTTTTTTTAGGGACCACCTCACATTTGAAGTCATTTTGAGGGTTCTATATGGCTGAAAATACCCAAAAGTGACACCATTCTAAAAACTGCACCCCTCAAGGTGCTCAAAACCACATTCAAGAAGTTTATTAACCCTTCAGGTGTTTCACAGCAGCAGAAGCAACATGGAAGTAAAAAATGAACATTTAACTTTTTAGTCACAAAAATGATTTTTAGCAACAATTTTTTTATTTTCCCAAGGGTAAAAGGAGAAACTGGACCAGGGATGTTGTTGTCCAATTTGTCCTGAGTACGCTGATACCTGATATGTGGGGGTAAACCACTGTTTGGGCGCACGGCAGGGCTCGGAAGGGAAGGAGCGCCATTTGACTTTTTGAATGAAAAATTGGCTCCAATCTTTAGCGGACACCATGTCGCGTTTGGAGAGCCCCCGTGTGCCTAAACATTGGAGCTCCCCCACAAGTGACCCCATTTTGGAAACTAGACCCCCCAAGGAACTTATCTAGAAGCATAGTGAGCACTTTAATCCCCCAGGTGCTTCACAAATTGATCCGTAAAAATGAAAAAGTACTTTTTTTTCACAAAAAAATTATTTTAGCCTCAATTTTTTCATTTTCACATGGGCAACAGGATAAAATGGATCCTAAATTTTGTTGGGCAATTTCTCCTGAGTACACCAATACCTCACATGTGGGGGTAAACCACTGTTTGGGCACATGGTAAGGCTCGGAAGGGAAGGAGCGCCATTTGACTTTTTGAATGAAAAATTATCTCCATCGTTAGCGGACACCATGTTGCGTTTGGAAAGCCCCTGTGTGCCTAAACATTGGAGCTCCTCCACAAGTGACCCCATTTTGGAAACTCTACCCCCCAAGGAACTCATCTAGAGGCACAGTGAGCACTTTAAACCCCCAGGTGCTTCACAAATTGATCCGCAAAAATGAAAAAGTACTTTTTTTTCACACAAAATTTCTTTTAGCCTCAATTCTTTCATTTTCACATGGGCAACAGGATAAAATGGATCCTAAAATTTGTTGGGCAATTTCTCCTGAGTATGCCGATACCTCATATGTGGGGGTAAACCACTGTTTGGGTGCACGGCAAGGCTCGGAAGGGGAGGCGTGCCATTTGACTTTTTGAATGGAAAATTAGCTCCAATCGTTAGCGGACACCATGTCGCGTTTGGAGAGCCCCTGTGTGCCTAAACATTGGAGCTCCCCTACAAGTGACCCCATTTTGGAAACTAGACCCCCCAAGGAACTTATCTAGATGCATAGTGAGCACTTATAACCCCCAGGTGCTTCACAGAAGTTTATAACGCAGAGCCGTGAAAATAAAAAAAATAATTTTTCTTTCCTCAAAAATGATTTTTAGCCCAGAATTTTTTATTTTCCCAAGGGTAATAGCAGAAGTTGGACCCCAAATGTTGTTGTCCAGTTTGTCCTGAGTACGATGATACCCCATATGTGGGGGTAAACCACTGTTTGGGCGCACGGCAGGGCTCGGAAGGGAAGGCACGCCATTTGGCTTTTTGAATGGAAAATTAGCTCCAATCATTAGCGGACACCATGTCGCGTTTGGAGAGCCCCTGTGTGCCTAAACATTGGAGCTCCCGCACAAGTGACCCCATTTTGGAAACTAGACCTCCCAAGGAACTAATCTAGATGTGTGGTGAGCACTTTGAACCCCCAAGTGCTTCACAGAAGTTTATAACGCAGAACCATGAAAATAAAAAATAATTTTTCTTTTCTCAAAAAAGATTTTTTAGCCCACAATTTTTTATTTTCCCAAGGGTAACAGGAGAAATTGGACCCCAAAAGTTGTTGTCCAGTTTCTCCTGAGTACGCTGATACCCCATATGTGGGGGTAAACCACTGTTTTGGCACACGTCGGGGTTCGGAAGGGAAGTAGTGACGTTTTGAAATGCAGACTTTGATGGAATGCTCTGCGGGAATCAGGTTGCGTTTGCAGAGCCCCTGATGTGCCTAAACAGTAGGAACTCCCCACAAGTGACTCCATTTTGGAAACTAGACCCCCAAGGGAACTTATCTAGATGTGTGGTGAGCACTTTGAACCCCCAAGTGCTTCACAGAAGTTTATAACGCAGAGCCGTGAAAATAATAAATGTGTTTCCTTTCCTCAAAAATATTTTTTTAGCCCAGAATTTTTTATTTTTGCAAGAGTAACAGGAGAAATTGGACCCCAAAAGTTGTTGACCAGTTTCTCCTGAGTACGCTGATACCCCATATGTGGGGGTAAACCACTGTTTGGGCACATGCCGGGGCTCGGAAGGGAAGTAGTGACGTTTTGGAATGCAGACTTTGATGGAATGGTCTGCGGGCATCATCTTACGTTTGCAGAGCCCCTGATATGCCTAAACAGTAGAAACCCCCCACAAGTGACCCCATTTTGGAAACTAGACCCCCCAAGGAACTTATCTAGATGTGTGGTGAGCACATTCAACCCCCAAGTGCTTCACAGAAGTTTACAACGCAGAGCCGTGAAAATAAAAAATAATTTTTCTTTCCTCAAAAAAGATGTTTTAGCAAGCAATTTTTTATTTTCACAAGGGTAACAGGAGAATTTGGACCCCAATATTTGTTGCCCAGTTTGTTGTGAGTACGCTGATACCCCATATGTGGGGGTAAACCACTGTTTGGGCACACGTCAGGGCTCGGAAGGGAAGTAGTGACATTTGAAATGCAGACTTTGATGGAATGGTCTGCGGGCGTCACATTGCATTTGCAGAGCCCCTGATGTGCCTAAACAGTAGAAACACCCCACAAGTGACCCCATTTTGGAAACTAGACCCCCGAAGGAACTTATCTAGATTTGTGGTGAGCACTTTCAACCCCCAAGTGCTTCACAGAAGTTTATAACGCAGAGCCGTGAAAATAAAAAATAATTGTTCTTTCCTCAAAAATTATGTTTTAGCAAGTAATTTTTTATTTTTGCAAGGGTAACAGGAGAAATTGGACCCCAAAAGTTGTTGCCCAGTTTGTCCTGAGTACGCTGGTACCCCAAATGTGGGGGTAAACCACTGTTTGGGTGCACGTCGGGGCTTGGAAGGGCGGGAGCACCATTTGACTTTTTGAACGCAAGATTGGCTGGAATCAATGGTGGCGCCATGTTGCGTTTGGAGACCCCTGATGTGCCTAAACAGTGGAAACCCCTCAATTCTAACTTCAACACTAACCCCAACACACCCCTAATCCTAATCCCAACTGTAGCCATAACCCTAATCACAACCCTAACCCCAACACACCCCTAACCACAACCCTAACCGCAACACACCCGTAACCCTAATTCCAACCCTAATCCTAACCCTAATCCCAACCGTAACCCTAATCCCAACCCTAACCACAACTGTAACCCCAACACACCCCTAACCCTATCCGTAACCCTAACCACAAGCCTAATCTTAACCCTATTTCAAACCCTAGCCCTAATTCCAACCCTAACTCTAATTCCAACCCTAACCCTAAGGCTATGTGCCCACGTTGCGGATTCGTGTGAGATTTTTCCGCACGATTTTTGAAAAATCTGCAGGTAAAAGGCACTGCGTTTTACCTGCGGATTTACAGCAGATTTCCAGTGTTTTTTTGTGCGGATTTCACCTGCGGATTCCTATTGAGGAACAGGTGTAAAACGCTGCGGAATCCGCACAAAGAATTGACATGCTGCGGAAAATACAACGCAGCGTTTCTGCACGGAATTTTCCGCACCATGGGCACAGCGGATTTGGTTTTCCTTAGGTGTACATAGTACTGTAAACCTGATGGAAAACTGCTTCGAATTCGCAGCGGCCAATCCGCTGCAGATCCGCGGCCAATCCGCTGCGGATCCGCGGCCAATCCGCTGCCAATCCGCTGCGGATCCGCGGCCAATCCGCTGCGGATCCGCTGCCAATCCGCTGCGGATCCGCGGCCAATCCGCTGCCGATCCGCTGCGGATCCGCGGCCGATCCGCTGCGGATCCGCGGCCGATCCGCTGCGGATCCGCGGCCGATCCGCTGCGGATCCGCGGCCGATCCGCTCTGTGTGCACATGCCATAACCCTACCCCTAACCCTAATCCTACCCGTAACCCTAACCCTACCCCTAACCCTACCCCTAGTTCTAACCCTAGTTCTAACCCTAACCCTAGTGGAAAAAGAAAAAAAAATATTTTCTTTATTTTATTATTGTCCCTACCTATGGGGGTGATAAAGGGGGGGGGTTTATTTATTATTTTTTTTATTTTGATCGCTGTGATAGAACCTACCACAGCGATCAAAATGTACTTGTAATGAATCTGCCGGCCGGCAGATTCGGCGGGCTGTTATGACCCCAATGGCGAGGGTCTCAGAGGAACGTGGAAGTCTGCAGAATACAAAAATCCAGCTCATAGGGCAGTGGTAACTGGGTTGACCATATATCTACTCCTAACGCAAACACTAGAAGTAGCCGGGGATCATTCCTACGTTGATTCTAGATGACACGCGCCAGCCGGAGAATCTAGCTACCCCTAGTAGAGGAAAACAAAGACCTTTCTTGCCTCCAGAGAAGGGGACCCCAAAGCTGGATAGAAGCCCCCCACAAATAATGACGGTGAGGTAAGAGGAAATGACAAACACAGAAATGAACCAGGTTTAGCACAGAGAGGCCCGCTTACTGATAGCAGAATAAAGAAAGGTAACTTATATGGTCAACAAAAACCCTATCAAAATCCACACTGGAAATTCAAGAACCCCCGAACCGTCTAACGGTCCGGGGGGAGAACACCAGCCCCCTAGAGCTTACAGCAAAGGTCAGGATACAGATTTGGAACAAGCTGGACAAAAATACAAAACCAAAACAAATAGCAAAAAGCAAAAGGCAGACTTAGCTGATATAACTGGAACCAGGATCAGTAGACAAGAGCACAGCAGACTAGCTCTGATAACTACGTTGCCAGGCATTGAACTGAAGGTCCAGGGAGCTTATATAGCAACACCCCTAACTAACGACCCAGGTGCGGATAAAAGGAATGACAGAAAAACCAGAGTCAAAAAACTAGTAACCACTAGAGGGAGCAAAAAGCAAATTCACAACAGTACCCCCCCCCTAGTGAGGGGTCACCGAACCCTCACCACGACCACCAGGGCGATCAGGATGAGCGGCATGAAAGGCACGAACTAAATCGGCCGCATGAACATCAGAGGCGACCACCCAGGAATTATCCTCCTGACCATAGCCCCTCCACTTGACCAGGTACTGAAGCCTCCGCCTGGAGAGGCGAGAATCCAAGATCTTCTCCACCACGTACTCCAACTCGCCCTCAACCAACACCGGAGCAGGAGGCTCAGCAGAAGGAACTACAGGCACAATGTACCGCCGCAACAAGGACCTATGAAATACATTGTGAATAGCAAACGACACAGGAAGATCCAGACGGAAAGATACAGGATTAAGGATTTCCAATATCTTGTAAGGCCCAATAAAACGAGGTTTAAATTTGGGAGAGGAGACCTTCATAGGAACAAAGCGGGAAGAAAGCCATACCAAATCCCCAACGCGTAGTCGGGGACCCACACCGCGGCGGCGGTTGGCAAAGCGCTGAGCCTTCTCCTGTGACAACTTCAAGTTGTCCACCACATGATTCCAGATCTGCTGCAACCTATCCACCACAGAATCCACCCCAGGACAGTCAGAAGGCTCCACATGACCCGAAGAAAAGCGAGGATGGAAACCAGAGTTGCAGAAAAAAGGCGAAACCAAGGTGGCGGAACTAGCCCGATTATTAAGGGCAAACTCAGCCAACGGCAAGAATGTCACCCAATCGTCCTGATCAGCAGAGACAAAACACCTCAAATAAGCCTCCAAAGTCTGATTGGTTCGCTCCGTCTGTCCATTAGTCTGAGGATGGAAAGCAGACGAAAACGACAAATCAATGCCCATCCTACTACAAAAGGATCGCCAGAACCTGGAAACGAACTGGGATCCTCTGTCTGACACAATATTCTCAGGGATGCCGTGCAAACGAACCACGTTCTGGAAAAACACAGGAACCAGATCGGAAGAGGAAGGCAGCTTAGGCAAAGGAACCAAATGGACCATCTTGGAGAAGCGATCACATATCACCCAGATAACGGACATGCCCTGAGATAGCGGAAGATCAGAAATGAAATCCATGGAGATATGTGTCCAAGGTCTCTTCGGGACAGGCAAGGGCAAGAGCAAACCGCTGGCACGAGAACAGCAAGGCTTAGCTCGAGCACAAGTCCCACAGGACTGCACAAATGACCGCACATCCCTTGACAAGGAAGGCCACCAAAAGGACCTGGCCACCAGATCTCTGGTGCCAAAAATTCCCGGGTGACCTGCCAACACCGAGGAATGAACCTCGGAAATGACTCTGCTGGTCCACTTATCCGGGACAAACAGTCTGTCAGGTGGACAAGACTCAGGCCTATCAGCCTGAAATCTCTGCAACACACGTCGCAGATCCGGAGAAATAGCTGACAAGATAACTCCATCTTTAAGAATACCAACAGGATCAGCGACTCCAGGAGCATCAGGCACAAAGCTCCTAGAAAGAGCATCGGCCTTCACATTCTTAGAACCTGGTAAATACGAGACAACAAAATCAAAGCGGGAGAAAAACAATGACCAGCGGGCCTGTCTCGGATTAAGGCGTTTAGCAGACTCGAGATACATCAGATTTTTGTGATCAGTCAAGACCACCACACGATGCTTAGCACCCTCGAGCCAATGACGCCACTCCTCAAATGCCCATTTCATGGCCAACAACTCCCGATTGCCCACATCATAATTTCGCTCGGCAGGCGAAAACTTCCTAGAGAAAAAGGCACAAGGTTTCATAACAGAGCAACCAGGGCCTCTCTGCGACAAAACGGCCCCTGCCCCAATCTCCGAAGCATCCACCTCAACCTGAAAGGGAAGTGAGACGTCAGGCTGGCACAAAACAGGCGCCGAAGTAAACCGGCGTTTCAACTCCTGGAAAGCCTCCACGGCAGCAGGAGCCCAGTTAGCTACATCGGAGCCCTTCTTGGTCATATCCGTCAAAGGTTTCACAATGCTAGAAAAATTAGCGATAAAACGACGGTAGAAGTTAGCGAAGCCCAAGAACTTCTGAAGACTCTTAACTGACGAGGGCTGAGTCCAATCAAGAATAGCTCGGACCTTGACTGGGTCCATCTCCACAGCAGAAGGGGAAAAAATGAACCCCAAAAAGGGAACCTTCTGTACACCAAAGAGACACTTTGAGCCCTTGACAAACAAAGAATTTTCACGCAAAATTTTAAAGACCAACCTGACCTGCTCCACATGCGAATCCCAATTATCAGAAAAAACCAAAATATCATCCAGATAAACAATCAAAAATTTATCCAGATACTTCCGGAAAATGTCATGCATAAAGGACTGAAAAACTGAAGGCGCATTGGAGAGCCCAAAAGGCATCACCAAGTACTCAAAATGACCTTCGGGCGTATTGAATGCGGTTTTCCATTCATCACCTTGCTTAATGCGCACAAGGTTGTACGCACCACGAAGGTCTATCTTTGTGAACCACTTGGCACCCTTAATCCGGGCAAACAAGTCAGACAACAGCGGTAAAGGATACTGAAATTTGACAGTGATCTTATTTAAAAGCCGATAATCAATACAAGGTCTCAAAGATCCGTCCTTTTTTGCCACAAAAAAGAATCCCGCACCAAGAGGGGAAGAAGACGGACGAATATGTCCTTTCTCCAGAGACTCCTTGATATATGAACGCATAGCGGTATGTTCAGGTACCGACAGATTAAACAGTCTTCCCTTAGGAAATTTACTGCCTGGGATCAAATCTATAGCACAGTCACAGTCCCTATGAGGAGGCAGTGCACTGGACTCAGACTCACTGAAGACATCCTGATAATCAGACAAATACTCCGGAACTTCCGAAGGCGTAGAAGAAGCAATAGACACAGGCAGGGAATCCCCATGAATACCACGACAGCCCCAACTTGAGACTGACATAGCCTTCCAGTCCAGGACTGGATTATGGGTCTGTAACCATGGCAGCCCTAAAACAACCAAATCATGCATTTTATGTAAAACCAGGAAACGTATCACCTCGCGGTGTTCAGGAGTCATGCACATGGTAACCTGTGTCCAATACTGCGGTTTATTTGCTGCCAATGGTGTAGCATCAATACCCCTAAGAGGAATAGGATTTTCTAATGGTTCAAGAGTAAAACCACAGCGCTTAGCAAATGAGAGATCCATGAGACTCAGGGCAGCACCTGAATCTACAAACGCCATGACAGGATAAGATGACAGTGAGCAAATCAAAGTTACAGACAGAATAAATTTAGGTTGCAAATTACCAACGGTGACCGGACTAACAACCTTAGCTATACGTTTAGAGCATGCTGAGATAACATGTGTAGAATCACCACAGTAGTAGCACAAGCCATTCCGGCGTCTATGAATTTTCCGCTCATTTCTAGTCAGGATTCTATCACATTGCTTTAAATCAGGTGTCTGTTCAGACAACACCATGAGGGAATTTGCGGTTTTTCTATCACATTGCACCGAATTAGGTGTCTGTTCAGACAACACCATGAGGGAATTTGCGGTTTTGCGCTCCCGCAACCGCCGGTCAATTTGAATAGCCAGTGCCATAGTATCATTCAGACCTGTGGGAATGGGAAAACCCACCATAACATTCTTAATGGCTTCAGAAAGGCCATTTCTAAAATTAGCGGCCAGTGCACACTCGTTCCAATGTGTCAGCACGGACCATTTCCGAAATTTTTGGCAATACACTTCAGCCTCGTCCTGCCCCTGAGACATAGCCAGCAAGGCCTTTTCTGCCTGAATCTCAAGATTGGGTTCCTCATAAAGTAAACCGAGCGCCAGAAAAAACGCATCAAGATCAGCCAATGCCGGATCTCCTGGCGCCAGCGAAAAAGCCCAATCCTGAGGGTCGCCCCGTAAGAACGAAATCACAATTTTTACTTGCTGAGCAGAATCTCCAGATGAACTGGGTCTCAGGGACAAAAACAATTTACAATTATTCACGAAATTCCTAAACTTAAACCTGTCTCCGGAAAACAGTTCAGGAATCGGTATTTTAGGTTCTGACCTAGGATTTCTGATAACATAGTCTTGTATGCCCTGCACACGAGTAGCCAGCTGGTCCACACTTGTAATCAAGGTCTGGACATTCATGTCTGCAGCAAGCATAGCCACTCTGAGGTAAAGGGGAAGAAGAAAAAAAAAACTCAGAATCTTCTTTCTTATAATCCCTCTTCTGCAATGCATTAAACATTTAATATGGGCCTGGCAAACTGTTATGACCCCAATGGCGAGGGTCTCAGAGGAACGTGGAAGTCTGCAGAATACAAAAATCCAGCTCATAGGGCAGTGGTAACTGGGTTGACCATATATCTACTCCTAACGCAAACACTAGAAGTAGCCGGGAATCATTCCTACGTTGATTCTAGATGACACGCGCCAGCCGGAGAATCTAGCTACCCCTAGTAGAGGAAAACAAAGACCTTTCTTGCCTCCAGAGAAGGGGACCCCAAAGCTGGATAGAAGCCCCCCACAAATAATGACGGTGAGGTAAGAGGAAATGACAAACACAGAAATGAACCAGGTTTAGCACAGAGAGGCCCGCTTACTGATAGCAGAATAAAGAAAGGTAACTTATATGGTCAACAAAAACCCTATCAAAATCCACACTGGAAATTCAAGAACCCCCGAACCGTCTAACGGTCCGGGGGGAGAACACCAGCCCCCTAGAGCTTACAGCAAAGGTCAGGATACAGATTTGGAACAAGCTGGACAAAAATACAAAACCAAAACAAATAGCAAAAAGCAAAAGGCAGACTTAGCTGATATAACTGGAACCAGGATCAGTAGACAAGAGCACAGCAGACTAGCTCTGATAACTACGTTGCCAGGCATTGAACTGAAGGTCCAGGGAGCTTATATAGCAACACCCCTAACTAACGACCCAGGTGCGGATAAAAGGAATGACAGAAAAACCAGAGTCAAAAAACTAGTAACCACTAGAGGGAGCAAAAAGCAAATTCACAACAGCGGGCGCACTGAGCATGCGCCCGCCATTTTGGAAGATGGCGGCGCCCAGCGAGGAGAGGGACCGACACCGGGAGCCTCGGTAAGTATAAGGGGGGGGAGATCGGGGTACGGGGGGGCGTCGGAGCACCGGGGGGTGACATAGGAGCAGGGGGGGAGCGGGCAGGAGGACGGGGGAGCGTAGCACAGGACGGAGGGGACCGGACCCCATAACGGAGCACTGGGGGGGCGATCGGTGGGGTGGGGGAGGTCACTTCAGGTTTTCCAGCCATGGCCGATGATATTGCAGCATCGGCCATGGCTGGATTGTAATATTTCACCAGTTTTTTAGGTGAAATATTACAAATCGCTCTGATTGGCAGTTTCACTTTCAACAGCCAATCAGAGCGATCGTAGCCACGGGGGGGTGAAGCCACCCCCCCTGGGCTGAAGTACCACTCCCCCTCTCCCTGCAGATCGGGTAAAATAGGAGTTAACCCCTTCACCCGATCTGCAGGGACGCGATCATTCCATGTCGCCACATAGGCGTCATGGGTCGGATTGGCACGGGTTTTCATGACGCCTACGTGGCGTCATGGGTCGGGAAGGGGTTAATATAGATAGAAATGGGAAGGGTACTGTAGGGCACTTTAGTTTGGGAAATTAAATAGGATCAGTAGAGAAGTATTTAGCCCAGTTAGGGAATATCCCAAGTTGAGAGGGGTAGAAGTAGATATAAAAGGTTTAGGGCAGTTAGTTGAAGATAAGAAAGAAAGCATCAGATAAGAGTTTTGTGGGATGAATGGTTCAGAGCCATAGGGCTGAAAGTCACACAGTATTGCAGGACCTGTGGAGTCTTCAGGACCTAACGTGAGTGTTGTGCACTACACCCAAACCATAAGATAAACAGGACATTACTTGTTAGTAGGGGGCTAGGGCATTGGGGAACAGCAGCCCCTTGCTCTCAACTACCGCCCTGTGCCCCTTACAACCTCATTACACTGTTGTCAGAGCTGCAGTGCAAAGGTGACGAGATAGTAAGCGCTCCAGCAGGAGCTGTAGATTAAATATACTATTATATGAGAGGAGTGGTTGATGTTAGTGTTATTTTTACTATCAGTGCACCTTATCCGGCAAGAGAGGGGAGGGAAGGAAAATGAATTGTGAAGGAGGCACAGTATGCAGAGGAACAATGTGAGAGAGGTTGTGTGGGGGGACCTTATGGATAGAAGCAGTGTGGAGGAACATTGTTGGGTGGCATTATGGGTAGGAGCAGTGTGTGTGGAGGCATTATATATTGGAGCAGTTTGTATGGGACATTAGAGAGGGGCAGTGTGTGGGGGACATTATGCAGATGGGCAGTGTGGGGGATATTTTCTACAGGTATAACAGTGAGATGTAATTGTTTATTCAAGGGGCACAAATGATATTTTTGCTATGGAACAGTATAATTATAATTTTATTTTTAAGGGTACCATGTCGGGGAGTGCTGCTGAAGGCTAGAGAAGAGGGAAGACTGGAGAAACGAGCTCTGGATGTGGAATCTCAACATAGCATCTGTACTATCACAAAAGGGTTGGACATAACAGATGGGAACAACATCAATCAGAGAAGATGTCACCTATAAGGTACCTGGATGTAAATGTTTATTTGTGATACTAACTACGTCTCATCAGTATGGGGTTCTTGTATGATCTGCAGTCTGATGATGACCAGTAACAGCAACTCCCAGTATCTCCTTGCCATTTTTGAGGACCTATTGGTAGTTAGAGGTTCACATGACAAAAGTGTATATGAGGCTGACCTAAAATTAAAATTCATCACTTTACTAAGCTTGGTGATATTTTCATGTGCTGACAGTGGTTCTGCATTCATGTATTGATAATGGTTCTGGCACTACATTCATGTTCTGATGGTGATTCTGGCACGACATTCATGTATTGATGATGGTTCTGGTGCTGCATTCATGTATTGATGGTGGTTCTGGTGCTGCATTTATGTATTGACGTGCTTCAAGTTAAAACTAAAAAGCCTCATAACATATTTTTGAGATTGAGGTGGATTAAACTCTCCAAATCCTTCTCAAATACTAAACACTTGGTACTGATGATGAATTAATTTACTGATGATGCTTCTGGTGATGTATTTGAGTAAGTTGCCCTTTAAATATTTTTGTAGCCCTTTGTATTGGTTCAGTATGACAGTGTGTCCCTTGGACCAATGTATGCTGTGCTACTTCATAGTGCCAAAGGCCAGTTGCTAAGAAGCACTTGTCTTTATGTACTTGTTTAAGATTGTCAGGTGTCTTATTCCTATTGCATCATGCTAATCTGAATGATACAGTGATGTAATTATGGGAATTAAGATTTCAGCACTTACTAAATACATAATGAGCCAGGATATGATCAATACAAAATTATTCTTACTGAATCTGTTTGTGTTGAGGGAGGTTGGGTGAACACCTTCACCATTGCTTCTGTCTAGGGAGAACAAGTGATCTGTCACCTTCTCTCAGTGCTGCTCCAAAGACACTTAAGGGACACTCCCCTAATGCTCCTTTTTGATCAATAAAATTCTATAGCTCTCATCCATGGTAAGATGTTCTGCAGTGTTAGTCTTCTAGTGTCTGACTTGGCATGTACTGTATGCTGACCTTGATTTTTGCCTACCATCTGTCCAGAAGATCTGCTTGAACACCACATTAATAAAACTTGCCTACCCTAACCTTGGTTGACTAGTCTGCCCAGGATTTATAGATCCGTTCTTGGGCTCAACACTTACAGTGGCATGTAAAAATGTGGGCACTCCTGGTCAAAATTACAGTTATTGTCAATAGCTAAGCAAGTTGAAGATAAAATGATCTCTAAAAGGTCTGACGTTAAAGATGATGACACATTTCCTTTGCATGTTATGTAATATATATACACTGCTCAAAAAATAAAGAGAACACTAAAATACCTCATCCTAGATATCACTGAATAAAATAAATCTTTATTCAATACATAGTGGAAAGAATTGAGAACAATTAAACATAAAAATTATCAATGTAAATCAAAATTAATATCTCACGGAGGCCTGGATTTGGAATGATACTCAAAATCAAAGTGGAAAATCAAATTACAGGCTGATCCAACTTCAGTGGAAATGCCTCAAAACAAGGAAATGATGCTCAGTAGTGTGTGTGTGGCCTCCATGTGCCTGTATGACCTCCATACCATGCCTGGGCATGCTCCTGATGAGGCAGCAGATGGTCTCCTGAGGGATCTCTTCCGACACCTGGAATAAAGCATCCGCCAACTCCTGGACAGTCAGTGGTGCAACGTGACGTTGGTGGATGGTGGAAGACATGATGTCCCAGATGTGTTCAATCGGATTCAGATCTGGGGAATTGGTGGGCCAGTCCATAGCTTCAATGCCTTCATCTTGCAGGAACTGCAGACACACTCCAGCCACATGAGGTCTGGCATTGTCCTGCATTAGGAGGAACCCAGGTCCAACCGCACCAGCATATGATCTCCCAAGGGTTCTGAGGATCTCATCTCGGTACCTAATGGCAGTTAGGCTACCTCTGGCGAGCACATGGAGGGCTGTGCAGTCCTCCAAAGAAATGCCACCCCATACCATTACTGACCCACTGCCAAACCGGTCATGCTGAAGGATGTTGCAGGCAGCAGATCGCTCTCCACAGCGTCGCCAGACTCTGTCACATCTGTCACATGTGCTCAATGTGAACCTGCCTTCATCTGTGAAGAGCACAGGGCACCAGTGGTGAATTTGCCAATCCTGGTGTTCTGTGGTAAATGCTAAGCATCCTGCACGGTTTTGGGCTGTGAGCACAACCCCCATCTGTGGATGTTGGGCACTCAGACCATCCTCATTGAGTCGGTTTCTAACCATTTGTGCAGACACATGCACATTTGTGGCCTCCTGGAGGTCATGTTGCAGGGCCCTGGCAGTGCTCCTCCTGTTCCTCCTTGCACAAAGGCTGAGGTAGCAGTCCTGCTGCTGGGTTGTTGCCCTCCTACGGCCCCCTCCATGTCTCCTGGTGTGCTGGCTTGTCCCCTGGTGGCGCCTCCAACCTCTGGACACTACGCTGACAGACACAGCAAACCTTCTTGCCACAACTCGCATTGATGTGCTATCCTGGATGAGCTGCTCTACTTGAGCCATTTTTCTGGGTTGTAGAGTCCGTCTCATGCTACCGCGAGTGTGAAAGCACAACCGACATTCAAAAGTGACCAAACATCAGCCAGAAAGCATTGGTACTGAGATGTGGTCTCTGGTCCCCACCTGTAGAACCACTCCTTTATTGAGTGTGTCTTGATATCACAGAAGTTTGTTTTACTTGGAGTTATATTCTGTTGTTTAATTGTTCCCTTTATTTTTTTGAGCAGTATATATTGATCTTTCACATTTCAAATATTACAAAAAGGGAAATGGACTGATGCAAAAGATTGAGCACCCTGCATGGTTAGTACCTGGTTGCACCCTCTTTTGTAAGTATCACAATTTGTAAATGCTTCTTGTAGCCAGACAAGAGTCTTTCAATTCTTGTTTGAAGGATTTTCATTCATTCGTTCTTGGAAAATTGTTCCGGTTCTGTGAGATTCCTAGGTCGTCTTGCATGCACTGCTCTTTTGAGATCTAGCCACAGATTTTCACTGATGTTCAGATTAGGGGACTGTAGGGCCATTGTAAAACCTTCAGCTTGCGCCTTTTGAGGTAGTATTCACATGTAAAGCGCCATGGAATAAATGGCGCTATAAAAATGTATAATAATAATAATAATAATAATAATAAAAATAATAATAATAATAGTGTATTGTGGATTTTGATGTGTGTTTAGGATTATTATCCATTTGTAGAAAAAAATATTGATATACTCACCTCTCCGACGCAGCCTGGACCTTACCGATGTAACCGGCATCTTCCGTTCCTAAGAATGAGCGCTTGAAAGACCTCAGATGACGTCGCGGCTTGTGATTGGTCGCGTGGGGGTCACGTGACTGCTCACGCGACCAATCACAAGCCGCGACGTCATCTAAGGTCTTTCAAGCGCTCATTCTTAGGAACGGAAGCTGCCGGTTACATCGGTAAGGTCCAGGCTGCGTCGGAGAGGTGAGTATATCAATATTTTTTATTTTTATTCTTTATTTTACACATTAATATGGATCCCAGGGCCTGAAGGAGAGTTTCCTCTCCTTCAGACCCTGGGAACCATACAGGATACCTTCCGATACTTGGTGTCCCATTGACTTGTATTGGTATCGGGTATCGGTATCGGCGATATCTGATACTTTTCGGGTATCGGCCAATACTATCCGATACCGATACTTTCAAGTATCGGACGGTATCGCTCAACACTATTTACGTGTCTTTTTGCAGACAACTCAGTCATGCACTATAATAATGTGTTTTACCTGTGAGAAAGCAGACATCTTAATGAGGCCTAATGCTCCTGTCTTTGTTTGCTTTGGTTTACATGTTGGTTAGACATGAGCAGATCACTTTGAGTTGAAATTCCTAAAATGTGCAGGTCTCTACGAAATTGAACTCTGTGATTTGATTTGCAAGGATCATAAAAAAGAAAAAGCACTGCTGAAGACATAGAGAGTGGGCAAATAACATTAGGCATGACCAGGTGGGCTTTCATATAATGTGCAGCAGCCTTCACATCATATTGTCTAGCCCAGCCAAACAGGGTAGACTATTACAGCCAGTATAAAAGATGGAGGTTGGCCATGTAGCGCCATTGTATGCTTGTACAGTATATGGATATGAGGTCAGAGTGCAGAGCTCAATTCACTGTGACAGGGTCACTGGCGCTGTATGTGAGGGGAGATATGTGTCACAAAGGTTGCTATCCTGCGTGATGTGAAAGCCATAAGTTTTCCTCCAGCATGATATGTGCTGAGAGCAATCCAATTGCTATATGGGTCCAGCTTTCATGGTTGGTAGGTTAGAGATGGGCGGGATGCCTACCCACCATATCTCCACCTCCAGGGTGTGGCTGAAGGGAGTTAAATGTCCAGCCGGTTTTTTTTTTCTCTGTGTTGTTTGGAGTAAAGGAAGCCTCCAGACTGAAGCTCCTGCGAGAGCTGATTCATGTATTGTCCAAGAAGGCAGGAGCCAAACTGGGAAGAACTTTATTTGGACTCTTTTTGTTTTTCATTTGAGCCAGAAAGTCTGCTTTCTGTTATTAGTTTGGGCTCTATAGTTTATGAAGCAATAAACCACCCAGAGACTTTAACCAAATGTGTTCCTGTGTCTATCACGGGGAGCTGCTAACTGATCCACCTTCCACAAGTGGTGGAGAATGCGGACAACGTTCCAGGAACATGGGTAGCAGCTGTGGGCGACTCATTTGTTCTGGGTTTAGGTGGCTACAAAGTAGGAACAATGGTCGGACAAAATGGAGGAGCTAATAAAGCACCTGACTCAACAGCAGCAACATCAACTACATCGTGAACAGCAGGAGTGCCAGGAGCAGCAGCAGCACCAGGAGCAGCAGTTCTGTTATCAGCAGCAGGTACAGCAGGAGACAAATACACTCCTTATGCAGCAGATTAAACAACAGCAAAGGCAGATGGAACTCCTGGTGGGAGATATCTGGAGCAGAGAAACTGCCCCTCCCCCACATCAAGGTGATGACTCGTATGTCCGTAAAGTGGTAAGACAAGCCATGCAAAAGATGACCCCAGGGGATCATATAGAGGTATTTTTGACTGTTTTCAAACATATTGCAAAGTGGGAGAAGCTGCCCCGAAGCAATAGACAGACAAAATGGAGGAGCTAATCAAGCACCAGATCTTGAGCCAACAGCAGCAGGTACAGCAGGAGACAAGTAAACTCCTAATACAACAACTTCAACTGCAACAAAGGCAGATGGAACTCTTGGTGGGAGATGTCCGCAGCAGAGAAATCGCCCCTCTCCCACATCAAGGTGATGGCTCGTGCGTCCAGAAATCGGTAAAACGTGCAATGCAAAAGATGACCCCAGGTGATCATGTAAAGGCATTTTTGACTGTGTTCAAGTGAGTGGCAGAGCGTGAGAAGCTACCAGTAGAGCAGTGGACAGAAGTGCTGGCCCCCTATTTGACTGCTGAGCACCAGAAGGCCTATTATGATTTGGCATTACAGGATGCACAGGAATATGCCAAGTTGAAAATGGAGATATTGACATGCTCAGGGGTCACTATGCCTGTCAGAGCCCAAAGGGTTTATCACTGGGCGTATTATGGTAATAAACCTCCCCGCTCACAAATGTTTGACTTATTGCATTTGGTCCAGAAATGGTTGCAGCCAGAGTTCTCCACTCCAGCCCAGATAGTTGAGCGGATGGTTATGGACACGTTTATTCAGTCCCTCCCCAGGCCGGTGCAGACCTGGGTTGCCCAGGTAGACCCCGGAATGCGGATGACCTGGTGGGCATCGTAGAAAGGTACCAGGTGGTTGACAGGTACCCAGGAGGAACCTGAGTCCCAAAAGAGGGGTAATAGAGCCACCACTGAGGGGAGCCCAAGGTCCCAAGGAGCTGCTGAGTGGCTACCAAAGGCTGCTGGTAAAGACCTGATCTACAGGCGGTATCATGGTCCTAGACACATAGTGGCCCGTTGTCATATGTCTTTCAAGCAGATGGATTGTAGCATAGGCAGGCGCTGCTCGTATTATGCCTATTCCCACTTGCAGTGTGGACTGTTAGCACTGATGTCAGGAGTCTTGGACTCCGAGAGTTTGGTGAGCCTTATAAGGGTCAGGCTTCCCTACTAGTTGATCCCAGGGAGACATGTGGGCATCTGTTTTATCCACGGGGATGCCAAAGACTACCCTATTGTCAGAGTATTGATAGCAAAGAACTGTGGTATGGAGTCCCATGAGGTCAGGGTAGTTACAAACCTGCTACACCCCGTGATAATTGGGCAGGACTTCAGCCTGTTCTGGGACTTGTGGGGAAAGGCAGGGGTATCAAGTGAGTCGGGCAGGAACCAGCACAACCCTGATTAATCCCTGTTGCAGTCAGAGGTGAAGGAGCTCCCCTTGTGTGCCTAGCTGGTGATGAGGACAAAACCGTGACCAGTGAGGCCGAGGTTCTTGAACTGGCGGTTACTGGGGAAAATTTTGGAATTGCTCAAATGTTGGATCTTACTGTAAAAGGGGCCTTTGAAAATGTGTCTGCGATTGATGGGGTTTCTCAAGAGCCGGGGGCTGACACTAGGTACACACTTTGCAGTCAATGGCGAATTGTTGTATCAAGTGACTACACTGATGGGAGGTGAGTTAGTGGAGCAGGACCGTACCGGCTGAGGGTTTTAGACATGGCCTATTTGCATGTTTTGGTGGGACATCTGGGGGTAGAGAAAACGCAAGAGAAAATATTGCAGAGGTTCTATTGGCCGGGATGTTATTGAATTATTGTAGGTCTTGCCCCACCTGCCAGATAACCGCTCTCTTCTCACTTCCAAAGTCCCCTAGTCCGCTTATCTGTAATAGAGGTCCCATTTAAGAGAATTGCCATGGACCTAATAAGCCCTCTAGTTAAGTCTGCACAAGCGCACCAATATATCCTAGTGGTCATGGACTATACAACCCGGTACCCCGAAGCAGTACCCCTAATGAACTCTTTAGCTAAGAGAATCACCCAGGAACTTGTCAATATTTTTGCTAGGTCGGCCTGCCAAAGCAGATTTTGACTAACCAGGGAACCCCTTTCATAAGCAAGGTATTGAAAAAACTGTGTAGGGTCCTCCAGATTGCCCAGCTGCGAACCTCAGTTTACCATGCGCAGACCGATGGCCTAGTAAAGCGACTCAATAAAATCTTGAAAGCCATGTTCAAAAAGGTTATTGATAAGAATGGTTGAGACTGGGAATAACTGCTTCTGTTTCTGCTCTTCTCCATCAGGGAAGTTCCCCAATCCTCTACTGGCTTCTCACCTTTCAAATTCTTTTATGGTTGTCATCTGCAAAGGCTCCTGGACATCACCAAGGAAACCTGGAAAGCCGAGATCACACCACACTGAAGCATTATAGAGCATGTTGCCAAGCTGCGGAGAGGATGGGGAAAGTAATGCATATCATGAAGGAACAGGAGGCACAGGCAAGGATGTATAACCAATCAGCGAGGCTGAGGCAGTTCCAGTCTGGGGACCGCGTGCTAGTGCTTATCCCAACAGTGGAGAGCAAATTCCTAGCCAAGTGGCAAGGCCCATACGAGGTGGTGGAAAAATTGGGCAAAGTTAATTACAAGGTACACCAGCCAGGGCGAAGGTAGCCGCGCCAAGTCTATCAAGTGAACTTGTTCAAACCTTGGTGAGACCAAGAATTGTTGGAAACCTCTTGCCTGGGAGCCAGTCCTAAAGCCACAGTGGGCGATGTCACCATTGTAGAGACTCTAACGCCGGCCCAGAGGCAACAGTGTCGTGAGCAGTTTCATCCAAACCGTGGCCTGTTATCGGAGTTGCCAGGGCATACGCAGGTCATGGAGCATGATGTGTTGACAGAACCGCATGTAAGGGTGAACCTCAAGCCCTATAGAATTCTAGAAGCACGGCGGGAGGTGATTTCAAATGAGGTGAAGAGGATGCCAGACCTTGGGGTGATAGAGGAGTTGAAAAGTGGATGGTGGAGTCCAATCATCCTCGTGCCAAAGACCGATGGTGAGTGGCGGTTCTGTAATGACTACCGCAAGCTGAATGAAGTCTCAAGTTTTGATGTTTACCCGATGCATCATGTAAACAAACTCATTGAGAGACTTGGTCCCGTGGGGTACATTACAACTCTTGAACTGACAAAGGGCTATTGGCAGAACCCCATGTCCCAGAGTGCAAAGGATAAGACGGCCTTCTCAATGCCTGATGAGTGTTTTCAATACAACAGAATGCTTTTCGGTCTGCAGATGGCCCGGCAACCTTCCAGAGGGCGATGGATCGGATCCTAGCTCCGCATAAGAAGTATGCCGCAGCGTACCTTGATGACATTGTGGTCTTTAGCCCTGACTGGGCTAGTCATCTGCCAAAGTTACAGGTGGTTCTGGATGGTTTAAGAAATGCAGGGTTCACCATAAATCCCAAATAATGTGCCATAGGGAAGGAAGAGGCCAAGTACTTAGGCTGTGTTGTCGGGAGGGGCGAAATTCAGTCGCAAATAGACAAAATTAAGGCGACTCAAAAGCGGCAGCAACTGCTTTCCAAGAAGACTTCAGCAAAAAGTACGTGGTCCAGATGGATGCATCAGAAGTTGGCTTGGGAGCTGTGCTGTCTCAAGAAATAAATGTAGAAGAACATCCTATCCTGTATTTGACCCGGAAGCTCTCATCATGCGACAAGAACTATGCCATCATCGAGAAGAAGTGACTGTCTAGGCATAAAATGGGCTGTGGATACACTGAAGTATTATCTATTAGGCCAGACATTCAAACTTGTGCCCCTCTGAGATGGTTAAGGGAGAAAAAGGGTAAGAATGCCCGAGTGACTAGTTGGTTCTTAGGCCTCTAAAATTTCAGGTTCCTCGTAGAAGACAGACCTCTGAAGTTACAAGGGAACGCAGATGCCTTCTCATGAATTCCTTGTTTGGTGTCTGAAGGTGCCAAAGCCCCTAGCTTTGGTCAGAGGGGGGGAATGTGACAGGGTCTCTGGCACCGTACTTGAGGGGAGATATGTGTTGCAAAGGTTGTTATTCTGTGTGATGTGAAAGCCATACATTTTCCTTCAGCATGATATGTGCTGAGAGCAATCCAGTAGCTATATGAGACCGGCATTCATGGTGGGTAAGTTAGAGATGGGCGGGATGCCTACCCACCATATCTCCACCTCCAGAGTGTGGCTGGAGGAAGTTAAATGTCCAGTCAGAGAAAAGGAAGCCTCCAGACTGAAGCTCCAGTGAGAGATGCTGCATGTGTTGTCCCAGAAGTCGGGAGTCATACTTTGAAGGACTTTATATGGCCTTTTTTTGTATTTCATTTGAGCCAGAAAGTCTGTTTTCTGTTATTAGTTAGGGTTTTATGGTTTATGAAGCAGTAAACCACCCACAGACTTTAACCAAACGTGTTCCTGTGTCTATCTCAGGGATCAGCTAAGTGAGCCAACCTTCCACATCACATAGAGATAGGAAAATTCAGCGAAGCTGATGAATTTGAATTTCAAACTATCCACCAGCTCTATTGTTGTTAAATGTAGTACATTTATTTTATTGCTGCAGGTGTAAGAGTGGTGGACTGTACTGTTGCATTGCTACCCCTGAAGACACCAATTGAGTCATGTATATAATGTCATGCTTTTTACACATATAATGTTCTATGTGAAATGTGAACTTGATAATGCGGCTTTAGTGTATATTGTAAATAGACTGTGATATAGTAGTGTAGACCATATGGCAGAGATGTAGCTTAGGATCTACGACACAAGATAGGAACACTAGGCTTAGTACATAATGTTATGAGACATTAACTGTAGTTAGCTAAGACATAGGATAAGATATAGCTAAAGTTTGGGACTAGCCCACAGTGGGAGGGGCAATCCCTAGTAAAAGTGGATCACTTCCTGATAGTCAGATAGGAAAGTACAGTAAAAGAGGTCAAGTTCAAGTGTAGTGGTCTTCTAGCACCAGCAATTATCTATCGCTCTTGGCAGTGGGAGGACTTACTAGAATCCCTCGTGGACATTCCTGCAACATTGGGAGCTCAGGGCTCGGTATTGGCACTATGGAGAGTGCCTTATCCTCTGGCATACAGGGGACAATGGATGTGGAACCTTGAGAAGGGAAAACAAAGGATCTGGACAGGAAATCTAAAGGGCTGAGAAAACCAGTGAACGTGGGGATAGTCCGGAAGGAATGGATAGCAATGCTGAAGGCGTGCTGGGTTAAGGAAACAAGCAACAGGAAGCGTGGTGCCCAATACTGCGTCTTGCAGTCTGATGAACTTGAACTGTTCAGTAAACTTGTACGTGTTGAAATGAAACGAGTTTCCTTTGATCTGTGTGCAGCGGCTCCTGAAAATGGAGGTCCGGAGATGGCGAAGGTTTGCGGCCTACAAGTGAGAGTAATCCACCCTACACATGATAGCACATTGGGAATAGGACACAATTTTCCAATGAAGTGCCAGGGCGATATGGAGCAGCAGCTTGGTTATGGCTACCGCCTGTGGTCACTTTACATTGGTAATCACTGGCATTAGTGGTGATGCTTGGGCGGAAAGCACAAGACCACTGAAAGCAGTGATTGGCTGCGGCAGCTACATGCAAATCCGTCATCAATGCAGCAAAGTAAACCAAGTCTAGGACCACCAGAACTTCGGCACTTGAGTTACCAGAGGTTTAGCAGGTGGTATTGGTGATTTTTTAAAATTTTTTCACACGTCCTGCTGTTAAGCATTTTTAAATAAATATTTCAATTTTAATTTCTATCAAAAATGTGATAATAAAAAGTTCCTAAACAGAATATATGTTATTATTAAAAAAAAGCGTTTACAAATTATTTGCAATCATTTACAAAGACAAAAAGTTGAAGCATTAGTCTTTTACCACCAATAGCATTCCGCTGCTACTAACGTCCAAGTTTTACATTTCTTCCCACGGAGATATAAGCACATAAAGCAGAATGATGAATTACATCTAAAAACGTAATTATTTTGCTCTTATATGTAATCCCCTAAGCTTCTTGTTTTATGTACTATGACAGCACAGTTTATCCTCCTTGTGTCTCGCTTCTGGGTGTCGCTGACAGGTAGCCACTCTGGCAGTAAGTATGCATCTCCTGTTTCAAGGCCAGCTCTGGAGATGAAATCCTAGCGACATTCATTTACAATAATTAAGAATTTGTTATTTGTGCCATTGCTAGATGTTGCCATGAAAGGCGAGCCAAGAAAAGCCCACGCTGAGCAAATAAAGGCAGTTCTCACAGACAGGTGCCATCTGTACGGCTTCTCATTGCTATACTCTACGTAAGGAGGCAGACACAGGCATAAACAAATGGTTATTATGTGTGGTAATCAATCCAGCTGAACAAATGTGGCTGTGAAGTCTGATAAGTAGTCAGGCAATTTGTTGAAATTGGATATTGCCTGGGACTTGGGGAGGGGGAGTAAATAGGAGCCAACCCTATTTGCCACAACCCCCTAAATCAAATCAACTGGACTTACTCAAGATGAGATCAATCTGCAGTATGTCCACCTGAGGTGACAGAAAGAGCAGCTATAAGGAGGTGTTTATTAGTCTGGGTGTCATACGGTTGGGAAATGACAGGGTAGTTCTCATCAAGGGTAGAGGACTTAACTAGCAGGTTTGATGACAGATAATTATGGGTTTAATTGAAGACACTGCCCAAGTGCTGAAATTTATCTGTTTCTCAGGGGAAAATCCAGTTAAAGCTTCTCTCCCAGTTCAATTATTTTGGGCATGATCCCTCAGGGAGTGTCCTGAACGATATTTTTTATAGTTGTGTATAGATTGAGAAAGCTAGGTGGGACTCTACTATATGGAGTAAACATGACTCCTCCTATACAGCTGAATATCAGACTCAATTACAGCCATAATATTGAGGTGCCTATGTAAATGCTGATGGTACTAGATTATTATGCCTGTTTATATGATGCAGTCATATTCCACAGACATCAGCACTGTCTCCATTGGGGCTCACAATCTAGATTACCTATCAGTATGTCTTTGGAGTGTGGGAGGAAACCCGAGAACCCAGAAGAAACCCACGCAAACACGGGCAGAACATACAAACTACTTGCAGATGTTGTCTTTGGGGGGAGGTTGAACCCAGGACCCCAGTGCTGCAGAGATACAGTGCTGCTAGTATATTTGCATAACTTTCTCAACACAAAATTAAGCTTTCCTCTGTCTGTTGCTTATCCCCATGGAGAACAAGAGGATAAGACATTTGAATTCAAAGTATCCTATCCTTTTCTTTCCATCATCATCTGTCTTGGGAGAGTAGGGAGACCACCATGCATGGTTGCTGGTCACCCAGTTCCTGGAAAAAACAGATTTAATCCAATGAATATGGTAGCTTTAATGGGAATCTGTCATCAGTTGTTTGCTACCCTATGTGAGAGCATCATGGTGTAGGGTTAAAGACCCTGCTTCCAGTGATGTATAACTTACTTGGCTGCTTGCTGCAGTTTTGATAAAATCCGCAGTTTTATCTGTTGCAGATGTACTAGTTTTCTGATTGCTGAGCTCTGTATAACCCCCCCACACACACCACTAATTGGAAATTTTCTGTGTACACTGTGCATAAGCAGAAAGCTGCAAATCAGTGATGGGGCGGGGTTATACAGAGCCCCTGAATATGGAGGACTACATGGCAGC
This sequence comes from Ranitomeya variabilis, assembly GCF_051348905.1. NCBI lineage: Eukaryota > Metazoa > Chordata > Amphibia > Anura > Dendrobatidae > Ranitomeya > Ranitomeya variabilis. Next base: position 518,898,340 of record NC_135236.1, on the reverse strand, counting down.
AGGTTTACTAGTCCTCTAGTTACATACAGCGGTTGGACAAAATAATGGAAATGCAGCGCCCCAGAGTCCTGGTCGTTGCAGTACTGTGGCTCCGCCACTATGGGGAGCTATGGTGCGTCCGATGGCACTGAAGGAGTTCATCTGATCAGGTATCACAGACACCAATACATTTCACAGCCGGGCCTCCGGGGGGAGCTAAGGGTGCTATTCATTAGGCCACTCCCCACCATAGTGGGTAAACTGGGGGTCAGGCAGGAAGTTAGATCAGAAAGCTGACTGGGTTGGAACCAGGCAACACCTTGTGGCAGAGGGTGTTGTAGGGGAAGATACAGTAGGGTCTCTGTCGGGGGTGGGATCCTGACAGAGGCTTGGCAACGAGAACGAACGTAACGGGACCGTGCCTGCTCCGGGTAGCGGCGGTGCCCAAGAAAGGATTAGAAGAGAGATAGATTGTGCTGAGTGAGAAACGGGATCACGCAAAGGAGAAATACCAGTAGGAGTCGTGCTGTAAGACCGAAGCAACATCCTACTGAGGTGCAATACCGGTGGCCGGAACGCCGAGGGAGTAGAACAACATTCAGCTTCAAGCAATACTCCAAACAGCGGCAGGACAGTCAGTCTCAGGCGGGCTGTCTAACTCAAATCACCTATGAAGTCTTGGGAGGCAATTGTGGGAGAGGGGCGTCTCTAGGGTCCCGGAAGAACTCCAGGCCTACCCGTCAAACGGGTGCCGTTCCTACCCGAACCTCAGGGAGGGACGGAGGATTAGCAGAACATCATCTAGTCGAGTTGTGAGGGAACATCAGAAACAGACACAACAGTTGTGGGGTACTTTCCGTAAGCACAGCAGGGAAGGACTACAACACATAGCGCTAGGGGGAAGGCACAGATTTCCTCCTGTGAAGAGAACTCTGGAAGTGTCATTGGACCGGCCGGACTTGCGCAGCCTGGTGAGCCGTATTCTGGATTGAGGACCCAGAGATCTTCAGTAAAGAGGTAAAGAGACTGCAACCCGGTGTCCTCATTATTTACCGCGACCTGCACCCCACAACTGCACCGTTACAACACCACTTATTGCACCGGACGTCCCCCACTGACAGACAGGGCCACGGACCGGGTCTAGCCACCGTGACAACCCCAGGACTGAGATCCCAGAGGCCCGGCTCCGGGTACCCCTCGGCCCTGCGGCGGTGTGGGGGCGCTCCAATCTGGCGTCACGAACAGGATCTACTTAAGCCTGAAGAATCAGGTCATGTGTGCCTTGGAACTGTGATTTACTGTGCTTGGACTGTACTTTATTGCAAAGACTGTGTGCTGCGCCACTTGCCGCCAAAACCGCCGCCATTGCAGCGCTGAGGAGAGGCGCAGGAGAAGAAGAGGGGCGTGGAGTGGGCGTAGACAAGCTAGAGAGCGCGAAGGGCAATGGCCGCCCAGTCTAAACATTTCCTGGTCCTGAGGACGTGTCCGTCAACGGCCGAGGTCCGCCTCCTGATCCTGTTTGGAGGGTGGAGACCATGGAGACGGGGCCGCCCACGAAAGAGACCGCGGGAAGAGGACACCGAAGGAGGAGAAAAGATGGCGACCCCGAGAGCACCGCGTGGGACTGCCCCGATCCAGCCTGAGGCTGCACCACCCGACACAGCCCCAGATGCGCCAGCGTTGCGGGAGCTGACCCTTACGGAGCTACCGATGGGCCGATCCCCCTTGCCGCCGTCGGCGGAGTGTGTAGCTGCAGCCGAGGCCCGCCAGCTAGCGCGCCGCGTGGAGGCCGAGGCCCGCGTGCTCGCTCGGCTGGGCCAACCCACGGAGGTCCGTCTAACTCCGGTGTCCCCTGCTCCTTCTGACCCGGCCGCGGCTGAAGGTGCGCTGCAAACACAAGGCCTGAAGATTATGCCAGAGGCCGAGCACCTGCGGCGCTTGATGGCTGCATGGCGGAACCGACCGCAACCGGCGGCCCAGATCGATTTAACCACCGTCGCGGAGGTCCCCTCGTCCCACTGGGGTGTAGTGGTCTCCTTCAACCCCCGATATGGAAGAGGGGTTATCCAGGAGATCGGGGAGCCGCTACAAGTCCACGTGGACCGGAAGGAGGTCGAGCACTGCGGAGGAAGGTTTGCTCGCGACCTGGAGCCCGGTGATGCCGTGACTTACACCCGGTGGAGGAGAGCAACAGGCGAAGCTGGCTGGATGGCACGGGGCGTCCAGCGATGCGTTGCGCTCCAGGCCGCCGCTGAAACAGCTGATGATGAACCTCCTGCCGAAAAGGCCAAAGAACCCGACCCGGCAGAGCAGCAGAGAACCCGGACCCACCTTGTGCCGTGGGGGCGAGCAGGATCCTCGGTGAGAAGAACATCACGGCGGGGGATCTTGTCGTTGCTGGGACCAGAGCCACTTCCTGGTGAGGCCCGGAAGGAAACCACCTGCTGCGCCGAATGAGTAAGCATGAATGCTTTAAGAAAGTGTAAATAGTTCTTCTTTTAACTGTTTGTTTACTGTTGCTGCTAAACCCGTTCAGGGTTAATTCCTTATGGATCCCTATTGTTTTTGGTTATTTTCTATTTTTTCTATGTTATTCAAAAACTGTGAAATCATGAACAGTGCATGATACGAACTTTTTGTATATAGTTTGCACCTTATTAAAGGCGCTCCCTACTGGTTTTACTTAAAGAAGGACTCTTTGCGAAGATACCGCACTGGAACCTTTGCTGAGTATGGACTGGTAGCTTGAGAAAATACGCTACCTCACAGAGACTTGGTCCTCTCTTAAAGGGGATGTTCATTTGCCGCATTTCGATAGAAATATTGCTTAAGACAAGTAGCAATAATGTTGATGAGAGAAAAGTGATGATAATGTTGTACGAGAAAGTTATATGTGTTTAATTAGTTAAATGTGAAGAAATACTGATGATGTGCTCTGAGAAGTAAAAAGGTGAAAGGTAGAAGAAGGATGCAGTGGACCCGTAGGGATAGACGTGGAGTCCAGCATGCATGATAGAAAGAAAGATAATGAGAAGGCTTAATGTTCAGAAGAAAATGCTTGATAATGTTGATAGATAGTTAGGATAGAAGGTAAACCCTGAGTCCTCATAGGAGTCATGTAGAGATGGCTCAGTGCTCTTAAACTGAAAGTAATGTTATGTTCTATACTGTGTATAGTAGTTGAAAAGGCAGTAGGCCCTGGCTGAACGGGGCGGTCCTGTAACAGAAAGGAGAGGCAGTAGGTCTGGTGCCGATAGGACAGGCGGTCCTGCAGATTTAAAGAAGGGGAATGAAAAAGTTAAAATACCTTATAATGTGATTATAGGAAGGTCTTTAGTGGACTAAGAGTGTATGTCCTTAAAGACAAAGTTAAATTATTGTTCAACAATTTTTGCACTTAGTAGAATACCCGGTTGGGTAAGGAAAGTTAATTATAGTATGTTGCTATGATATTTAACCATGTTTTGTAACGTTCAAGTGTCCTCACCTCCCATAAAGGGAAGCTTGTTCAAGTATACTTATTGTTATTGCACTCAACCAAACTGTATGTCTTTTTGCTAAACTTGTATTGTTGTTTTCTTCCCAGTCCCGGAGTACTGTGTTTAACCAGGGGGGAGTGCAGCGCCCCAGAGTCCTGGTCGTTGCAGTACTGTGGCTCCGCCACTATGGGGAGCTATGGTGCGTCTGATGGCACTGAAGGAGTTCATCTGATCAGGTATCACAGACACCAATACATTTCACAGCCGGGCCTCCGGGGGGAGCTAAGGGTGCTATTCATTAGGCCACTCCCCACCATAGTGGGTAAACTGGGGGTCAGGCAGGAAGTTAGATCAGAAAGCTGACTGGGTTGGAACCAGGCAACACCTTGTGGCAGAGGGTGTTGTAGGGGAAGATACAGTAGGGTCTCTGTCGGGGGTGGGATCCTGACAGAGGCTTGGCAACGAGAACGAACGTAACGGGACCGTGCCTGCTCCGGGTAGCGGCGGTGCCCATGAAAGGATTAGAAGAGAGATAGATTGTGCTGAGTGAGAAACGGGATCACGCAAAGGAGAAATACCAGTAGGAGTCGTGCTGTAAGACCGAAGCAACATCCTACTGAGGCGCAATACCGGTGGCCGGAACGCCGAGGGAGTAGAACAACATTCAGCTTCAAGCAATACTCCAAACAGCGGCAGGACAGTCAGTCTCAGGCGGGCTGTCTAACTCAAATCACCTATGAAGTCTTGGGAGGCAATTGTGGGAGAGGGGCGTCTCTAGGGTCCCGGAAGAACTCCAGGCCTACCCGTCAAACGGGTGCCGTTCCTACCCGAACCTCAGGGAGGGACGGAGGATTAGCAGAACATCATCTAGTCGAGTTGTGAGGGAACATCAGAAACAGACACAACAGTTGTGGGGTACTTTCCGTAAGCACAGCAGGGAAGGACTACAACACATAGCGCTAGGGGGAAGGCACAGATTTCCTCCTGTGAAGAGAACTCTGGAAGTGTCATTGGACCGGCCGGACTTGCGCAGCCTGGTGAGCCGTATTCTGGATTGAGGACCCAGAGATCTTCAGTAAAGAGGTAAAGAGACTGCAACCCGGTGTCCTCATTATTTACCGAGACCTGCACCCCACAACTGCACCGTTACAACACCACTTATTGCACCGGACGTCCCCCACTGACAGACAGGGCCACGGACCGGGTCTAGCCACTGTGACAACCCCAGGACTGAGATCCCAGAGGCCCGGCTCGGGGTACCCCTCGGCCCTGCGGCGGTGTGGGGGCGCTCCAGAAACACCTGGAAACATCAACAAAAGTTAGTTTAATCTGGTGTAGGTCCACCTTTTGCGGCGAATACAGCCTCAATTCTCCGAGGTATTGCATACAAGGTGTGAATTGTTTCAAAAGGAATTTTAGCCCATTCTGCAGTTAAAACACCCTCCAGTTCTTTGAGTGACGATGGTGGTGGAAATCGACGTCTAACTTGAATCTCTAAAATCGACCAAAAATGCTCAATAATGTTGAGGTCTGGGGATTGTGGGGGCCAGATGAGATGCTCACCTTCATTAGAATGTTCCTCATGCCATGCTTTAACGATTCTAGCTGTATGAATTGGTGCATTATCATCCTGAAAGATGGCGTTCCCCTCCAGGAACAGTGCTTGAACCATTGGATGCACTTGGTCGCCCAAAATACCTAAATAATCTCGACTGTTAATTCTTCCATAAAGGGATATCATTGGCCCGGCGGATGTCCACGAAATAGCACCCCAGATCATCACAGAACTTCCACCATGTTTTACGGTAGGCAGCCTGGATGGAATGCTTCTTTCGGCTGTCTCCAAGCGTACACTCGGCCCGAGGTCGGAAATAGGGTAAACTATGATTCATTTCCACTGCTCGAGGGACCAATTCTGGAGGTTTCTACACCACTCTAAATGCTTGGAAACATTTGTCATTGAGAGCAGCGGTTTTCTAATTGCAGCTCTTCCGTGGAATCCAGATTTGTGCAGCTCCCGACGAACGGTTTTCGTGGAAACTGGGTTCTGTAGGTGTTCATTGAGCTCAGCAGTGATTTTCAGAGTCGTGGTCTTGCGATCCTCTCTCACAATTCGCTTTAGAGTCCAACGGTCTCTCTCAGTCAACTTTGACTTTCGGCGGGACCTGTACTTTGCTGCGGACGTTATTTCTTCTTTTTCAAACGCAGTCATTACTTTGGAGACAGTACCTCTTGACACGCCAAGCATTCAGGCACTTTGTTACACTAGCGCCTTCCATACGAGCACCAACAATTTGGCCTCTTTGAAAATCCGAGAGGTCTGCCATTGGTATCAGGTTCTCATCAATGTTCTTACAATTATGCAAAACAAACAGTTAATTTACATACACATATCACATAACACAAATAATCAACTACAAAATATCACTATATGTCATGGTTGGGATGTATATAATATGTTTGAAAATTATGATGCCAAAACGTTAGGTGTTTCCATTATTTTGTCCAACCCCTGTAGATACATAGTTACATAGGTTGAAAAAAGACCTAGGTCCATCAAGTTCAACCTATCTCCAACAATTGTACATGTTTTCACTAAATTAAAGGGAACCTGTCACCCCCAAAATCGAAGGTAAGCTAAGCCCACCGGCATCAGGGGCTTATCTACATCATTCTGTAGTGCTGTAGATAAGCCCCCGATGTATCCTGAAAGAAATGAGAAAAAGAGGTTAGATTATACTCACCCAGGGGCGTTCCCGTTGCGGTCCGGTCCGATGGGCGTCGCGGTCTGGTCCGGGGCCTCCCATCTTCTTACCATGACGTCCTCTTCTTGACTTCACACTGCGGCTCCGGCGCAGGCGTACTTTGTCTGCCCTGTTGAGGGCAAAGTACTGCAGTGCGCAGGCGCCGGGAAAGGTCAGAGAGGCCCGGCACCTGCACACTGCAGTACTTTACGCTGCCCTCAACAGGGCAAACAAAGTACACCTGCGCCGGAGCCGCAGCGTGAAGACAAGAAGAGGACGTCATCGTAAGAAGATTGGAAGGGCCGACCCGGACTGCGACGCCCATCGGACCCGAACCGCAGCGGGAACGCCCCTGGGTGAGTATAATCTAACCTCTTTTTCTCATCTTTCAGGCTACATCGGGGGCTTATCTTTAGCATTACAGAATGCTGTAGATAAGCCCCTGATGCTGGTGGGTTTAGCTCACCTTTGATTTTGGGGGTGACAGGTTCCCTTTAATGATTAGTGATAATCTCCTGCTGATAAAATAGTGATTTTATCAAAACTACGTTAGGCAGCCCAGTAAGCGACACATTGCTGGAATCCGTGTCTCGGTATGTACATCATGCTACTCAAAAATTAGATAGCAAAAACCTGATGACAAATTGCTTTTAAGACTGTAGTTTATATAGTGACTTGGTCTATCTCTTACTCTGTTTTTGTTGCAGAGCTGCATTTACAGAATCCCATATTTCATATTGCATATTTAACAGGGTTATTCAGGAAAATATATTTTTTTCTTATGGGCGTAATAACTTACAAGACCGTAGCTGTTAAATATCTGGCTGTTGTACCTGCCACTAGTCTGTGGTCACTGTCAATCAGCATAATGTCAGCAGTCACGCTTTATTGACAGAGTAGCCCAAAAGAGGAAAAGCTGCTCTGTTGATGTGAAGCAGCAAAATCGCAGGCAGGAGGGGTCTGTGATCACTCTGAGCGAAAAAGTAGATAGCAAGCATCTGTCCGTTTATAGCCTCATGTTAAAAAAATTAAAATAGTTACACAAAACCCCTTTAAGTATCTGTATTCTTCAATTCTGAAATTATTTTACTATGATTTGTTTAGTAGCGGTATACTACAGTATATAGGTCCCTTCTCAGTTTCTTCTCTAGATCAACTAACTCTTTTTAAAACTCTCCCAACAGACAGATCAGTGGATTTCTATCTATTATTACATTAAAATATTCTTTAAAGGGAATCTGTCATGCCCTCCAACCCGGCAGCATTCACTTATTTATGGGTAAATTCCCTGCCTAACCATCCTTGTGTAACGTTTTTCTGTGCAAATGAGGTATCAAAAATGTTTTTATAATGCTATGCTAATGAGGGCTTTGACTAGTCGATGGGGCGTTAGTTGCCTCAGACTAGTCAGCCCTCTTTCCATGTTATCAAACCAATGTGGGCGCGATAGCATAATTTGCATAAATGGCGTCATCGCCGCTCGTGCAAATCTCGCGCATGAGCGTAGCTCATTCCGGCAGTGTCACTGCGCCTCTGAAGCCAGGTGTATGCTCCCGGCTTCAGTGGCGCTCATTGTGCGTGACTGGGAGCTGTCTTCTAAACTTCCGGACCTGCGCAGTGTTTACCTCTGAAGCCGGGAAGCGTACACCCCGATTCCAACCAAAGTTGACTGCAAGCTTAGAGTGGTATGAGTTTGTAGATGCATTTTAAAGTCTATAGGAAAGAGAAAGGAGAGTAGGAGGGAGGTACAGAGTGAGTCAGATAGAGGATATGCTGTTTTCTAGTAAGTGTTCTATCTCACCACAGTGTGGATTCACAGCTACACCACCTGGTTCTGATATGTAATGTCTTCAATGCTCCTGCTTCTGAACATGTGTAAGAAAGAGATAAGGGAGCAGGAATCTCTGATGTCTCTGTGTACTGTGTATGGCAACCATCATAGCAGCTAGTCTCGACCCGATATCTCACAAAGAGCGGAAAATTAGAGATAGGGTCTCTGGGATTAACTGGTGATAAATTCTGGATGGAAGTCATACAATGACCAGAATTAGTATATACACACAAGATAAATGTAGCTGAAAAACCACTTAAAATGGAAGGCGCTCTAATACATGCTGTGTGAAAACTAGGGTGACTATGGCAAAATACCTCTAAAGGGCCAACTTAGTCCTTTCTGTTATGGTGAGTGACTTCTAAGAGGGGCAGAATAAGGACCATACAACTATTTTTTTTTTTTACATTTTGAACATTCAGTTTTTCATCACAAATCTCTCAAATTGTTACCTCTGACAGAGTTCAATAAATATGGCTGCACAAGTAACAGCTTGTAAAGCGGATGACACAGACATAATCTCTATAATCTCTGTGAGTACACCACATTTTACCCTTTCAATGAGACATTGAAAACTTACTGCCTTGGTTGAAAACATTGTATGACTCTTCACATTTCATATTATTGCATACACCATAGCTTTCCAGTGTATATTAATTGATCACTAGCAGTAGTACATTGAAATATGTATACTATTTATCGCAAAAAAATCATGAATACAGTCATGGCCAAAAGTGTTGGCACCCTTGAAATTGTTCTAGAAAATGAACTATTTTTCCCAGAAGATTATTGCAATTACATGTTTTGTTATACACAGGTTTATTTCTTTTGTGTGTATTGGAACAACACAAAAAAATGAAAAAAAGGCAAGTTGGACATCATTTCCCACAAAACCCTAAAAATGGACCAGGCAAAATTGTTGTCACCCTTTATATTTGGTTGCACACCCTTTGGAATAAATAACTGCAATCAGTCTCTCCCTATCTGAAGCGCATCTGGGGGGGGGCAGCCGGGGCATGTGCCCCGGGCGCAGCTGGCGGGGGGGGGGGGGCGCAGTCTGGCCGCCTAATGCGGCGGCCGCAGTGTCTCCCCTAGCGGCTGCATAGTACCGCCCCCCAGACTGGGAGTCGGCACAGAGAAGCTGCAGCGCACCCGGCTCCCAGGGATCAATTGTACTCGCATCTTACCGAATCAAGTACAATTGAGGCTCTGACCGCCGGGTCAGAGTGACGTCAGCAGTGTGATCATGTCATGTGATCACGCTACTGATGTCACTCGCCGGCGCTGCAGAGCCAGAGACGCAGATCGGTGGTAAGTGCTCCAGTGGAGCTGAAGACACCGAAGGTGCTGGAGGGGGGGAGAGATTTAATGTGAGTGGGGATAGGGGGATTTATTGTGTGGGGGAGAATTTGAGTGGAGATGGGGAGATTTATTGTGTGTGGTGTGATGCCGTGATCACTAGCGGGTTGGAGAATACTCGCTTGGCAACAGGATAAATGTAGATGGGCACAGTTTTTCACATAAACAGTCCATGTGGTTTATTATACACTCACTGGCCACTTTATTAGGTACACCTGTCCAACTTCTTGTTAACACTTAATTTCTAATCAGCCAATCACATGGCGGCAACTCAGTGCATTTAGGCATGTAGACATGGTCAAGACAATCTCCTGCAGTTCAAACCGAGCATCAGTATGGGGAAGAAAGGTGATTTGAGTGCCTTTGAACGTGGCATGGTTGTTGGTGCCAGAAGGGCTGGTCTGAGTATTTCAGAAACTGCTGATCTACTGGGATTTTCACGCACAACCATCTCTAGGGTTTACAGAGAATGGCCCGAAAAAGAAAAAAAATCCAGTGAGCGGCAGTTCTGTGGGCGGAAATGCCTTGTTGATGCCAGAGGTCAGAGGAGAATGGGCAGACTGGTTCGAGCTGATAGAAAGGCAACAGTGACTCAAATCACCACCCGTTACAACCAAGGTAGGCCTAAGAGCATCTCTGAACGCACAGTGCGTCGAACTTTGAGGCAGATGGGCTACAGCAGCAGAAGACCACACCGGGTACCACTCCTTTCAGCTAAGAACAGGAAACTGAGGCTACAATTTGCACAAGCTCATCGAAATTGGACAGTAGAAGATTGGAAAAACGTTGCTTGGTCTGATGAGTCTCGATTTCTGCTGCGACATTCGGATGGTAGGGTCAGAATTTGGCGTAAACAACATGAAAGCATGGATCCATCCTGCCTTGTATGGAGCATCTTTGGGATGTGCAGCCGACAAATCTGCGGCAACTGTGTGATGCCATCATGTCAATATGGACCAAAATCTCTGAGGAATGCTTCCAGCACCTTGTTGAATCTATGCCACGAAGAATTGAGGCAGTTCTGAAGGCAAAAGGGATCCAACCCGTTACTAGCATGGTGTACCAAATAAAGTGGCCGGTGAGTGTATGCTCAGCATAAACCACTGTAGGCTATGTTACATATCACAGACCTCACATTGTCCTTAGCACTTCATAGTATACGGCTTTGAAACGCAGTCACTAAACACACCGGACCTCTTTGTCCAGTTATCGTGGGTGACCGCAACAGGCACCAACACATGACATTAGGTTGCAGTCGCTAAACATGCTGGACCTTACCCTGTCCAGTTACCATGGGAAACGGCACAGTTCCCGATGCTCTGGGTTACCTTCCAGGAGCTCCTGCTCCACACGCTGACTCCTGTCAGTATTCTCTCCTGGGAAGCTGCCGAACTGGGATCACCATCCCTGTGACTAGTGCACTCCTGACAGTCCAGATCCTCAGATGGATGATAGCTTCCCCAATGCAGTGCCATCACAGTCTCTGCACACACAGCCTCTCTGTGCGCTCTTCAGGACGTCCTTCCCCACCTCGGACCGTCCAACACACAGGTCTCCAGGTCCAAGGCTTCCCCATGTGCTCCTCAGGCATCAGATCCTACTCCCAGGACCTCCCAACACAGGCCTTCCAGGACCTGACACACAGACCAATTAGGTCCATACATTCTCCAACCATGTGACCACCATGGTCACATTATATACTTGTAACCACTCCCATAGGTGGGAGGTGTGTGTGGTTAGTCAAACCCGCCCAGCTCTTCAACTAACCCTATAAGCCTCTCTCTAAAGTAAACAAACATGTGGAACTACAGGTCCCACAACAACATTACTTTAGGCTTATAGTGCAGACTCCCTCTGCGACACATACAGGCCATTTACAATCATGCCTTCAACTGCCATGCATTCCCATGGCCTCAATACGCCTCCTTGCATATTCTGTGTAGAACATGCTGCGCCCCCTACCTGTAACAGGGGTCACTGCATCATAGGGAGGAGAATTTTAGTGGTGATGGGGGATTTATTGTGTGGGGGTGTGGGGGGAGAATTTGAGTGGGGATGGGGGATTTATGGTGTGGGGGAGAAGTTGAGTGGGGATAGGGGGATTTATTGTGTGGGGAGAATTTGAGTGGGGATGAGGGTTTTATTGTGTGGGGGGAGAATTTCAGTGGGGATGGGGGATTTATTGTGTGGGGGAGAATTTGAGTGGGGATGGGGGATTTATTGTGTGTGGGGAGAATTTGAGTGGGGATGGGGATTTATTGTGTGGGGGAGAATTGGAGTGGGGATGGGGGTTTTTATTGTGTGGTGGTAGAACTGGAGTTGGGATGGGTGTGTTTAATGTGTGTGGGGAGATTTGAAGTGGGGATGGAGGATTTAATGTGTGGGGGTAGATTTGGAGTGAGGATGGGGGATTTAATGTGTGGAGGAGATTTGGAGTGGAGATGGGGGATTTAATGTGCTGGGGAGATTTGAGGACACAAAATGAATAGCAAAGGGGAAGATGGGGGCATGTATGAGGAAACAGTACAGGGAATGGGGGGCATTTATGAGGAAACAGTACTGGGGAAAGGGGGGCATGTGTGAGGAAACATTATGGTGAAATGGGGGGCATACATGAGGAAACAGAATGGGGGGCATATATCAGGAAATAGTATGGGGAATGGGGGGCACGTACGAGAAAACAGTACAGAAAAATGGGGAGAATATATGAGGAAACAGTACAGGGGAATGGGGGGCATGTATGAGGAAACAGTACAGGGGAAAGTGGGGCATGTATGAGGAAACAGTATAGGGTGATGGGTGCAGACAGTATGGGGAGCGAATGTATGCAGACACAGTATGAGTAGCGATGTGAAAAATGTATGTGGACAGAGTACGGGGAGTGAGGGTGATGGGATGTGTGCATGCGTAGCATAGGGCAACAGTGTAAGGGCACAGCCACGCGGGGACAGTATACCAAGGAGGGGAAGTGAGATGACAGAGTACAGTATAAATACTTGGCCCTATAGGGGTGACACAGTATGAGAGGACAATGTGAAGAGGGGGCCGGTATGGAAAGGAGAGGTCAGTGTGAAGAGTATGTACCATAAGAGGGACAGTGTGGGGGTCATATTTTGTGCAGACAATATAGTGAGGGCCAATTTTTTATTCAGGAGCATTATAATGACACTGTTATCTTTAAGGGTATCATGTGGAGATTTTCTGCATAAGAGCAGAGAAGATGCAAGTCTGCAGAGATGAGCTGTGGATGAGAAAACTCATCATGAGGTCTGGACAAGATGAAGAAAAGGAGAATGACTCCAGAGACGACGTCATCTATAAGGTACCTGGATGTAAATGTTATTTGTGATACTAACTAATTCTCATGTTTTTATATATGTTAGGAGCATTAAAGGGGATGTCAAGGTTGGTAATGAGTCTGCAGTTATTCTATGTGACTGTAGACTTCTGAATTCTCACAGTGCGCACTGTACGCTGTCAGGATTGTCTCGTGCTGGCAATTTTACATATTTGCGGTCACATGCCGACTAGACATGTGTGGCCTCACTCAATGAAAATGAACTGAGCGAGGCCAGGCACGTCTAGTCGGAATGTGGTCAGAAGTATACAAATCACATACTTGTGCTGACATAACTGTCCACAAGCAAGGGGGAATCCTAAAAGTGTGCAGTGCATTTGCAGCGCCCCAGAGTCCTGGTCGTGCAGTATTGTCACTCTGCCGCTAAGGGGAGTGATGGTACGTCTGATTGTACTAAAGGAGTTCATCTGACCAGGTATCACAGTCACACATTACACTTCACACTCCGGCCACCAGGGGGAGCAAAAGGTTCTATGTATTAGGCCACTCCTCACACTCTGGTAAAACTGGGGGTTGGATAGGAAGTTAGAAAAAAAAGCTGACTGGGTTTTGCCCAGTCAACATCCAGTGAGAGAGGGTGTTGCGGGGAAAGATTCAGGGGGGTCCCTGTCAGGGGTGGGATCCTGACAGAGGCCTAGCAAGAGACAGATCGTTACGGAGCCGCGCCTGCACCTCATTGCGGCGGTATCTTAAGAAAGGACAAGAAGCGAAGTATATTGTGGAGAAGTGAGCAACGAGATCACAGCAACAAAGGAGATAACACCGGGAGGAGTCGTGCCCTAAGATCGTGGCAACATCCTTCTGTGGCGCGTAGCTGGTGGCCGGAACACCGAGGGAGTACTGGCTCTACGCTTTACTTCAATCATGGCAGGGCAGTTGACTTTAGGTTGGCTGTCTCACCTTTTCACCTAAGCAGACAACGGAGGCAAATTGTGGGAGAGGGGCGTCTCTAGGGTCCCTATAAAATAGCTCCAGGCCTACCCTCGTCATACGGGTGCATCCTATCCAAACTGGGGGACGGAGAGAGAGAACATCAGAAACAGATACAAGAGTTGTGAGGACTATCCCGTGGTGCTCAGCAGGGAGGTACTACAACACACAGGCGCAAGTAGGAAGGCTACTGATTTCCACCTGCAAAGGGAACTCTGGATGTGCCTTCGGACCGGCCGGTCTCAGCAAGCCCTGTTAGCAGTGCTCTGGATTGTAGATGCCGAAGTCTACAGTAAAAGTTAAAGAGACTGCAACTTTGTGTCCTCGTTATTTACAGCGACCTAAACCACCACCACCTACACCTTTAATTGGACGCCCCTTAGCAGGGCCACGGACCGGGCCGGGCCACCGTGACATCCCCAGAACCAAGACAGAGGGACCCGGTACCTAGTACCCCATTGCCCTGCGTCTGGGGGCTCTCCAAACTTGGCGTCACGAACAGGATCTACTTAAGCCTGAAGATCAGGTCATGTGTGCCTTGGAACTGTGACTGAATTGTGCTTGAATCGTGATTTATTGCAAAGACTGTGTATTGCTATTTGCCGCCAAAAATTCCTGCCAAAACCACCGCCATTACAGGGCTGCGAGGAGAGCGGGAAAAAGAAGAAGTCAGCCATGTGGAGGACGCCATGGCCAGCCACCCGGAGCCGGAGCGTGAGGTCGGAGCAGAGGACTCCCCAGCTACCCGGAGGGGCACCGTAACCAGGCCTCCTCCGCTGATGCTGATTTCCTGCAGGCCAGCGTGGAAGAGCTCAGCGACCAACTCCTGCGGACGCAGCTGAGCACTGAGGCCGGGTGGAAGAAGACCTTCATTGGGAGCCTCACCAGACGCCTGTCGGCAGCCTCATCTGGTCCGGAGCAGGAAAGAAGTTCCAGCGCTCCGAAGCCAGAAAGCAAGGCCCTGCCAGAAAGCGAGATGCTGCAAACAGAGATGACAACGTCGCAGCACAAGGCCCCTCAACCAGCGTTCCAGACCCCAGCGGAGACCAAGCAGACCGGCACCGGTGGGACCGCATCTGAAGCAGGTATGAAGAACGACCCTGCCCTGATGACCGACACCACTCCAGCGACTGCTAGTGCCACAGCTGCTGACTCCGTTCCAGTGACTGATCTTGCAGCAGCCGCTACCTCTGCTGCAGCAAATGCCCATACTCAAGCTACGCAGACCTCCATCGCTGCGCATGACTTAACCGTACATGAAAGACGGATTAACGGCGTTTATCCAGCACTGTGTGTAACCCTGGACCTCACCCTTCCCAGGCCAAGAAGGGTTAAGTGCCAGGTGCAGCCTTGGAAGCCGTCCAGCTAAACCTCGGAGAACCGAAAACTGTAAGTAGTTAACTGTTTGTTTTCCTGCTGTTTTGCTGCTACACCCGTTTAGGGTTAGTTCTTAAAGGGATCCCTTTGTTGACCCGGGATCCCTATTGTTTTATGTTTTTTTTGCACAAGTTCATCATTGTTCTAAAAGACTGCCGAATCATGGACGGTGAATGATTCATAAATTGTTACTGTATATAGTTTGCACCTTCTTAAAGGTGCCCCCTACTGGTTTTACAAAAGAAAGAGCTTTTTGAAGAGACTGTTCCTGATTACAGCGCAGAAGTTCTTGCTTTAAACAGACTTGCAACTTGAGAGTTTGCACTACCTCAGAAGAGACTTGGTTTCCCTCTTAAAGGGAATGTCTAATTGTTGCACTTAGTTTAAACTATAATGTTGCCTTAAGAAAGTTGAACAGTGATAATGTGTTGCATAGAAATAATATGTAGTTAGCTAGATAGTGATGAGAATTGTTTAATGATGAATCTTAGGAATTGAGGACGAAGGAAGTTGAAAGCTGAGTTTCAATAAAGTGAACCCGTAGGGGTTAGTGAGTCCTCCGGGGAGCCATAGAGAGATGGTTCATAGATTTTGCACTTGGAAAAGAGAAATAAAGAAAAGTTAATTAATACTGTAAAGTTTTATAATATGCCTTTAGTGGGTACCTGCCTTTCTCTTAAAGGAGAAGTTAAATTATTGTTCAGAAATTGTACTTAGTCGATAGAATGCCCGGCTGGGTAGTGATAGTTATTTATAGTCAGTTAATTATAAGTGTTATTTAAAATCTTAAGCACAATGTAAATATGTTTCTGTTTGTAACGTTCAAGTGTCCTCACCTCCCATAAAGGGAAGCACTGTTATATTTAATTGTTTACAGCATTTCAAAATTTTGTATGTCTTTTGCTAACATGTATTGTTGTTCTTCTTTTCCCAGTCTGGGAGTACTGGATTTAACGGGGGGGGGGGGGGGGAGGAGTGCAGCGCCCCAGAGTCCTGGTCGTGCAGTATTGTCGCTCTGCCGCTAAGGGGAGTGATGGTACGTCTGATTGTACTAAAGGAGTTCACCTGACTAGGTATCACAGTCGCACATTACACTTCACACTCCGGCCACCAGGGGGAGCAAAAGGTTCTATGTATTAGGCCACTCCTCACACTCTGGTAAAACTGGGGGTTGGATAGGAAGTTAGAAAAAAAAGCTGACTGGGTTTTGCCCAGGCAACATCCAGTGAGAGAGGGTGTTGCGGGGAAAGATTCAGGGGGGTCCCTGTCAGGGGTGGGATCCTGACAGAGGCCTAGCAAGAGACAGATCGTTACGGAGCCGCGCCTGCACTTCATTGCGGCGGTATCTTAAGAAAGGACAAGAAGCGAAGTATATTGTGGAGAAGTGAGCAACGAGATTACAGCAACAAAGGAGATAATACCGGGAGGAGTCGTGCCCTAAGATCGTGGCAACATCCTTCTGAGGCGTGTAGCCGGTGGCCGGAACACCGAGGGAGTACTGGCTCTACGCTTTACTTCAATCACGGCAGGGCAGTTGACTTTAGGTTGGCTGTCTCAACTTTTCACCTAAGCAGACAACGGAGGCAAATTGTGGGAGAGGGGCGTCTCTAGGGTCCCTATAAAATACAGTTAGGTCCATATATATTTGGACAGAGACAACATTTTTCTCATTTTGGTTATAGACGTTACCACAATGAATTTTAAACAAAACAATTCAGATGCAGTTGAAGTTCAGACTTTCAGCTTTCATTTGAGGGTATCCACATTAAAATTGGATGGAGGGTTTAGGAGTTTCAGCTCCTTAACATGTGCGTGCCACCCTGTTTTCAAAGGGACCAAAAGTAATTGGACAGATTCAATAATTTTAAATAAAATGTTCATTTCTAGTACTTGGTTGAAAACCCTTTGTTGGCAATGACTGCCTGAAGTCTTGAACTCATGGACATCACCAGACGCTGTGTTTCCTCCTTTTTGATGCTCTGCCAGGCCTTCACTGCGGTGGTTTTCAGTTGCTGTTTGTTTGTGGGCCTTTCTGTCTGAAGTTTAGTCTTTAACAAGTGAAATGCATGCTCAATTGGGTTGAGATCAGTTGACTGACTTGGCCATTCAAGAATATTCCACTTCTTTGCTTTAATAGACTCCTGGGTTGCTTTGGCTTCATGTTTTGGGTCATTGTCCATCTGTAGTATGAAACGACGACCAATCAGTTTTGCTGCATTTGGCTGGATCTGAGCACACAGTATGGCTCTGAATACCTCAGAATTCATTCGGCTGCTTCTGTCCTGTGTCACATCATCAATAAACACTAGTGACCCAGTGCCACTGGCAGCCATGCATGCCCAAGCCATCACACTGCCTCCGCCGTGTTTTACAGATGATGTGGTATGCTTTGGATCATGAGCTGTACCAAGCCTTCGCCATACTTTTCTCTTTCCATCATTCTGGTAGAGGTTGATCTTGGTTTCATCTGTCCAAAGAATGTTCTTCCTGAACTGTGCTGGCTTTTTTAGATGTTTTTTTAGCAAAGTCCAGTCTAGCCTTTTTATTCTTGACACTTATGAGTGGCTTGCACCGTGCAGTGAACCCTCTGTATTTACTTTCATGCAGTCTTCTCTTTATGATAGATTTGGATATTGATACGCCGACCTCCGGGAGAGTGTTGGTCACTTGGTTGGCTGTTGTGAAGGGGTTTCTCTTCACCATGGAGATTATTCTGCGATCACCCACCACTGTTGTCTTCCGTGGGCGCCCAGGTCTTTTTGCATTGATGAGATCACCAGTGCTTTCTTTCCTTCTCAGGATGTACCAAACTGTACATTTTGCCACTCCTAATATTGTAGCAATTTCTCGGATGGGTTTTTTCTCTGTTTTCACAGCTTAAGAATGGCTTGTTTCACCTTCATGGAGAGCACTTTTGACCGCATTTTTACTTCATAGGAAAACCTTCCAAATGCAAGCACCACACCTCAAATCAACTCCAGGCCTTTTATCTGCTTAGTTGAGAATGACATAATGAAGGGATTGCCCACACCTGTCCATGAAATAGCCTTGGAGTCAATTGTCCAATTACTTTTGGTCTCTTTAAAAAACAGGGTGGCACAGGTTAAGGAGCTGAAACTCCTAAACTCTTCATCCAATTTTAATATGGATACCCTCAAATGAAAGCTGAAAGTCTGACCTTCAACTGCATCTGAATTGTTTTGTTTAAAATTCATTGTGGTAATGTCTATAACCAAAATGAGAAAAATGTTGTCTCTGTCCAAATATACACTCACCGGCCACTTTATTAGGTACACCATGCTAGTAACGGGTTGGGTTTGGAGCGCCCCCACACCGCCGCAGGGCCGAGGGGTACCCGGAGCCGGGCCTCTGGGTCTCAGTCCTGGGGTTGTCACGGTGGCTAGACCCGGTCCGTGGCCCTGTCTGCCAGTGGGGGACGTCCGGTGCAAAAAGTGGTGTTGTAACGGTGCAGTTGTGGGGTGCAGGTCGCGATAAATAACAAGGACACCAGGTTGCAGTCTCTTTACCTCTTTACTGAAGATCTCTGAGTCCTCAATCCAGAATACGGCTCACCAGGCTGCGCAAGTCCGGCCGGTCCAATGGCACTTCCAGAGTTCTCTTCACAGGAGGAAATCTGTGCCTTCCCCCTAGCGCTATGTGTTGTAGTCCTTCCCTGCTGTGCTTACGGAAAGTACCCCACAACTGTTGTGTCTGTTTCTGATGTTCCCTCACAACTCGATTAGATGATGTTCTGCTAATCCTCCGTCCCTCCCTGAGGTTTGGGTAGGAACGGCACCCGTTTGACGGGTAGGCCTGGAGTTCTTCTGGGACCCTAGAGACGCCCCTCTCCCGCAATTGCCTCCCAAGACTTCATAGGTGATTTGAGTTAGGCAGCCCGCCTGAGACTGACTGCCCTGCCGCTGTTTGGAGTATTGCTTGAAGCTGAATGTTATTCTACTCCCTCGGCGTTCCGGCCACCGGTAGTGCGCCTCAGTAGGATGTTGCTTCGGTCTTACAGCACGACTCCTACTGGTATTTCTCCTTTGCGTGATCCCGTTTCTCACTCAGCACAATCTATCTCTCTTCTAATCCTTTCTTGGGCACCGCCGCTACCCGGAGCAGGCACGGTCCCGTTACGTTCGTTCTCGTTGCCAAGCCTCTGTCAGGATCCCACCCCTGACAGAGACCCTACTGTATCTTCCCCTGCAACACCCTCTGCCACAAGGTGTTGCCTGGTTCCAACCCAGTCAGCTTTCTGATCTAACTTCCTGCCTGACCCCCAGTTTACTCACTATGGTGGGGAGTGGCCTAATGAATAGCACCCTTAGCTCCCCCCGGAGGCCCGGCTGTGAAATGTATTGGTGTCTGTGATACCTGATCAGATGAACTCCTTCAGTGCCATCGGACGCACCATAGCTCCCCATAGTGGCGGAGCCACAGTACTGCAACGACCAGGACTCTGGGGCGCTGCAGACCCCTTTTGCCTTCAGAACTGCCTCAATTCTTCGTGGCATAGATTCAACAAGGTGCTGGAAGCATTCCTCAGAGATTTTGGTCCATATTGACATGATGGCATCACACAGTTGCCGCAGATTTGTCGGCTGCACATCCCAAAGATGCTCCATACAAGGCAGGATGGATCCATGCTTTCATGTTGTTTATGCCAAATTCTGACCCTACCATCCGAATGTCGCAGCAGAAATCGAGACTCATCAGACCAAGCAACGTTTTTCCAATCTTCTACTGTCCAATTTCGATGAGCTTGTGCAAATTGTAGCCTCAGTTTCCTGTTCTTAGCTGAAAGGAGTGGTACCCGGTGTGGTCTTCTGCTGCTGTAGCCCATCTGCCTCAAAGTTCGACGCACTGTGCGTTCAGAGATGCTCTTAGGCCTACCTTGGTTGTAACGGGTGGCGATTTGAGTCACTGTTGCCTTTCTATCAGCTCGAACCAGTCTGCCCATTCTCCTCTGACCTCTGGCATCAACAAGGCATTTCCGCCCACAGAACTGCCGCTCACTGGATTTTTTTATTTTTCGGGCCATTCTCTGTAAACCCTATAGATGGTTGTGCGTAAAAATCCCAGTAGATCAGCAGTTTCTGAAATACTCAGACCAGCCCTTCTGGCACCAACAACCATGCCACGTTCAAAGGCACTCAAATCACCTTTCTTCCCCATACTGATGCTCGGTTTGAACTGCAGGAGATTGTCTTGACCATGTCTACATGCCTAAATGCACTGAGTTGCCGCCATGTGATTGGCTGATTAGAAATTAAGTGTTAACAAGAAGTTGGACAGGTGTACCTAATAAAGTGGCCAGTGAGTGTATATGGACCTAACTGTAGCTCCAGGCCTACCCCCGTCATACGGGTGCGTCCTATCGAAACTGGGGGACGGAGAGAGAGAACATCAGAAACAGATACAAGAGTTGTGAGGACTATCCCGTGGTGCTCAGCAGGGAGGTACTACAACACACAGGCGCAAGTAGGAAGGCTACTGATTTCCACCTGCAAAGGAAACTCTGGATGTGCCTTCGGACCGGCCGGTCTCAGCAAGCCCTGTTAGCAGTGCTCTGGATTGTGGATGCCGAAGTCTACAGTAAAAGGTAAAGAGACTGCAACTTTGTGTCCTCGTTATTTACCGCGACCTAAACCACCACCACCTACACCTTTAATTGGACGCACCTTAGCAGGGCCACGGGCCTGATCGGGCCACCGTGACATCCCCAGAACCGAGACAGAGGGACCCGGTACCGAGAACCCCATTGCCCTGCGTCTGGGGGTGCTCCACATTAGTTGTGAGAATTCAGAAGCCTGCGATGTCAGGATTCAGTTCTGCAGGTTCCAGTAGTCATCACATGGACACTTCACTCATATGCGACTTTCATACTTATGGTCCTGTGACAATGAGCTTCTCTTTCTGCTTCTCTCAGTTTTTCACTGAACATTGAGAGCATTAGGGAGAGGAGCTCGTGGGTACATGACATATGTCCTGGGGGGCTAACTGATTTCTTGCCCCAGGTGCCAGAAAACTTAGATACACCTCTGCTCCCTATAACCATCAACAAGTTTCTTGCAACTCTCAAATGGAATTTTGGACCACTCTTCTTTTGCAAACTGCTCCAGGTCTCTCATATTTGAAGGGTGCCTTCACCCAAAAAACAATTTTAAGATTTCTCCACACGTGCAGGAGTTCGGGTGGTGGTGAGGCGGCAGCCGGCCCCGCGCTCTGAGGGAGCCCACCCAAAGCTATGCTACTGTAACTGCATTGGCGCGTGCAGCGCGCCGATACAGTTACATTCTGCGGCAGAGAAGGGAGAATCAATCTCCCTGCTCTGCCGCTATGGGGCCCCTGAGCAGGCGGGGGGGCCTGGTGCCAGCAGTGGGCCCCCCGCTGTCATTGCAAGGTCAGCTGTATCGGCATCTAGCTGATACAGCTGACCGCGGTGATGAGGGAAGGAGCGCTGCGCTGCTCTCCTTCTCCCATCATCCCCCACATTGTCTGACAGCGGGCGCGATGACGTCACCACCCAGGTCCCCTGTAAGGAGATGAGCAGGGAGCGCCGCTGGAAAAAGGAGGAAGAGAGGTGAATATTTATTGTGTTTTTTATGGGGTGCTGTCTTATATACTGGATCTGCCTATGGGGGGTGCTGCCTTACATACAGGATCTACCAATGGGGGGTGCTGCCTTATATACAGGATCTACCTATGGGGGGTGTGCTGCCTTATATACAGGATCTGCCTATGGGGGTGCTGTGTTATGATCTGGTGGCCTAAGAGCAGCATGAGACGTACTCTGGAGAAGGTGGTACCTGTACTGACCGCAGACCCTGAACTTAACACCGCAGCTAGAAGTAGCCGTGGAATGTACCTAGCGCTCCCTAGACATCTCGACACAGCCGGAGGACTAATTACCCCTAGAGATAGAAAAGGGAAAACTATCTTGCCTCAGAGAAAATCCCCAAAGGATAGACAGCCCCCCACAAATATTGACTGTGAGAGGAGAGGGAAAAAACATACACAGACTGAAATGAGAATTTAGCAAAGGAGGCCACTTCTAGCTAAATAGAAAGGATAGGACAGAGTACTATGCGGTCAGTGTTAAAACACTAGAAAATATCCACCACAGAAAATACAAAATCTCCACAGCTAACTAAAGATATGGAGAGTATATCTGCATCTCCAGAGATACCAGCTTGGCTAAACAAATCCTTATACAGTCCAAGCTGGACAAGACAAAAACATGGAAAAGAACTGAACAATAAGGCCACAGCATGTGGACAGCAAAAATCAAGGCCAGAACTTATCTTTGTTGAAATGAACTGCAAAGCAGAAGAGACCAGGCAGGGATGTGAATCCTCCAGGAACAATGGACAACTGGCACTGACTAAAGGGTGAAGCAAGACTAAATAGCCCAGTCAAAATTGCAAAAAGTGAACACACCTGATAAATGCTGCGATTCAGAGACAGCAGCGCTACCACTTACAACCACCGGAGGGAGCCCAAGAGCAGAATTCACAACAGTGCTGCCTTATATACAGGATCTGCCTATGGGGGGGTGCTGCCTTATATACAGGATCTGCCTATGGGGGTGCTGCCTTATATATAGGATCTGCCTTGGGGGGTGCTGCCTTATATACAGGATCTGCCTATGGGGGTGCTGCCTTATATAGAGGATTTGCCTATGGGGGGTGCTGCCTTACATACAGGATCTGCATATGGGGGGTGCAGCCTTATATACAGGATAATAATAATAATAATAATAATCTTTATTTATATAGCGCCAACATATTCCGCAGCGCTTTACAGTTTAACAGTTTCAAACAACAATCATAGGTAACAATGTTAACAATACAATAATAAAGCAAAATAAGACGACCCTGCTCGTAGCTTACAATCTACAATGAGGTGGGGGAGATACAAAGTACAGGTGTGTATTTACAATGATGTATTTACAATGATGGTCCAGCCATCTTCAGGGGGATAGATGGAGATAGTGAATGGGCTACACACACACAAACATAAAATGACCTTGATTAGTTAATGTAGGCAGCTCTGAACAAATGTGTTTTGAGGGAGCGCCTAAAACTATGCAAGTAGTGGATAGTCCTAATATCTTGGGGTAGAGCATTCCAGAGGATTGGCGCAGCACGGGAGAAAGTCTTGGAGTCGGGAGTGGGAGGTACGGATTAGTGCCGAGGTTAGTCGAAAGTCATTTGCAGAGCGCAGCAGTCGGCTAGGCCGATAGACCGAAATGAGGGAGGAGATGTAAGGGGGTGCCGCACTGTGGAGAGCTTTGTGGGTGAGAACAAGAACTTTGAATTGTATCCTGTAATGAATGGGCAGCCAGCGAAGAGCGGATGCATCTGAGTAACGATTAGCCAGATGGACACCCTGGCTGCTGCATTAAGGATAGACTGGAGAGGGGAAAGTCGAGTGAGGGGGAGGCCAATTAATAGAGCGTTACAGTAGTCCAGGTGGGAGTGGATCAGGGTGACAGTGAGGGTTTTTGTTGTCTCCATGGTGAGAAATGGGCGGATTCTAGAGATGTTCTTTAGGTGTAAGCGGCACGAGCGGGCAAGAGATTGTATATGGGATGTGAAGGAGAGATCGGAGTCAAACAAAACACCCAGACAGCGCGCCTGCTGCCGGGGTGTTATTATGGTGCCACCCACGGAGAGGGAAATGTCAGATTTAGGGAGGTTAGTAGAAGGCGGGAGCAGAAGAAGTTCAGTTTTGGAGAGGTTGAATTTCAGATAGAGAGCGGACATGATATTGGAGACTGCGGACAGACACTCAGTGGCGTTCTGTAGTTCAGCGGGGGTAAGGTCAGGGGATGACGTGTATAGTTGTGTGTCATCAGCATAAAGATGGTACTGAAAGCCAAATCTGCTGATGGTCTGTCCAATTGGGGCTGTGTAGAGGGAGAAGAGAAGGAGGCCAAGGACTAAGCCCTGAGGTACCCCAACAGTGAGAGGAAGAGGAGATGAAGTGGAACCAGAGAACAGAACACTGAAGGAGCGGTCAGAAAGATAGGAGGAGAACCAGGAGAGAGCAGTGTCCTTAATGCCTAGTGACTGGAGCCTAGAGAGTAGGAGAGGGTGGTCAACAGTGTCGAAAGCTGCAGAGAGATCGAGAAGAATGAGCAGAGAGTGGTCACCGTTACATTTTGCTGTCAGAAGGTCATTGGTCACCTTGATGAGTGCAGTTTCTGTCAAATGTTATGGGTGGAAACCGGACTGTGAAGGGTCTAGGAGGGAATGAGTGGAGAGGTAACGGGTAAGGCGGGAGTAGATCAGGCGCTCCAAGAGTTTCAAGATGAAGGAGAGATTGGAGACCGGTCTGTAGTTGTTTGTGCAGGATGGGTCAAGGGTGGTTTTTTTGAGTAATGGAGTAATGATAGAGTGTTTGAAGGAGGAGGGGAAAATGTCAGAGGAGAGGGAGAGATTAAAGATTGTGGTTAGGTGAGTTGTGACAACTGGAGAGAGAGACTGGAGGAGGTGTGAGGGAATGGGGTCGGTGGTGCATGTAGTTGGACGAGAAGAGGAGAGCAGCTTGGAGACTTCTTCTTCTGTGATGGGATCAAATGTGGAGAGTGAGCCAGGGGAGATGCAGGGAGGGATGGGAGTCATTGCACTTGGTGTCTGGGAGCAGATTTCCTAACGGATATTGTCTATTTTCTCTATAAAGTGGGAGGCCAGGTCACCAGCACAAATGTCTGTGATAGGATCTTGTGCTTTGGGCCTGAGGAGGGAGTGAATGGTGTTAAAAAGTTTCTTGGGGTTGCTGGATAGTGAGGAGATCAGGGTGGTGTAGTAGGTCTGTTTGGTGAGGTGAAGCACAGAGTTATAGGTTCTTAACATAAATTTGAAGTGTGTGAAGTCTTCTGGTGTGCGTGTTTTCCTCCATAAGCGTTCAGCACTCCTAGAGCATCGCTGGAGAAATCGGGTTTGCGATGTGAGCCAGGGCTGTTTCACTCTGTGTTTGGAGGTTCTGAGGGTGAGGGGAGCTACTTGTTCAAGGGTGCTTCTAAGAGTGTCGTTGTAGTGATGTACAGCCAGATCAGGACATGAAAAAGAAGAGATTGAGGACAATGATGAGTGTAGGGAGTCTGAAAGTGTATGAGGGTTAATGGCATGTAGATTTCTGAATGTGTTGTAGGTAGGAGAGTGCTGCGGTGGGGGAGGAATTGTGAGTGTGAAGGATAGAATGTTGTGGTCAGAGAGGGGATCTGCCTTTGGAGGGGTGCTGCCTTATATACAGGATCTGCCTATGGGGGATGCTGCCTTATACTACAGGATCTGCCTATGGGGGGTGCTCCTTATGCTACAGGATCTGCCTATGGGGTGGGGTGCTGCCTTATACTACAGGATCTGCCTATCCTATGGGGGGTGCTGTCTTATACTACAGGGTCTGCCTATGGGGGTGCTGCCTTGTATTATATTGAGGACTATCTGGCACATTATACTATATGGAAGTTATCTATGGGGCCATCATACAGTGTGGAGATTACAGTGAAGGGGCCATTATACAGTGTTGGAGCCATCTAAAAGTTTGGAGGCTACTAAGGGGCCAGTATACTGTGTGGGTGGTTGGGAATAGATGGTGATGGGGCTGGAATATGAGAAGTGAAATTTGTCTTTGTTGTTTTCTCTGCAGACGAGTCGTGGCTGGAAGAAGTTGTCATGTCGGTCTGGGCCAGATGGAAAAGATGGGGAAAGTGACAATTCCATCAGAAAGAACGTCAGCGGTAAGTCATTATCTGTAACTGTGCGGTGATCTCCTATATGTTCTGTAGGGCTGGTATTTACCACTGACCATATGGCGGTAATATCAGTGTTGGTCTTTATATAGAGATTATTTACAGTAATAGCGCCGTCATCTGCTGAGGTTCTCCTCCACTATTAGGGTGCGTCACCCAGTTGTTATCAAGGCTACCTGGTTAGGGGCCCACTTAGAAGCTTCGCCCCCCCGAACCAAAACCCTAGCTACGCCTCTGCAATATGGTATATACAATTACATAAGATACAAAGAAATAACGAACGAGAAGTATAAACCTGATATTGCAGGACGGGCTCTTATCTTTATGGAGGGAAGAGCTTTGATTAGGAAAATGTAATACTCTCATAGTGGTCTATGTTTTCCAGAATGAACAATGACATACACCCAAACTTTCATTTTTATTAGATCAAGGTTATGCCTACATACCTCCCCTCGGTGAGTTCATGTGGGGGGCTAGTTGTGGGACGTACTGCTAGGTTGCTAGGTCTGTTAGAATTTTATAAGATCTCTACATTTTAGGATATCTTGGCCCCTGGATGTCCCAGGCAGTAGATATTATCCTCATTCTTCCTTTTGCGATTTTACCTTTCTATAGCAATTAAACATGACATGGATAGAATCATCTATTGTACCAAAATTAAGTTGGAAGAGTTAGAATGGCCTTATGGTGATGTGTTATGTTCGTCCTCTAGCTATGTTTCTGAAAATATACCTCCTATAAATATCGGATCGATGCAAACCCCAATATTAATCACTGACCACTGATTCCAAAATGTCTGGGACCCTTACTTTGACAAGAGAAAGCTCATGCCCTGGAGGTGTACTTCTCCACCTCTGAATAAACAAATTCCATGCTTAGTGTCTGTCTCTCAGAGAAAATATTTTGTTGTAATTACCTGTTCACAGCAGGAGGTCCATATTTCAATGGATGTTGAAGTGTCAGCTCTTTCTCACTTCCCCAGTTATTATTATTATTATTATACTTTTTTGATAGCGCCATTTATTCCATGGCGCTTTACATGTGAAAAGGGGGCAAATATAGACAAATTAGTGTTGAGCATTCCGATACCGCAAGTATCGGGTATCGGCCGATATTTGCTGTATCGGAATTCCGATACCGAGTTCCGATATTTTTGTGATATCGGAAATCGGAATCGGAAGTTCCCAGTGTATGGTTCCCAGGGTCTGGAGGAGAGGAGACTCTCCTTCAGGTCCTGGGATCCATATTCATGTAAAAAATAAATAATTAAAATAAAAAATATGGATATACTCACCCCTCCGGCGGACCCTGGACCTTAGCGATGTAACCGGCAGCCTCCGTTCCTAAGAATGCAGTGAGTGTAGGACCTGCGATGACGTCGTGGCTTGTGATTGGTCGCGTGAGCGGTCACATAAGCGGCCACGCGACCAATCACAAGCCACGACATCATCGAAGGTCCTTCACTCTGCATTCTTAGGAATGAAGGCAGACGCTTGGCCCGGTGAGAGCCAGGGGCCGTCCGAGGGGTGAGTATATCAATATTTTTTATTTTTATTCTTTATTTTATACATGATAATGGATCCCAGGGCCTGAAGGAGAGTTTCCTCTCCTTCAGACCCTGGGAACCATTCCGATATTTTGTGTCCCATTGATATGCATTGGTATCGGGTATCGGTATCGGCGATATCCGATATTTTTTGGGTATCGGCCGATCCAATCCGATACCGATACCTTTTCATATCGGAAGGTATCGCTCAACACTAAGACAAATACAATAAATATGAGCAAAAAACAAGGCACTACAGTAACAGGTACAGAAGAAGAGAGGACCCTGCCCGAGAGGGCTCACAGTCTATCTATCTATCTATCTATCTATCTATCTATCTATCTATCTATCTATCTATCTATCTATCTATCCATACATCCATTCTAGAACCATGACCATATGTAGAAGCTTAAAAGTATCACCTAATATTTTAGGAATCCATTAATTATCATTCTTTGAAGACGATTTTAAGTTGACCTGCCTGCCATCCGGAACAAAGAGTCCAAAGGACATGTGGCAGGCAGAAGCCAGAGATTTCCAGGTGTGATTCTACGCTATTTCTGTGCATGGAGATTGCATTCCAAATATAGACCCCTTTGTTCCTCAGAAGTTTTGAGCTGAAACAATTTAGATTTTTGCTTTAATCAGAAACACATGTCCTGAGGTTTTCTGGCAATAGTAACAGAATGGACACAGCAGGGGATGTTCATGTTCCAAATTTCAATAACAGCTTTCTAGGCAAATAGACGAAGACGGTGTTCAACTAACATTGTTTCAGCCAGGCGCATAACTTAGCTATCAGAAAAGTTGCTCTCATGGGTTTTGCATTGATAGGAATACTTCGTATATGATGTGGGTTTTATGTTGCATCCTAAAAAGATCTATATTTGGCTTGATGCAATAATACTGATTCACTGGTTATTATCTTCTTTTGCATGAGCAAGATATGTTAAGCAATAACATATGCTTATCCTAGTAACTAAAAAAGCTCATACGTAAGTTGGTGTGCAGACTATGATTGCTGTCAGATTTGCCCATAAATGTACAAATGTATATATAGAAAGTCCTATGCAAAAAGTTTTAGGCATGTGTCAAAAAAATGCTGCAAATGTACTGTAGATTGCATTTAACTCAATAGAAGTGTTAATGGCTGTTTTATTGTTATTATTATGGGTATTTAGATCATTATTATCAATTAATAAAATGCAAAGTGAATGAACAAACGAGAAAGCTAAATCAAATGAATAGTTGGTGTGACCAAGCTTCGTCTTTAAAACATCATGATAGCGTCAATTCTTCTCTATACATTTGTACATAGTGTTTGGAGGAACTTTGCGGAAGGTTGTACCAAGCATGTTGGATATCTAACCACAGCTTGTGCAAATTCTTCTGGCTTTTCATGTAATCCCAGAGTCAATGATGTTGAGAAGGCCCAGGACAAATAATTTTGGTGCTCTAGGCAGATGAAGCCAATGGTGTGTCCCACCCCATAGCAAAGTAATGGCTCAGAAACTAAGGTACTAGTACTCCTAATGCGCATCCCCCTTCCCCCTTGATGGGTTAATTTGCAAACTCTGATGACCACTTCCACTAGAATTATTACCTTTTTCACAACAAAATGTTATCAAAGGTAAAAACAAGTGGTGTACTTTAAGGATGCGACTTAACAGGCAGAACAATTTCAAGTTAGATACAGAATAAATCATTTTTTGCAGACGATTTACACAATACAAGGGAAAAATAGAGATATTTATCTCTGACGCCCTATATATAGAACCCAAGGATAGTTATGGAAACTAATGAAGCGTAACTATAATCTGAGCTGTTTGGTTTCAATTAAGGTGAAAATGCCCTAATGGAAAATAAACAGACCCAAATTATAAATAAAGGGAAACGTCTGATGGCTTTTGCGTCCGTCATGCGACAAATACAGCTTCTACAAAACTGATGGTGATTCTGGTGATCTATGGTGACATATCTCTGGTGACAGATTCATGCAGTGAAGGTTGTTCTGGTAGTGATGATAATTCTGGTGATATAACCATCACCAGAACCATCATCACTCAGTACATGAAGATCAAGCCAAAATCATCACCAGTACATAATTAGAGCACAAGAGCTATCAATAGTATATGAATATGGCACCAGAAACATCATCAGTAGTGATGAGCGAATATACTTGTTACTCGAGATTTCTCGAGCACGCTCGGGGGTCCTCCGAGTATTTTTTAGTGCTCAGAGATTTAGTTTTTCTTGCTGCAGCTGAATGATTTACATCTGTTAGCCAGCATAAGTACATGTGGGGGTTGCCTGGTTGCTAGGGAATCCCCACATGTACTTATGCTGGCTAACAGATGTAAATCATTAAGCTGCAGCAAGAAAAAATAAATCTCCGAGCACTAAAAAATACTTGGAGGACCCTCGTATATTCGCTCATCACTAATCATCAGTAAATAAGAACATCACCAGAACCACCATCAGTATATCAATGTCACCAGAACCACCATCAGTGCATGAGTACGTCACCAGAACTATCATTAGTACATGATTGCGTCACTATAGCCTCCATCAGTACATGAATACATTAACAGATCCACCAGCAGTACTTGACAACGTCACCAGAACCACAATCAGTAAATTAATACATCACCAGAAACTCCAATCAGTTTATTAATACGTCACAAAAACCACCATAAGTACAAGAATACATGACCTGAAATCAAGAGTACTTAAATGCAAGATCCAAGCTTAGTACGACAATCAATTGTAATAGCAAGTCAGCTCCATAAACAATTGTACTGCATTTACCTACAACTCCCAGTATGTCCTTAACAATGGTATGGAGATACTGGGAGTAGTTATTAAAAGCAATCATCAGACTGCGGACGATAGAGGAACCACAGTATTGATGAGAATTAGTCAGTGTCACAAATAAACATATACATCTTGGTACTTTATAGATTATATAATCTCTGGAGTTGTCTCTTTCTTTCTTTTCTTATCCATCTTGTCTAGATGCCATGATTAGAGAAGGGTGAACCCCTGGATGTTTGGGTCTGGCCGAACAGCTAAAAAAAAAGTTCAGTTCAGGGATCAGAACAGTACATGAACCTGAACCTGAACCCGAACATGGACCCCATTCACTTGAATGGGGAGCCCAAACATCAAGTTTTTGCCACGCTGTAATGTGCATGATAGTGCAGCAAACACTGCCTCTGATCGTCGGTAAAATCATTACCACTGGTAAGACAGCTGTGGTTCTGACGCTGTCAAATTACAGCGTGAGCCCCCAGCTATGGTTGGAGGTAAAACGTTTACCTCTGGTCACTGGCGTCGGCTGATGAGACTACTACTCCGACCAGCCGACACCTGCTACCACTAGTAGTAGTGAGAGTAGGTGGTGGAGGGGAGTATTTATCAGCTGGCTCCTGCGCTGTAAATAAATAAATAAATAAAAACCTGTGTGGGTTCCCTATATTTTTGATAACCAGCCAGACAAAACTGACAACTGCAGGCTGCAACCCTCAGCTGTCACCATTTAGCAAATTAAAAAAAAAATAATTAAAATAACAGCACGGGATCCCTCCCATTTTTTTAACAACCAGCCAAGCTAAAGCAGACACCTGGGGGCTGGTATTCTCAGGCTGTTAAGGGGCCATGGATATTGTCCCCCCAGCCTAAAAATAGCAGCCCGCAGCCACCCAGAAAAGGCGCATCTATTAGATGCCCCAATTCTGGTGTTTTGTCTGGCTCTTCCTACTTGCACTGTGAGGGTGGCAAGTGGGGTTTATACTTGTGGGGTTGATATTACCTTTGTTTTGTCCAGTGACATGAAGCCCACAGCTTTGTAAGATGCCTCTCCATTACTAACCCTATAGTTATATTGTAAACAAACACACACCCAGAATAAAGTCTTTTATTTGAAATAAAAAACACACTTTTACTTTTTTATTGAAAAATAACAAACACAGTTATACCTAACTAACGCCCATTCAACTGAAACCCTAGTCTCCTGTTAAAAACATAAAATAATAAACAACAAAAATACTCACCTAACTCCCAATTCCACTGAAGGCAAAGTCTACTCTAAACAAAAATAAATCCAGGCTGAGAACCACTGGGGAATGAGCTGCTGCAAGCTCAGCCTCAGTGACTAACAGTGATATCATCGAGGTTACGGCACGTCACTGAGGCCGCATTCTAAGCTGGGCCCAATAGTGACCTCTGTGAGATCACCGTTAGCACAGTGAGAAAAAGTCTCACGGTGCAGCAGTAAGTTTACTCCAGTTCACTAGGAGAAATTTCTAATTTCTCCTGGTGAACTCTCTGAGGTCAGCGCTGCACCGTGTTCAGTAAGGACCCCAAACTTTACTGTTCGGGTTCGCCCACTCTAGTCATGATGACTTTTCACAGCCACAGCTGTTCGTTGCAGACCTCTCTTTTCTCCGGTCTTTTGCTGCATATCCCGATACAGTGCTCTTAAAAGCAAGAGTCCATACTATGCCCTAAATAATCCTATGATATATGGTCTCCACACTGTCTACCTTTATCAGCTATAACTGCCACACCATCTGCCCTTATGAAACATGGCCTATACCATGGCTATCCCCTCTCTAATTTTCCATTACACTTTCTATATCTCCATGCCGTCCCCCCGCCATGTTAACCCATCTCCATATTGGGCCTCTACTTCACGCTGTACCCTCTCCATATCCATTCTGTGCCCCTTTTTACACTATGCCTTTATACTGCTCATCACGCTGCCCTCTTCAAACTGTAATCACAGTATCCTGGTCAACACAGCCATCCTTACTGTATGGTATCCACAACAACCCCCCAATATATAGTATGGTCACCACCACAGCCCCCATGTAAAGTATGAGGTCCACCACAAACCCCAATAAATAGTATATTGTCCAAAACAGCACTCATGAATATTATGATAATCCCCACAACACCCCATATAGTATTATGGCCCACAAACAACACCCCACACAGTACAACAATATGATATTCACCACAGCCCACTATCCAGTATGTTCACCACAGTCTCTAGTATAATGACCTCAACAGTCCCTTATACAGTATGGTCACCACAGCTGCTTATATACTTCGCTGTCCCCCCGTCAGAGCCCCTCATTTCATAGCCCAAATGCACATTCCCGCATTTCGTTGCCCCCGCACAGGCCCTCATTTCATGGACCCCCGAACTTCCTCTCATTTCATGCCCCCCTGCACAGCCCCTGATTTTATTCCCACCCATAAGCACAGCCCCTCACCCGATTTTATTCCCCCGATCAGCACAGCCCCTCACCGCATTTTATTCCCACCTCATTAGTACAGCCCCTCCCCTCAGTTTATCCCCCCTGTAGTGGGTGACTGCACCACTGTGTAAGCTGTGGGTGCCAGGCCTTCCAGCTGCCTTGTCTGTTTGGCTCTGCTTGCCTGTGTTGCCTCACACAGATGGAGCCCTGCAGAGCCGACTGATATGCACTCTAGCAAACACCAGACTGACTCTGAACCTGACTCCAAACTCTATACTGCAGGGTTTTTAACTAACAACCTGTGGCCTTCAGCCACATGGAAAACCCGGAATGAAAGAGACTGCACCTCTACCATTTGCAGTCTGTTTCAAAACACAAAAGTCCAGAGCAGGTTTTGCCTAAATCTGCCTTGGACAACCAGCATGTCCAAGACCTTTACTCACTTTAGACTGCATTGCAACCACAGCTATGCCGGTGACTGCAATGCTCTTTCATGGTCTCAATACGCCTCTGTGTGCATCATGGGGGAACACACAGTGACCCCCTACCCGTGACACCAGTCACTGCCTCACATATCCCCCTCTGTGAGGTTGAACACTTGTCACTTGGTCACGTCTTGGGCACGTGACAGGGCATCTGTATGACCCTGTGACACCCCCGCCAGACACTGTACTGAGAATCTAAAGTAGTGACCGGAACCATCGGTTGACCCTTGCATCCCTCCCCTTTGCGTTTCTCCTCCATGCTTTGTCACCCGACCTACCACCTCCCCGTTCTCCGGTGCGGCCGACATGCCCCCTTTCCTGACTGACAGTAGACTTGGGCCAGTTGTGGGTAGTATTGACCTTTTTTATTTTGGGTTCACTAACCCCACAGCTCATCCCATGAGCTAAGTACCTGCCCTCGAGCGTCGGGTACCATTTCTTCCACACCCTTATCTGTGCTTCGGTGACTACATCCCACCAAAGCGACGAGGTCCACCCCGGCAACTCTGGTCATATATCCATACCACGTCACACCCGAATCTGAGCCTCCCAACGCTGCTGTTTTGTGAGAGCTCTATCCATTTTACCCTTACCTCCAGCCACATCCTTGGCTGATGCCAGCGGGTTCCTCATGGGTACCACCCTAGTCGCCTCCGCGACCACACACTCCCAATTTCTCCCGGCTTTCTTTTTATATGCACATTTTTTATACCTGTGTCTCTGCGTGGGACCCTGGAACTGTGCCGTCCCGAATATACTTGGGAACATTTCCAGCTCGGGGTTCAATGGGGTCTCCAAGACCTCTCCTGCCACAACCTCTAGGGGGAACCTATCGGGGTTACACTCTGTCCCTAGGTTGGTGACCCCTAAGGCAGGTATCCCTGACTTGGGATCTTCAGGTTCTACACCCAGAGCAACATTTACCTTGGGAGAGTTGACCCTGGTCTCCCACTGGGACCAGAACAGGGGCAAGTCTCTTCCCAACACAGTCCCATATGGAAGGGTCTTCACCACTCCCACCACATGTTTAATGTCCCCACACGGTGTGGAAAAATTAACTTTCACAGTCGGGTACTCCCGGATTTCCCCATGGATACCCATCACCTCCACTTTCCGTCCTTTGGGGTTGTCCCCGGCAGCAAGGAACCCATGGATCAAAGTCACTACGCTCCCAGAGTCCAGGATAGCCTCTGTTTGGTACCTGCTCATGAGTGCCTGGCACAGCTGAGCATCGCTGTTGGCCGTGCCCGTTGTGGCAGTACAGACTGGCTGGGCATACATAGACACCTGGCGAGCATACCTGCAGTCCATGTGCTCAGATTTCAGAGGGCAGTTGACAGCCACATGTCTGGTCAGCGGCACCGCCAACACTTAATCTCTGTGGCATGGCTATACCTTGGAGCCACTTTAGGGGAAACAGGACTTTTGTCATTCTCACATTCGATTACCCCCTCATCACCGGCTCAGTCCTGGTTAGCCCCAACAGTGGTTTGTAGACTTTTCCCATGCTCCTGTACACAGTTCTGAGAGGCTGTATACAGCTCAATCCAGCTTATGAGTTGGTGAACAGTGCCCAGGTCCCCTTGCACCACCCTATGCTGCAGGGCGGCCGGCATAGCCCTCGCCAGCCAGTAGACAATCACCCTCTCTACCATCTGGGCCGGGATCAAAGTCTCAGGCTGGAGCCATTCCTCCACCAACTGTAATAAGTCATATGCCTGAGAGCTCACGGGACGAGTCTCTGCAAAGGACCACTGGTACACCCTCTGATTGCCCCTTACCTTGGGGATCTCTTCTTGACACCAGTGTTCGCCCCTCACCTTAGGGGTCTCCTCTTTACACCACTGGTGCTCCCAGTGCTGCTGCCATAACTGTAGCTGCTGCAGCACTTCTTGCTGATGCCGCTGGAACTGCAGCGGCTCTTGCTGCTGCAGCTCCTGCATGAGGATCACTTGCTTCAAAATCTCCTCCATTTTTCCAGCAGGCTTGAGCTGTAGCAATGCCGGCTTGCTCACGGATATGCAGCATGCTTTGGGGTATGCCTCAGTTCACACTGCTCCGCATTCTCCAGCCATATGTAGTGCAACGGTAGCACCCTGTGCAGTGATGAGGCAATGTCCCAGCAAAGTTCAAAGCAAAATTTCTCTTTAATGTTGAACTCAAAAGCCACAGCACAGGATATTCTCTGGATCGCAGCCGGTAAACAGCTCAGTCCACCTCCGGATCACAGCCGGGAACAAAACAGTCCACCTCCGGTTTGCAGCTAGGCACATATCCTCTGGATTACAGTCACTAAACATGCCAGTCTACCTCTGACCAGTTACCGTGGGTGACTGCACCGCTGTGTAAGCTGTGGGTGCTAGGCCTTCTAGCTGCCTTGTGTGTTTGGCTCCGCTTGCCTGTGTTGCCTCACACAGATGAAGCCCTACAGAGCCAACTGCTCTGCCCTCTAGCAAACACCAGACTGACACTGACTCTGAACCTGACACCCCCAAACCCTATACTGCAGGGTTTTTAACTAACAACCTGTGGCCTTCAGCCACATGGAAAACCCGGCCATGAATGAAACAGACTGCACCAGTACCATCTGCAGTCTGTTTCAAAATACAAAAGCCCAGAACAGGTTTTCACTAAATCTGCCTTGGACAAACAGCATGTCCAAGACCTATACTTACTTAAGTCTACATTGCAACCACAGCTATGCCTGTGACTGCAATGCCCTCTCATGGCCTCAATACACCTCCGCGCGCATCCTGGGGGAACACACAGCACCCCCATCAGCACAGCCCCTCAGTTTATTCCCTCATCAGCACAGCCCCCTCCCTCATTTTATTCCTCTTATCAGCATAGCCCCTCACCTCTGTTTATCCCCCTTGGACAGTAATATAAGAAATTAAAAAAAAACAAAGAAACAATAAAGGAAGCTCATGCTCACATGATCCAAGGGATCTGCTTTCCTTAGCAATGGAAGTTGAAACCCTGCGGTCTGCCATAGACTCAGTTTCTCCAGGCACAAGTTTATTCTTGAAACAAAAATATATGGATATGCATATGCTATATGTTTGAATCTCTCTGAATCTCTTTGAACCACTTTGTGTACACTGATGATCTAACACGTTTTGTACACTTGCTTTACGATGTAAATAAACTTACCAAATAGAGTGCCAGATTCTTGGACTTTTTATATGTAACGGGTTGGAGCCCTATCCCTGCACCTAGAAACAAAAGGAGTGTCTTTCTTCTTCCATGTCTTGAAAGACATTACTCACCTCCGTGCCTGCACCTCACCCGTCACAGGGAGATGTTGGGTGACCGCAGTCATTCAGCAATTTTTTTTTAAAGGGCGCCCCCTCGGGTAGGCAGGACATAGCGCCCTAGATAGATGCTAACCTTGCCTACCCCCAATCCCAGCCCTGGTGTTGAGGTCAGGCCTCTGTAACACCAAATATTGATTTAATATAGACTTCTGTTTTGTTTGCTCACTTAGTATTTTGTTAATTGATAAAAATAAACATTTCTGTTTTGGAAAGTATTCTTACTTTGCAACATTTTATCCACCCTTGCCTAAAACTTGTGTGCAGTATTGTAAATCTAAAAAAAAAAAGAGTAGCCAAACAAGGTATGTACTAAAAAAGCAAGACTGTACTTGTTTTTAACAGAAAAATGTCCAGGTCTTAAGCTGTTC
This sequence comes from Ranitomeya variabilis, assembly GCF_051348905.1. Lineage (NCBI taxonomy): Eukaryota > Metazoa > Chordata > Amphibia > Anura > Dendrobatidae > Ranitomeya > Ranitomeya variabilis. The sequence continues at coordinate 518,861,544 of NC_135236.1, read as the reverse complement.
TAAAATACACACAATTATATATGTACTGTATACATATGTACGACAGGACGCTATGTCCAGATCCATTCCACCCTTCAGCAAAACATTAATTTCCATTATTTTCAGTGAGGCATAGTTGAGAGATGAAGTAATACATGTTTGTCATCGTTTGCTCACAACTACTTTTTTTTTTATTGATGCCAGAACAAATAAAAATATATAGTGAGATATTTGAAGAAATAAATAGGAAATTCTAAACCGGCTGTTTTCTAGAAGGTTTTTTCACTGCACTTTTTAATAACACAGTGATACATGACTCTAAAGACTTTCATGGCTGATCCAAAAAAAGAAACATATGGTTGACACCACACATGTGTATGGGGTTTTCGTTCCAAAGAATGGAGAAAAACAATCCTACCTTTGGTGCTATTCAGTATAAAAAGCCAGTTCCACTTTAATCCAATTATAAGGCTTTATGGCACTCAACAAGTTGGTATAGATACCACCTTATGGCTTCAATAGATGCAAACAGGAACAAAGCCTCTAGTTGGCCTATGTCCATTTTGTGTTCATATGACGCCTTATCAAGGACCGTCAGGATCTGCAAAGATCATTCTTTAAATACCATTGTCTTATGACACTGTAATACCTATCTAATGAAAAATAAACCACATACTATATTACTAAATTGCAGAAAAATATACATACAATTAAAAACAGAGATAACACGGCCTTTCAGTTCAATAAAGAAGACAAATCATTTCGGTAATTAAAAGCACATGGTTCCAATGCCTCTCTTCTGTGAGTATCCTTTCCATTTAACAGGACTGCTAAGCCTACAGCTGGTCATAGACATTAGATTATATGGCTTCTGGTGCTGATCGTTCGGCCAACAGCTATCTCACTCGATTCTCCGATACACAAGAGCTTTTCTAGCCGAGCTCTCCAGTCTTCTTTCCGAGAGAGCCTCCGACTGACATGTCAGATTGTCTCTGGGATAACAATGTGATGGGAAGTCCAAAATTAAATATGCACGATTAACATCTCTGCTGGCAATCAGTCAGCTGGTGTCCACTACACATTAAGGTACCGTCACACTAAGCGACGCTGCAGCGATAGCGACAGCAATGCCGATCGCTGCAGCGTCGCTGTGTGGTCGCTGGAGAGCTGTCACACAGACCGCTCTCCAGCGACCAGCGATGCCGAGGTCCCCGGGTAACCAGGGTAAACATCGGGTTGCTAAGCGCAGGGCCGCGCTTAGTAACCCGATGTTTACCCTGGTTACCAGCGTAAAAGTTAAAAAAACAAACAGTACATGCTCACCTGCGCGTCCCCCAGCCTCTGCATCCTGACGCTGACTGAGCTCCGGCCCTAACAGCAGAGCGGTGACGTCACCGCTGTTGCTTTCACTTTCAGTTTAGGGCCGGCGCTTTAGTGTCAGGAAGCAGAGGCTGGGGGACGCGCTGGTGAGTATGTGCTGTTTGTTTTTTTAACTTTTACGCTGGTAACCAGGGTAAACATCGGGTTACTAAGCGCAGGGCCGCGCTTAGTAACCCGATGTTTACCCTGGTTACCAGTGTAAAATATCGCTGGTATCGTCGCTTTTGCTGTCAAACACGGCGATACACGGCGACCTAGCGACCAAATAATGTGCAGACCTTCTAGCAGCGACCAGCAATTTCACAGCGGGATCCAGATCGCTGCTGCGTGTCAAATACAGCGATATCGCCATCCAGGTCGCTGCAACGTCACGGATTGCTGGCGATATCGCCTAGTGTGACGGTACCTTTAGATAGTCGACCGAACCTGTCGATATTGGTGGATTCAATCTACATTAGTCTATTGTCTATAGGGGCATTGGAAAAGATAAAAAGTCTGGATCCACCATTGTGAGCATCCTTCATATGAGTTAACAAACTAGTGCAACTTTTTTCAAGTTAGTAAGAAATACCTACCCTACAAATTGAGGCCAAACATAATAAATATATAATATGAAAAATCTACAATGACAGAATAAAGCATAAAACAACATATGCTATGCTATCCTCATGGCGACTCCTAGTGTACACATATATGGTGGACAGTGAATAGGTCTCATGACAATTAATATCACTAAGATCTTGTAACATTGCCTTAACTAGGAAGGAGCGAAGACTAGTAATAAAGATCAAAGATACCAATCCAGTTAATGTGACAATGGCTCTGTACCTCAGCCACTGCCTGCCGCTATTGACAAACATGGGGAAAATTTCAATGTTTTATGAATTTTGGGTAGGAATACTAGTTTGGTTTTGTTGGTAATAATCTCTCAGCTAATATTTTAGAAATGATGAGGGCAATTTATTTTGCATTCCCACTGTGCGATCAATTCATATATGTACTATTACTATTATTTTTTAGCTGACACCTAGATCCTGCCAGATAGTATTCCCTATCCTTGTCAGCGGGTTCTCTGATCAATAATTATATTTATACATTTTTGGCCATTTAAGTGTTCTTTTTTCACCCTCCGTAGGGTTCCTTGGTGCCGTAGGGTACACCTAAACTTTAACATCCGTCAAAACTACCCTGCAAAATTAAAACGTAAATTACACAGTGATAAGGTAGACATAATTGAAGACTTGACACCACCCGGAAAGAAACTCTCTAGAGACATGTCAGTGGGAGATTCACTGAGCAATTCAAACAAGTCAGTAGATATTTGACGTTCCTTGAACATTATGTTGCCTCCTAGTGTAAATGGGCCAGTAAATACAGATAAATCAAGGACCTAAGACAAAATCTCTGTCAGATTTGGCAATAAATGTACAAATGTATATACACTCCTCAACTTTGAAATTGCAATATCAAGAATTAAAAGACGTGGAATAATGAAAATCACAGGTTATATAGACATGTAAATGATATCCAAATTATGAAAATGGAAATAAAATGTTCAAAACATTTTGACTTATTCAGTATCAAGCATGAGCAGAAATATACACGCCTTAGCATGCTATCAATGAGTTTATTACTGGATGTCTGAGGAATGTTCTGCCACACTTAATGCAATGAAGCATGCACATTATCATTACTATATAGTACGGGTCAAAAGATTCAGACTGAAGGTAGAAAAAACACAAAGGGCCACATATTGAAACAAGGAGTAAGGAAAAAACGTGTGAAACTAACCACTGTGATGACAGCTATACACCTCTTTGGCATTCTCTCAACAGCTTCATCAGGTAGCCACCTGAAATAGCTTCCAATGGACAAGCATGGCTTGTCAATTATTTTGTGGGATCACCTACCTTCAAAAAGTGTTTGTGACCATCAAGTATGTTTTGCAGTGTTTGTTCACAGTTCCATACCAAAACTGTTCTAAACCAGACTATAGCAATAACTACTCAAACAAGTAAGACATGAAGGTCAGTCAGTCCAAAGAATTGCTAGAATCTTGAAGTTATCCTTAAGTGCAGTCATGAAAAACATCAATTGTTATGATGAAATATCTCTGATGCACAGGATAAGTTCATCAGAATTACTAGCCTCAGAAACTGCAAATAGACAGCATATCAGATAACAGCCGTCATAAAATGATACATAAATGTCAAGTAGCAGAAAAATTGTAAAATCACCTGCCCAGAGGAGAATATGAAAAGCAGACTTTTATTGTGAAATTGCTGCAAAGAAGTCAATATTGAGGACCACAAACAAGAAGAAAATACTTGTTTAGGCCAAGCAATTCAAGGATTTAACATTAGATCAGTGGAAATATGTAATGTTGTCTGATTAATCAAAATTTTATATTTTTGGCATGAACTGCCATGTCTTTGTAAGATGTGGAAAAGTTGAGCAGATAGTTTCTACTTGGGTGATGCCCACTATGAAGCATAGAAGGGAAAATGTGATGATGTGTGGGTGGTTGCTGGTGACATTGTTGGTGATTTATTCCAAATTCAAGGCACACTTACCCAGCATGTCTACCACATCATACTCCACCAATGTGACATTCCATCTGGTTGTGTTTAGTGGGACCATCATGTGTGTAGCAACAGGACAATCACACAAAATGTACCACCAGGCTATGTTATGGCTATGTGACCAACACGAGAGAGATGGATTGCCATGTTAGTTGACATGGCGTCCACAGTCACCCGACCCCATTCCAATTGAGATGGGTTGAGATGAGTTGGACCACAAAGTGAAGACCAAGCAGCCAACAATTGCTCAGCACCCCTGGGAATGTCTTCTAAACTGATGGAAAGTCATATTATATGAGTACCTGATGAAGCTGCTTGAGAAAATTGAGGTTAAAGGGATACATTGAGGAATACTAGGTTTAAACATATTTTGTATTCTTTCACACGTTTCTTTACTCCTTGTTTCCATATGTGTTTGTTTGTGTTTCTTCTGCCTTCAGAATGAACTCACAATGTGCACATTCCATTAAGAATAAGGAAGACCATTGTACTGAAAGGTGTCCAAATGTTTGGCCAGTAATGTTTGTAATAGTCAGCTATGTCAACTCATTTCAACTCCAGGAAAACATTCATTTTCAATTATACCATTTAGCATAGCTGAAAGATGAGTAATACACTTCTATTTTGTTTTCATTTGCTAACAACTACCATTTTTTGTATATTTGAAGACACAAATTGGAAGAGTTGGAAATATACAGTTGTGCCCAAAACTTTACATACCCCGGCAGAATTTTTGCTTTCTTGACCTTTTTTCAGAGAATATGAATGATAACACCAAACCTTTTTCTCCACTCATGGTTAGTGGTTGGGTGAAGCCATTTATTGTCAAACTACTGTGTTTTCTCTTTTTAAATCATAATGACAACCCAAAACATAGAAATTACCCTGATCAAAAGTTCACACACCCCATTTCTTAACACCGTGTCTTGCCCCCTCTAACATCAATGACAGCTTGAAGACTTTTGTGGTAGTTGTGGATGAGGTTCTTTATTTTCTCAGATGGTAAAGCTGCCCATTCTTCTTGGCAAAAACCTTCCAATTCCTGTAAATTCCTGGGCTGTCTAGCATGAACTGCGTGCTTGAGATCTCCCCAGAGTGGCTCAATGATATTGAGGTCAGGAGACTGAGATGGCCACTCCAGAACCTTCACTTTGTTCTGATGTAGTCAATGACAGGTCGACTTGGCCTTTTGTTTTGGATTGTTGTGATGTTGGAATGTCCAAGTATGTCCCATGCGCACCTTCTGGGCTGATGATTGCAAACTTGCCTCCAATATTTGCTGATAACGTGCTGCAGTCATTTTTCCTTCAGCTTTGACCAAGTTTCCTGTGCCTTTGTAGCTCACGCATCCCTAAAACATCAGCGATTCACCTCTGTGCTTTACAAAAGGAATGGTGTTTCTTTCATCATAGGCCTTGTTGACCTCTTTCCAAATGTAACGTTTATGGTTGTGGCCAAAAAATTACATTTTGGTCTCATCACTCCAATTTACCTTGTTCCAGAAGTTTTGAGGCTTGTCTCTGTGCTGTTTTTTGTATTGTAGGCGAGATTCATTTGTCCAGTAGTTGCTTTCTTCTGGCGACTCAACCATGCAGCCCATTTTTCTTCAAGTGCCTCCTTATTATGCATCTTGAAACAGCCACACCACTAGTTTTCAGAGAGTCCTGTATTTCAGCTGATGTTATTTTGTGGGTTTTTCTTTGCATCCCGAACAATTTTCCTAGCAATTGTGAACAACATTTTTGTTGGTCTACCTGATCATGGTTTCGTTTTTACAGAGCTCCTGATTTTCCATTTGTTAATCACAGTTTGAACGCTGCTTACTGGCATTATCAACTCCTTGGATATCTTTTTACATTCCTTTCCTGTTTTATACAGTTCAACTACTTTTTCCCGTAGATCCATTGACAATTCTTTTGCTTTCCCCATGACTCAGAAACGTCAGCGGCTGGATGAAAGGTGCAAGAGTCTGTCTGGATCCCAGAAACTCACTCAGCTTTTATGCACACACAATAATTACAAGCCAACAGGTCACAGGTGAAGATGTTACCTTTAGAAGCCATTCAAACCCATTTGTATCAACTTCTGTGCATGTCATCAGGCCAAAATCCCCAGGGTATGTGAACTTTTGATCAGGGACACTTGGATGTTTTGGGTTGTCATTATGATTTAACCCCTTACCGACTGCTGATATGCCTTTTAATGGCAGTAGTTAAGGGTACTTAAACCACTGCTCCATTAATTAACGGCACTGTGGAAAAAGCGTATAGCGCCCGCCTGAGTCGGATTTTCTCCGGGGTCTCGGCTGGGTAGCGGAGCCCCAAGAGAACATGATTCGGGTCGATTTTTACCAACTCCGATGTTGCAATCGCCGTTATTAACCGTATAATGGCGAGTGCCAAAAAAAAAGAGCGATTTGCCATTTAATTTCTCTCTCCTCTGATGTGATCGCAAATTAGAGAGAGAAATAGGGTCCCCGATCCCCCCCGGTATAGTCATTGTCCCTCCATGGCCCCATAAAGTCCCCTGTGCCTCTGGCTTCTTCTTCCGGGAGAAAATGGCGGGCACATACGCAGTGCGCCCGCCGAAATCTGCCGGCCGGCACCCAGCAACAAAAGAGAGATTTTTCCTATTGGTTCATTTTGGTCACTGTGATAGACCCTATCACAGTGATCAAAATAAAATAACAGTAAATAGGGTTAGGGTTGGGGCTAAAATTAGGGTTAGGGTTGGGATTAGGGTTGGGATTAGAGTTATTATTAGGGTTAGGGCTGGGATTAGGGTTAGGTTTGTGGTTAGGGTTATGGTTAGGGCTGGGATTAGGGTTAGGAGTGTGTTGAGGTTAGGATTGTGGTTAGGATTATGGCTAGGGTTGGGATTAGGGTTAGGCATGTGTTGGGGTTAGGGTTGTGATTAGGGTTATGGTTAGGGTTGGGATTAGGGTTAGGGGTGTGTTGGGGTTAGGGATGGAGCTAGAATTTGGGGGATTCCACTGTTTAGGTACATCAGAGGGTCTCCAAACGCGACATGTGCCACCATTAATTCCAGCCAATTTTGTGTTCAAAAAGTCAAATGGTGCTCCCTCACTTCTGAGCTCTGCATTCTAAAACATTCCCTTCCGAGCCCCGACGTGTACCCAAAAAGTAGTTTTCTCCCACATATGGAGTACCAGCATACTCAGGACAAATTGGACAACAACTTTTGGGGTCCAATTTCTCCTGTTACCCTTGGGAAAATAAAAAATTGGGGGCTAAAAATAATTTTTGTGGAAAAAAAAGGATTTTTTTTTTTCACGCCCCTGCGTTATAAACTTCTGTGAAGCACCTCGGAGTTCAAAGTGCTCCCCACACATCTACTTAAGCTCCTTGGGGGGGTCTAGTTTCCAAAATGGTGTCACTTGTGGGGGTTTCTACTGTTTAGGCACATCAAGGGCTCTGCAAACGCAACATGACGCCCGCAGACCATTCTATCAAAGTCTGCATTTTAAAACGTCACTACTTCCCTTCCGAGCCCCGACGTGTGCCTAAACTGTGGTTCCTCCCCACATATGGGGAACCAGCGTACACAGGACAATCTGGACAACAACTTTTGGGGTCCAGTTTCTCCTGTTACCATTGTAAAAATAAAAAATTGCGGGCTAAAAAAATCATTTTTGTGGAAAAATACGATTTTTTATCTCCACGGCTCTACGTTATTAAAATTGCACACAACAGGGTCCCATTTTCAAGGTAGTTACTGATATCAACGACTATCATGCATTTATAAAATTTGCAAGAAACTGAGTAGGGAAAAGCACACAATAGAGTGAATGTATTTAGGAGTATAAAAAATATACCAAATTAATATTACTCACCTAAGGGTACCGTCACACAGTGCCATTTTCATCGCTACGACGGCACGATTCGTGACGTTGCAGCGTCGTATGATTATCGCTCCAGCGTCGTAGACTGCAGTCACACGTTGCAATACACGGCGCTGAAGCGATAATTTCATGACGTATTTGCGATGTAGAAGCCGTTGGTTACTGTGCGCACATCGTATACAACCTGTGTCACACGATGCAATCATGCCGCCACAGCGGGACACTAGACGACGAAAGAAAGTTTCAAACGATCTGCTACGACGTACGATTCTCAGCGGGGATCCGGATCGCAGTAGCGTGTCAGACACAACGATATCGTAACGATATCGCTAGAACGTCACGAATCGTGCCGTCGTAGCGATGAAAATGGCACTGTGTGACGGTACCCTTAGGGTTAAAGTGGTGGCCCCATGGTAAAAAATTCAACTGCTGCTGCCTAGTGGCTGGGGAAGTTCAAGATCATTTTTTTTCACTTGAAAAAGATGCCAGTACAGTGTCAAAACGAGGTGACAAATATCATTTACTGTTCTCGCAGAGAGAGGCCTTCTTCGAATCGTGTAGCCTATTTTAAAGTGTTTTTTTTTTTAATCTTTCAAGATGTGAATACCCTTTTAATAGATTTCTGCTGTTTTTTATGATTATGTTAGGTTACTAGAAGATAATACTGGATTCTGGTTCCTATGACTGTTGCGCTTTGTCTTTCTTTCTATGGATTTTTTTTAACATGAATACCTATTTTCTGACCCATGTAAATAAGTGAGTGTGTGGGTAAGAGCAAATATTTGTGGCACTGTCGGTTCTTTCTGTGCTGCTTACATTGAATACCCCAATGCATAATATTACAAGTAGCACAATGCCTGTACAGTTCTGGCATTGTAACCGTTGTGCCTGGGAATGTTATCACCATTGTTCTAAGGCTTAGCCTATGTGTGCTGCGAATTCAGCTGCTCGTAGACATTAGAAAATACAGGGAACAAGGGGCCATTCATATCAGTTACAATGTTGCGCTAACATGATTGTGAAGCACAAGGAACTCATGTAAATTATGTAAGTGATATCATTTGCTAGACGTCTTCATAGTATTCATAGTATGTAGGAAGGAAAACATTATGTTGGCCCCAGAGGACATCTATTCTCTCCAGGAGACGAAAGGTGGACCATTTAGTAGCAAACATCCTATATTCGCTAATACTGAACCTTTAACACATATGCTTTACTTATCATATACTTGAATGGCTTTGTCCACTTTATCAATAAAAATATTTTACATTTTTCTAAAGAAAATATAAAGTAACTTTGCAAAGAATCATGATTAAACCTCTTCAATTACTTTGTGAATGTAGCTCCTATGCTAAACAAATCCTGTTGTCTTATCGTGCTGCCATATGAGCTGCACGAAACATGCTGAGCAGGACACCATAAAAACATATACAAGTGCTTCTTACTAAATTAGAATATCATCAAAAAGTTAACTTATTTCAGTTCTTCAATACAAAAAGTGAAGCTCATATATTATATAGAGCCATTAAAAGCAGAGTTTGGGTTTTTATTGGCTGTAAGCCATAATCATCAACATTAACAGAAATAAACACTTGAAATAGATCACTCTGTAATGACTGTATAATGTATGAGTTTCACTTTTTGTATTGAAGAACTGAAATAAATTAACTTTCTGATGATATTCTAATTTAGTGAGAAGCACTCGGTTATACACATTTAATAGTTACTATTAAAGATGTCATATTAAAGCACCACTTAATTTTTGTTACTGTAACTCTGGAATGGTGCTTCTAGTCTAAGCTCCCTGCCTCTAGTCTTATACTTACCCACTGCCGTCTTCTCCTTCTACTGCCGCTGCTCCTGCCAATCTCCAGCAGACTGCGACCTACCAGATCCCTCCAGTTTTAGCTGGAGCGAGTCGCAGATCACTTTTCAATTCAAGTCTATGAGAGCCTCGGTGCCAGTCTGTGACCATTACCTCTGTCTTCCGACCTTTCAGAAGTTGCAGTCACAAGATGGCACAGCGGGACTGGAACAGCACATATAAAAGATAAAGATGGTGGTGGGTAAGTATAAAAGTAGGGGCACGGACCTTAGAATAGAAGTGCCACTCCTGGACTGAAATTAACAAAATGCTGGAGTAATGCTTTAACAAACTTTGCATAGATCAATAGTAGAAAAAAATATAAGAAACTTTGTAATATATCCTATCAGAAAAATGTACTTATATCTCCTCAGCACAGTGCTGGATTAACAGCTACTCTGCTCAGTATTCCCGTACTCCTTTTCCTTGTGACTTCTGCTTTTAAACATGTGCTACATAAAGGTAAGAGAGCAGGAATCTCTTATTTCTCTGGGTGTTTGTGCATGGGAGACATCATAATACCTAGTCTCCATCCGCAAACTTAAGTTTTTGTCTATAAAATTATTCAAAGCCTTTTTTCCAAAAATCTGGCTGGAATTCCTCAATGCAGTAATTTACGTCATTGCTATTGTAGCAGACTATGCTAATCATTGTTCATTTGCATATTCACTGCCAATCTGTCCAATTATTATGGCAAAGTCTGATTAAATTCTCTTTAAGTAATTGAGTTAACTCATCTTTTTATCTTTCTAATGTATTTAAGGGCATATTCATTAGCCCAGTCAGTAAACTAAAGTTATGTAAAATGCGTGGACTTCATTGGGTTATTGATTACTCTACAAACATAGTACTGAGATAATACAAAGTAAATATCTTATACTGTTCAGTGATTCGGTAGAGCAGCTAGAACTGCGTGTTTTCATTACTTTGCAGACTCAGTTCGAATATGTTGATGTTTTGCGTGATAAATTTTTTCTTTCAAAAGATTAAAGCACAAGAGGCGAACAGGTTGAGAATAAGCCTATGCTTCCTTCCTCAGCGACAGGCAGTCAATGGATGACGTCAGTGCTCCATCTCAGGAAAGAACACTGTGTTCTTAAGGATCCTTCCCACATTCCATTCATATCTCTACATAGCTCTGTTGAGACTGGGGTCCAGCATTACAAAAAGGGAAACAAAAGGTACCAGCATGCCCCATGTGAACCCATATGAAGCGAGCTGAATAAGATACTACAAGAGTTAAGCTAAATAAATTATGTTATTCTTTTATGAAATGAAAATGTGAAATTATGAAATGCAATATAGCCTTCAGTTGTGATACTAGTGTGCAGCACGACGTCTACATGATCATATATGGGTGCATGCCCTTACCTTATACTTACTATTATGACATACAGTGGCATGTACAAGTTTGGGCACCCCTGGTCAAAATTACTGTTATTGTGAACAATTAAGCAAGTTGAAGATGAAATGATCTCTAAAAGGCCTAAAGTTAAAGATGACGCATTGCCTTTGCATTTTAGGCAAAAAAAATATGTATTGTCATTTTTTCTTATCTATAAAATTGCAAAAAAGGAAAATGGGCCGATGCAAACGTTTGGACGGATGCAGTGAAGGAGTTAACATACAATATACTGGAAATCGGGGAAAATAAATCTAAGTTCTGTGAAACTGCTGACCTCCCTCTTGTCTCCCCACAAATTCTGCCATTGTCTTTTGGCCTGCCTGGCAACATAATTCTGCAGATCAGTACAATTAAATGGATCAATGGATGTGCGGGGTCCTCTGGGCTTTCACAAAATGCCAGCGCAGCACCTGCACCACAGAGCACCGCTGAACTTGCCGCACCAGCCTGGGAAGGGAGTGTGATCATCGCCCTGCAGCGTCGGACCGGGACCACCGCAGAATCGCCTGACTGCTGTTGCGGCCACACTACTTATAAGTGTATTCCGACTATAAGACGCACTCCTATTTTCCCAAAAAAATTTTTGGGAAAAAAGTGCGTCTTATAGTCTGAAAAATATGGTACATTATGTACAAGTATATGAAGCAGATTCCATTTTTCTGAAAACGCGAATGTTGATAGTGCACAAAGCAAAATCTTTACTAATGTTAGCAAGGAGAAAAGCCCAACAGTGCTAGTACAGCAAAAAGGAATGAATGCAATGTGGCAACTAATGTACAGCAAATCTTAAATTTAAAGGTTAAAGTATAAGAAACCTATGTGTTTTGTGTATTTAAACAGTCCCAAATGTAAAAACTTATGCTGACATCCAACATCAGTGCGATCCATACTATACAGTATATATATAATGCAGACTCCTTATTATAATAAAAACACAAGAAATGTGTTGCAGATTAGCCATATGTGATGACTTCACAATATCTGACTTTCTCGCTGACATGCCATCATTCACATGTTCTTAATTATTGTATAATAATTCTGGATAATTGCGAATATATTTTATAAGCTAGGATCACATGACAGTTTTCTCTCCATCTGAGAAAAATGGTCTGATTGTGCTAATCAGACTCTGATCAGAGTTTGATCAAAATAGGATATGATTTTCTCAGAGGTGGAGAGAAAAAAAAGTTTCTCCACTTCCTCTATTATGTCAGTCCTTGAAAAGCGGGCCGCACTCAGATGACATCCAAGTGTGGTCCAATTTTTTTCACAGACTTGAAAGGCCAAGTGCCATTTGATTCTCAGAAGAGAATTGTGCATACTGAGATTTTCTTCCACATACCACTTGGTCCAGAGAAAAAATTGGACATATGCACAGCTCCATAGAATAACATAGGTACGAATGCTAGCCATCAAAATCATGGACATATATATGCATGGAAGCTGTGGCTATGGTTGAATACATGTCGGGATTCTTCTTGTCACAGCAGACATCTCTCCCAACCTCTTCTTGTAATAGTAAGTCCAACCTCTCCCCTACTACGTTCAGAAACCCAGCTTTTTGTCTCTTTTAACTGTGCACTCTGGAATTCATGTTCAGTGTGGAATAAACTCTCCTACATCCAGGAGTTTTTCCTTTCAAATTCCCTTAACCTTCTGGCTACTACTGAAACCTGGATCCAGCAGTCAGACACAGCCGCCGCTGCTCTTTCATACGGTTGCCTACATTTTTCACATAGCCATAGACCTGAGAGCAGATAAGGTGGAGGTGTTGGTCTGCTCCTATCAACCAAATGTACTTTTCAGGTTTCCTACCCAGTAACTCATTTATCTTTCCTTCTTTTGAGGTCCACACTGTCAGACGCTACAGTTCCTTCAGCTTGCAACTCAATTGGCGGTTGTGTATCACCCTCTGGGCCCTTCCCGTCAGTTCTTGGATAACTTTGCCACCTGGCTTCCACATTTTTTAAACTGTGATATCCCCACCCTCATCATGGGGGACTTTAACATCCCCATTGGTGATCCCCTCTCCCTATCTGCCACTCACCCTTTGTCTCTAACCTCTTGCTCTAACCTTTCACAGCTTATTAACTCTCCGACACATGAAGATGGGATATACCCTGGACCTGACCTTCTCCTGGCTCTGCTCAGTGCATGATTTTACTAACTCCCCTCTCCTGCTCTCTGACCACTTCCTTCTTTCATTCCCTGTCAGTAACTGTCACCCAGTTCAGGACACCCTCACTTTCCACACTTATAGAAATATATTCTCTATTAACACGCAGAAATGAAGAATTTGTAGTCATAATTGGCCCCAATCTCCTCCCTTTCATGTTCTGACCCTGCAGTGAAGCATTATAATGATACATTACAGAGTGCCCTGATGAAGCTGCACCTCCTACACATAGAACAACTCGGCACAGATGGCAACAACCCTGTCACTTGCTGCAAAAATATTTCCTACAGCGGTGGTCCAGGTGCGCTGAACGTGTGTGGAGAAATTGCAGTTTGGCCAAAGATTTCACCTAACCTAACCTTACCTAAACCTATTTCAACAGCCTCGTTGCCTTACTGTCCAACAATCCTAAAGGTCTCTTTGACACTTTTCATTTCCTCTTCAATTCAAGAGTACAGGCCCCCGACCACTGACCTCAGAACTGAGGATTTGGCCGATTATTTCAAGGAAAAAATTGACCATTTCCAACAGGAAATTTTCTCCCAATCCCTTAATACCTTGTTACAGTCCTCCATGCCTCACTGAATCTAGCTCACCCTTTGCCTTTAAACCAGTTACGGAAGAAGAAGTGATCAGGCTCCTTGCATCTTCTTGCCCTACTACTTTCACCAGTAATACTATTTCCTCATATCTTTTCCAGTCCATTTGTCTGGTTGTCACCACTCACCTAACTAAAATATTCAACCTCTCTCACCTAATATCTTTCCCTCCTAATTTAAACATGCTAGTATACATCCAATACTTAAAAAACCATCCCTTGACCAAAGCTGTTGCTAACTAAACACCTGTCTCTAATCTTCCCTTCATCTCTAAACTCCTGGACCAAGCAGTCCACTCCTGTCTAATCCGTTATCTCTCAGATAACTCTCTTCTTGATTTTCTACAATCCAGTTTACGATCTTGACACTCTGCTGAAACTGCTGCCACTATGGTCTCTAATGATCTACTAACAACTAAGTTTAATGGTCAATACTAGTGATGAGTGAGTGTACTGGTTGCTCGGGTTTTCCCGAGCACGCTCGAGTGACCTCCGAGTGTTTATGACTGCTCGGAGATTTAGTTTTCATCGCGGCAGCTGAATGACTTACAGCTACTAGCCAGGCTGAGTACATGTGGGGGTTGCCTGGTTGCTAGGGAATCCCCACATGTAATCAACCAGGCTAGTAACTGTAAATCATTCACCTGCCGCGATGAAAACTAAATCTCCGAGCAGTCATAAATACTCGGAGGTCACCCGAGCGTGCTCGGGAAAACCTGAGCAACGAGTACACTCGCTCATCACTAGTCAATACTCCATGCTGATTCTACTGGATCTCTTTGCAGCATTCAACACTGTGGATCACCATATACTCCTCATTATGCTACACTCTATCAGCCTCAAGGACACCGTTCTCTCCTGGTTCTCTTCATGTCCCTCTGACCGCTTCTTCACTGTATTTTTTGCTGGCTCCTGTTCCTCTTTCTACTGTCAGGGTTCCTCAAGGATCAGTCCTAGGCCCCATCCTCTTCTCCTTGTATACTGCCCCTATAGTACAAATAATCAGTAAATTTGATTTCAGTACCATCTCTATGCCAATGTTACCCAATTATACACCTCTACTCACGCCTACATTATTACAAAATACCAGTGATTGTCTTTCCGCTGTCTCTGATATCATGTCCTCCCTCTATCTGTAACTCAACCTGTCAAAAACTGAACTCCTTGTGTTTCCACCCTATACTAACCTAGATTAACATCCTCAGTAATCTAAACCTCCCATGCCCATCTCCAAGACTTCTCATGAGCTGTGCCAATTATTTGGAATGCATTACCCAGGAGACTTTGATTAATCCCCAATAACCACAGTTTTATGCATGCTCTAAAAACACATTTCTTTAGACTGGCATATAGCTTCAACATACTTATCTAACTATCCCTGTTTTGCCCATACAAAATTTTCTTCAAAACCAGGACCATCGTATCATCTGTTCACACACCCTACATGCACTTAACAATCCTCTGTGTCCATACACATACTGGTTGGTGACCCGTTCATGCAGCATTTCGTGAGCACCCTGTTTAGTACATTGATGGCTGGACCAGACAATGAAAGCAATTGTTACCATCCACCTTTCTCCCCTATTTCCTGATAGATTGCAAATTTGCCAGCAGGAACCTCACTCCTCTTGGTTACTGGTGATTTATGTGATTATTGATATTCTTTATTGTCTTTCATTGTCTGGACAAGTCCCCTCTAAAATGTAAAGTGCTGCGGAATATGTTGGCTCTCTAGAAATAAAAGTATTAATATTTGTTGTTATTATTATGGATAGTCCAATTTAAACGGTCGGTGCACGTGCCCTAATAGTGAAAGTTGAAAAAAGCTGTCGGACACCTATAGTGGCTTATCTTTCATAAGAACAAAATAGTAAGGCTTTGAAATTCTAAATCCATGATTTTCCTCTCCCGGGACAGATGACAGAGTCAAGAGACTCTAAGGCCACATGCACACGTTGCGGACGTTGCGGAAAGTGGTGCGGATTTTTCCGGACTGATTTTTGTAAATCTGCAGGTAAACCGCACTGCGGATTTCCTGCAGAATTACCACGGATTTACAGCAATTTTTTTGCGGATGTTGTGTGGATTCCACATGCGGTTTTACACCTGCGGATTCCTATTATGGAGCAGGTGGAATCCGCACAAAGAATTGTCATGCTGCGGAATAAACAACGCTACGTTTCCGCAAGGTTTTTTCCGCAGTATTTGCACTGCGGATTTTGTTTTCCATAGGTTTACATGGTACTGTAAACTCATGGAAAACTGCTGCGAAACCACAGCTGCCAATCTGCTGTGGATCCGCAGCAAAATCCGCAACATGTGCACATACCCTAATACACATGAAATAGTTGAGTTGTCCCACCAAAGCTGGTTCGGCCAACTGGTATATTGTGCACAAGAGCTTTCATAATATAATTATAATTTTACATACATCCTTGTGCATTACAGAAAAGCAAAGAAGAGATAGCAGAGTTGTTACTGTAGTTTTCTGATAATTGAGATTGGGATAAATGTACAATTATTAGATGCAAACAATGACATCCTCATGGTAAGGCTCCATTAAAATATTCCTTTTTATTTGCATCTGAGAAAAAAATAAAGCATTTTTCATATATGCGCTGTATCCAATTTTCATTCATTTTTGGTGTGCTGCTCATTCTTCGTGTGTTTTTACCAAAAAAAATAAAAGCTTTCTTGCTTCTCCTACCCATTAAATAGTAAAAAACTGACAGCAATCAGATGACACACAGAAAGCATCCATATTCTGTCCATTTTCTTCACAACCACATTGATTTGAATGGGCAAGTTAGATCTGTGAATGAGATCCAACACAGTTGTCTCTGGCTTTTTTTAATAGACACACAGTCCACAAAAAACATAGATAACTGATAGACTGAGAAAAACATGGATGGAGCAAATATATGAAAAATAAACATCTGAAAGGAGCCTAACTTTAAGGATGTCTAATTGGGTTAGATATATAGAGTGGCATGTAAAAGTTTGGGTACCTTTGGTAAAAATTACTGTTATTGTGAACAGTTAAAGGGAATCTGTCACCCCAAAAATCGTATTTGAGCTAAGGCTGCTTTTACACTAGCGTCGGCATGGGGCCGTCGCTATGCGTCGGCCCGACGAGCCGACGCGCGTTGTGAAAGTGATGCCCGACGTGGGCAGCGGAAGCAGTCTTACGGCGCTTCTGCTGCCCCACTTTAAGGTCCGGGGAGGAGGGGTCGGAGTTTCGGCCGCACATGCAAGGTCGAAAATGGCGGACACAACGCGCAAAAAACCGTTACATGTAACTTTTTTGTGCCGACGGTCCGCCAAAACACGACGCAACCGTCGCACGACGGTAGCGACGTGTGGCCATACGTCGCAATGCGTTGCTAATGTAAATCTATGGGGAAAAAACACATCCTGCAGACAACTTTGCAGGATGCCGTTTTTCTCCAAAACGACGCATTGCGACGTACAGCAAACAACGCTAGTGTGAAAATAGCCTTAGCCCACCAGCATCAGGGGCTTATCTACAGCATTCTGTAATGCTGTAGATAAGCCCCCAATGTAACCTGAAAGATGAGAAATAAAGGCTAGATTATACTCACCCAGCGCCTCCTATCAGATGACTCTGACCTTTCCCGGCGCCTGCACACTGGAGTACTTTGCTCTGTCCTCATCAGGGCAGACAAAGTACGCCTGCGCCTGAGCCGCTGCAAGAAGACAAGAAGAGGACGTCATCAAATGAAGATAGGAGGCGCCGGACCCGGACCACGACGCCCATCGGACCCGGACCACGACGCCCATCGGACCCGGACCACAGCGGGTCCGCCCCTGGGTGAGTATAATCTAGCCTTTATTTCTCATCTTTCAGGTTCCATCGGGGGCTTAACTACAGCATTACAGAATGCTGTAGATAAGCCCCTGATGCCGATGGGATTAGCTCAGATACGATTTTTGGGGTGACAGGTTTAAGCAAGTTGAAGGTGAAATGATCTCTAAAAGGCCTAAAGTTAAAGATGACACATTTCCTTTGTATTTTGTGAAAAATTTTTTTTAATCTTTTACATTTCGAAAATTACTAAAAGGAAAATGGTTCAATGTAAAAGTTTGGGCACGTTGCATGGCTAGTACCTAGTAGCACCCCCTTTTGAAAGTATCAAAGCTTGTAAACACTTTTTGTAGCCAGTGAAGAGTCTTTCAATTCTTGGTTGAGGGATTTTCATCCATTCATCCATTCTTCCTTGGAAAACATACTCTAAGGCCGGGATCACACATATGCGAGATTCGGCTGAGTCTCGCAGGTGAAATCCCTCCTCTGGCACCAGCACTCCAGAGCAGAGTATGCAGCTCCATGTGTTGCTGTGCAGCTGCACGCTCCGCTCCGGAGTGCCGACGCCAGAGGAGGGATTTCACGTGCGAGACTCGGCCGTATCTCGCGTATATGTGATCCCGGCCTAGCAATCTTTATATGAGCTTCCATTTTTTCCAAGACCTTTATGGAAATAAACTGTGGATGTACTTTAGGTGTGGTGAAATTTTGTTTTCTGTCATCATCTGTAATTGACATGATATTTTATTATCCTATAGAACGCTTGTAGGATAATGGCTAAAATGTTAGGGTACTAAAAGACATTACACACCTGCATAATGTTGACCCACTCTCTAACCATTAACTTACTGCTCTTCCAATGTGAAGCCCTCATAGAAACTGTGGTCTAATATCTAAATCAGGCTACTTTTTTGTTGTTAATACACAAAATCCCCAAAACATGACGACAGTCTGGAAAAAGGCACAAAGAAGTGATGGGCCCCCAGACAAATTAGATCCACTCCACAAATATCATATACAACCCAGAGAACAAGGAGCAAAGCATGGAATTGGATATAAGCAATAAATTTTATTAATACAAAACATTAAAAATTGATTAACAGTAATTAGTCAAGGTAAGGACATTTCCAATAAATATGTGAAGGGGAAACCACCTCCCCACAACACCCCTCACTGACCGTAAATGGTAGCCCAAGTAAGCAGGGTAAAATGTGAAACCTGCAGATATATTCAGCAAGCAAGACCATGTAAACATGAATGCACTATATGCCATGAAACATCCATCCCTAACATAGGGGTAAAAAAGTGCATCCTATAAGTAATAAGGGCAAATTAGCAAGAAAAACAAGTGGGCTTACCGCAGGAGGGATGAGGAGGGAAGGGCGCAGCCAGAGAGCGATCCCCGACGCGCGTTTCGCGGCGTTACACGCCGCTTTCTCAAGGGAATGAAGAGTGAGAGCGAACAGGACCTTAAAGTAACCCCTCGACCCCAGTCACATGGGTAAAGCCGGCCAATAGTAATGGCGCAAATGGCGCATGCGCACTGCAGCGGCAGGGTCCTGACATGGAGACAGGGCGTCAGCCAAAGTGCGCAAACGCCGGAAAAAATCCCGGGGCAGGCACACCAGGTAAAGAGACGCCCGCAAGGTAATAATTCAAATAATAAATTAAATTATAAATAGGAGGCAAAACTCAAGGATTCATTTAGGCCTTTGGGGGTCAAGGTGTCTAATAGGACGATCCACTTAGTTTCAATCTGTGCCAAACGTTTTTTATTATCACCGCCCCTAATGCCTAAATGAAGTACATCAATCCCACTGACTGAAAGTAGCCTGGCATCACAATTGTGGTGAGACCTGAAATGACGAGGGATCGTCTTAAGGTCATTTGTTGTGAGAGCTGTCTTGGCCGTGCCAATGTCCCGCAATATTTGAATTATTACCTTCTTCCTATCTTTTTATCTCTGGGTTCCCCACCATGGTAGTCAGATTTGCTGTCATCTTTATTTTGTTTTTAACTGTTTTTATCTTCTGTTTTCTCGTTATCAGTATTATAGTCCATGGACCTTATTCTGACCTGTTCCACCCGCTATGGACTCAGTTAACTTACATTCCTGCCACCCACAAGCAAGCACATGGCATGTTGGAATAAGAACGGGCTGACCACTAAATGAGCGGACTGTATATATATTGATATAACTGTTCTTTGTGACTTTCTCTATTGTGTAAACAGCACTGTATGTACGTCTATTTTGTATGTCACCAATGATGCTGTAACAATGTACAGACATATTTTCTGGGTCTGTTCGCTATGGAAGCCTGCTTTCCTACGTGGCCGTGCGCATCGCGCTGTATATGGCCGGCTCCGGCATGTGGGCGGGCGTCTCTTTACCTGGTGTGCCTGCCCCGGGATTTTTTCTGGCGTTTGCGCACTTTGGCTGACGCCCTGTCTCCATGTCAGGACCCTGCCGCTACAGTGCGCATGCGCCATTTGCGCCATTACTATTGGCCGGCTTTACCCATGTGACTGGGGTCGAGGGGTTACTTTAAGGTCCTGTTCGCTCTCACTCTTCATTCCCTTGAGAAAGCGGCGTGTAACGCCGTGAAACGCGCGTCGGGGATCGCTCTCTGGTTGCGCCCTTCCCTCCTCATCCCTCCTGCGGTAAGCCCGCTTGTTTTTCTTGCTAATTTGCCCTTATTACTTATAGGATGCACTTTGTTACCCCTATGTTAGGGATGGATGTTTCATGGCATATAGTGCATTCATGTTTACATGGTCTTGCTTACTGAATATATCTGCAGGTTTCACATTTTACCCTGCTTACTTGGGCTACCATTTATGGTCAGTGAGGGGTGTTGTGGGGAGGTGGTTTCCCCTTCACATATTTATTGGAAATGTCCTTACCTTGACTAATTACTGTTAATCAATTTTTAATGTTTTGTATTAATAAAATTTATTGCTTATATCCAATTCCATGCTTTGCTCCTTGTTCTCCGGGTTGTATACTTTTTTGTTGTTATTTGGGTCTTTTTTGTCCTTTTTTATCTTGGCTATGTATCTTTTTTTTGCATTGATGACAAATTCAGAAAACAGTTGTGTGCCACAAAATAAGTTTGATATACAACAAGTTAAGAAAAAACACATTCAAAATCAAATAAAAACAGAAAAGTTACCTTTTGGTAAATTGAACTCCTCTAAAACTGTAAGGCCGGCATCACACTAGCGAGTCTCACTGACATATATATATATATATATATATATATATATATATATATATATATATATATATATATATAGACTGTATATATGTTTTTTGAGCTGATGGATCCATGATATGTCCATTTTGCAAGCCTGCGAGAAAAAAACGCCGTACGGAAGCCCTACGGATGCCATACGGATGACACACGGATAAATTTGTGCATAATAATCGCATCCTCGCATTGAATACGGAACAGTGTTTTGGGACAATTACTGCGTATTACGGCCATAAAAAAAAGGACCGTATTTTCATACGCCTAGTGTGACGCCGGCCTAATACTTACAGATCACTTGCTAGAATAAGCTGTCCGGCATTTAGCCTAAAATATATAAATTAACATGAAGAAACAGGGACACTACTAGTTATTACCTTTGAGGGCAGGTGCAGATGGCAGTGGAATCTTTCATGTGAGAGAATCGGGCCGATTGTGCAAATTACACTATGTTTAAACTGTGTGAGCATTTGGTCAGTGTGAGCCTAGTGTGATTCAATTCTCTCGGATGAGGAAAAGATAGAAAACAAATTCTCTATCTTCTCCATTTTGAAAGACTGTGGAAATGCAGTCTGATGATTTCCATAAACTCATTGACTTGCATGGCCGAGTACTATCCGAATATTGGATCAAACTCAGGCATGGTGTGATTTGTTCCTTGGACAGTCTCTGTCAAGTGAAAAAAATTGGACATGTGCAGAGCCCCATAGACTAACATTGGTGTGATTCGATGTTTTGTTGGATCACATTCAGACCAATAATACGATTGTTTGCATGAGCCCTTAGGGTTTGAGCTTCAATAGTGTGAATCTCTGAATTGATATTGAGATTCAACTTTAGGCCACGACGTTCACACATTCAGTATTTGGTCTGTATTTTACCTCAGTATGTGTAAGCCAAGACCAGGAGTGGGTGAAAAATACAGAAGTGGTGACGTTTCTATTATACTTTTCCTCTGATTGTTCAACTCCTGATTTTGGCTTCAAATACTGAGGTAAAATACTCACCAAATACTGAACGTTGCCTTAGACATAGATCCAAATTTAGCTACCTGATTGACATGGCAGATGGGTGTTTTGTTTGACTTCTGTCACAGTGAATAACAGTCCTTAAATGAAATGCAATGTACAAAGGTCCCATGTAGCACCATATGAGTAACATGTGACGAGCACACACTACATGTGTTGTTAGCTCTAGTAATCCTCAGCTGAGGACCAGGAGAAGCAGGAACAGGAGACCCACAATGAGAGGCTCGTGTATATAATGCTTGATTTGTGCAGACATTTCATGCCTGGGGGATTGGCTTCCAAACGAACAGCTTGTGGCTTTAATTAGCATGATGACTACTCTTTTAGGAATGTGAATGTGGATAGAAGCTTACATAAAGGCAATCACAAAGTTGGCTCTGTGCCCTTTAGATTGAAGCCATATTCTTCTGCTAAGTTTGCATGTAAGAGAAAGTTTCATTTAAAAAACATTGCAATGCTTGAATGTTTTCTATTGGAAAGGTACAAAAGTTTCAGATGTTCCTGAAACATTTTTGAGATGGCATGACGGATCTTGTGTAAATGACATCAATTATCAATGGCAACTTAAAGTATGGCAGGTTTTTTGAGGCTAACACATGAGTTAATACAAAACAGAGAAGTCTCTCCTTTATACTTATGTCTCTTATTATATCCGTTCCTGACTGGCTTAAAAACTGTAAAAAGTTTCTAGCATTGAGTTGAGCTTAAGTGGCGGATATAACAACATCTAGATGCTTCAACGTTCTACTAAACAAAATATAGATAACATATGGCTTTTGCTTTTTTATTTAAGTTTGATTGCATTGTAGGAGAGATTGAATTTCAGAGAAAGTGACTGTTGGCATTTTATATATTGTACTATCTAACCAAGCAGAATGATTTTGAAGGCCTTCTTTGTAATCAAATTAAGTGTTGTCCAGGCCTCGTACAAAAGAAGCGAGGGAGTATAGCACTACACATGGTTAGGATTCCCCACTCACGTGACCTCTTATATGTGATTTTCATACTTCTGATCATGTGTTGACCACTATCTCTTCTGCTTCTCTCAATGGTCACGGTTGAAAGAAATGTAAAAGAAAGTGGTCGGCATACGATTGCAAGTATGAAAATCGCATACAAGAGCTCACATGACACCCACTATGACGGTAAAACAAGAATCCTAGCACAGTGTAATGTTGCAATCCCTTCCTAAGTTTAACAATGGCCTGAACAACACATGATATATACAATGTTTTCTTTCACATATTCCTATATATGATTAATTCAATCTTGATGTGCTGGACCAAACTAATGGTGTACTCCAAATAGTAGCAGACCTTGCGGTCAGTATGGGGCCCATGAGTTGTAGAATAGCACCACCCACAACCTCCCTGCCGGGCATCTCAAATTAAATGCAACAGTCAGCCTGTGCATCAGGAGCAATGATGTCATTAAATTGAACCTGTTGTAAAAAGGTGCATAATACTATGTGGGAATCATCATACTGTTTATACTGTTTAGAGTGAGTGTAGGGCCATCATACTTTGAAGGGGTAACATTCTATTTGGTGGGGACAGTTGGCATCATACTGTGTGGGGGGCATTATACTGTGTGTTAGGCTATGTGCACACGTTGCGGATTGGTGTGCGGATTTTTCCGCACTGTTTTTGCAAAATCCGCAGGTAAACCGCACTGCGGATTACTCGCAGATTTACCGCTGATTTACCGCGGTTTTTGTGCGGATTCCTTTTGCGGTTCTACACCTGCGGATTCCTGTTGAGGAGCAGGTGTGCGGAATCTGCACAAAGAATTGACATGCTGCGGAAAAAACACTGCTGCGTTTTCACGCATTTTTTTCCGCAGCATGTGCACTGCAGATTTTGTTTTCCATACGTTTACATGGTACTGTACAACGCATTGAAAACAGCTTCAGAACCGCAGCATCAAATCCGCTGCGAATCCGCAGCAAAATCCGCAACGTGTGCACATAGCCTTTGTGGGGGAACTGTAGTGTGCATCATTCTTTATGAGCCATCATACTGTAGGGGAGGCTGTGAAGGCTATCGTACGGTATGGAGGTTATCATCAGCCTCGGAGACCATCATACTGTGTTGGGGCTGAAGAGAAGAGTTGGTGACATCATACTGTGCAATAGGCATCATACTGTGTGGGTTCATCATATTGTGTGAAGCCTGTGGGGGCCATCATACTATGTGGAAGCAAGCATACTGTGTGGGGCATAATACTGCATGGGGGCCACTAGAGCGCCCGCTAGGACCATGGGGTACTCAGTAGCGGGCCGGTTCTGTTCTTAAAGGGGTGGTCATGATGGCAGTGACCTGGTCCGTGGCCCCGGTAAAAAGGGGTTAATGAAAATGGCAATAAAGTCTAATATAATAGAGTTCGTGACGCCACCTGAGGTATTCGGTCAGGGGTGGCCAACGCTGCTTAAAGGGGTTCTCTGGGACTGATGGTTTTGCAGCTTAGATGGTATAGCTCCCCCACAGGTAGAGCTTGGCCCGCAGGGCTCCCGATGTAGCTGGTAAGAGGGATGGTCGACAGTGGGGAGCAGGACTGAGGGTGCAGGAGATAACTGCAGGACACAGGGATAACAGTTTCCTTTACCTTTTACTGCTAGAATTCAGGTACAGTCCAGGGTACAGGTAACATGTGACGGTGGGGTCTGGGCAGCCTGGTAACAGCTTCGGATCCACTTAGCAAGGTGGGCTCGGAGGCCTTCCCTCTGTCCTGTATATCTGACCCTTGCTGCCTGAAGCTCTGCACAAGTCCTCTCAGTGTTTGTATTCTCAACCTGTATGACTGACAGCTTGAACCTTTCATGGGCACTGTCCTTCCTCTGGCAGCCTCAGGCTCCTGACTTGCTGTGGTACCTGCAGGTGTTAGATGGGACAGGAGACTTGCAATCTCCTGACCTCCAGATTCAGTGGCTGGGTCTGCAGCTCCAACACCACCACGGACCCCGGTGTCCAGTCTCTTGGTGTTTTCCTCTGGGGTGAGCCCACTCACAGCTCCAGACCCCAGGCTCCTCTCCTTTTGCATCCTTTCCTCTCACTGTCCCTAGCAGACTGACTACTAACTCCTCCTCCAGCCAGAATATCTAGGGAAGCTCCCCTGAAGCCGGGTTTAAAGCTCCCCCTTCTGGACCAGAGTCAGAACGGTGTTGCATGTCAGTATCACCTGATTAATGGATCCCTCCTTGTTTCCAGGCATGACATCACCTCCCCCGTGAGGAAGGCAATACCATTGTGGCATCCTGACTCCTGGGGTGCCACACCATCATACTATGTAGTACAACTGTGCGGGCATAATACTGTGTGGGGGCCATTAGACTGTGTGGTGGTTGTGAGGGTGTTATACTTACTGTGAGTGCAGCATCATAATGTGTGGGGGATATTATGTTATGTAGGGAACTGTACAGGCCAGCATACTGCGTGGAGTCATCATACTGTGGGGTGTGGTCTTGGGAGTATCATATTGTGTGGTAAACTCTGTTCGGGGTACTATACTATGTGAGGGCTATCAAATGATGTAGTTAGACAGTTGGGAGCATCATACTGAGTTGGGGGGCTGTGGGAGCCATTATACTGCGTGGGAGGTTGTTGTTGCCATCATACTGTGTGGAGAGCTGAAGGGCATCATATTGTGTGGTGGAAACTTTTAGGTGCATAATACTATGTGGGGATCATCATGCTGTTTAGAGTGATTGTAGGGCCATCATACTGTGATGGAGGTCTATGGGTTCCATCATTCTGTGTAAGGCATCATACTGTGTGGTGGAAAGTGTTGGTGCATCAAACTGTGTAGGGGTGACTGAATGGGCATCACACTATTTGAGGGTTATCATACTGTGTAGGTAGCTGCGGGAGTATCATACTGTGTGGTGGGGACTGCTGTGAGTATCATACTGTGTGAGGGTCATAATTTTTATAGGGAGATATTGAAGTTATCATACTGTGTGGTGTGGCTATAATAATGTGTAGTGGTACTGTCGGGGAAATAATTTTGTGTAGGGACCATAGAACTGTGTGGGTGCTTCTAAGGGCTATGATACTATGGGGGCCATCATACTCTATAAAAAAATAGTAATCTTCATCATACTGTGTAGTGGCTGTGGATGAAATTCATGAGTGTAGAAAGGCTGTGGGGGATATCATAATATGTAGTGGTGATGTGGGGGGCATTAAACAGTGAGACAGGATTTATGGGGGAATTTTAACAGGTCTGAAAGGCACTGGGAGCCACCATACTTTGTGGGGGGACTGTGAGACCATCATACTATGTGAAGGTATCATGCTGTGTAGAGGCATTGAGAGGCCATTATAATGAGTGCGGGTCATGATACAGTGTGGGGAATGGGTGGGAATCTTTCTGTGGGGGCATTATCCATTGTGTGGGAACTGTGTAGGCATTATTTTGTGTTGAAGGTCACATTGGGGGCCTCATCATATTCGTGAGGAAATTGAGGAGAAATTATACTGTTTGGGGCAACTATAGGAACATCCTACTGTATTTGTAAGGATGTTGAGGCATTAAACTGTTTTGGGGGCATGGTGAGGACATCTTACCATTTTTGATGCAATGCGGTAACATCATTTTGTGCATTGGCTACATCAAGGGCATCATTGCTGAGGTTGCTGTGTGGTCATCATACATTTTGTGTGGGTGGTACTTTGGGGAAATTCACTGTGGGAGTATCACAATGTGTAAGGAGGCAATTTCAGGGTCATTATACTTTATTGAAAAAATTAAATACGTGATAGATAGGTATAAATAAAAAAATGGCTCACAAAAAATATACCTTTAAAATATTACCTTTAATCCTTATCCTTTAAAAAATACCCAAAAATTAAACATAGAAATACACCTGGCCAAGCCAAGTAATTGGTGCTAATTAGATAAGTAGACTGCCTAACCCTATGAAGCCCTAATAAACTCCTTCCTACCAGTGGAGGTTGGCACCCTAGCTTGGTCGCAATGTGGTGCCCCTGCTCAACGATGGCTCTCGCTGATAAACCCTGTTTTATTCTAGCTAGTTAAAGACAAAATCTGGTTAAACCAGACTATGAGTTCAGAGACAAACCTTAAGGCCATGTGCACACGTTCAGGATTTTTAGCGTTTTTTTCGCGTTTTTTCGCTATAAAAACGTGATAAAAACGCGAAAAAAACGCTAACATATGCCTCCTATTATTTACAGTGTATTCCGCATTTTTTGTGCAAATGTTGCGATTTTTTCCGCAAAAAAATCGCATCGCGGAAAAAAAAGCAACATGTTCATTAAAAATGCGGAATTGCGGGGATTCCGCACACCTAGGAGTCCATTGATCTGCTTACTTCCCGCACGGGGCTGTGCACACCATGCGGGAAGTAAGCGGATCATGTGCGGTTGGTACCCAGGGTGGAGGAGAGGAGACTCTCCTCCACGCACTGGGCACCATATAATTGGCCAAAAATAAAAGAATTAAAATAAAAAATAGTCCTATACTCACCTTCGATGTCCCCCGCAGTGTTCCCGCCTCACCGCTGCATGCTGCCGCTTCGGTTCTCATAGCTGGTGTGCGGTGAAGGACCTGTGATGACGTCACTGTCTTGTGATTGGTCGTGAGCGGTCATGTGACCGCTCACGTGACCGCTCACATGACCGCGATGTCATGGAAGGTCCTGCGCGCACACACCAGCTATAGGAAGAGGAACGGACGCCGCTGAGGAGATCGTCTGGGTGAGTATAAGCATTTTTTTTATTTTTTTAATTATTTTTAAACATTCTATCTTTTACTATTGATGCTGCATAGGCTGCATCTATAGTAAAAAGTTGGTCACACTTGTAAAACAGTATGTTTGACAAGTGTGACCAACCTGTCAGTCAGTTTTCCAAGCGATGCTACAGATCGCTTGGAAAACTTTAGCATTCTGCAAGCTAATTACGCTTGCAGAATGCTAAAAAAAACCGCGAAAAAAACGGAAAAAAAACGCAAAAAAATTTCTTGCAGAAAATTTCCGGTTTTCTTCAGGAAATTTCTGCAAGAAATCCGGACGTGTGCACATACCCTTAAAAGACTTATCTGTTTTATATAGGCTTTGTATTTATTGTGGCAGTAAGCTATTGTCTTTTGCCTGTGCTTACATAATGTGTTGGTACTGATTTGTATTGACTTTGACTGTGATGAACCCTTTACCAGGAGTCCAATATTCGGACTTAATTTATCCTCTCCATTCTTCTAATAAATCCCCCTTCAAAGAGGTTTATTTATTTTTCTCTCCTTATACCCTGGGTTTTGGACCTTGAATTTTGCTGGTTTAACCAGATTCTGTCTTTAACTAGCTAGGGGCAAACAGGGCTTATCAGGGAGAGCCATCGTTGAGCAGGAGTGCCACATTGCGACCAAGCTAGGGTGCCAACCTCTGCTGGTAGGAAGGAGTTTATTAGGGCTTCAAAGGGTGAGGCATTCTACTTATCTAATTAGCAATAACCTCTTGGCTTGGCCAGGTGTATTTCTATGTTAAATTTTTGGGTATTTTTTAAAGGATAAGGATTAAAGGTTAGATTTTAAAGGTATAAAGTTTTCTCAATAGGGGCACAATTACCGTATAAGTTCAGCAGTACACGTCCCTCTCTCTTTTTAAAGTTGAATGGTATTCCATTTTGTGCGCCATCTAGGCCTATGCACCTGTCGCGCCCCCAGGCAAGGGCAAAGGGGGAACTTGGTACCGGGGCCTTCGGTTCGGTAGGGATGTCACGGTGGCCCGACCCGGTCCGTGGCCCTTTGAGGGGGGGCGTCCAACAAAAGTAATAGTCTTTATGGGAATAGTGTTCGTGACGCCACCTGTGGTATTCGGTACGCTGCTGTGAGGGGTCCGCTGGGGTGATGTTATGGCAGCTAGATGGTATACCTTCCCACAGGTGAAGTGTGTCCCCAGGGCTTCCCAGAAGTGTAGATAGTGATGGTGGATGATGTAAGGCGCAGTGAATAACGAGGACACAAGGGTGCAGTCTCTTTACCTTTACTGAAGGCTTCGGCATCCACAGTCCAGGGTACAGACCACAAGGTAGGCAGAGTCCGGCCAGTCTGAAGGCAAATCCAGAGTTCCCTTATCCAGGTGGAAATCCGTAGCCTTCCTCTAGCGCCTGTGTGTTGTAGTACCTCCCTGCTGAGCTTCTCGGTAAGGTCCTCACAACTGTTGTAGATCTTCTAGATGTTATTTCTTCCTCTCTGTCCCCCAGATAGTGTGGATAGGACAAACCCCTATGACTGATGGCCTGAGGCTTGTTTATAGGAACCCTAGAGACGCCCCGACCCCCACAAGTTGCCACCGTGTCTCCTAGGTATTAAGGTCGGGCAGCCAACTTTGACACGTGATGGTGTCTCCGCGGCTTTTCTACATGCATTTGCATATTTCCCTTTAGGGATGGGGGCAGTGTTCTGGATCACTGCGTTGAGAAACACGTGATGGTGTCTCCGTGGTGTTAGATGTTTTGATCTCCCCGAGGTCATTCATCCTTATGTTTATAGTCTTTTCACTAGGCACTGCTCCTAATAGCCAGTTTCCTACTCCACACTGATGAGGGGCAAATACCCTGAAACAGCTGTCTGTGGATGGATACCATGTTTTGGCAGAGGTGGTTTTCCTTTATTGGATGCTGCTCTTCCCGTGGTTGTTCCTTCCTGGTGAAAGACCTGGCTATTCTTTGCTTGCGTTGAGAAACATGTGATGGTTTCTCCGCAGCTTTTCTACATGCATTTGCATATTTCCTTTTAGGGATGGGGGCAGTGTTCTGGATCACTGCGTTGAGAAACATGTGATGGTGTCTCCGCAGTGTTGGATGTTTTGATCTCCGCGAGGTCATTCATCCTTATGTTTATAGTCTTTTCACTAGGCACTGCTCCTAATAGCCAGTTTTCTACTCCACACTGATGAGGGGCAAATACCCCGAAACAGCTGTCTGTGGGTGGATACCATGTTTTGGCATAGGTGGTTTTCCTTTATTGGATGCTGCCCTTCCCGTGGTTGTTCCTTCCCGGTGAAAGACCTGACTATTCATTGCTTGCATTGAGAAACACGTGATGGTGTCTCCGTGGCTTTTCTACATGAACTTTGAATTGACTGTCCTGCCGGTCTCTGGAGCAAGGCTTGGAGACTGTTGCTCCCTCGGTGTTCTGGCCACCGGCTACGCGCCTCAGAAGGAGGCAGCCTATTACAGGGCAGAACTTCTTCTGGTGTTATCTCCTTGTGCTGTGACTTCGCATCTCACCCTCTACAACACAATTCTCTTCGTGTCCTTTCTTTGGATGCTGCCGCACGTGGGGCAGGCGGAGCTCCATGTCTTTCTGTCTTGCTAGGCCTCCGACAGGATCCCACCCCTGTCAGGGACCCTCTGTCTGCAGCTCCGATGTTCCTCCTTTCCCCCTGTCTGCCTGACAGGTGTTGCCTGGGCAAAGCCCAGTCAGCCTCTCTCTAACTTTCTATCCAGCCCACCAGTTTTACCCTTCTGTGAGGAGTGCCCTAGTAGATAGGAGCAAGGCTCCCCCTGGTGGTCTGGAGTGTGAAGTGTGGTGTATGGTTTGTGATACCTGGTAGGAAGATCTCCTTTATTGCCATCAGACGCAATATCACTCCCCCTGGTGGAAGAACGACATTACTGCAACGACCAGTACTCTGGGGCGCTGCACACCGTGAACTAAATATTTTTTTTTGGTGTGGGAAAGTGGGTCAATTGGAACTTTTGCTATGGAACCCCTTGATTTTTATGTATAACCCTGGACCAAACTTTTTAAAGTAGTAATAGAACGCAAACAAATGTGGTGCAGGAACAAGGAACAATCTATACATTTAGATGTTTGAACAAAAATTAAAAGTACATGTTTACAACACTAGTGGTTAAAATCAATTCTAGAGTAGCAGCTAGGGAAGTTAAAGAAAGGGAAGAATGATGGCTGAAAGTTCCTCTCTATTGTTTGAGTCACATTTGCGTTAGCATGTATTTTAAAGGGGAACTAGTCACTTTGAGGATATTGTTTAATATGCGGAAAGCATGTTATGAAGTATTATTTCAGCAGATTAATGCATAATGTGGGGGTTACAGATGCAGTATAATATAATTTATTACATTTATTAATTTAATCTCTTTTATAATATATAGTACATAGCAATTCTGTGATGGCTAGGCAACTGGTTCAGAGTGTACCAAGGAAAAAGGGTAATACCACTGCTAAATTGTTTAGGAACAGAAAGCAGGGAAGCCACCAGGGCATTACTGCCCTTACTAGTGTATGGGGCCCGGTGAGCAGAAGCAAAAACAGGGGGCTCTCCCCTATTTTGATTCTTTTCACCGAACCCTGGGATATAACCGCAGGCAACATCTCTGCCCTGGGAGCATTCCTGAAGCATGAAGTCATCAAAACAGAATGGCTGCACAGCTCCAGGGTAGCTCCTTCTGCCTTTTCTGGGACATGCTGTGACAGCACCTAAGCTATGACATGTATGCACTACGCACGCCAGGATACCAGTCCAGAAGTGGAGCAGCAGGGGATCATATGAGAGGTAAGTCTGAATTTTCTTTTTATAAAATAAAATGAATTACATGGGTGTGGGGGGAGCAAATGATGATAAATTGAAGGTGGGGGATAGAAAATGATGATTTATTGGGGGTGGGCGCACGGGGACAGCAAATGATGATGTACTGAGTGCCGGGGACAGCAAATTATGATGCATTGGGGGTGGGAGATAGGGGTCAGCAAATGATGTTGTATTGAACTTTGGGAACGGGGGACAGCAAATTATGATGTATTGGGGTGGGAGACAGCAAATGATGAATTGAGGGTGTGGGATGTGGGGCAGCAAATGACGTTGTATTGAGGTGGGGGAGCTAAATTAATAATGAATTGGGGTGGGTGAAAGCAAATTATGGGTTGAAGGTGGGGACAGGGGACAGCAAATGGTGAATTGAGGGTACAGGATGGGGGAAAGCAAATGATGTATTGAAGATGGGGGACGGTGGACAGCAAATGATTAATTGCGGGTGGGGGATGGGTGACAGCAAATTATGAAATGAGGGTGGGGAACGGAGGAGAGCAAACGATGAATTGAAGGTGGGAGGTGGGAAACAGCAAATGACTATGACATGAGAATGGGAGTAAGTAATAATGTATTGAGACAGGGGGATGTTGGACAGTAAATGATAATGAATTAAGGGTGGAGGAGAGCAAATGATGAATTGAGAGTGGAGGGTGGGGGACAGCAAATGATGATGAATTGATGGTTGGGCAGCAAATGCTGATCCTTCCCGACCTGTGACACAGCGTATGCGTCATGAAAGTCGGTGCCAATCCGACCTGTGACGCATATGCTGTGTCACAGAATGATCGCGTTCCTGCAGGCCGGGTGAAAGGGTTAACTCCAATTTCACCCGACCTACAGGAACAGGGGGAGTGGTACTTCAGCCCAGGGGGGTGGCTTCGCCCCCCCGTGGCTACGATCGCTCTGATTGGCTGTTGAAAGTGAAACAGCCAATCAGAGCAATCTGTAATATTTCACCTATGAAAATTGGTGAAATATTACAATCCAGCCATGGCCGATGCTGCAATAGCATCGGCCATGGCTGGAGACCCCGATCTGGCCCCCCCACCGACTGACGGCGGCGATCTGCAGCCGCAGTCAGTGTTCCCTACCCCTCTGTCCTGTCCTAAGCGCCTTCCTCTCCCCTCCGCCCCTCCCCCGTCCTCCCCTCCGCCCCCCCGCTGTCCGATCGCACCCCCCCATACTTACCTAGTCCCTGTGTCCCTCCCGGTGTCCTCGGTCTTCTCGCATGGGCGCCGCCATCTTGGAAAATGGCGGGCGCATGCGCAGTGCGCCCGCCGAATCTGCCGGCTGGCAGATTCGTTCCCTGTACATTTTGAACCTATCACAGCGATCACAATAAAAAAAAGTAAATAAACCCTCCCCTTTATCACCCCCATAGGTAGGGACAATAATAAAATACAGAAAATATATTTATTTTTGTTTTTCCGTTAGGGTTAGGGGTAGGGGTAGGGTTATGGGTAGGGTTAGGGTTAGGGGTAGGGTTAGGGGTAGGGTTAGGGTTGCACTTAGGGTTAGGGTTGCACTTAGGGATAGGGTTGAACTAGGGTTAGGTGTTATGTTGGGCTGGTGGTTAGGAGCACTAGAAATGACCAGATGAGCAAACTAGCAGTACAGGACGAGCTCTGGGAAGTGGGAGCTCTGCTGAGCGCAAGCCCTAATCCTATCACAACAACTAGAAATAGCCGTGGAGCGTTCCTGACTCTGCCTAGACGCCTCTTCACAGCCTAAGAGCTAACTACCCCTAAAGATAGAAAATACAGCCTACCTTGCCTCAGAGAAATTCCCCAAAGAAATAGGCAGCCCCCACATATATTGACTGTGAGTTAAGATGGAAGTCACAAACACAGGAATTAAATAGGTTTCAGCATAGGAGGCCAGACTGAACTAAACAGACTGAGGATAGAAAAGGTATCTTTGCGGTCAGCATAAAAAACTAACAAAAAACCACGCAGAGTGTGCAAAAGAAACCACCGCACCGACTCACGGCGCGGTGGTGCCACTCTGCATCCCAGAGCTTCCAGCTAACAAGATTAAATATAATAGCAAGCTGGACAAAAACACAGTGGTAACAAATAAGCTAGCAGAGACTTAGCTTTTGCTGAAGTAGACAGGTCATCTGAAAGATCCAAGAGAACTGAACCAGTACTAGGACGTTGACAGCTGGCATCAAGTAACGATCTGAGTGGAGTTAAATAGAGCAGCCAGCCAAGACCTGAACGAGATCAGCTGGAGAAGGAATCTCAGAACCAGCAGCTCCACTCACAGCCACCAGAGGGAGTCCATGAACAGAACTCGCCGAAGTACCACTCACAACCACAGGAGGGAGCCCGAGAAAAGAATTCACAACAGTTAGGGTTGCACTTAGGGTTGCACTTAGATCTAGGGTTGCACTTAGGGCTAGGGTTGTACTTAGAGCTAGGGTTGCACTTAGGGCTAGGGTTGCACTTAGGGTTACACTTAGGGTTAGGGTTGCACTTAGGGTTAGGGTTGCACTTAGGGCTAGAGTTGCACTTAGGGTTGCACTTATGGTTGCACTTAGGGCTAGGGTTGCACTTAGGGCTAGGGTTGCACTTAGGGCTAGGGTTGCACTTAGGGCTAGGGCTAGAATTAGGGTTAGGGTTAGAATTAGGGTTAGAATTAGGGTTAGGGTTAGAATTAGGGTTAGGGTTGCAATTAGGGTTAGGGTTACAATTAGGGTTAGAATTAGGGCTAGGGTTGGAATTAGGGTTAGAATTAGGCTATGTGCACACGGTGCAGATTTGGCTGTGGATCCGCAGCGGATTGGTTGCTGCGGATTCGTAGCAGTTTTCCATCACGTTTACAGTACCACGTAAACCTATGGAAAACCAAATCCGCTGTGCCCATGGTGAGGAAAATACAGCACGGAAACGCTGCGTTGTATTTTCCGCAGCATGTCAATTTTACACCTGCTCCATAATAGGAATCCGCAGGTGAAATCCACACAAATAACACTGGAAATCCACAGTAAATACACAGGTAAAGCGCAGTGCATTTTACCTGCAGATTTTTCAAAAACGGTGCGGAAAAATCCGCACACAAATCCGCAACGTGGGCACATAGCCTTAGGGTTAGGGTTGGAATTAGGGTTAAGACTAGGTTTAGGGGTGTGTTGCGGTTAGGGTTGGGATTAGGGTTAGGGGTGTGTTGGGGTTAGTGTTGGAGTTAGAATTGAGGGGTTTCCACTGTTTAGGCACATCAGGGGGTCTCCAAATGTGACATGGCGCCACCATTGATTCCAGCCAATCTTGCGTTGAAAAAGTCAAATGGTGCTCTCTCCCTTTCGAGCCCCGATGTGTGCCCAAACAGTGGTTTACCCCCACATATGGGGTACCAGCGTACTCAGGAGAAACTGGACAACAACTTTTGGGGTCCAATTTCTCCTGTAACCCATGGGAAAATAAAAAATTGCGGGCTAAAATTTATTTTGGAGGAAAGAAAAATGATTTTTTATTTTCACGGCTCTGCGTTATAAACATCTGTGAAGCACTTTGGGGTTCAAAGTGCTCACCACACATCTAGATAAGTTCCTTTGGGGGTTTAGTTTCTAAAATGGGGTCAATTGTGGGGGGTTTCTACTGTTTAGGCACATTAGGGGCTCTGCAAACGCAATGTGATGCCCGCAGAGCATTCCATCAAAGCCTGCATTTCAAAACGTCACTACTTCACTTCCGAGTCCCGACTTGTGCCCAAACAGTGGTTTACCCCCACATATGGGGTATCAGCGTACTCAGGAGAAACTGGAAAACAACTTTTGGGGTCAAGTTTCTCCTGTTACCCTTGGGAAAATAAAAAATTGTGGGCTAAAAAATCATTTTTGAGAAAAGAAAAATTATTTTTTATTTTCATGGCTCTGCGTTATAAACTTCTGTGAAGCACTTTGAGGTTCAAAGTGCTCACCACACATCTAGATTATTTTCTTGGGAGGTCTAGTTTCCAAAATGCAGTCACTTGTGGGGGAGCTCCAATGTTTAGGCACACAGGGGCTCTCCAAACGTTCCATGGTGTCCGCTAATGATTGGAGCTAATTTTCCATTCAAAAAGCCAAATGGCGTGCCTTCCCTTCCGGGCCCTGCCGTGCGCCCAAACAGTGGTTTACTCCCACATATGGGGTATCAGCGTACTCAGGACAAACTGGACAACAAAATTTGGGGTCCAATTTCTCCTGTTACCCTTGGGAAAATAAAAAATTCCGGGCTAAAAAATCATTTTTGAGGAAAGAAAAATTATTTTTTATTTTCATGGCTCTGCGTTCTAAACTTCTGTGAAGCACCTAGGGTTTTAAAGTGCTCACTATGCATCTAGATAAGTTCCTTGGGGGATCTAGTTTCCAAAATGGGGTCACTTGTGGGGGAGCTCCAATGTTTAGGCACACAGGGGCTCTCCAAACGCGACATGGTGTCCGCTAACGATGGAGATAATTTTTCATTCAAAAACTCAAATGGCGCTCCTTCCCTTCCGAGCCTTACCATGTGCCCAAACAGTGGTTTACCCCCACATATTAGGTATCGGTGTGTTCAGGAGAAATTTCCCAACAAATTTTAGGATCAATTTTATCCTGTTGCCCATGTGAAAATGAAAAAATTGAGGCTAAAAGAATTTTTTTGTGAACAAAAAGTACTTTTTCATTTCTACTGATCAATTTGTGAAGCACCTGGGGGTTTAAAGTGCTCACTATGCATCTAAATAAGTTCCTTGGGGTGTCTAGTTTCCAAAATGGGGTCACTTGTGGGGGAGCTCCAATGTTTAGGCACACGGGGGCTCTCCAAACGCGACATGGTGTCTGCTAAAGATTGGAGCCAAATTTTCATTCAAAAAGTCAAATGGCGCTCCTTCCCTTCCGAGCCCTGCCGTGCACCCAAACAGTGGTTTACCCCCACATATGAGGTATCAGCATACTCAGGACAAATTGACAACAACTTTCGTGGTCCAGTTTCTCCTTTTACCCTTGGGAAAATAAAAAAATTGTTGCTAAAAGATCATTTTTGTGACTAAAAAGTTAAATGTTCATTTTTTCCTTCCATGTTGCTTCTGCTGCTGCGAAACACCTGAAGGGTTAGCAAACTTCTTGAATGTGGTTTTGAGCACCTTGAGGGGTGTAGTTTTTAGAATGGTGTCATTTTTGGGTATTTACAGCCATATAGAACCCTCAAACTGACTTCAAATGTGAGGTGGTCCCTAAAAAAAATGGTTTTGTAAATTTTGTTGTAAAAATGAGAAATCCCTGGTCAAATTTTAACCCTTATAACTTCCTAGCAAAAAAAAAAATTGTGTTTCCAAAATTGTGCTGATGTAAAGTAGACATGTGGGAAATGTTAGTTATTAACTAT
Organism: Ranitomeya variabilis; assembly: GCF_051348905.1. NCBI lineage: Eukaryota > Metazoa > Chordata > Amphibia > Anura > Dendrobatidae > Ranitomeya > Ranitomeya variabilis. The sequence continues at coordinate 518,824,668 of NC_135236.1, read as the reverse complement.
TTTGTGTCACATAACTCTCTGATTTAACAGAATAAAAATTCAAAATGTGAAAATAGCGAAATTTTCAAAATTTTCGCCAAATTTCTGTTTTTTTCACAAATAAACGCAGAAATTATCAACCTAAATTTACCTCTACCATGAAGCCCAATATGTCACGAAAAAACAATCTCAGAATCGCTAGTATCCGTTGAAGCGTTCCTGAGTTATTACCTCATAAAGGGACACTGGTCAGAATTGCAAAATATGGCCAGGTCATTAAGGTCAAAATAGGCTGGGTCATGAAGGGGTTAAAGGTGGGGACAAGGGACAGCAAATGTTCAAGTGTTGAGGATGTGGAACAGCAAATGATGATGCATTGAAGGTGGGGGGTGTTTGACAGCAAATGATATTGTATTGAGGGTGTGGGCTGAGGGACAGCAAATGGTATATTGAGGTGGGGGGAGTGCAAATAATGATTAATTGAAGGAGGAGGTGGCGAACAGCAAATGATGAGGACTGGAGCATGGGAGTAGAGCAAATAATGTTGAATTGAGGGTGCGGGACAGTAAATGATGATGAACTGAGGTTGAGGCATAGAAAATGATGATTATTTGATCGTGGGGGATAGAAAATGAAGATGTATTGAGGGTGAGGGACAGGGACAGCAAATGATGATGTATTGTGGGTGGGGAGCAACAAATGATGATGTATTGAAGGTGAGGGACAGCAAATGATACTATATTGAGGGTGTGGGACGAGGGACAGCAAATGATGATGAGTTGAGGTGGGGGAGCACAAATAATAATTAATAAAGGGTGCGGGAGAGCAAATGATGAATTGATGGTGGGGGCAGCAAATGATGAACTGATGGTGGGGGACAGAAATGATGAATTGAGGGTGGGGGACAGGGGAAAGTAAATGCTGAACTGAGGGTGGGCAGCAAATGAAGGATTTAGGGTGTGAGACAGGGGAAAACAAATGATGAACTGAAGGCGGGGACTGGGACAGCAAAGGATGCATTGAGGGTGGGGGAGAGGAGTAGGAAATTACGTATTGAAGGTGGGTAAGGAGGACAGAAAATTAAATGATGTATTGAAGGTGGTGGGTGGAGAAAACAAATGTTGAAATGAAGTTGATGATGACTTGAGCGTGGGGTGACAGCAAATGATGACGTATTGAAGATGGGGGACAGCAAATGGTGATGTATTTATGGTGTGGGACGAAAGGCAGCAAATGATGTAGATTGAGGTGGGGGAGCTCAAATAATGATGAATTGGGGCGGGTGAGAGCAAATTATGAATTGAAGGTGGTGGACGGAGGACAGCAAATGATGAATTGAGGGTGCAGGACAGGGTAAAGCAAAGGATGTATTGAAGATGGGGGGTGGGGGACAGCAAGTGATGCACTTAGGGTAGGGGAGAGGGGTAGGAAATTATGTATTGAGTTTGGGGAAGGGGACAGCAAATGAAATGATGGAGGTTGGGGGAGCTCAAATAATGATGAATTGGGGGTGGGTGAGAGCAAATTATGAATTGAAGGTGGTGGACGGGGGACAGCAAATGATGAATTGAGGGTGGGGGCAGCAAATGATGAATTGAGGGTGGGGGATGATGTAAAAGAAATGATGTATTAAAGATGGGGGCTGGGGACAGCAAATGATGTACTGATGTTAGGGGACAGCAAATGATGAATTGAGGGTGGGAAACAGCAAATTATGAATTACTGGTGGAGAACGAGGGACAGCAAATAATGTACTGAAGGTGATGGATGGGGAGAGCAAATTATAAATTAAGAGTGAGGATGAGGAAAGAAAATGATTAATAGAAGGTGGTGGACGGGGACAGCAAATTATGTATTGAAGGTGGGGAAGGAGGACAGCAATATATGCATTGATTGTGGGTGGTGGGGAAAAACAAATGATGACTTGAGAGTGGGGAAGAGCAAATAATTTTGAATTAAGGGTGGGGGGGAGTAAATGATGATTAAATGAGCGGGAAAGGCTGGCGCGGATGCCAACAGGTGAGAATATAATGTTTTTGGTTTTTTTAATTATTTTTAACATTATATCTTTTTACTATTGATGCTGCATAGGCAGCATTAATAGTAAAAAGTGAAGAGGTGTTTAAATCCCGCCCCAATATCGCTGATTGGTCACGGCCGGCCGGGCGCGACCAATCAGTGACGTGGGATTTCCGTTACAGACGGAAGTTACAGACAAACAGACAGAAGTGGACCTAAGGCAATCATATATATATAGATAAACTCTGGAGGCAGAGTTATCTTCCAGGCAACATCCTCCCCATAGCCTAGAAGAGATCATTTACAGATGAGAAAAACATGGATTTCTCTAGAATAAGACATCTGATCACAGATATCAAGGTATCATTTTATTCAGCTTCCTATGACCTACATGCCCATATAGGTAAGCTTCCTATGACTTACATGACCTATATGCTTAGGAGGGATGATCCTACTGAGAGATTTCCTTTAAATAGACTGGAACACAATACTGGGTAATGGTAAGAGACCATACTACGAGTCAATAGTGTCTTGACAGGGTAAACGCTAATGGGCCATAGCATGTAATAAATCAGCATAGTGTTTTGGGATATCATCAGTAGAATATGTTTGGATCATTATCATAAATTAGATTGTTATAAAACCTTTATATTATAAATTGAATCTTACAGTAAACCATAAAATCCTTCACGTTTCTGGAATTTCTGCTAATCCCTCACTCAAAGAATAATTCATTATAATCAGTAGAGAGCAATGTCAGATTAACAAATCTTTGATTTCAAAGTATGTTTGAAACTAAAGTAAAGTATGACCGTCTGGGTTGTAATCTCTGAGGTCATGTGCAGTTCATTACATTCTCCTGTTTTCCTCTTCGTCTTTTGTGATTTTAATTTTAAACCATTTTCAAAATCACTCGCTATTGAAGCTGCAGTTATTCAAAGAGAGCTCTATATAAATTAACATGTATTGTATATAACAGGGAAATTATTAAAAGGCTTTTTACATTATATATCAGTTGCTTGACCATTGCCTCTTTTTACACTCCCTTAAATATACATGTTCCCTTTAGCTAGGTGTACCTTTCTACATGAATGTGAGAATTAGTTTTTTTTTCTCACTTATGAAGCTGTTTGATTCCTCCTCAGCGCTTTACAGACATTATCATTACTGTCACAATTTGAACTCATAGTCTAAATTCCTTATCACTATGTGCTAACCACTGAGACACCACATCATTGCCAATTTCCCCACAATGATAGTTGTAGAGGAACTATTGGGCTGCCCCCATAGACATTGTTTCAGGTTTATAAAAAATGTCTTAAATGTAGAAAGCATGTGTCACAAATAGAAGCTGCATTGTTGATTTAGAATTAGTGTTGAGCGATACCTTCCGATACTCAAAGGTATCAGTATCGGATGGGATCGGCCGATATCCAAAAAATATCGGATATCGCCGATACCGATACCCGATACCAATGCAAGTCAATGGGACACAAGTATCGGAAGCTATCCTGGATGGTTCCCAGGGTCTGAAGGAGAGGAAACTCTCCTTCAGGCCCTGGGATCCATATTCATGTAAAAAATAAAGAATTAAAATAAAAAATATGGATATACTCACCCCTCCGGCGGCCCCTGGACCTTAGCGATGTAACCGGCAGCCTCCGTTCCTAAGAATTAGGAGTGAAGGACCTTCGATGACGTCGCGGCTTGTGATTGGTCGCGTGACCGCTCATGTGACCGCTCACGTGACCAATCACAAGCCGCGACGTCATCGCAGGTCCTAAACTCACTGCATTCTTAGGAACGGAGGCTGCCGGTTACATCGCTAAGGTCCAGGGGCCGCCGGAGGGGTGAGTATATCCATATTTTTTATTTTAATTCTTTATTTTTTACATGAATATGGATCCCAGGGCCTGAAGGAGAGTCTCCTCTCCTCCAGACCCTGGGAACCATACACTGGGAACTTCCGATTCCGATTTCCGATATCACAAAAATATCGGAACTCGGTATCGGAATTCCGATACAGCAAATATCAGCCGATACCCGATACTTGCGGTATCGGAATGCTCAACACTATTTAGAATCATCCTGCAACTATAGGGGTTAAAATGGGTATAGTGGACAGGGAGTGGTGGCTCAGCCCCAGGGGATGCTGGGAAAGTTGTAATTGTATCCGGGACATCCAAGAGTAAGATGTGTGTCAGAATCTCCTGTCAGACTGAAATCAATTGTATAGCCCAGTTCTTCCTGGGAAGCGATTTCTGTAATTATAGAAGCAGTCAGGACAGCAAGGAGCATCTTTATTACCTCAATATAGAAGTGAGAAAGCTACAGCACCGGACTAATCCCACTCTCCCCGCCTCACTGCATGAACAAGGTACAATTCTGCTTAGGTTAAGACACTGTGTGTGAAGAGAAGTTATTATCTGTGAAGAGACTTTCATATATACTGATGAAGCATTACATAAAGAGAAGTGACTTCTGTGTGATGAAAAGAAGCTTGAATAAAACCCCTGTGATCAACTCCAGCTCAGAACTGTGTCATAACTGCATGTCTGTCAACCATTACCTCCCTCCTTCTGTGAAGAATTATAATCAATGGTCACCCTGAGTAAGATTTACCCAGTATTCCAAAAAAACTCATGTTTCCTTTGTATCGCCTTCATATACTGAGTGGCGTACATGCAACAATTGTGGCGCGAACATGGAATCCTGATAGGTAATTGGAGAACTCCGAGCTATGTTGACAGAAGTGAAGAAGTTGATTCGCACCAAGCCAGAGCCCAGACCATTTAGACTCTGTAGTGGCTTCCAAAATAGAAGATATCCTGCTTATGAGGCTTGCCGGACATCAAATCAGAGTGCTGTCTGTGTCCATTGTCTAAGGTGTGGTGAAGAAGGACATTATGCCAACGAATGTCAAGTGTCACCATTCCTGGGTTTAAAAGGCAGAAGGTTGCTAGTGCAGAGCAACTGGTAAACACAACACAGATGAAGCCCCAGAAACAAACACAAACACCACCAACCCTCAAAACAGCTTTTGAGATGAAACGGCTGCATAGGCGCTATCACCCAGTACGTGACCATCTTCAACAGTTGCAACAGAGACTGGGGCATCAGCAACTTAATGCCCAGTGCAGAAGTCAGACTATGCATTCCTGGGAACAAGAGCAATCCTTGGTCAGTAAGGATAGCCTCATCAACCTAATCGGTGAAAGGTGCTTCATACAGTGCAAGTTAGATGGACTCCTGGTGACAGCGCTCTGAGACACAGGTGCTCAATTAAGCCTCCTAAATGAAGAATCGAGAAAGTGTAGTTTACCGCATACCTGCCTTCTTAGACTAAAAGAACTCTTAGGACCTGTGGAACTCCATGGCAAAGCTATCAATCAGACCGAACTTTCTTTCATAGGCTATGTGGAAGTGACCATTGAGTTATTGGCACCTTTTCTTGTCACCTGTGATAAGAATGTGGCCAAAGAAACTATCCTGGGCTACAACTTGATCAGTGAGGTTATTGTAACACCCCAGGTAACTGGTTGTTACAGTGATGTTGCTTTCCCTTCGGGGAGGGTAATATAATGCTCAGAGGCAATGAAGTTCTCTTCAGCAGGTAAGGCACCCACATGCAACATATCCCAAATCCAGGCCAGGAGGGGGAGCTCAGGACCCGGATTAAGGGGAGCTTCCCTAAGCTATATGTATCCTGACCCGGAGGAAGAGCGAGTGAGTCTCCAGGAGGGAGAGCTAGAGGAAGGACGTCTGTAACAGACGGAGAGGCCTGGCAGCCACGAGGGAGCTGCAGCCTCTGGAAGAGTGAGAACCTGAAGGGTTGTTGTATGTGGTTGAGCTACAGAAGAAAGGAGCAGAGGAGAGAGGAAATGGCTCAGAGGGGAACAGCAGAAGGACACCCTCAGAGCCAGAGAGCAGTAGCCGGGTACAGGAAGCCTGAGGCTTTTGTGGGACTCGAAGACACAGAGCAGAACTGGAGGGCCGAGAACTGTATGTAATTGGCCCACACCATACCTGAGATGCAGCAGCACCTGAAGAGCCCGGGGCATGATAGAGTCCCTGTAAAAAGGCTCAAGCTGCCCGTCATGCAGGTACCTGTCTCAGGACAGGGGGAATAGAGGACTCTGCAGAAAGCTTCAGGCAGCAGGGACTTCATATACAGCAAGCACTAATTGAAAAGGTTCACAGACCTCAACTGGGAAGGAGATTCTCCCATTGCCTCTGAGCCGGCCGGACCACCACCACCCGTGCCTGGTAGCCTGGACTGTGGCCTGCCAACTACAGTAAACCAGGTAAAGACTTACAACTTGTGTCCTTTACTTATTGCCCAGCATACATCATCATCGCTTTACATCTTAGGACCTCTGGGGACCCCGCTTCACCTGTGGGAAGCGTTACCATCATTGCTGCCACAACATCCCCCAGAGGACCCCTTTAATGCAGCGTTGGTTACACTATTGACCGAACACCACAGGTGGCGTCACGACAGACTTTACCACAATTAAAAGACCGTTCCCCCTTAATTGGACGCCCAGGGCCACGGACCGGGTCGCAGCCACCGTGACATCCCCTTTAAGACCGGACCCGGTACCGAGTACCCCACTGCCCAGGTGGGGCGCTCCATTATCTGGAAGTGCAAATCAGGGACACTCGTCGTGGAGGTGGTACACACATCTCTGGCCATACCCAAAGTCTTGGCGGAAAACATGAGTCGTGGGATAAGTGAAGCACAGAACACCTCACTGCATGAGCAAGGTGCAGTTCTGCTTAGGTAAGATACTGTGTGTGAAGACAAGTTATCTGTGAAGAGAATTTATCTGTGAAGAGACTTTCATATGTGTTGATGAAGCATTACATGAAGAGAAGTGATTCTGTGTGATGAAAAGAAGCTTGAAAAAAACACCAGTGATCAACTCCAGCTCAGAACTGTGTCATAGCTGTGTGCCTGTAAACTGTTACCTCTGCTGTGAAGAATTATAAGTAATGGTCACCCTGAGTAAGTAAATCGCAGTCGCTCATGCTGGATGGTAAATTTAGTGCATATTTAGACACCTTTGCCTAATTTTACACTGTGCTGCCTTCTGGTTGGCTCCTTTGGACTATTTTGGCGCATTTTAAAGAGGATTTTTCCCTTGCCATTAATATGTAACTGTTTTATCTGTTCTAAATGATCCTGTTCTCTTAAATTTGGAATCTTTTTTTCTTTACTTTGTCTGTTCATAAAGAATTTCCCACACTTTCTTTTATGGAAATGTTGTCTTGTTAGGCAAGGGCTCATGATCCTTACAGAGATTCCCAAAAAGAAGAATTATGGATTATACCCCCTTGGCTCACAAGACTAAATTTACATGCAATGAAGTGGGATCCATACAGTGGCTTGTGAAAGTATTCACCCCCTTGGCTTTTAACCTATTTTGTTATATTTACCTATTTTGTTATATTACAACCAGTGTTTAATTTTTTTTGCAATCCCATTTGTGTGTGATGCATCAGCACATAAACATAAACAAGAAAGTAGTATGCATAGACAGTTTGGGATCACCTAACACATTTTATTACACAACATAGGAACACTTAAAGACAAAGTTAAAAACATAAAAAAAAACAAAACAAAAGGCTGTAAACATTCTAGTAAAGGTGTGCAAAAATATAGCAATCAATTTTCCTCATCTGCCCCACAATAAGTACCGTCAGTATGAATGAGAGTGATATACTGCCATTTAAAATTAATTATAGCAAATGTGACGTCATTATTAATATACCACTACAGAAAAACAAATTCTGAATAACAACTTATATGACTAAACACCATGGTAACTCATAATATGACAAAAATCTGTACCATAGGTGAAAAGGACCAACAAGACCTATCATCACGATAAGCACATAACGCGGAAAGAAAAAAGATGACAAATGGTCACACACAATAAATAGAAATACTATAAACTTTATTAATAGCATACCACAATATTAAAACCAGGTGAAAGGAGGGAAGGTAGTAACAGCACAAAAACCTCTGTTATAGAGTTAACAGGAAGGGTGCCACCAGGAATACCAGTCCTACAGGCTTATACATTATCAGAGTAAAAAAAAAATAAGCAAAAATAGGAAACAAATAGTAAAAAACTAAATAAACAAAAATAATAATTTGATCCTACTGCAGTCAGGAATACCAAGCCAAATAACAACAGTTCACATATAAGATAGGTAAATACAAGAACCGCTATAGTGCTAACCTAATTGAAGTCCCATAGCCTATCAAACAAACATAGTAGATATTATTGGAGCAAGGTACCCACCGCACAGAGGACTGTAGTACTGGAGGCACGCTTCCACCCCAACGCGCGTTTCGGCGATCACACCTTCATCAGGGGGCAAAGACAGTGAGTGCACATGGGTTTAAAAAGCTCCCGGACCGGAAATGAGCGGGTGCAACGACCAAAATAGTCCGTACGGCAACAGGAAAGAAAGAAACAGTGACCGCATATACCGGAAGTATAGGGGCGTGGCTATCAAAGTGATTACGCAGTACCGTGGAAACCATGACGCAGAAGCGTCAAAAAGAAAACGCTGTAACATGGCAAATCAAAACGCAGCAGCGTCAGGAAAAGAACGTAACTCCGTGGAAACCACAACGCTAAATAGTTGCGAAATTTCATGAACACCATAGCGCCGGCGACGTCCAATGGGGGCCAAAGGGAGCCGGAGACCACTGGGGCCCCAAGTGATCCGTAGCATCCAAAGGCCACCACAAGAACGCACCGGCGTATAGGATTCACTAAAGCAGCACCCAAAGATGTAATAATTACTGCTAGATGGAATCACTACAATCACTAAGAATGGCCCCATTCAATTGTACATAGACATAAACATAGAATATAAGAACATAAAATAAAGGGACAAATACCAATAGATACCTATGACACCGACCACAAACTATATATTACTTAATCACCTCTAATCCTACAGAAATACAAGGAGCTCATCCCACAGTTAATGAGAGATTAATACAACGAATTTAACATACAATCTATACATTGCAAATGCAATAAAAGTGATAACAATCACATATATAGATAGCAATAATAGATATAGAGAAAGCATATATATATATACAAAACTGTGGTTGTAATAACTGTGGCCTTAGTCAATTGCTCATTTCTGCCTTCTAAATCCTTTTCTTTCTTTTTTCTTCTTTTTAACTCTTTTTTTCTTTTTTTTCCCAATTTTTCTTTTTTTCTTTTTTTCTTTCCTTTTTTTCTTTTTTTCTCATAGAACAAAAATCTGGGATATGCCGCAGGGTACTACCAGGTCAACATGTGCTAAAAACAACGAAGTAAGTAAAAAACAAGATTAAAAACAAAGAACTAACAGCGTAAACGTGCAGATACTACCAGCAGGACCGATAACAGCATATACACTTGGAAGAGGAGCAGTTGTATTAATGCCAATCTTACAAAAAGGGAGCATAGCTAATATTGTCATTAAGGCCAGTCGGCTGAACCGTGCCCAGAGTCCATATCCATCTTGACTCGACGCGGGCCAGCCTCTGAAAGGTACCACCCCCACGGATCCCTACTTCAAGTAAATCAATCCCTCTAGCCCTGAGAAGATCAGGGTTACAGTCATGAAAGGTCTTGAAGTGGCGTGGTATTGTTTTGAGGGTGGATGTGTCTTCCACAGTAGCCGCTGCGCCGATGCCCAATACATGTTCCCGGATACGTGTTTTAAGTTGGCGGGTGGTCATACCTACGTACATTTTGTCACAAGGACATGTGACAACATAGATCACATTGGTACTAGTACAGGTAATTTTTTTCTTTATTTTAAATTCGCGTGATCTATCCCAGTTGGCAAATACGCCAATTCTCTCAATGTTTGGGCATGCGACACAGCGGCCACACGGAACACACCCCACCCGAACCGCCATACTATCAAGAAATGTGGTAATCCTCTCACCAGTATAATGGCTATGCACCAGGGTATCTCTGAGATTCCTGGACCGTCTGACTGCAATCCCAGCCCTCTCAGGGAGATATCGTGCAATAACAGGGTCAGCCCTCAATACATGCCATGATTTTTGTAATATATTTTTCATCATCGGAAATTGGGAGTGGTACCTAGTAACAAATCTGACAATATCGTGCTCTTGTTTAGCATTGCTCTTATATAGTAGTGAATCCCTCGAGGAGTATTTCGCTCTATTGAACGCTTTTTTGATACTGCGTTTACTGTGGCCTCTGGACACTAATCTGTTTTTTAAATCTTCAGCCTGCTCACAGAAGTCCGTCTCAGTAGAACAAAGTCTACGCAGACGGAGGAATTGCCCCGTGGGAACTGATTGAATGACATGATCCGGGTGTGAGGAGGAGGCGTGCAACAAGAGATTGGTAGAGGTAGGTTTCCTGTAAATCACTGTCTGCAGGTCACCACGAGCATCCCGTTTAGTCATGACATCTAGAAACTCGATGGCATTGCCATCGAATTTGTATGTCAATTTAATATTACTGGTGTTATCATTAAGGGATGTCATGAATTCCTGCAGGCTGATAGAAGAACCCCGCCAGATCATAAAAATGTCATCAATGTACCGTGTCCACAGAAGGACACGGCACATTGACTCCGGATGATCTGGCAGGGAGAGGCCCCTCTCCCACAGCCCCAAGAACAGATTGGCGTAAGCAGGGGCAAAGGGGGCACCCATTGCTGTTCCTTGGAGCTGCAGGAAGAAGGACCCCTTAAAAACAAAAAAATTGTGAGTTAAAGAAAATTCCAGGAGATCACAAATAAGTTTTATGATTTCAATTGAGGAGTTGGATGCATCTAAGAAAAACTTGACCGCTCGAAGGCCATCGGAGTGTCGAATACTGGTGTACAACGACTCGACGTCGGCTGTAACTAACAATTCCTCATCCCCGAGACTGACCCCATCCATAAGTCTCAGGAATTCACCCGTATCCTTAAGATACGACGGAAGACTTATAACCAATGGCTGCAACTTAGAGTCGATCCATTGATTTACCTTCTCGAGGTAATTGCCTCTGCCAGATATTATAGGACGCCCAGGGGGCGTCTTTGTGTCCTTGTGTATCTTGGGGAGAAGATAGAATGTCGGAATTGTAGAGTCACTTGTCAATAATGCTGATGCTAATTCATTAGTGATGGTACCCGCATCTCTAGCCTGTTTAACAATATCAACAAGTTGTTTAGAGAAGGCGGACAAGGGGTTAAACGTGAGTTTTTTGTAACAAACTTTGTTGTTTAACTGGCGATAGGCCTCCTTCTCATACATTGAGTTCGGCCAAACCACCACGTTACCCCCCTTGTCCGCCGGCTTAAACACAACATCCCCAAGACCTTGAAGGACACGAAGACGCCCCCTCTCCTCAAATGTTAAATTATCTTTATAGATGTGTTTGGGGATTCCCTGAAAATCTTTGGTAACCATTTGTACAAACAAATCTACATTTGGACATGAAGACAGGGGAGGAAATTTTTTGGATCTAGAACGAATGGAGGTTGGGATCATACCTCCTTCAGGGGTGTCGTGTTCGACTGCCAATTCTTCCAAAGTACGAAGGGCTATCTGTTCTTCCTCTGTGGGGAAGAGTGCAGCCAGATTACCATCAAAAAAATATTTTTTGAAAATTAATGATCTGGCAAAGAGGTGAAGATCTTTTACAGCCTCAAACACATCAAAGGGTGCTGCAGGTGAAAAAGATAGACCCTTCTCTAGTAGTTCTAAATCAGTATCAGTAAAGTCATGTGAGCTAAGGTTAATTACCTTGTTGTTATATTTACGGGGCTCGGTGGAGGAATCATCTCGTCTGTAAGGATGAAACATAAAATCTCTCTGGTTCCGTGTAGTCATTCTTGACCGTGTGGTCACTGAAGATGTAGATCGTTCTGAAGTATCACTTACAGAAGAGATGGACGACTGAGACTGGGCCCGCCTCATCTGTCCATCGCCTTGTCTACTTTTTCTCCATAGGTACACCCTTTTACACTCATAATCATGACGATCTCTACCAATTTTAGATGACTGAGTGTCTTGGATTTTTTTAACAACATTTTCCAAGGATTTCTCAATTTGTTTATTACATAGGTCGAGTTGTTCCATAGTCCCACATAATTTCAACTCCTCCTCTGCCACCTTAATAGATGCATCCAACTGTTCAATGATTCCTTTATTGTAATCTCCCAATAACTTCATAAGTTGACCAGAACAATTATTGCACGCCTCCTCCCAACCAGCAATAAAGGCCGCATCCTCCACAGGAAAAGTCGGAATGACCCGAACTCTAAGGCCACGTGGTATCATCTTTCTATTTTGGTACCCTTCCAAGAAGCTACAGTTCCACCAAAGTTTTGTCCGTTTTATCACCATATTTTGTAGCTCCATAACTTGTTCCTCCCATCTGCGATCGGTAGCCTGCTGTGTGATGGAAACATCACCTCCGAACACCTGATCAATATGTGAGCGCCAAGCTATTTCCTTGGCTCTGAAGTCCATGCCTATAAGCAACCCTGTGCAAAACACAGCAAGAAATGAATAACAACTTATATGACTAAACACCATGGTAACTCATAATATGACAAAAATCTGTACCATAGGTGAAAAGGACCAACAAGACCTATCATCACGATAAGCACATAACGCGGAAAGAAAAAAAGTAATATATAGTTTGTGGTCGGTGTCATAGGTATCTATTGGTATTTGTCCCTTTATTTTATGTTCTTATATTCTATGTTTATGTCTATGTACAATTGAATGGGGCCATTCTTAGTGATTGTAGTGATTCCATCTAGCAGTAATTATTACATCTTTGGGTGCTGCTTTAGTGAATCCTATACGCCGGTGCGTTCTTGTGGTGGCCTTTGGATGCTACGGATCACTTGGGGCCCCAGTGGTCTCCGGCTCCCTTTGGCCCCCATTGGACGTCGCCGGCGCTATGGTGTTCATGAAATTTCGCAACTATTTAGCGTTGTGGTTTCCACGGAGTTACGTTCTTTTCCTGACGCTGCTGCGTTTTGATTTGCCATGTTACAGCGTTTTCTTTTTGACGCTTCTGCGTCATGGTTTCCACGGTACTGCGTAATCACTTTGATAGCCACGCCCCTATACTTCCGGTATATGCGGTCACTGTTTCTTTCTTTCCTGTTGCCGTACGGACTATTTTGGTCGTTGCACCCGCTCATTTCCGGTCCGGGAGCTTTTTAAACCCATGTGCACTCACTGTCTTTGCCCCCTGATGAAGGTGTGATCGCCGAAACGCGCGTTGGGGTGGAAGCGTGCCTCCAGTACTACAGTCCTCTGTGCGGTGGGTACCTTGCTCCAATAATATCTACTATGTTTGTTTGATAGGCTATGGGACTTCAATTAGGTTAGCACTATAGCGGTTCTTGTATTTACCTATCTTATATGTGAACTGTTGTTATTTGGCTTGGTATTCCTGACTGCAGTAGGATCAAATTATTATTTTTGTTTATTTAGTTTTTTACTATTTGTTTCCTATTTTTGCTTATTTTTTTTTTACTCTGATAATGTATAAGCCTGTAGGACTGGTATTCCTGGTGGCACCCTTCCTGTTAACTCTATAACAGAGGTTTTTGTGCTGTTACTACCTTCCCTCCTTTCACCTGGTTTTAATATTGTGGTATGCTATTAATAAAGTTTATAGTATTTCTATTTATTGTGTGTGACCATTTGTCATCTTTTTTCTTTCCGCGTTATATAGAAAAACAAATTCTAAATAAACCCAAGAGTTAGGCCATGTGCACACGTTCAGTATTTTTCGCGTTTTTTTCGCGTTTTTCGCTATAAAAACGTGATAAAAACGTGAAAAAAACGCTAACATATGCCTCCCATTATTTTCAGTGTATTCCGCATTTTTTGTGCAAATGTAGCCTTTTTTTCCATGAAAAAATCGCATCGCGGAAAAAAAAGCAACATGTTCATTAAAATGCGGAATTACAGGGGATTCCGCACACCTAGGAGTGCATTGATCTGCTTACTTCCCGCACGGGGCTGTGCACACCATGCGGGAAGTAAGCAGATTATGTGCGGTTGGTACCCAGGGTGGAGGAGAGGAGACTCTCCTCCACGGACTGGGCACCATATAATTGGTCAAAAAAAAAAAGAATTAAAATAAAAAATAGTCATATACTCACCTTCGATGTCTTCCCGCCTCTCCGCTGCATGCTGCTGCTTCGGTTTCTATAGCTGGTGTGCGGTGAAGGACCTGCAATGACGTCGCGGTCTTGTGATTGGTCGAGACCGGTCATGTGACCGCTCACGTGACCGCGACGTCATGGAAGGTCCTGAACCACACCGGCATCTATAGGAACGGACGCCTGCAGGTGAGTATAACCATTTTTTTATTTTTTTTATTATTTTTAAACATTCTATCTTTTACTATAGATGCTGTATAGGCAGCATCTATAGTAAAAAGATGGTCACACTTGTCAAACGCTATGTTTGACAAGTGTGACCAACCTGTCAGTCAGTTTTCCAAGCGATGCTACAGATTGCTTGGAAAACTTTAGCATTCTGCAAGCTAATTACGCTTGCAGAATGCTAAAAAAACGCGAAAAAAAACGCAAAAAAAAAATGCGGATTTCTTGCAGAAAATTTCCGGTTTTTTTCAGGAAATTTCTGCAAGAAATCCAGACGTGTGCACATACCCTTAGGACAGTAATGATCAGTATCAAACCATGCCAAAACCCCAATATTGATCTACTGTACTGTAATAGCGGGATTTTTTAAATCTCTTTAGGTGTAATGTATCAATGATCGGTGTGAATCTATGCTAATCATTCAAGACAAGTGGTACAGTAGTTAATACTGATGAGCGAGTATGCTCGTTACTCAGGTTTTCCGAGCATGCTCGGGTGGTCTTCGAGTATCTTGAACGTGCTCATGGATTATGTTTGTCTTTGTAGCTGCATGATCTGTGGCTGCTAGACAGCCTAAATACATGTGGGGATTCCTTAACAAACAGGCAATCCATGCATGTGCTCAGGTTGTCTAACAGCTGCAAATCATGCAGCTGCAGAAACAAAAACATATTCGACTAGCAAACCCAAGATACTCAGAGAACATCCAAGAATGCTCGGAAAACATGGTGAGGAGCACACTTGCTCATCACTAGTAGTTAACAATAAACAACCATCCTCTATAAGTACGATGATGATATCAATGAAAACAATTCCGAACACAAATGCGGACCTGGGCACTGGTCAAATACCTTGGTATATAATGAGAAAGACAAGTAGTGCTGTCCTATGGATAGAGCAAAAATAAAGATGAAGATGAGCTCCATGTGTATCGCCACCTGCCAAGTGGCTTCCTCAGGGGTAGACAGGGCCGGCGTTAAGCACAGGCAGACCAGGCAGCTGCCTGGGGCCCCCGCTCCTCCAAGGGCCCCCTGCTGGTTCCACAATGGAGCTTGCTTAAAATTAAAATAGCACAAGGCAGTGCTTCACTTTGCAGAAGAGGCAGACATAAAAGTGTATCTGTCTTATCTGTTCTGCAATGCGAGCGTTTCCTGACGGCGCTGCACTGCCTCGTGTTATCTATTGTAACGTCGGCTGCAATCCCCCAGGCAGAAGCAGTCAGGCGTGTTATACTGACCTGACCTGCGCTCTGCATGTTCTCCTGTTCTTCTGCTATGGCCGTCGATCCTCACTCTGCAGCAGGCTTCAGGGTTATAATTTATACTGTGTCCTGGGCTGGCAGCTGCTGTTCAGCGGCAGGACCTTCCTATGTCACACCTGACCACTGACGTTGTCCTGACGCTGCACAGCAGCCCCTGTCAGGACACAGTACAGGAGCTGTGCTGCCACCCAGGAGTTTTCCCATATGGAGACTTCACTGCTTACTGGTGAGTTTTTTTCAACTGCACTACCACACCAGTCACACACTGGCCACACCACCTCATTTTTTTGTTTCTTTAGCATTTTGTGTGTCTTTTGTACTTGGTATTTTTCAGCAGTAAAGAAACTGCTAATAAGGCTGGGTTCACATTGCGTTAGCAGCAGCCCGTTCAGCACATACGCTAACGGGCTGCTGTTAACGCAATTGCCGACGTTACATCGCGCTAGCGCAGATAGAGGATCTGCTAGCTCTATCTGCACTAGCAGTGACGGACCCGGAAACGTTGCAGCCCGCGTCTCAGGGTCCGTCACTCAGTGACGGCACATCCCTAGCGCACGCCCATTGTGGGCGTGCGCTAGCGATGTGTCCGACATTGCAGTCAATGGTGGCGTTAACGGACTATGTTACCACCGCGTTATGCCGTGGTGTAACGTAGTCCGTCTAACGGACGCCAGGAACGCAATGTGAACCCAGCCTAATGGTTTCTTAAGAAAAAAATGCTCAAAAAGATGTCAGGGTGTCTTCTAAGCCACTGACTTGTAAAGTATAGAGCATCCTCGGAGAAGAAAACCCCTGAGGGTCTCTTGTAACCAGGGCCGGACTGGCCATCGAGCAGTTCTGGCAAATGCCAGAAGGGCCTGTGCCAGTAGCGGGCCGCTGCGTGCCGACTCACCCCCCACCAGCGTTTTGCCACCGCATTCAACTATACTGGTGTCTATGACGCCGGTACAGTTGAATACAATGATGGAGGAGAGAGCGTCCGCTGACGCTCCCTCTCCCATCATTCCCTGCTCAGCCTCTGACACTGCGGGTGTGCGCACACTCACTATGTGCCAGGCAGTGCAGCGGCAGCCTCCGAGACAGGCGCAGGGAGCAACGCGGGCACAAGGAGAGGTGAGGAGTGTGGGTTGGTTTTTTTACTGGACTGTGGGGCCATTCTCGGGGGGGAGGAGAGATGCGGGCTGTGCTGTATACTACTATGCGGGTTGTACTATATGCTATGCGGGTTGTGCTATATACTATGCGGGCTTTGCTATATACTATGCGGGTTGTGCTATAAACTATGCGGGCTTTGCTATATACTATGCAGGTTTTGCTATATACTATGCGGGTTGTGCTATATACTATGCGGGTTGTGCTATATACTATGCGGGTTGTGCTATATACTATGCGGGTTGTGCTATATACTATGCGGGTTGTGCTATATACTATGCGGGTTGTGCTATATACTATGCGGGTTGTGCTATATACTATGCGGGTTGTGCTATATACTATGCGGGTTGTGCTATATACTATGCGGGTTGTGCTATATACTATGCGGGTTGTGCTATATACTATGCGGGTTTTGCTATATACTATGCGGGTTTTGCTATATACTATGCGGGTTGTGCTATATACTATGCGGGCTTTACTATATACTATGGGGGTATATTATATTCTATGGGGGAGGCCGTATTATATACTATGTGGCTGTGTTATACACTATTGTGGAGGTTAAGTTGTAAAGCGCTGCGGAATATGTTGGCGCTATATAAATAAAATTATTATTATTATTATATTCTATGGGGGAGGCTGTGTTATATACTATGGGGGGTATATTATATTCTATGGGGAGGCTGTGTTATATACTATGGGGGGCTGCATTCTATTCTATGGGGGCTACATTATATATTATGGGGAGGTGAGCTGTATTATATTCTATAGGGGTCTGTATTAGATTTTTTGAGGGATGATTGCATTATACTCTTTGATGGGGATGCATTATATTCTGAGGGGAGGTGGGCTGCATTATATTCTATTCGGGGCCACATTATATTCTATGGGGGCTGTATTATATTTATATTCTTTGATGGGTGATTGCATTATACTCTATGAGGGTGCTGCATTAAACTATGAGGGGGGCTGCATTCTATTCTATGGGGTGGCTGCATTATACTCTGGGTTGGCTGCATTATACTCTGTGGGGTGGTGGCTGCATTATACTATATTGAGGACTATGGGGAATACGTTATACTATATGAAGAACTATGGGGTGCATTACACCATGGGAAGTGAATTGTACTACATGGAGGACTATGGCGGTGCATTATACTATATGGAGCACTATGAGGAGTGTATTATGCTATATGGAGGACTATGAGGAGTGTATTATACTATATGGAGGACTAAGTAGTGTATTTTAATATATGGAGGACTATAGGGAGTGTATTATACTATATGGAGGACTGTGGTGCACATTATAATATATGCAGGACTATGGGGTGTATTTTACTAAACAAGCAAAAAGCTGCATATTCATCGAGTGATTGGATTGTTTATGCCGAAATAGAAATCATTGTTCTCAGCAGCACATCGCCGGTGTAAACTGTAGATGTGCTGCTGATAACATGATACTGTATAGTGATCTGTTAGTGATCGTTCTGTCCCATCATTATTCCTCAGCTGGTGGAAAGAGGCCGGGAAACAAGTGTTGAACAGCTTCAGTATTGTCGATCAAACTCATTTAGCGGCCTGAGATCAGCGCATGTAAATACAACCGAAATGCTTTTGTGTGATGTGCAATATGTTAGCATTTGGGGCCCCATTTTAAACTTTGCCTAGGGCCCCACTTTGCCTAAAACCGGCCCTGGGGGTAGAATACCATCAGTCAAAAAGTGTCTGCATTATATATTTCATCAATAAATGGATAAGTGCTGCCAAATGTTCGACAGTATGCAGACTAACCAGTCTTGGATAGACACGGCATCCAGAAGTACTGGAGGCGCATGCGTCAGCAAGCAGAGTGTCATTGTCCCGGCAGAGTGTCATTCCTTCATCCACCACGTAGGCGCAAATGTATGGATGCGTTCCATCAAGTACACAGGTATAAATCTGAGAACATTTACACTGCCTTTTATTTCTCAGCATCAGATGAAAAATTCCCTAAAGTGCAGGCCCGAATGCTCCTCATATATCACAATAAGTCACTGTAGCATATAAGTGAAAGCATATGAAGTATCCAGATAATTTAGAGACATTTTAGGACACATGTTATTATTGCAATAAAGTGAGATAGACAATTATGCGCTAGCCTAAGATGGATGCAGACACAGATGATCGAAACAAATGGAAATATATATTGTTTTGTTTCCAGAGTCCGCAAGTGTGAGTATAGTATATATTACTAGCTGCTGTAATTGCCGCCAAAGGAGGCTCTACAAAGTACTGACTTCAGAGAGGTAAATAGTTATGCACACTGAAGTTTTCAGTTATCTTGTCCTATTCGTTATTTGCTTTGCGAAAAAAAAAGAAAACCAAGCGTTCTCAGTTGTAGGCATGTTCTTTACATGAACTAATGCAAACCCTACAAAAACTGTAAAATTCCAGGTTGTGAGGTAGCAATGCAAAAAAAATGCCAACGGGGGGAATACTTTTGCAATCCACTGTATCTCCAAAATGGAGAGGCACAGGAGCAAAAAAATATATCCAGATTTAGTAGAACAACAGAATATACACCATGTAAAAAAAGTACATGTTTATTACAAGTCACAGGTACTCTTAGCGTGACATCCCTTTTCCATCCACATCAAATCCTCTTGGTGAGTGAGGCATACATAAATATTATGCCACAATTCTTATTTCGTTTAGGGAGGGGTATTTCACTTTCAGGAAAGTTGGCCCAAAAATGCTCTGACAGAACTAAAATATAAAATAGTGAAAATATTCACCCTCTCCAAGTCTTCCCGCCACGGGTCGGGTCTTGGTGTTTTGGCTGCTGATTAAGAATATGACTTCAGTTCTAGCTCTAGTTTCTAAGATTCCTAATAATTAATTACAGTAGAACTCTGGCTTCAAAAAGTCACTTTTATAGCATTGTAAGCCTATGAATTGAAATATAAAATAAGTATATGCAATATTTCATTACCTAAGACACTGCTAGAGAATCAAAAGACAGACCAAAAGCTATTGCATTTGTCACACAAGTCGCATTGGGGGAATGCATTATTTTCATGGATGAATTATGTCAAAAATTAGAACCAATACAGCAAAATTAATGGGATTTTTGAATTCAGCACCCTCAAAATACACTAAATTAATTCAAAAAACCTTGGCATCTGAATTTTAATTTTTTTTTAAATTATAGATCTGTGTCATAGATCGTTTTAACGAAAGTCACCAAAATTCTTGTGGATTTTTTGAAGGTGAGCTTTAACTTTACAGGTGCAGAATTCAGTACTTCAAGTTGAGTGTGGGCAGTCAGCTGGTGAACATGACAATATCTACTAAATAACTGTCCACTGTAGGTAAAACTGGGTAGGACTTGGTGTCATTTTATATTTATGTTATGTGTGCAGATAACCAATAGTGTAAGGTGTATTTTCATTTTTTTTTACAATTCTGCATAAATATCTTTAATAAAATACAGTATATTCACGTTCAGTGCTGCCTGTGATTTGTGCTCAATTCTGCTGGCTCTTGTCTGCTGCCGGTTTCTATGTACTCATCTAACGTGTGCAACCGGAGCGGGAACGTTGGACAAAATTAGTCACCACACTACCATGGTAACGCCAATAACAGCCAAGAAACCACAGCAAAACACAGTTCTAATGATACAGCGTATAGATAAACAACTGCAAAGTACAAGGACCTCAGACAACATCATGGTACAGAATCTGGAATTTAAGGTCTTCAGGTTTGCAATAAAGCTTGGTTTGTCACTTTTTTTGCCAAAAAAATGAAGCATTTGCATTACTCGTTAATGAAGCAAGAGTGTACAGTATTTGGTAGCAATCTAAAAGCTAAAGTTCTGTGTGACAATACAAGAATCTCAAACCATTAGGAAAAATTTGGATATTATTGGTCTCACGTTTTCCAAATGTTGATCATTATTTCTATACATTTCATGTACAATCAATCTGCCTATTTTTAGGCATCTGCAGGGCATAAAGAGGATAGCTTATACTTATATACATAGTTACATAGCACGAATTAAATAAGACACAAGTCCATCAAGTTCAACCAAGAAATGAGAAACGCTAAAGGGAATGGGTATAGGTGGATCTATTACGGTAAGTATGATCCAGTCTGCCCTAAAGAGCATTTTTTCCCTCCTGATCCCAATTGTCGGTCAATTGGATCAACATTGAGAACAAAAATGTTATTTATTTACTTTGATTGAAAGATTAACATTTTCATTGTGGAGAGTGACATGTCTGGCATGCCAGTGTAAGGAGTCTTTTAAGCAATGAAATGCTCCTCTGAGAAAATAAATATGCAAATTGCCTCTTCAGAGAGTAAAGGTACCTTCACACTCAGCAACTTTACAATGAGAACGACAACGATCCGTGATGTTGCAGCGTCCTGGATAGCGATCTTGTTGTGTTTGACACACAGCAGCGATCTGGATCCCGCTGTGATATCGGATATCGCTGTGGTCGGAGCTAGAAGTCCAGAACTTTATTTGGTCGCCAGGTCGGCGTGTATCGTCATGTTTGCCAGCAAAAGCAACGATGTCAGCAATGTTTTACATGGAGCTAACGACCTGTGAGAACGATAAGTGAGTCACCGTTACATCACAGGATCGCTCCTGCATCGTTGTGGAGCTGCTGTGTTTGATGTCTCTACAGCGACCTAAACAGCGACGCTCCAGCGATCGGCTCGTTGTCTATATCGCTGTAGCGTCGCTGAGTGTGACGGTACCTTAAGAGCACTCATGTTCAACCTATTGAAAGTAGCAATCATAAAAGTCAATCTCAACCCTTTAAGGAGCCTTGCCATATGACGTAGGATAATTTGCATATATAATTTCCCATAGAAGCATTACGTGGCTCATAAGTCTCCTTACACTGGCATGTCAGACAGGTCAATCTCCACAAGGAGAAATGTTACCCCTTAGGTCCCAGTCAGAAGCCTCTCTCAGCCAAATGAGATCTCATGATTTGCGCTCATGAGAGGCAACAACCTGAAACATATGTCTTCAAATTGAGATTCTGGTTTGACTTTTATTCTGAGTCATATGACAAAGCTTGTTAAAGGTTTGATAAACATTTACTTTAATATACTGCAGTGATCTGTTTCTTTATGCGCATGTCAACAGAAAAATATCCGAAAGAGTAGCTTTGTTTCCTAGTTATTTATTATTGTAGAATTATAGAATCATAGAATGTTAGAGTTGGAAGGGACCTCCAGGGTCATTATGTCCAACCCCCTGCTCAATGTAGGAGTCGCTAAACCATCTCAGACAGATGTCTGTCCAGCCTCTGTTTCAAGACTTCCATTTAAGAACTCACCACAACTCCTGGCTGCCTGTTCCACTCATTGATCACACTCACTATCAAAAAGTTTTTTCTAATATCTAGTCTGTATCTGTATCTTCTCCCTTTCAGTTTCATTCCATTGCTCCTTTTGTGTTTCCATGCATGTGCAAATGAGAATGAAGATGATCCCTCTACACTGTACCATCACTTCAGATAGTTGTAGACAGTTATTAAGTCTCCTCTAAGCCTTCTTTTTTGCAAGCTAAACATTCCCAGATCCTTTGACCATTCCTTAGAGGACTTACTTTGTAGTCCGCTTACCATCCTGGTAGCTCTTCTCTGAACTTGCTCGAATTTTTCAATGTTTTTTTTAAAGGTACCGTCACATTAAGCGACGCTGCAGCGATATAGACAACGAGCCGATCGCTGCAGCGTCGCTGTTTAGGTCGCTAGGAGACGTCAGACACCGGCAACAGCAGAACGATGCAGGAGCGATCCAGTGACGTACTTATCGTTCTCGCTGGTTGTTCGCTCCAGTTTGCTCCATGAAGAAACATTGCAGGCATCGTTGCTTTTGCTGTCAAACACGACGATACACGCCGATCTGATGACCAAATAAAGTTCTGGACTTCTAGCTCCGACCAGCGATATCACAGCGGGATCCAGATCGCTGCTGCGTGTCAAACACAACGAGATCGCTATCCAGGTCGCTGCAACATCACGGATCGTTGTCGTTCTCGTTGGAAAGTTGTTTAGTGTGAAGGTACCTTAAGATGTGGTGCCCAGAACTGGACACAGTATTCTAGAAGAGGCCTGACCAAGGAGGATAACGACTTCATGTTATCTAGACTCTATGCTTCTCTTAATACATCCAAGAACTGTGTTTTCCTTTTTTGCTGCTGCATCACACTGTTTACTCATGTGCAGTCCGTGACCTATTAGTGAACCCGTCTTTTTCACACGTGCTGTTGCTTAGTTCTATTCCTCCATTCTGTAGATGTAATTTTCGTTTTTCTTGCCCAGATGTAGAATCTTGCATTTCTCCCTGTTAAATACCATTCTATTAGTCGCTGCCCATTGTTCAAGCTTCTCTAGATTCTTCTGAATCCTTTCTCTGTCTTCTCTAGTGTTAGCTATCCCTCCTAGGTTTGCATCCTTTGCATTATATAATGGTTTCTGTAAAAAGTAACACAAAAATGGCAATGATAAGTTAAAAGAAGACTTAGCCTGAATGATTCAAATAAATTGCGCACAATGTTAGCCTATAGAGCTTTCTACATATTCCTAAAGCAATCTTGTAGTAATCCTGCAGTATAAAAAGGGTAACTTTCAGCTTATGTAATTTATGTTTGGTAAAGCAGCAGCTGAGGATGTTGTGGGGGCAGAGAGAGGGGATCCAGCTGCAGCCAGTTGTCTTCATGTTAGGTACAGGACAATGAGACAAAATAAGGGGGTATGGGTGATCTCCTGGGACATATAAATGGTTCTTTATGTACTGCATGTTTTGGTTTTAGTTATATTATAAGACAACATCAGGTTCAAGGAAAGTAGCAAAATGGCGGGGAAAGTGCTGAGATATTATTTTTTTTAGTAATAATGGTGCCTATTCTATGTTTAATGTTCTTTTAAAGAGGAACTTGTGAGTTATCACTAACAGCAGATATCTTACTGAATAATAATCTTTTCTCTTGAAATATTATTTACTTGCAATCCTTACATCATGTTGTCCTTGATCTAAAGGAAATCAGCTCTCTAGATCAGCATTGAAAATGCTGACAGAGGGATAGCGCTGTTCTCAGAACTTAACATTCAGCTGTCCAATTCAGGAAAGCAGGGATACACGATAGCATTTCCAGTGGGGTGGTATGGCAGGCGGTCTGTAAAAGAAATATAGCTTTTTATTAATAACTAGATGGTGCCCCGATTCTATCGCATCGGGTATTCTAGAATGCACAGCCACGTAGTATATAACACAGCCCATGTAGTATATAGTACAGCCACGTAGTATATAACACAGCCCACGCAGTATATAACACAGCCCACACAGTATATAACACAGCCACGTAGTATATAGCACAGCCCACTTAGTATATAGCACAGCCGCATAGTATATAACACAGCCCACGTAGTATGTAGCATAGCCACGTAGTATATTGCACAGCCATGTAGTATATAACACAGCCCACGCAGTATATAACACAGCCCACACAGTATATAACACAGCCACATAGTACATTGCAAAGCCCATGTAGTATATAGCACAGGCACGTAGTATATAGCACAGCCCACGCAGTATATAACACAGCCACATAGTATATTACACAGGCACGTAGTTTTTTAATTATTTTTAACATTATATGTTTTTACTATTGATTCTGCATAGGCAGCATCAATAGTAAAAAGTTAAGCTGTGTTTAAATCCCGCCCCAATCTCGCTGATTGGTCACGGCCGACCGGCCGCGACCAATCAGCGACCCAGGATTTCCGTTACAGACAGACGGAAGTTAGAAACAAACGGAAGTACCCATTAGGCAATTATATATATGTATGAAAATTCAAGTGGACACTTGTTAAGTCTAGAGTTTCAATGGTCAATTTATATGAGAAACCAATCAAAAAGGAAGCACAACTTGTAATGTGTCCTTCACTCAATGGATGGATGAATCATTAAAAGGAACCTGTCACTAGATTCATGCTACCCGAACCACGGACAGCATGAGTCAGAGCCTGGATGCATGATTGCAGCCAGGTATGTTTTCCTTTGAAATGCAGCAGTCACATTGACTGGTAGCGATAACCTCGGCACTGACAAAGAGAGACAAAGATGGATTTGCTGCAAATGTGATTTATTTTGATATGGTACCAATGTAAAAACAGATATTGCTCAACATTTTTGACAAGTTTGTGGCCTTTATCAAGGACATCTGTGTGAGTAGTGGCTGGGTACATGTATATGGAGCCCGATGTGACATTGACAGGTCTCTCTCATGTATTTACATAAAAAGGACCTATCAAACAACTGGAGTGGGGTGGAGAGAAGCCGCACTAGACTAGTCAGGTCTCTCTCTAAAGCCCCTATAGGCATTTCAAGAAAACATAGCTTGAAAAGCTAGTCATGTATGTACGTGGAAGAGACCTGTTAATGCGGCGGTGGCATTTCATAGAAAACCATACCTGGCTCCAATTGTATAGCTAGGCTCTGAATAATGCTGGCCGAGGTCTGGGCAGCAAGAATTTTATAATAGGTTTCCTTTAATGGGGTGTGTTTAAATATGGTGACTGTTCACAAATAATACCTTAATATACTGCCAAAATTAAACTTTCATATATGTACCATGGTATTTCACAAAACTGAGTTCATACCTCTATACCGAGTGATCTTAGATCATTTACGGTTTTTAAGATGTAATGGTTCTTTTACTGGTGGTCTATGTTATTGGACGGGTATATGGTTACATCTTTAGGGTTCTTTACAAATTAACACTCCTTTCCTTGGTGGTCAAGGGGATTTTAGAGATAATTGTTTTTTACTTGGTAGACTTGACCACTGGCGGACACAGACAGGAAAGGGCCCATGTGCAAGGACAATATATGAGTCCTTTGCAGCACATGAAAAAATGCTAAATTGCACCTGATTTGGGCCTCTTTGTGGGTTGCATAGGTGGTATGTCCACCCCTGCTTGATAAATTTCCATGACCAAGTACCTATATCTGGTCATATGTCTCCACAGCAGCAGGTTATGATATGTTATTGTCACTTTTAGCTTCCTCCCAGCACTGATCAAACATTGTAAAGGAGGCTAGGACAAAGAGAAGATTGTTTGGCTCTGTTGCATGATCCTTTTTGTGCTTGGATGGATGTTCATTGAAGCCGCTCTCTGATGACTTCCATTCATTCTGAACTTGTGTCATCATATTCAATCAACCCAATTGACTAGTCGGCGTCTTTCAACTTCTGTCACCCAAGCATGTCATATTCATATTAATAAAATGGCTAAATACATTAAAAAGCCGATGACTCAGTGAGGGCCATAAATAATGGCTGCTTCATTTTCAATGTCATATTCCTGTTACGAGCCACTAAGCATTGCCATTATTAATGTAGAAAAAAAGGATTGCTATGTTAGATGCGGATCACAAACAGATCTGATAAAGAAATCTTCCTGATAATATCATAAATCATACATGAGAATGTGATACCATCCGGGTGCATCACCATATTTTATGCACATGATTATAATGACAGCCCTTATTTATGTTTTGTTTTATAGGAAGCGACACAACCTCTGGCGTCTTCGTCTGTGCCTATCTAGTTCTATCCAGCCGGCTATGCCAGGATTGCATAGGAAATCAACCACACATTTGCAGAGCTGGCGTCAGAGCTAAGAGGAAGATCTTGAAGCCAACAAAGCTCTGCATAGCAACAGCAAACAGCATGCTGCAAACACTCCACCCACGCTCTCCACTGTCAGCGCTTTCCTAATCTATGTGGTTCATGCTTTTAAAATTGCAGCTAAGTGTCAAAGACATAACAAGCAGAGAGATGTGCTGAAGGCTCGAAGAGAAGCGGAGAGCAAATCACAATACCGTATTTTAGAGATATAAGGCGGCTTATTCACGGCACAAGACATCAGTGCAATATTTTCCACATTTCTGTAGTCCATAAATCCAGAACATAGTTTTGCCTACATACAAGTCATTAGTGCAGCCACAATTACTTACTTTGTACAATTTTGGGCTCCAGTGTATAAGAAGAACATAACTGAACTAGAGCGCGTGCACAGAAGAGCAACCAAGATTATTAAGGGAATGGGTCAACTGCAATACCAAGACAGGTTATTACTCTTGGAGCTATTCAGTTTGCAAATGAAGGTTTAGGGGCTTAAAACAATGTACAAATGTGTGATGAAACAGTTCAAAGATCTTTTTAATGATCTTTTTACACCTAGGACTGTATCGGGGACAAGGGGGCATCATCTACGTCTAGAGGAAAGAAGGTTTAATTATAATGACAGATGCAGATTCTTTACTATAAGAGCAGTGAGACTATGGAACACTCTGCCGTATGATGTAATGATTGATTTGCTACTAAAATTCAAGAAGGGCCTGGAAACCATTCTTGAAAAATATAATATTAAAGGTTATGGGCACTTGATTCTGTGATGGAGCTAGTCTGATTGCCGTATGTGGAGTTGTAAAGGAATTTTTCCCCTAACATTAGTTAATATTAGTGTCTGCCCTTTGGATTTTGCATTTTCTGGATGAACATGTTAGGCGATAGGTTGAACTCAATGGACTTTATTCTACCTTTAACCTTAAAAACTATGAAATGATTCCAATAGTATCTGTATACAATGGGTTAATTCTGGGAATGGGTTAGAACTTACCAGTAGCTGGTTATTTTCTTCACAGATGGCTCCATTTTAACTTTGACCCTTAAGGATTGAATTTTTGTCACCGTTTACAGGTACCAGTAGACTGAAAGTCACCTATGGTTCGTTCTGCCTAACCCAAATACTCTCCGTTACACCTCTGACAGTTCAGTTTGGGTGCAGTTAGAATTTGTGCTGAACCCAATCCATGAGCAAAGTCACTAATCCTTGTCAGCTAAACAGGAGCCCCGAGAATTGCCTCTTACCTGAACACTGTCTTCTTTTGACCAGATGGCCTGACGCAACATCATCATTGCGACATGACCTGGAATTTGATATCTTCAAGACCAGCTAATAAAAAAAAACATGGATGCCATCAGATAACATGTGGTTTTCATAGCTTCCATCCAGAGGCCAGAGATACTGATATGGCTGATGGCTTGGGTCCTGCAAATCGATTTGCGCTAACTCTAGTTTCAGTGTGCTACCGCAAGCCCACCATAAGATGGTCTTAGGATTGGCCCCTTTATGGTCTGTCTGCCTACACATGTGCATTAGATGTATTAATGGAGCAGTGGGATCAGTGAGAAGTTGTGCCATCCACAAGATGACATTGCATTCCCATTGAAAAATATGTACATAAAACAAAGGTTTTAGCAATCTAAAATAAGTAAACACATGGATATAATTATATTTTAATTTTTTTTTATTAAACTAAATTTTTTGTTGATATTGTCCTCTTTAATGCCACAGAGGTTGCCAGCAGTGTATCCTGAATATAATACCAAGTATTGGAAACTTTTTTTAGATAAAAATAGGAAAAGAATGTTCACGCGAAATGATGATGGCTCCTCTAATTCTCAATGATTTAGCTGCAGTCCTAACCTTGAGACCCATGACTGAATGAACTAGCTTTGTGCTTGCAGTGGAAAAACACAGGAATTTTCTATTTTTTGAGACAACTTGCCAAATATTGAAGAGGTTATGTGAAGGTGCAGGCGCTCCAGATTCTTCAGTCAGCCTTGATTGTTTCCAAATGATAGAGCGCAGAACTTCACATGACAAACTGTGTCATTACCCACAGCTCTAGGAATACGGTGATTTACAGGTTAATCACTGATGCACAGTATTATTCACTCCTGAATGGCAAATATTGGTCTAAAGGCTAATACCATTCATTTGAAAGTACTAAGCAGGGCTCCATGGTCATACACCTCAGGACACAAAACCTGAGTCACACTTTCCTGTGGGACCCCTTCGGTGTTTCTGTCCGGCACGCAGAAGGCTGGCAATGCATGCCACAAACACTTACGCAGAATGACACACAGATAGAATGACCTTCATGATTTGGCCCGCAGCCACCAGCCCTTATCAGGGTCCCACGGATATAAAGGAGACTTGCTAATCACAGGCCTATGTCATGGAACCAGTACTGTGAGAACAGATTTAGCCAAGTGTAAACAGGATTTTACCAATGCACAAAAAGAAAAAATTTTACTTTTATGAGAATCATTTTTTGGACATCTAATATTACTTATCATCCTAGTTACGCTTTTCTAAGACATAGCAGAGTTCAAAAACAAGTTGGGGGTAATGCCAAGAATAAAAAAAGACCCTTTATTACAAAACAGTTGATTTCCTTCTACCTCTGAGAAGCGAGCACTGTCCATCAGAAGAGGAGGAAGGGCCCCACTATGCAAATGAGGAGGCGTAACGGTGCACCAAACCCTTCTATGCCAAGGGTGCACTGATACCTCCTCATTTGCATATGAATTAAAAGTTATTTTCTCAGGCAATGTACCAGCAACAGATGCAGTGCTAGTATGGTTGTTATGGGGGCAGAATCCCCTACAACACTGTATAGTCCATTTGAAATGCATTTTGGGGTGGTAGACTAACTTTAAAGGACACATAGTCCATCATTTTGAACCGATACTCATAAACAAAATCGGACATGTCTCTGTAATATTTTTGCAGACATATGGCCACAAAAAACACATGACTAGCTGCATAAAACATAATGGATACATGTAAGCACATAAAACCACGGATGATCGTGTTTGAGTAATTCATAAAAATTCGCAGCTTCACACAAAATCAAACATTTCAAAATCTGATGCATGATTTGCAGAAATAAAAAAATAAAAAATTTGCCTGGCACCGTTTCCCATTTGGAAGCATCACAGCGCGGGCTATTGTCATTTTGCGTTGCTGTGCAAGGCATCTCATAATGCCCTGCAGCTATGACATATTACAGTTTATCATACCTCGCACACCTTGCACACTGGCGGTCAGCACCTGTGCGATTACAGATCAACGGTTCACATCAGAGCACAGTTTGTAAGCTTTTTTAATCAGTGGAGTCCTCTCTCTTACACGCATAAAGTGTTGGCTCTAAAGGTACCTTCACATTAAGCGACGCTGCAGCGATAGCGACAACGATGCCGATCGCTGCAGCGTCGCTGTTTGATCGCTGGAGAGCTGTCACACAGACCGCTCTCCAGCGACCAACGATGCCGGGGCCGCCGGGTAACCAGGGTAAACATCGGGTTGCTAAGCGCAGGGCCGCGCTTAGTAACCCGATGTTTACCCTGGTTACCAGCGTAAAATGTAAAAAAAACAAACAGTACATACTTACATTCGCGTCCCCCGGCGTCCGCTTCCTGCACTGACTGAGCGCCGGCCCTAACAGCAGAGCGGTGACGTCACCGCTGTGCTGTACTTTCACTTTCACTTTACGGCGCTCAGTCAGTGTGGGAAGCGGACACCGGGGGACGCGAAGGTGAGTATGTACTGTTTGTTTTTTTTACATTTTACAGTGGTAACCAGGGTAAACATCGGGTTACTAAGCGCGGCCCTGCGCTTAGTAACCCGATGTTTACACTGGTTGCCAGTGTAAAACATCGCTGGTATCGTTGCTTTTGGTGTCAAACACGACGATACACGCCGGTCTGACGACCAAATAAAGTTCTGAACTTTGTTCAACGACCAGCGATATCACAGCAGGATCCTGATCGCTGCTGCGTGTCAAACTAAACGATATCGCTAGCCAGGACGCTGCAACGTCACGGATCGCTAGCGATATCGTTTAGTGTGAAGGTACCTTTATAGTCATCAGATCACTCACTCACTCTTTCTCCTCTCCCCCACTTTGAGATTCATATTCTCCCTAAGTCAAATTTTTAGTGAAAATTAAAACAACTCGAAATTCAAAAGATCTGCTCATCTCTACTCAGAGGCATAGCTAGGGTTTTGGTTAAGGGGGCCAAACTTCTGAGTGGGCCCCTAACCATGTAACCCTGATTACAACTATGGTGGAGTTCAGCAGATGACAGAGCTGTTACTAAAATAATCTCTATACAAAGATCAACTCTGATATTACCGCCATTTGGTGACCATATAATAGTAGATCCCAGTCCTGCAGATCATGTAATAGATCTGCACTGTTACAGATAGTGACTTACAGGTGAAGTTCTTTCTGATGGAGTTGTTCACTATTCCCATCTTTTTCATCTGGCCCAGACCGACAAGACAACTTCTCCAGCCAGGACTCATCTGCAGAGAATATATCCAAAAGACATTTGTTTAAATTTCCTGCACCATCCCCATGTATTCGCAACCTGCACAAACTCCTCATCCTGCTGATACATCAATACTGAGCCGCTGCTGCCATATGGGTCCCTATTACTGCACCTGCTGTGCGGTACTGTTTGCCCTCTAAGAGGTAAAACAAACTTTAAGAATATAGTAATACCGTCTGCAAGTGCCCTAGAAAACAGTGCCCAAGTTTTGCCCCCCTGAAAGTAATAATGCCTTTTGTGCCCATTTGACAGTCACAATTACCCTAGTTCCCCTATAACAATAAGTACCCACTTAACATTTAATAATGTCCATAGTCTCCCCCCTGTAAAGCTCTCCTCTACACAGTATGATGCTCTCTATACATAATATAATGCCCCCTCACAGTATAGTACCCCCACACAGTATACTGACAGCTAAGTAGTCCCTATACTATTTAATGGCTCCAAAACTCTATGATGGCCCCCACACTATATAAATGTAATATCCCAGATAACCAGTTGCTACAGTGGCATTGCTTTCCTCACAGGGATAGGGATGTCATGCTTGGAAGCGAGGAAGGATCCCTTTAACAGGTATTCAGCACATACAACACAATTCTGACTCCAGGCCAGAAGGGGGAGCTGTCATGATTCTCAATGGCGAGAGAACATAGCCCAGCATATATGAGAACTAGCTCTTGGAAGATGGAAACTATACTGACCATGAACTAAACCTGCCGCACAACTAGAAGTGGCCGGGTAGCATGCCTACGTTTTTTATCCCTAGATGCCCAGCGCCAGCCGGAGAACTACCTAATCCTAGCAGAGGAAAAGACAGTCCTGGCTCGCCTCTAGAGAAATTTTCCCAAAAGGCAGACAGAGGCCCCCACATATATTGGCGGTGATTTTAGATGAAATGACAAACGTAGTATGAAAATAGGTTTAGCAAAATCGAGGTCCGCTTTCTAGATAGCAGGAAGACAGAAAGGACACTTTCATGGTCAGCAGAAAACCCTATCAAAACACCATCCAGAAATTCCTTTAAGACTCTAGCATTAACTCATAACACCAGAGTGGCAATTTCCGATCACAAGAGCTTTCCAGACACAGTAACGAAACAGCAGCTGTGAACAGGAACAAAATGCAAAAACACACAAGGACAAAAGTCCAACTTAGCTGGGAGTTGTCTAGTAGCAGGAACAAGCACAGAAGGCTTCTGATTACATTGTTGACCGGCAAGAAACTGACAGAGGAGCAAGGTTATATAGCGACTCCCACATCCTGATAGGAGCAGGTGAACAGAGGGGATGATGCACACAAGTTCAATTCCACAAGTGGCCACCGGGGGAGCCCAGAATCCAATTTCACAACAGTACCCCCCCCTCAAGGAGGGGGCACCGAACCCTCACCAGAACCACCAGGGCGATCAGGATGAGCCCTATGAAAGGCACGGACAAGATCGGAGGCATGAACATCAGAGGCAGTGACCCAAGAATTATCCTCCTGACCGTATCCCTTCCATTTGACCAGATACTGGAGTCTCCGTCTGGAAACACGAGAGTCTAAGATCTTTTCCACAACGTACTCCAACTCACCCTCAACCAACACCGGAGCAGGAGGCTCAACGGAAGGCACAACCGGTACCTCATACCTGCGCAACAATGACCGATGAAAAACATTATGAATCGAAAAGGATGCAGGGAGGTCCAAACGGAAGGACACAGGGTTAAGAATCTCCAATATCTTGTACGGGCCGATGAACCGAGGCTTAAACTTAGGAGAAGAAACCCTCATAGGGACAAAACGAGAAGACAACCACACCAAGTCCCCAACACAAAGCCGAGGACCAACACGACGACGGCGGTTGGCAAAAAGCTGAGTCTTCTCCTGGGACAACTTCAAATTGTCCACCACCTGCCCCCAAATCTGATGCAACCTCTCCACCACAGCATCCACTCCAGGACAATCCGAAGATTCCACTTGACCGGAGGAAAATCGAGGATGAAACCCCAAATTACAGAAAAACGGGGACACCAAGGTGGCAGAGCTGGCCCGATTATTGAGGGCGAACTCCGCCAAAGGCAAAAAAGCAACCCAATCATCCTGATCCGCAGACACAAAACACCTCAAATATGTCTCCAAGGTCTGATTAGTCCGCTCGGTCTGGCCATTAGTCTGAGGATGGAAAGCAGACGAAAAAGACAAATCTATGCCCATCCTAGCACAGAATGCCCGCCAAAATCTAGACACGAATTGGGTCCCTCTGTCAGAAACGATATTCTCAGGAATACCATGCAAACGAACAACATTTTGAAAAAACAGAGGAACCAACTCGGAAGAAGAAGGCAACTTAGGCAAGGGAACCAGATGGACCATCTTAGAGAAACGGTCACACACCACCCAGATGACAGACATCTTCTGAGAAACAGGCAGATCCGAAATAAAATCCATCGAGATGTGCGTCCAAGGCCTCTTCGGGATAGGCAAGGGCAACAACAATCCACTAGCCCGAGAACAACAAGGCTTGGCCCGAGCACAAACGTCACAAGACTGCACAAAGCCTCGCACATCTCGTGACAGGGAAGGCCACCAGAAGGACCTTGCCACCAAATCCCTGGTACCAAAGATTCCAGGATGACCTGCCAACGCAGAAGAATGAACCTCAGAGATGACTCTACTGGTCCAATCATCAGGAACAAACAGTCTACCAGGTGGGCAACGATCAGGTCTATCCGCCTGAAACTCCTGCAAGGCCCGCCGCAGGTCTGGAGAAACGGCAGACAATATCACTCCATCTTTAAGGATACCTGTGGGCTCAGAATTACCAGGGGAGTCAGGCTCAAAACTCCTAGAAAGGGCATCCGCCTTAACATTCTTAGAACCCGGTAGGTACGACACCACAAAATTAAACCGAGAGAAAAACAACGACCAGCGCGCCTGTCTAGGATTCAGGCGCCTGGCAGACTCAAGGTAAATTAAATTTTTGTGGTCAGTCAATACCACCACCTGATGTCTGGCCCCCTCAAGCCAGTGACGCCACTCCTCAAAAGCCCACTTCATGGCCAAAAGCTCCCGATTCCCAATATCATAATTCCGCTCGGCGGGCGAAAACTTACGGGAAAAAAAAGCACAAGGTCTCATCACGGAGCAGTCGGAACTTCTCTGCGACAACACCGCCCCAGCTCCGATTTCAGAAGCGTCGACCTCAACCTGAAAAGGAAGAGCAACATCAGGCTGACGCAACACTGGGGCGGAAGAAAAGCGGCGCTTGAGCTCCCGAAAGGCCTCCACAGCATCAGGGGACCAATCAGCAACATCAGCACCCTTCTTAGTCAAATCAGTCAATGGTTTTACAACATCAGAAAAACCAGCAATAAATCGACGATAAAAGTTAGCAAAGCCCAAAAATTTCTGAAGACTCTTAAGAGAAGAGGGTTGCGTCCAATCACCAATAGCCTGAACCTTGACAGGATCCATCTCGATGGAAGAGGGGGAAAAAATGTATCCCAAGAAAGAAATCTTTTGAACCCCAAAAACACACTTAGAACCCTTCACACACAAGGAATTAGACCGCAAAACCTGAAAAACCCTCCTGACCTGCTGGACATGAGAGTCCCAGTCATCCGAAAAAATCAGAATATCATCCAGATACACAATCATAAATTTATCCAAATAATCACGGAAAATGTCATGCATAAAGGACTGGAAGACTGAAGGGGCATTTGAAAGACCAAAAGGCATCACCAAATACTCAAAATGGCCCTCAGGCGTATTAAATGCGGTTTTCCACTCATCCCCCTGCTTGATTCGCACCAAATTATACGCCCCACGGAGATCAATCTTAGAGAACCACTTGGCCCCCTTTATACGAGCAAACAAATCAGTAAGCAGTGGTAACGGATATTGATATTTAACCGTGATTTTATTCAAAAGTCGATAATCAATACACGGCCTCAAAGAGCCGTCTTTCTTAGACACAAAGAAAAAACCGGCTCCTAAGGGAGATGACGAAGGACGAATATGTCCCTTTTCCAAGGACTCCTTTATATATTCTCGCATAGCAGCGTGTTCAGGCACAGACAGATTAAATAAACGACCCTTAGGGTATTTACTACCCGGAATCAAGTCTATGGCACAATCGCACTCCCGGTGCGGAGGTAGTGAACCAACCTTGGGTTCTTCAAAAACGTCACGAAAGTCAGACAAGAATTCAGGAATCTCAGAGGGAATAGATGATGAAATGGAAACCAAAGGTACGTCCCCATGAGTTCCTTTACATCCCCAGCTTAACACAGACATAGCTCTCCAGTCGAGGACTGGGTTATGAGATTGCAGCCATGGCAATCCCAGCACCAAAACATCATGTAGATTATACAGCACCAGAAAGCGAATAACCTCCTGGTGATCCGGATTAACACGCATAGTCACTTGTGTCCAGTATTGTGGTTTATTACTAGCCAATGGGGTGGAGTCAATCCCTTTCAGAGGTATCGGAGCCTCCAGTGGCTCCAAATCATACCACAGCGTTTGGCAAAGGACCAATCCATAAGACTCAAAGCAGCGCCAGAGTCGACATAGGCGTCCGCGGTAATAGATGACAAAGAACAAATCAGGGTCACAGATAGAATAAACTTAGACTGTAAAGTGCTAATTGAAACAGACTTGTCAGGCTTCTTAGTACGCTTAAAGCATGCTGATATAACATGAGTTGAATCACCACAATAGAAGCACAACCCATTTTTTCTTCTAAAATTCTGCCGCTCGCTTCTGGACAGAATCCTATCACATTGCATATTTTCTGGCGTTTTCTCAGTAGACACCGCCAAATGGTGCACAGGTTTGCGCTCCCGCAGACGCCTATCGATCTGAATAGCCATCGTCATGGACTCATTCAGACTCGCAGGCACAGGGAACCCCACCATAACATCCTTAATGGCATCAGAGAGACCTTCTCTGAAAATCGCCGCCAGGGCGCACTCATTCCACTGAGTAAGCACAGACCATTTGCGGAATTTTTGGCAGTATATTTCAGCTTCATCTTGCCCCTGAGACAAGGACATCAAGGCCTTTTCCGCCTGAAGCTCTAAATGAGGTTCCTCATAAAGCAACCCCAAGGCCAGAAAAAACGCATCCACATTGAGCAACGCAGGATCCCCTGGTGCCAATGCAAAAGCCCAGTCTTGAGGGTCGCCCCGGAGCAAGGAAATTACAATCCTGACCTGCTGTGCAGGGTCTCCGACAGAGCGAGACTTCAGGGACAAAAACAATTTGCAATTATTTTTAAAATTTTGAAAGTGAGATCTATTCCCCGAGAAGAATTCAGGCAAAGGAATTCTAGGCTCAGACATAGGTGCATGAACAACAAAATCTTGCAAATTTTGTACCTTAGTGGCGAGATTATTCAAACCTGTAGCTACACTCTGAAGATCCATTTGAAACAGGTGAACACAGAGCCATTCAAGGATTTAGAAGGAGAGAAAGAGAGGAAGGCTGCAGTATAGGCAGACTAGCAAGTGATTCAATTAAGAGCACACTCAGAACTAGAGGAAAAAAAAAAAAAAAAAAAAAATTGTAGCAGACTTCTTTTTTCTCTCCTTTCTCAGCCAGTAATTTAACCCTTTTTTGGGCCGGTCAAACTGTCATGATTCTCAATGGCGAGAGAACATAGCCCAGCATATATGAGAACTAGCTCTTGGAAGATGGAAACTATACTGACCATGAACTAAACCTGCCGCACAACTAGAAGTGGCCGGGTAGCATGCCTACGTTTTTTATCCCTAGATGCCCAGCGCCAGCCGGAGAACTACCTAATCCTAGCAGAGGAAAAGACAGTCCTGGCTCGCCTCTAGAGAAATTTTCCCAAAAGGCAGACAGAGGCCCCCACATATATTGGCGGTGATTTTAGATGAAATGACAAACGTAGTATGAAAATAGGTTTAGCAAAATCGAGGTCCGCTTTCTAGATAGCAGGAAGACAGAAAGGACACTTTCATGGTCAGCAGAAAACCCTATCAAAACACCATCCAGAAATTCCTTTAAGACTCTAGCATTAACTCATAACACCAGAGTGGCAATTTCCGATCACAAGAGCTTTCCAGACACAGTAACGAAACAGCAGCTGTGAACAGGAACAAAATGCAAAAACACACAAGGACAAAAGTCCAACTTAGCTGGGAGTTGTCTAGTAGCAGGAACAAGCACAGAAGGCTTCTGATTACATTGTTGACCGGCAAGAAACTGACAGAGGAGCAAGGTTATATAGCGACTCCCACATCCTGATAGGAGCAGGTGAACAGAGGGGATGATGCACACAAGTTCAATTCCACAAGTGGCCACCGGGGGAGCCCAGAATCCAATTTCACAACAGGGAGCTCTACAGTCAACGTCAGGGGAGCTGCTCTCTCTGGTCGGTAGGAGGAGTCAGTTGCTAGGCAGTTGGAGAGAGGCAGTCGGTGAGAGGAGAATGAGGAGAGAGGAAGGAATGCTGGGGCCATAGAGACGAGTGATTCTGCGGCTCCTGGGAAGGGAAGAGAAAGCAGAGCACTCTGTAAAGTGACTGAATGGAGAAGTGGAGCTCAGGAGAGTGAAGAGCTGGAGAGAGAAGATTCGATTGAGCTTCCTCCATGCTGGGCGCAGATACCGGTAGCCGGAAGACCGAAGTTGAGGGGGGTAACTATGCCTCACAGCAGAAACCGGCCGACAGCAGATTGCAAGTTACCTGTTCACCATTAATGCCCAAGGACACAGTAGCAGATAGAGCCCGGATCGTGATAGAAATCCTATAAAAAAGGCTCAAGCTACCTGTCGTACGAGTAGTGTCCTACCAACAAGGAGGATAGAGAGGAAACGTGAGGACCTTGTGTGAGGTCTAAGGCAGCAAGGGACTACAACACCACAGCACTAGTGGGAATGCTTCCAACCCCACCTGGTTAGAGAGATTCTCAATTTGCTTCCAAGCCTGCCAGACCACATCAGCATCCATGATCCTGTACCCTGGACTTTGGCTGCCTTAAACCCAGTAAAGAGGTAAAGAGACTGCAACCCTGTGTCCTCTGTTTTCTTACTAAACCACCGATCACCATCTCCTCTTCTACACCGGGAGCCCTGGGGACCTTGCTTCACCTGTGGGAAGCCATGCCATCCCAGCTGCCATAACAACACCCCAGAGGACCCCTTTAAGCAGCGACGGTCATCCTGACCAAATACCACAGGTGGCTCACAAACTATTATTATTTCAGAAACCCCCTTTAAAGACATTCCCTTTTAATATGGGCGCCCAGGGCCACGGACCGGGTCAACTCCGCCATGACACATTCCTTTATGTACCGGACCCGGTACCGAGTACCCCACGGCCCTGGCGGTCGTTTCATAAAGACCCGACATTATCTCCCACACTGTATGATGGTCCCTCTACATAGTATAATACACTTCACATAGGCCTCCATATAGTATAATGCACTCTTCATAGGCCTCTATATAGTAGAACGGACTCCACATATGCCTATATATACACTGTGTGCAGAATTATTAGGCAAGTTGTATTTTAGAGGATTATTTTTATTATTGATCAACAACTATGTTCTCAATCAACCCAAAAGACTCATAAATATCAAAGCTTAATACTTTTGGAAGTTGGAGTTGAGTTTTTTTAGATTTGGCTATCTTAGGAGGATATCTATTTGTGCAGGTAACTATTATGGGCAGAATTATTAGGCAACTTAATAAAAACCAAATATATTCCCATCTCACTTGTTAATTTTCACCAGGTAAACAAATATAACTGCACAAAATTTAGAAATAAACATTTCTGACATGCAAAAACAAACCCCCCCAAAATTAGTGACCAATATAGCCACCTTTCTTTATGATGACACTCAACAGCCTTCCAGCCATAGATTCTGTCAATTGCTTGATCTGTTTATGATGGACATTGCGTGCAGCAGCCACCACAGCCTCCCAAACACTGTTCCAAGAGGTGTACTGTTTTCCCTCCCTGTAGATCTCACATTTTATGAGGGACCACAGGTTCTCTATGGGGTTCAGATCAGGTGAACAAGGGGGCCATGTCATTATTTTTTCTTCTTTGAGACCTTTACTGGCCAGCCACGCTGTGGAGTAGTTGGAGGCATGTGATGGAGCATTGTCATGCATGAAAATCATGTTTTTCTTGAACGATACCGACTTCTTCCTGTACCACTGCTTGAAGAAGTTGTCTTCCATAAACTGGCAGTAGGTCTAGGAGTTGAGCTTCACTCCATCCTCAACCCGAAAAGGTCCCACAAGTTCATCTTTGATGATACCAGCCCATACCAGTACCCCACCTCCACCTTGCTGGTGTCTGAGTCGGAGTGGAGCTCTCTGCCCTTTTCTGATCCAGCCTCTGGCCTATCCATCTCGCCCATCAAGAGTCACTCTCATTTCATCAGTCCATAAAACCTTTGAAAAGTCTATCTTAAGATATTTCTTGGCCCAGTCTTGACGTTTTATCTTATGTTTCTTGTTCAAAGGTGGTCTTTTTCAGCCTTCCTTAACTTGGCCATGTCCCTGAGTATTGTACACCTTGTGCAAAACTGGTGGCAAATGTCATCTTGGCAGCTTCATGCTTGATTTTCCTCAATTCATGGGCAGTTATTTTGCGCCTTTTTTGCCCAACACACTTCTTGCGACCCTGTTGGCTATTTGCCATGAATCGCTTGATTGTTCGGTGATCATGCTTCAAAAGTTTGGCAATTTCAAGACTGCTGCATCCCTCTGCAAGACATCTCACAATTTTGGATTTTTCAGAGCCCGTCAAATCTCTCTTCTGACCCATTTTGCCAAAGGAGAGGAAGTTGCCTAATAATTAAGCACACCTTATATAGGGTTTTGAGGTCATTAGACAACACCCCTCCTCATTACAGAGATGCACATCACCTGATTTACTTAATTAGTAGTTGGCTGTCAAGCCTGAACAGCTTGGAGAAGGACAACATGTATAAAATGTATCATGTGATCAAAATATTAACTTGCCTAATAATTCTGCACACAGTGTAGTATAAAACAACCCCATAGGCATCTATATTATAATACACTCCCCATAGGCTTCTATACAGTATAATGCACCCTCATAGGCTTCTATATGGTATAATGCACTCCATATAGGCAGACTCTATATAGTATAATGCACTCCCCAAAGGCAGACTCTATATAGTATATTGCACTCCTCAAGGCAGACGCTATATAGTATAATGCTCTCCCATAGGCAGACTCTAAATTATATAATGCACCCCCATAGGCAGACTCTATATAGTATAATGCACCCCCATTATACTTTATAGACTCCTGCATTTTTAATGGAAAGAACATGTAGTAGAGACAGTAGCATAGCTCCAGGTGGGCCCCTCAGAGCGTGGAGCCCGGAGCGACCACCCACTGTGTCCCCTGGTAGCTATGCTACTGTCTCTTCTAAAAATGTAGCTTTGGCCAATTAATTTATTCTACACACATTTTCCCAATATCAATATCAGTAGTGGAATCTCCCTCCATACACTCTCCATGGGCTGTGTAAACATTCAGATTCTGACCATAGTTATGTTGCTGTACATACCCACAAACACTGATAATTTACGGATAAGATATCATGCCCATATGTAAACTCATCATAATTTCCCCGCTATAGTCACTCATTTTTCTACACTTTAAAGCCAATGTAGTTTTTCCATTATGTGACAGATGATATCCTCTTCCACCTTCTTTACTTTTCATGTTCAGATTTGACATTTGTCATACTTTGTAGTACTCAAGATTTTTTACTGTGTCCCCTTCATTTTTCTCCTCACAATTTTAAATGTTAGTACTTGCTTTTAAGTTGGTAAGTTGGTTATGTCTAAAATATAAAAATGAAACAACTATCTATACAATATTATAAACTCCTTGCAGCATTTATTGGAATAGTGAAAAGATTATTCTGAATGTTAATATTTCTTTTAAACAAAAAGCAAAAAGCAATCACCAGTCAAAAATCTGCAAGTTCAGATTCCAAAATCCTCTCAGCTAGCATTTAATACATGGATAGGTTGTGTAATGTGGATCCCTTATATGATGGCCATAGCTCTTATTGGATCACGATGAGAGAAAACAATAAAGGACCATCATACTCAATTTACAGAGATGGGGAGGACATAATGGGGGATGGGAGGAAAAATTTTGGTTAAGTGGATGGCCTCTAATTTTTCATTTAAAAGTAAAAATAGATAGCATAGGCCATCAAAATCTTATTGTTTGGAGTGCACCCCTGTTAATCACCTGTCACCACCACTCCCAATCTAGGATTCTGCCGGATTACAGCAGATCCATCCAAACTATAGTGGCCGCGGCCAGGTCCTACAGATCTATCCCCTGTTCATTTG
The DNA here is from genome assembly GCF_051348905.1 of Ranitomeya variabilis. NCBI lineage: Eukaryota > Metazoa > Chordata > Amphibia > Anura > Dendrobatidae > Ranitomeya > Ranitomeya variabilis. The sequence continues at coordinate 518,783,226 of NC_135236.1, read as the reverse complement.
AATAGAAGGTGGATCTGTACTAAACTGCCAAGGACACTTTATCAGCAGATCTGTGGGGGTGGTAAAAGTCATGCCCCTTGCATTTGAAGAAGGCTGTTTGCCGAAATGTGCGTAGGGGCAGGCGTTGGCACCCACCAGAGGTAACTATTTGCACATTATTATTGGTAACTTTTTTCAGAGTATTTCCATGTTTAGAGATGTTTTATATTAAACTTATAGATTAATCATGTGCATTATGTTGGTTTGTTTGGTGCTTTGTAGTACCTCTTTTGTTAGCATGGTGGGTTCCTGTGCCAAATTTTGGTTTCCCACTTTTTAATGCCTATTATGTTTGCAATTTTGTTTTTGTGTTTTTTCTTCAATAAAATTTGCATTTTTTATATTTTTGGTTCTTGTGTACATTTTTCTTATCGGATTTTTTAATCAGACATAGTTGTAGCCCCTGGGCAGCTCCATTAGTTCTCATCAGGAAAAAGGATGGCACAATGAGGATGTGTGTTGATTACAGGCAGACAAACCGCATTACACATAAGGATGCATACCTGTTACCCAGAATTGAAGAGTCCTTAGCTGCTTTAAAATCTGCTAACTATTTCTCCACCTTGAATCTCACTAGTGGGTATTGGCAGGTTCCTGTGGGAGAGGCAGATAAGGAAAAGACTACCTTCACGACACCGATGGGCTTCTATGAATTCAACTACATGCCGTTCGGATTTTGCAGCGCACCAGGGACATTTCAGAGGATAATGGAGTGCTGTCTCGGGCACAAGAATTTTGAGACCATCCTGTTGTACCTGGATGATGTCATTGTCTTCTCCAAGATGTATGACGACCACCTGAAACACCTGGCCGAGGTGTTTGAAGCCCTGTCTAACTTCGGCATGAAGGTAAAGCCATCTAAGTGTCATCTGTTAAAGCCCAAAGTGCAGTACCTGGGCCATGTGGTAAGCACCGAAGGAGTGGCATCAGACCCTGACAAGGTCATCGTGATCAGGGACTGGCCGAAACCCAGCAACATCCACAAAGTCCGGCAGTTCCTCGGGTTGGTAGGTGTTATGAACTGGTGGCCTAGGAGCAGCATGGACGAGCTCTGGAGTAGGTGGCCTCTATACTGACCGCAGACCCTGAACTTAACACATCAACTAGAAGTAGCCGTGGGATGTTCCTGTCACTCCCTAGACACCTCGTCACGGCCGGAGGACTAATTACACATAAAGAAAGAAACAGGAATACTATCTTGCCTCAGAGAAAATTTGCAAAGGAAAGGCAGCCCCCCACAAATATTGACTGAGCAGAACCCACAACAGAATTCACAACAGTACCCCCCCCTTGAGGAGGGGTCACCGAACCCTCACCAGAGCCCCCAGGCCGATCCGGACGAGCCAAATGGAAGGCATGAACCAAATCGTCAGCATGAACATCGGAGGCAACAACCCAAGAATTATCCTCCTGGCCATAACCCTTCCACTTGACAAGATACTGAAGCCTCCGTCTAGAAAAACGAGAATCCAAGATCTTCTCCACAACATACTCCGACTCCCCATCAATCAACACCAGGGCAGGAGGATCAACAGAGGGAACCACGGGCACCACATATTTCCACAACAAAGATCTATGAAAAACATTATGGATGGAAAAAGAGGCTGGAAGGGCCAAACGAAAAGACACTGGATTGATAATCTCAGAAATCCTATAAGGACCAATAAACCGAGGCTTGAACTTCGGGGAAGAAACCTTCATAGGAACATGACGAGAAGACAACCAGACCAAATCCCCAACCCGAAGCCGGGAACCCACACGCCGACGACGGTTGGCAAAACGCTGAGCCTCCTCCTGAGACAACACCAAATTGTCCACAACATGAGCCCAAATCTGCTGCAGCCTGTCAACCACAGAGTCCACCCCAGAACAATCAGAAGACTCAACCTGCCCTGAAGAAAAACGAGGATGAAACCCAGAATTACAAAAGAATGGTGACACCAAGGTAGCAGAACTAGCCCGATTATTAAGGGCAAACTCAGCCAATGGCAAGAAAGCCACCCAATCATCCTGATCGGCAGACACAAAGCATCTCAAATAAGTTTCCAAAGTCTGGTTAGTTCACTCAGTTTGGCCGTTTGTCTGAGGATGAAATGCGGAAGAAAAAGACAAATCAATGCCCAGCTTAGCACAAAAGGACCGCCAAAACCTAGAAACAAACTGGGAACCTCTATCGGACACAATATTCTCCGGAATGCCATGCAAACGAACCACATGCTGAAAAAACAACGGAACCAACTCAGAAGAGGAAGGCAACTTAGGCAAAGGTACCAAATTAACCATCTTAGAAAACCGGTCACAGACCACCCAGATAACAGACATCCTCTGGGAAACAGGAAGATCCGAAATAAAATCCATAGAAATATGCGTCCAAGGCCTCTCAGGGACCGGCAAAGGCAAAAGCAACCCACTGGCGCGGGAGCAGCAAGGTTTGGCCCGCGCACAAGTCCCACAGGACTGCACAAAAGAATGCACATCCCATGACAAAGAAGACCACCAAAAGGACCTACTAACCAAATCTCTGGTACCAAAAATCCCAGGATGGCCAGCCAACACAGAACAGTGAACCTCAGAAATCACTTTACTAGTCCATCTGTCAGGAATAGGGTTGAGCGAAACGGGTCGGCAATTTTCAGAAGTCGCCGACTTTTGGCAAAGTTAGGTTTCATGAAACCCGACCCGACCCCTGTGTGGGGTCGGCCATGAAGTCGGCGATCTTCTGAATCTGGAATCGGAATTCCGATACCGATTCCCGATATGTTTAAGATATCGGGAATTGGTATCGGAATTCAGATTTAAGTGTAAAATAAAGAATTAAAGTAAAAAATATCGCCATACTTACCCTCTGACGGGCCCTGGTACTAACCGGGAACCTTCCTTCCTTAGAATCAGCCTTCCAGGGCCTTGCGGTGACGTCGCGGCTTGTGATTGGTCGCGCGGCCCCCATGTGACCGCTCGCGCGACCAATCACAAGCCGCGACGTCACCGTGACGTCACCGAAGGCCCTGGAAGGGCTGATTCTTAGGAAGGAAGGCTGTCGGAAAGAAGCAGGGCGTGTCTGAGGGTGAGTATATACCTAATAGGAATATACTCACCCTCGGCTTCGTTCCGGCAGCCTTCCTTCCTAAGAATCAGCCCTTCCAGGGCCTTCGGTGACGTCACGGAGACGTCGCGGCTTGTGATTGGTCACGCGAGCGGTCACATGGGGGCCGCGTGACCAATCACAAGCCGCGACGTCACCGCAGGTCTTGGAAGGCTGATTCTAAGGAAGGAAGGTTCCCGGTTAGTACCAGGGCCCGTCAGAGTGTAAGTATAGCGATATTTTTTATTTTAATTCTTTATTTTACACTTAAATATGGATCCCAGGGCCTGAAGGAGAGTTTCCGCTCCTTCAGACCCTGGGAACCATTGGAAACCCAATGCACTGCATTGGGTTTCGAGTTTCGGCCGACCCCGACCCCGACTTTTTTATAGGATCGGCCGATTTCACTCGACCCGACTTTTGAAAAAGTCGGGTTTCGTGAAACCCGACCCAATCCTATAAAAGTAAAGGTCGCTCAACCCTAGTCAGGAACAAACAGTTTCCCCGCTGGACAGCGATCAGGTTTATCAGTCTGAAACTCCTGAAGAGCCCGTCGCAAATCAGGGGAGATGGCAGAAAGAATCACCCCCTCCTTAAGAATACCAACCGGCTCAAGAATCCCAGGGGAATCAGGCAAGAAACTCCTAGAGAGGGCATCAGCCTTAACATTCTTAGAACCTGGAAGATACGAGACAACAAAATCAAAACGGGAGAAAAACAGGGACCATCGGGCCTGTCTAGGATTCAGCCGTTTGGCAGACTCGAGGTAAATCAGATTCTTATGATCGGTCAAGACCACAATACGGTGCTTGGCCCCCTCAAGCCAATGTCGCCACTCCTCAAATGCCCACTTCATAGCCAACAACTCACGATTGCCGACATCATAATTGCGTTCCGCAGGCGAAAAACTTTTGAGAAAAGAAGGCACACGGTTTCATCAAGGAACCATCAGAATTCCTCTGAGACAAAACGGCCCCTGCCCCAATCTCAGAAGCGTCAACCTCAACCTGAAAAGGAAGAGAAACATCCGGCTGACGCAACACAGGGTCAGAAGTAAATCGGCGCTTAAGCTCCTGAAAGGCAGAAACGGCCTCAGAGGACCAATTAGCTACATCAGCGCCCTTCCTCGTCAAATCGGTCAGGGGTTTAACCACACTGGAGAAGTTGGCAATGAAACGGCGATAAAAATTAGCAAAGCCCAAAAATTTCTGAAGGCTCTTCACGGATGTGGGCTGGATCCAATCATGAATGGCCTGAACCTTAGCCGGATCCATTTCTATAGATGATGGAGAAAAAATGAAGCCCGAAAAAGAAACCTTCTGTACTCCAAAGAGGCACTTAGACCCCTTCACAAACAAGGCATTGTCACGAAGGACCTGAAATACCATCCTAACTTGTTTCACATGAGACTCCCAATCATCTGAAAAAATCAAAATATCATCCAAATATACAATCATGAATTTATCAAGATAATTCCGAAAAATATCATGCATGAAGGACTGAAACACAGATGGGGCACTAGAGAGTCCGAATGGCATCACAAGATACTCAAAATGGCCCTTGGGCGTATTAAACGCAGTTTTCTATTCGTCACCCTGCTTAATACGAACCAGATTATATGCCCCTCGAAGGTCAATCTTAGTAAACCAACTAGCCCCCTTAATTCTGGCAAACAAATCAGAAAGCAAAGGCAAAGGGTATTGGAATTTGACCGTGATCTTATTCAAGAGGCGATAATCAATACAGGGTCTCAAGGAGCCATCCTTCTTGGCAACAAAAAAAAAACCTGCTCCTAATGGAGAAGAAGATGGCCGAATATGCCCCTTCTCCAAAGACTCCCTTACATAGCTCCGCATGGCGGCATGTTCAGGCACAGACAGGTTGAAAAGTCGGCCCTTAGGAAACTTACAGCCTGGAATCAAATCAATAGCACAATCACAGTCCCTATGCGGTGGAAGGGAACTGGACTTGGGCTCATCGAAAACATCCTGGAAATCTGACAGAAACTCAGGAATTTCAGAAGAGGGGGAGGAGGAAATTGACATCAGAGGAACGTCATCGTGAACCCCCTGACAACCCCAACTAGTCACAGACATAGATTTCCAATCCAACACCGGATTATGTATCTGTAACCATGGAAACCCCAGCACAACAGCATCATGCAAATTATGTAACACCAGGAAGCGACAATCTTCCTGATGGGCTGGCGCCATGCACATGGTTAACTGTGTCCAAAACTGAGGTTTATTTTTAGCCAATGGTGTAGCATCAATCCCCCTCAAAGGGATAGGACTCCGCAAAGGCTGTAAGGAAAAACCACAACGTCTGGCAAATTCTAAGTCCATTAAATTTAAAGCGGCGCCTGAATCCACAAATGCCATGACAGAGCATGACAATAATGAGCAGATCAGGGTCACAGATAACAGAAATTTAGGTTGTACAGTACTGATAGTAACGGAATTAGCGATTCTCTTGGCACGCTTAGGGCAATCAGAAATAACATGAGCAGAATCGCCGCAGTAAAAGCACAACCTATTCTGACGTCTGAATCCTTGGCGTTCCGCTCTAGATACAATCCTATCACACTGCATAGGCTCAGGACTCCGCTCGGAAGACAACGCCATAGTGTGCACAACTCTGCGCTCACGCAAGCGCCGATCAATTTGAATGGCCAGAGACATAGAATCACTCAGACCTGCAGGCGTGGGGAACCCCACCATAACATCTTTAACAGATTCAGAAAGACTCTTTCTGAAAATTGCCGTCAAAGCATCCTCATTCCACTTAGTAAGCACAGACCATTTTCTGAATTTCTGGCAATATGACTCTGCCGCTTCTTGACCTTGACACAGGGCCAAAAGTGTTTTCTCAGCATGCTCTACAGAGTTAGGTTCATCATACAATAACCCAAGCGCCTGAAAAAGGTGTCTACATTAAGCAAGGCCGGATTCCCAGATTCCAGGGAAAATGCCCAATCCTGCGGGTCTCCACGCAACAGAGAAATGACAATTTTTACCTGCTGGATGGGATCACCAGAGGAACGGGGCTTAAGAGCAAAAAACAGTTTACAGTTATTTTTAAAGCTCAAAAATTTGGACCTGTCCCCAAAGAACAGATCGGGGGTAGGAATTCTAGGCTCTAAAACAGGAGTCTGCACGATATAATCAGAAATACCCTGTACTCTAGCAGCAAGTTGATCCACCCGAGAAGCAAGTCCCTGAACATCCATGTCAACGCCTAACTCCTGAGCCACCCAGAGGTGAAGAGGGAAAAAAAAACACAACAGAGTACAGAAAAAAAAATGGCTCAGCACTTTCTTTCCCTTCTTTTGAAATGCGGTTAACTCATTGTTGGCCAGTTGTACTGTTATGAACTGGTGGCCGAGGAGCAGCATGGACGAGCTCTGGAGTAGGTGGCCTCTATACTGACCGCAGACCCTGAACTTAACACATCAACTAGAAGTAGCCGTGGAATGTTCCTGTCACTCCCTAGACACCTCGTCACGGCCGGAGGACTAATTACACCTAAAGAAAGAAACAGGAATACTATCTTGCCTCAGAGAAAATTCCCAAAGGAAAGGCAGCCCCCCACAAATATTGACTGTGAGAGGAGAGGGAAATTACAAACGCAGGCTGAAAACAGAATTTAGCAAAGGAGGCCACGCTACCTAGAAAGAAAAGACAGGAAAGAGTACTGTGCGGTCAGTATAAAAAATACTACAAAATCCACCACAGAGAATACAAAAATCTCCACACCTAACTAAAGGCATGGAGGGTAACTCTGTGACTCCAGAGCTTCCAACTTGGCTGAGTAAATCTTAACACAGACAAAGCTGGACAAGAAAAAACATAGCAATTCACAGAACTATTAAGTCCACCGCATGTGGACTGCAAAAACAGAGCCAGGACTTATCTTTGATGATTTGGACAATCCAGAAGGAGAAACCAAGCAGAGATATGGATCCCTAGAAAACAATGGACAACTGGCACTCACTAAAGGAAGGAGCCAGACTAAATAGCCCCGTCCAAAGTGGAAGCAGCTGATGACTGTTGTGAAGGACAAACAGCAGCACTACCACTTATAACCACCGGAGGGAGCCTAAGAGCAGAACCCACAACAGAATTCACAACAGGTAGGCTACTACTGAAAGTTCATTAAGGACTTCACCAAGATAGCCACACCACTGCAAGACCTGTTAGTGGGCCAATCCAAGAAGACCAAGAGTAAGAATACTCCATTCGAGTGGAGCGACAGGCTGGAAGGATCACTCAGTTGAAGTTGGCTCTCACGGGAGAACAGGTACTGGCCTACCCTGACTATGACCAACCGTTTGTGCTGTACACGGATGCCAGCAACGTGGGATTGTTAGCAGTGTTGTCCCAGGTGCAGAAAGGCAAAGAAACGGTAATGGCCTACGCCAGCAGGAAGCTTCGTCCCACGGAAAGGAACCCCGAAAACTACAGTTCCTTCACCTGTGGGAAGCGACACCATCTTTGCTGCAGCAGCATCGCCCACAGAGGACCCCTTTAAGCAGCGTCGGTCACCTCTGACCGAGAACCACAAGCGGCGTCACAAACTTTCATTATTTCCACAACGCCTTTAAAGACCGTCCCTTTTACTTGGGTGCCCAGGGCCACGGACCGGGTCGCTGCCACCGTGACCACTGTTGTGAATTCTGCTCTTGGGTTCCCTCCGGTGGTTGTTGGTAGTAATGCAGTTTTCCCTGGTTTGCAATCCTGGGCAGGTGTCCCTGCTTATTGCAGCTCTGACTGGGATATTTAGGTGTGCAGGATTCATTAGCCCTTGCCAGTTGTCCATTGTTCTTGGAGGTTTTGCATCTCTGTCTGGTTCCTCCTGCCCTGCTGCCAAATCAGCAAAGATAAGTGTCTGGTTTTGTTTCTGCAGCACACATGCTGTGTGCTTTACAATTCAGTACTATTCAATGTTTTTTCTTGTCCAGCTTAGACTGTGTTTGGATATTTCAGTCAAGTTGGATTCTCAGGAGATGCAGATATACATTCCATGTCTTTAGTTAGATGGTGGAATTTTTGTATCATCTGCTGTGGATATTTTTAGGGTTTTAATACTGACCGCTTAGTATTCTGTCCTATCCTTTTCTATTTAGCTAGCGTGGCCTCTTTTGCTAAATCCTGATTTCTGCCTGCGTGTGTCTTTCCTCTAATACTCACAGTCAATATTTGTGGGGGGCTAACTCACATATTCATTTGTGAAAGCATCACAAAGAAAAAACGAAGTGAAGAGAGTGGGGTAATGTTAAAAAGTAATATGTTTATTAACAATAATTAAAACAGTGCACCACAGTACATCAAACGGTGGAGAAAAGAAGGCAGGGAGGGGAGAGGTTTTCCCACCAGACAAAATTAGGGTTAACGGACCTGCACCATACCACTAGGGGTTACCAAAGTGGAATTAACCCCAAAATATCACGTATAGTTGAATAGATGGTGATATAAAGGTAAAGGGCGGCACAAATAGGCACACAATATTCATATATAATTGTCCATTAAAATTTAACCAGTATATTACCAATGAACAGCTTCTTCCTTCCCCTAATGATTCCTTCTCTCCACCCTGGTAGAATAAGTGGTTTCTCATCTTAGACCTTGAAGAATGGGCTAAGCTTCCTCAGGAACCCTGCCAGAAGCTGGTGTCTGGTGATGCAGCCCATTTGCAGTAGGTCATAACAGCCAGAGGGATTTACTAAGTACTGTAGCGTAGCGCCTACTATGTGTCTTGGGGGACACTCGCTTGGCATGGGATTAACGCACGGTTTTCTATCAAAACAGAGTCTTTTAGGTTTATTTCTCACAACATAAACCACATCCACAGGAACTTAGTGACAGCTTGAACAGTATCTGGACATATTCAACTTTACCACAGTTTGTCTCTGACCCCGGTCAGCATTACACACAGTTTTTAGTCCATTACCCATTGGCAACCTTCACGGGTTCCTGGACATCTCTTGGCCTCAGAGGTGCCCCATACACAATGTCTCCCTTTCTTTCACTCTGACCCCGGTCAGTACAACACTAGGGTTGAGCGAAACGGGTCGACCATTTTCAGAAGTCGCCGACTTTTGGCAAAGTCGGGTTTCATGAAACCCGACCCGACCCCTGTGTGGGGTCGGCCATGAGGTCGGCGATCTTCTGAATCTGGTATCGGAATTCCGATACCGAGTTCCGATATGTTTGCGATATCGGAAATCGGTATCGGAATCCACATTTAAGTGTAAAATAAAGAATTAAAATAAAAAATATTGATATACTCACCTCTCCGACGAGCCCTGGTAGTAATCGGCATCTTCCGTTCCTAAGAATGAGCGCGTTCAGGGCCTTAGAAGACGTCACGGCTTTGTGATTGGTCGCGGCGGCCCACGTGACCGCTCAGCGACCAATCACAAGCCGTGACGTAATTCTCTCAGGTCCTAAATTCCTCATTCTAGGAATTTAGGCCATGAGAATTACGTCACGGCTTGTGATTGGTCGCTGAGCGGTCACGTGGGCGGCCGCGACCAATCACAAAGCCGTGACGTCATCTAAGGCCCTGAACGCGCTCATTCTTAAGAAGAAAGGCTGCCGGAAAGAAGCCGAGGGTGAGTATATTCCTATTAGGTATATACTCACCCTCGTACGTGCCCTGCTTCTTTCCGGCAGCCTTCCTTCTTAAGAATGATCAGCGACCAATCACAAGCCGTGACGTAATTCTCATGGCCTAAATTCCTAGAATGAGGATTTTAGGACCTGAGAGAATTACGTCACGGCTTGTGATTGGTCGCTGAGCGGTCACGTGGGCCGCCGCGACCAATCACAAAGCCGTGACGTCATCTAAGGCCCTGAACGCGCTCATTCTTAGGAACGGAAGATGCCGATTACTACCAGGGCTCGTCAGAGGGTGAGTATATCAATATTTTTTATTTTAATTCTTTATTTTACACTTAAATATGGATCCCAGGGCCTGAAGGAGAGTTTCCTCTCCTTCAGACCCTGGGAACCATAGTATCCCATTGCACTGCATTGGGTTTCGCGTTTCGGCCGACCCCGACCCCGACTTTTTTATAGGATCGGCCAATTTCACTCGACCCGACTTTTGAGAAAGTCGGGTTTCGTGAAACCCGACCCGATCCTATAAAAATAAAAGTCGCTCAACCCTATACAACATGGTTCCTTCCCGTTACCTGTGGGTGCCGCACAGGTTCTCGGATACCTCTCTTCCTTAGAGGCATCCTGCAGACATTCACACTCTGTCTTTCCTTTTCTCTGACCCCAGTCAGTACAACACGAATCTCCATTCATTACCTGCCATTACCGCACAGGTTCTCGGATACCTCTCTTTCACAGAGGTATCCTTCAGACAGACATTCTCACTCTGACCCCGGTCAGTACAACACGGATCTCCATCCTTTCCACAGCCTGGTCTGTGCAAGATCCAGAGCCCCTGCCATGTGCTCTTCAGGGAGCCGACACTCCCAACACATGGGGCTCTCTCCAGGACCTTCCAGCACAGACCATTCAGATCCACACTCAGAGCCCATGTGACCAAACCTCAGTCACATTATATGCTACCAACCACTCCCACAGGTGGGAGTGTGGATGTGTGGCTAGTTTGTCCCACCCATCTCACAAAACTAGCTTAGTAAGTCTCCCTTACAACTATACCATAGATATACACACTCCCGAGGGACTACAGGTCCCAGAACAACAACATTGCATCAGACTTACCACGCAGACTCCCTCTGCGACACATATCGGCCATTCACAACACTGCCAGTCACTGTTTCACCACGATTATAATGACAAATATGCCTCCATGCATATCCCAAGGAGCACACACAGCGCCCCCTAGCTGCCACAGGGGTCACTATACCACAGTGCTAAATAATAATAATCTTTATTTTTATATAGTGCTAACATATTCCGCAGCACTTTACATACATTACCATCGCTGTCCCCGATGGGGCTCACAATCTAAATTCCCTATCAGTATGTCTTTGGAATGTGGGAGGAAACCGGAGTACCCGGAGGAAACCCACGCAAATACGAGGAGAACGATGCTTATCGTGAAGGTAATGATAGTAGTCATTAAAAGTGCCAATTTTTGATGAATTTGAAGAAAAGGCTTATTTTATTAGTTGTGTTGAGCTATTTAAATTGTTCTTGTTTCATTGGTTTATCGCAGCAGTTAGTACATTTTGCTAATTCAGTAGAATCATTTCACTTGTATCAGTATGTTATGTGCTGCTAAACGTTACTAATCCACTTTTTTGTGCACCCTTAAAATAAGTATTAATAACAAAAAATAAAATAATTATGCCATTTAAAAAATAAAAATAAAATAGGCACAAGATGTTCCAACTGAATGTTTAAGTTTCAGGCCTTCAAGGAAGGGAAGGCTTAGGCTACTTTCACACTAGCGTTAACTGCAATACGTCGCAAATGCGTCGTTTTGCCGAAAATACGCATCCAGCAAAAGTTCTTGCTGGATACGTTTTTTCGTCATAGACTAACATTAGCGACGCATTTGCGACACATTGCCAAACGTCGCGTCCGTTTTGCGACGCTTGGGCGTGTGGTAGCGGACCGTCGGGAGAAAAAAACGTTACATGTAACGTTTTTTGCTCCCGACGGTCCGCTTTTTCCGACCGCGCATGCGCGGCCGGAACTCCGCCCCCACCTCCCCGCACCTCACAATGGGGCAGCGGGTGCGTGGGAAAAATGCATCCGCTGCCCCCGTTGTGCGGCGGAGACCACGCTAGCGTCGGGAACCTCGGCCCGACGCACAGCGACGGGTTGTTCCCGACGCTAGTGTGAAAGTAGCCTTAGCTATAGAAATAAGCCACTCAGCCAGACTCCTTTACAATAGCAGTAATCATGGGCAGACACAGGGAATGCTTTTGCAGCGCCTCAGAGTCCTGGTCGTTGCAGTAATGTCGCTCTGCCACTAAGGCCGGGGTCACACTAGACCGTAATACGGACGAGTGCTATGCGATAAAAAATCGCATAGCACTCGGCCCAATGTTAATCTATGGTTCAGCTCCCATCATCCGATATTTTCTCCACCGTATTTCGGATCCGAGGGAACTCGCAGCAGGCTGCGATTGTCAGCGTATCTCGGCCGAGACTCGCCAATGCAAGTCTACGGGTGCGAGAAAAAATCGGATTACACACGGACCATGCGTGTGCATTGCGAGAAATACGCAGCGGTGTTATAGAGAAAAGCCGGTAATTCAATTGCCGGCTTTGCATTACTCCTTCACAAACCCGACAGGATATGAGACATGGTTTACATACAGTAAACCATCTCATATCCCCTTTTTTTTTGCATATTCCACACTACTAATGTTAGTAGTGTGTATGTGCAAAATTTCAGCGCTGTAGCTGCTGAAATAAAGGGTTAAATGGCGGAAAAAATTGGCGTGGGCTCCCGCGCAATTTTCTCCGCCAGAATGGTAAAGCCAGTGACTGAGGGCAGATATTAATAGCCTAGAGAGGGTCCATGGTTATTGGCCCCCCCTGGCTACAAACATCTGCCCCCAGCCACCCCAGAAAAGGCACATCTGGAAGATGCGCCTATTCTGGCACTTGGCCACTCTCTTCCCACTCCCTGTAGCGGTGGGATATGGGGTAATGAAGGGTTAATGCCACCTTGCTATTGGAAGGTGACATTAAGCCAGATTAATAATGGAGAGGCGTCAATTATGACACCTATCCATTATTAATCCAATTGTTGGAAAGGGTTAAAAAACACACACACACATGATTTAAAAGTAGTTTAATGAAATAAACACAGCGGTTGTTGTAATAATTTATTGTTCTCTCAATCCATCAGGAACACCCTCGCTTGGAAAAATAATAAACGCACAAGATACATACCTTCTGGTGAACCGTCTCGTCCCACGAAGTAATCCATCTGAAGGGGTTAACTAATATTACAGGCACGAGCTGCGATAAACCACTCGCTCGTACCTGTAATCCCCGGGTGCTGAAAGGAAAGCAGTGATCTATACTTACATTGAGTCGCGGTGAGGCGCCCTCTGGTGGATGTTCTCATGAACTGCAGCCTGGGAACTTTTTCCCACGCTCCAGGTCATATGAGGACATCCACCAGGGGGCGCATCACCGCGACTGAAGGAAATGTAGGTCAATGACCTACATTTCATTCATTCACCGGGGAATTACAAGCACGAGCACCGCTGCATTTAGCAGGGCTCCTGCATCTCTGGAGATGCAGATATACCCTCCATGTCTTTAGTTAGATGTGGAGATTTTGTATTTTCTGTGGTGGATATTTTCTAGTGTTTTAATACTGACCGCATAGTACTCTGTCCTATCCTTTCTATTTAGCTAGAAGTGGCCTCCTTTGCTAAATTCTGATTTCAGTCTGCGTATGTTATTTCCCTCTCCTCTCACAGTCAATATTTTTGGGGGGCTGTCTATCCTTTGGGGATTTTCTCTGAGGCAAGATAGTTTTCCCTTTTCTATCTCTAGGGGTAATTAGTCCTCCGGCTGTGTCGAGATGTCTAGGGAGTGATAGGTACATTCCACGGCTATTTCTAGTTGCGGTGTTAAGTTCAGGGTCTGCGGTCAGTACAGGTACCACCTTCTCCAGAGTACGTCTCATGCTGCTCCTAGGCCACCAGTTCATAACAGTGCCCAATTAAAGGGAAAAGTTTTTAAGGGGATTAGTGAATTAAGTCTATTATTTGTGATGCCACCTGTGGTTCTCGGTCAGTAGGGACCGACGCTGCTTAAAGGGGTCCTCTGGGGTGATGGTATGCAGCAAGATGGTGACGCTTCCCACAGGTGAAACCTGTTCCCCAGGGCTTCCCAAGTGTAGGGCACCGATGGTGTGGTGGATTGTATGGCAAAGAACCAGGACACAGGTTTGCAGTCTTTACCTGGTTTACTGATGGTAGTAGTAGTCCTCCGTCCAGGGTACCAAGTGCAGGGTAGCTGTGGTCCGGCCTGCTTGGAGGCAATAGGAGATCCCTCTCCCAGGTGAGGTCTGTAAGCCTTTCCTACTAGTGCTGTTTAGTTGGTTAGTTCCCTGCCGATTGTTGCTCAGTGCAAATCCCCTCTCTCCTGTTCTAAGACAGATGTCTGTACGATAGGCAGTTCGAGCCTGTTTATAGGGTCTCTTTCATGACCCGGGCTCTAAGGTCACTGCTTCACCTCAGACTTGATGCAGGCAATTGACATACAGTCCTATGACCTCCAGTTCTGTCGCACGTCCTGGAGAACAACACGACCTCGGGCTCCCGGTATCCGGCTTCTGTGCCTTGGCTTCTAGGGTGTCCTTCCCCTGTTCCCCTCCTGAGCCTCTTCCTCCTCTGTGCATCTTTCCTCTAAGCTCCTCCACTAGTCAACTCTCCTTCAGATTCTCCCTCTTTCCAGGGGTAGCAGCTCCCTCGTGGCCGCTCGGCCCCTACGCCTGCTCCAGAGGTCCTTCTACTCTCCTCTCTCAGACTGACTAAGACTCACTGACACCTCCTCCAGACCAGGATACATAAAGTGTAAGGAAGCTCCCCTGAAACCGGTTACTGAGCTCCCCCTCCTGGCCTAGATTCAGATGTGTTTAATGTGAGTGCCTTACCTGATAGACAGAATCTCCCTTGCCTCCAAGCATGACATCACCCTCCCCGAAAGGAAGGCAACATCACTGCAACAACTGGTTACCTGGGATGTTGCATATACAAACTATGTCTTTCATCACACCGCTGGAAAAAAAGTGGAATAAAACGCAATAAAAAACCAAATGTAAATCAAAAGGGTATCGCTGAAAACCTCACACAGCTCCATTGGTGGAAATATAAAAAAGCTATAGCTCTCAGAATACAGCGATGCAAAAATATTTTTTTCTATAAAAATAGTTTTTATTGTGTAAAAACGGCAAAACATAAAAAATGTCATAACTAAGGTATCGCTGCAATTGTACTGACCTGAAGAATAAAGGTGACTTATCAATTTTACTACATGGGAAACGGCATAAAAAACAATTCTTGAATTGCTGTTTTTTGTTCTTTCTACCTCACGAAAATCGGAATAGAAAGCGATGAGCCCGAATTATATATGCCCGAAAATAGTAGGAATAAAAATTTCAACTCATTTTGCAAAAAACAAACCCTCACAAGACTTTCTCTGCAAAAATATAGAAAATTATAGTTTTCAAAATGTGGAGATGCAAAAACTAGTTTTTGCAAATAAAAACGTGTCTTTGAGTGTGTGACAGCAGCCAAACATGAAAATACCGCTATAAATTTGGTATCCCTATAAATCACACTAACCCAAAGAATAAAGTTGTCTAATCACTAATACATCAAGAGGAGCAGCATAAATAATAAATAAAACCTACTATTTTTGACCTACTATTGATTTGTTAATTTTGTCTCCCAAAGATCGCAGTAAGGACCGGTGCACATTTATCCTGTGCTCTACGCTGAGAGCTTACACTGGGGTTTCCATGTAAATCTCTGAAATATGTGATTCAGACGGAACCCCCGGTGGAAGAAGCCCTATAATGAGGCCGATGGAGGCGATGTGGACTGTGTCTGGCCTGTGATCTGTCAGTTTCCTTCTTTTTAGGTGTGTATAAAAGCATGGTCTGCCACAGTTTTGTGCACTTTTGAAAAGAAGCACACTAGTAATCAAAAGCCAGATGGAGTCCAGAGTATCTCTGCTGTCTCATTACAGTGAATGCATCCTTAGGGGGCTTCATCTGAATCATGTAATTCTGAGATTTAGATGGAAACTCTGATGTTAGTGTTCAGTGTAAAGCACAGGATAAACATGATCCAAAATGTTATGTAAAATGTTCCCAATGAAAGCTTCAACTCAATCCACAAAAAAAGCAAGTCCCCACTCAGGTGTGTCATCTGTTAACGGAAATATAGGGGGCTTCCACATTACTGGTGGTATAAAGGCTCTGGAAAAGCGATATTGCTCTTCTTCTACAAAAGAAATCCAGTAAATTCTGCGCTCCCAAATCCAAATGCCCCTCTCCCTTCTGAACCCCACAGTGTGCCTAAATCACATTTAGCAGCCATAAGTTTTGCAGGGGTATAATTTCCAAAATGGTGTAACTTGAGAGTGATATTCTGCTCTTCTAGCACTTAGGGGCTCTGTGTATGGAGTCCGTAAACTATTCTAGGAAAATCTGCGCTCCAATAGGCAAATAGTGCTCCATTCCTCCCGGAGTCTGGCTGTGTGGCTAAGCAGTACAGTACAGCTACATGTGGGTAATTTTCCTGTTCAGCAGAAATTGTGTGACAAATTTTGGTGCCATTTTTACCCATGTGCCCATGTGAAAATGTAACATCTATTGCTAAAACAAAGTTTTTGTGGTAAAAAATGTCATTATATTTTCTTCACTGCTCAATAGCATAAAATTCTGTGACACACCTGGGGTGTCAATATGATAAAATCATTGAGAGGTGTAGTTTCTAAAATGGGACCCAAGTGGGTCATGGCACCCGCAAACCTTAGCAGTAAAATCTGCACTATAATATGGCGCTCCTTCTCTTCTGAGCTTTGCACTGTGCCTCAAAAGTAGTTGCCGATTACATGTAGGGTACTGGCGCAATCAGGAGAATTTGTACAACAAATTGAGAGGTCCATCTATTAGCCCTTATAAAAATAAAAAATTCGGGGCTGAAACAACATTTTAATGGTAAAAATTTACTGTATATACCAGTGATGGGCAACCTTTTGAGCTTGGTGTGTCAAAATTCGCCAAAAAACCGAGCATAACTTGGGTGGTGTGTCACCTTGATAAAAAAACATAATTTTGCGACATGTATAGTTTAAATAACAAATATGTATAATTATAATTATTTAACTTACCTGCTTAGTGACTTCTTTGTTCATCTGTCAGTTGTTTTCTTTTGTTGGTCTTGCTCTTGCTATTATTTAACTTGTGTGGGGTGCCGTGAACTAAGATAAGTGAGGGGGAGGGGGAATTCTTGCGATGGAAACCTGTGGCATTCCAGCTGTTGCAAAACTACAATTCCCATCATGTCTTCACAGCCAAAGCTTTTGCTTGGAATGGCCAGGCATGATGGGAATTGTAGTTTTGCAACAGCTGGACTGCCACAGGTTCACCATCACTAAATTTAGTGACTTTTTTGTTGCTGAATTTAACTAGCTAAATGTTCAAATGAAGGTTGGTATTTTGTACACTTCAAGCCCAAGCAAGCGCTACTAAGTTCATCTGTCAATCTGTTTCTTTTGTTGGTTTTGATATTATTTAATGCTGAGAATAAGGTCTCACAAAAGTAGGTAGAGGGAAAAATAGTGAGTAAAGCCATTGCTATATTTTTCAGGGTGCTAAAAGTGTCTGGTAACCTATTCCAGGCACTCCAAATTTCCTGTTCATAGTGGCACTCCTCTTGATTCTCCAAGCGGCACCTTTCTAGATTCTCAAGCTTTGACCTCAAGTCAACAAACACCTGAGCCCAGATGCTGTCCTGAAATTCTGCAAGTTGCATCTCCAAATCATCAATTTGTATCCACTGGAAACCATTTAATTCCAAACTACTGTAGACTACTACATCAGGATACTTAATTATTTTCATGGTCTGTTCTAGGCTTCTAAATTGATGAAATCTATCACTGAACTGGTCAAGTAACGAGTCTAAAACATGCTGGTACTTTATATGCAAGGGTTCCATTTCATTTTGTACAGCTGCACTGGCCTTCTCAAAATACTTTGTTACTCGAGGAAAATACTTATAAGTTTTAGTTTCTACATCTCGCTTGAAAATTTTAAGTTTACTTTCAAAAGCTTTTATGTATCCAAACATAACGTCAATACTTTTGCCAAAACCTTGTAGCTTTAAGTTCAGTTCATTAATATGAACAGAGAGATCTGTAAAAAACATCAGGTTGTTGACCCACTTAGAATCATAGAGCTGAGGAAAGTTTCCCAGATCCTTATCCTCAAGAAATACCTTAATTTCTTCAAAACACTCCACAAAGCGCTCAAGAACTTTGCCTCGGCTCAGCCATCTTACATTATTGTACATCAGCAGTCCACTGTAGGTGGAATCAACCTCCAGTAAAAGTGCAGAAAATTCTCGCTTGCGAAGGGGGCGAGCAGCTATTAAATTAACTATTTTTGTAACAACTGACATTAAGTCGTTTAAGTCAGTGAATCCTGCTTTGGCACATAAAGCCTCCTGATGGATAATACAATGAAAAGGCACAATCGGATGTCCAATACCTTCCGTAAACAATTTAACAAATCCGACTTTTTTCCCCACCATGTTTGGTGCCCCATCTGTCGTTACTGACACAACTTTAGAGATATCAATGCTTAGGTCACAGAATGTTTGCATAACAACCTTACATATTTCACTTCCTGATGTACTTGTTGGCACTGATACTAACTGTATCAACTCTTCTCTCATTGTGAGACCATCAGAATATCGACCAATAATGGCCAACTGAGCATGTGATGTGACATCAGTAGTTTCATCAAGAGAGATCGAAAAATATTTACAATTACTTATGTCTCTCTTTAATTGATGTTGTACGTTTGTGTTCAGTCTCATTATTCGGTCTTTTATGATATTTCTACTCAGTGGTAACTCAGATATTCTCTTAATAATTGCATCTTTATTCTGCATATCATGAAACAGAACTGGTGCACATCTTAAGAGAGTATCTTTAATAAATTCTCCCTCACTGAGTGCTTTTCCATGCTGAGCTATGGAGTGAGCAATGCTCAGACTTGCAGATGTTAAATTTGTAGAGCTTTTTACAAATTTAAGGATGGAATTAGATTGGCTCTTATGAAGGTGTAGCTGCCTGGAAATGTATTCCTTCCTTTCATCCTCACTTTTTTTCAAGAGCTGGGAATGATTAGTTTCAAAATGTCTATTTACATTCCACGTTCTGCTTACTACCGTTTCACTACATAGAACGCAAAATGATCTGCCATTTTTTCTATAATGCCGTACATCTCAGTCCATGACTCTTGAAAGGGTCGGCTACTGCTACTACCACTCCCTTTACTCAACTTTGGTTTCTTATTTTGTGGCTCCTCCATGAGAGAATATTTATAGTTAGCCCTGCAATTAGCAGAAATAGGGGTTAATAAGGATGCACCACAAACAGTAATGGTGGTGAAATGGAGTCTGTACTGCAAGATGGCGTTCCTAATGGCGGGAAACGGCACCCATAGCACAGGCCTCTTCCAGCCTCCCCCTCACTTATCTTAGTTAATTGGCCAATGACACTCCACAGTTCACTGGATGATGGTTGCTGCCTGCAGACAGCAATCACAGGGCCTCCGGACAGCTATCTCCTCAGGCCTCAGAAGTGCAGCCTGGGACTTCTGGTCGGCGCAGCAGGGAGCAGCGCAATGTCGCCCAAACAACACAGATCCGACGCAGAGGCCTGGGACTTCCAGGAGCTGCGCCTGGCCTACCGGAAGTCCCAGGCCTAGACGCTCTGCACCGGAGCTCTGTTGTTTGGACCCACAGACCTCCTGCATGGCATCCGATCCGATAAAAAATCGGATCGGATGCCATTGTTGAGCATTCCGATACCGCAAGTATCGGGTATCGGCCGATATTTGCTGTATCGGAATTCCGATACCGAGATCCGATACTTTTGTGGTATCGGGTATCGGTATCGAAACAACATTAATGTGTAAAATAAAGAATTAAAATAAAAAATATTGCTATACTCACCTCTCCGACGCAGCCTGGACCTCACCGAGGGAACCGGCAGCGTTGTTTGCTTAAAATTCGCGCTTTTCCTTCCTTACGTGAAGTCCCGGCTTGTGATTGGTCGCGTGCCGCCCATGTGGCCGCGACGCGACCAATCACAGCAAGCCGTGACGTAATTTTAGGTCCTTCAGGATTTTAAAATTACGTTCTGGCTTGTGATTGGTCGCGTCGCGGTCACATGGGCGACGCGACCAATCACAAGCCGGGACGTCACGGGAGGCAGGACAAGCGCGCATTTTAAAATGCGCGCGTGTCCAGCCTCCCGTGACGTCACGGCTTGTGATTGGTCGCGTCGCCCATGTGACCGCGACGCGACCAATCACAAGCCAGAACGTAATTTTAAAATCCTGAAGGACCTAAAATTACGTCACGGCTTGCTGTGATTGGTCGCGTCGCGGCCACATGGGCGGCACGCGACCAATCACAAGCCGGGACTTCACGTAAGGAAGGAAAAGCGCGAATTTTAAGCAAACAACGCTGCCGGTTCCCTCGGTGAGGTCCAGGCTGCGTCGGAGAGGTGAGTATAGCAATATTTTTTATTTTAATTCTTTATTTTACACATTAATATGGTTCCCAGGGCCTGAAGGAGAGTTTCCTCTCCTTCAGACCCTGGGAAAGAAGCAATTTCTATGGGGCCGCGGCCGGCGGCCGGCGTGTCACTGAAAATGACTACGCGTGTCAGCACTGACACGCGTGTCATAGGTTCGCCATCACTGGTATATACTCATGTATAAGCCGACCCGAGTATAAGTCGAGGCACCTAATTTTGCCACGAAAAAACTGGAAAAATGTATTGACTCGAGTATAAGCCGGGTATGCATTGTCCCCTCTTCCCATCCTTGTCTGCATGGCTCCTTATCCCCATCCTTGTCTGCATGGCTCCTTATCCCCATCCTTGTCTGCATGGCTCCTTATTCCCATCCTTGTCTGCATGGCTCCTTATCCCCATCCTTGTCTGCATGGCTCCTTATTCCCATCCTTGTATGCATTGTCCCCTCTTCCCATCCTTGTCTGAGTGGCTCCTTATTCCCATCCTTGTCTGCATGGCTCCTTATCCCCATCCTTGTCTGCATGGCTCCTTATTCCCATCCTTGTCTGCATGGCTCTTTATCCCCATCCTTGTCTGCATGGCTCCTTATCCCCATCCTTGTCTGCATGGCTCCTTATCCCCATCCTTGTCTGCATGGCTCCTTATTCCCATCCTTGTATGCATGGCTCCTTATTTCCATCCTTGTATGCATGGCTCCTTATTCCCATCCTTGTCTGCATGGCTCCTTATTCCCATCCTTGTCTGCATGGCTCCTTATTCCCATCCTTGTCTGCATGGCTCTTTATCCCCATCCTTGTCTGCATGGCTCCTTATCCCCATCCTTGTCTGCATGGCTCCTTATCCCCATCCTTGTCTGCATGGCTCCTTATTCCCATCCTTGTCTGCATGGCTCCTTATTCCCATCCTTGTCTGCATGGCTCCTTATTCCCATCCTTGTCTGCATGGCTCCTTATTCCCACCCTAGCATGCATGGCTTCTTATCCCCATCCTTGTCTGCATGGCTCCTTATCCCCATCCTTGTCTGCATGGCTCCTTATCCTCATCCTTGTCTGCATGGCTCCTCATCCCCATCCTTGTCTGCATGGATCCTCATCCCCATCCTTGCATGCATGGATCTTCATCCATATCCTTTTATGCATGGTTCTGCATCTCATTTTTTGTGAAAAAAATAAAAATTATCATTTTTCCCTTCCACATTGCATTAAATCCTGTGAAGCACCTGAAGGGTTAATAAACAACTTAAATGTGGTTGTGAAGACATTGAGGGGTTTAGGTATTTTTTGTCATGTAGGCCCCTTAAAGTCATTTCAAATGTGATGTGGCCCCTAAAATAATGGTTTTGTAGATTTTGTTGGAAAAATTAGAAATTTAAACCCTTCTAACTTCATAAATAAAAAATTATGTTTCAAAAATCATGCTGATTTAAAGTAGGCATGTGGGAAATGTTATTAACTATTTTGCTTGACATAACTCTCTGGTTTAATGGCATAAAAATTAAAAGTTTGAAAATTGGGAAAGTTTCAAAATTTTCACCAAATTTCCGATATTTTCACAAACAAATGCAAGTCATATCAAACAAATTTTACCACTATCATGAAGTATATAAGTAAAGAAAAAAAACAGTCTCAGAATTCCTGGGATCTGTTCCTGACACTGGTCAGATTTAAAAAATGAGGCTTGGTCATTAAAGGGAACCTGTCACCTGAATTTGGCGGGACCAGTTTTGGGTCATATGGGCGGGGCTTTCGGGTGTTTGATTCGCCCTTTCCTTACCCGCTGGCTGCATGCTGGCCGCAATATTGGATTGAAGTTCATTCTCTGTCCTCCGGAGTACACGCCTGCCCAAGGCAATATTGCACCCGAAAACCCCGCCCATATGACCCAAAACTGGTCCCGCCAAATTCAGGTGACAGGTTCCCTTTAACCCCTTAAGCCCGTATGACGTACTATACCGTCGAGGTGGGGTGGGCCTTAATTCCCGGTGACGGGATAGTACGTCATACGCGATCGGCCGCGCTCACGGGGGGAGCGCGGCCGATCGCGGCCGGGTGTCGGCTGCATATCGCAGCTGACATCCGGCACTATGTGCCAGGAGCGGTCACGGACCGCCCCCGGCACATTAACCCCCGGCACACCGCGATCAAACATGATCGCGGTGTACCGGCGGTACAGGGAAGCATCGCGCAGGGAGGGGGCTCCCTGCGGGCTTCCCTGAGACGATCGGTACAAGGTGATGTACTCACCTCGTACCGAACGTCTTCTCCCTGCAGGCCCCGGATCCAAAATGGCCGAGGGGCTGTATCCGGGTCCTGCAGGGAGCACTTCCGGGTCGGAGCAGGCTGCAGATGAAAGCTGCAGCCTGCTCCGATGAAAGTATGATCGCAGATCTGATAGAGTGCTGTGCACACTATCAGATCTGCGATCTGTGATGTCCCCCCCTGGGACAAAGTAAAAAAGTAAAAAAAAAAATTTCCACATGTGTAAAAAAAAAAAAAAAAATTCCTAAATAAATAATAATAAAAAAAAATATATTATTCCCATAAATACATTTCTTTATCTAAAAAAAACAAACAAAAACAATAAAAGTACACATATTTAGTATCGCCGCGTCCGTAACGACCCAACCTATAAAACTGGCCCACTAGTTAACCCCTTCAGTAAACACCGTAAGAAAAAAAAAAAAAAAAACGAGGCAAAAAACAACGCTTTATTACCATACCGCCGAACAAAAAGTGGAATAACACGCGATCAAAAAGACGGATATAAATAACCATGTTACCGCTGAAAACGTCATCTTGTCCCGCAAAAAACGAGCCGCCATACAGCATCATCAGCAAAAAAATAAAAAAGTTATAGTCCTCAGAATAAAGTGATGCCAAAATAATTATTTTTTCTATAAAATAGTTTTTATCGTATAAAAGCGTCAAAACATAAAAAAAGATATAAATGAGGAATCGCTGTAATCGTACTGACCCGACGAATAAAACTGCTTTATCAATTTTACCAAGCGCAGAACGGTATAAACGCCTCTCCCAAAAGAAATTCATGAATAGCTGGTTTTTGGTTATTCTGCCTCACAAAAATCGGAATAAAAAGTGATAAAAAATGGTCACGTGTCCGAAAATGTTACCAATAAAAACGTCAACTCGTCCCGCAAAAAACAAGACCTCACATGACTCTGTGGACCAAAATGTGGAAAAATTATAGGTCTCAAAATGTGGAGACGCAAAAACTTTTTTGCTATAAAAAGCGTCTTTTAGTCTGGTTTCACACTTGCGTTTTTATCTGCATGCGTTTTTTAAAAAAACCGCATGTGTGAAAAAATGCATGTAAATGCGGTAAAACGCATGCGTTTTTATAGAAAAACACAAGAAAACAAGAAAAAAACAAAAAACCCTAACCCTACCCCTAACCCTACCCCTAACCTGAAATACGTGGCACTGAAATACGTGGCACTGAAATATACGTTTATATACGTATATACGTATATAAGTGCCATGATATTTCAGTGGCCACGTATATAAGTGCCACGTATTTAAGTGCCACGTATTTAAGTGCCACGTATTTAAGTGCCACGTATTTACGTGCCACGTATTTACGTGCCACGTATTTTTCAGTGCCTGGAATACGTGGCACTGAAATACGTGGCACTGAAATATCGTGGCACTGAAGTATTTACGTGCCACGTATTTTTCAGTGCCTGAAATACGTGGCACTGAAATACGTGGCACTGAAATACGTGGCACTGAAATACGTGGCACTGAAATACGTGGCTCTTAAATACGTGGCACTTATATACGTGGCACTTATATACGTGGCACTTATATACGTGGCACTTATATACGTGGCACTTATGACTGTCAGAAAATGTTCAGTAAACGGTTAGGGGTGAGGTTAGGGGTAGGGTTTCAGGTAGAATTGGGGAGTTTCCACTGTCCAGGCACATCAGGGGCTCTCCAAACGCGACATGGCGTCCAATCTCAATTTCAGCCAATTCTGCGTTGAAAAAGTAAAACAGTGCTCCTTCTCTTCCGAGCTCTCCCGTGCGTCCAAAAAGGGGTTTACCCCAACATATGGGGTATCAGCGTACTAGGGACAAATTGAACAACAACTTCTGGGGTCCAAGTTCTCTTGTTATCCTTGGGAAAATAAAAATTTGGGGGGCTAAAAATCATTTTTGTGGGAAAAAAAATATGTTTTATTTTCACGGCTCTGCGTTGTAAACTGTAGTGAAACACTTGGGGGTTCAAAGTTCTCACAACACATCTAGATAAGTTCCTTGGGAGGTCTAGTTTCCAATATGGGGTCACTTGTGGGGGGTTTGTACTATTTGGGTACATCAGGGGCTCTGCAAATGCAACGTGACGCCTGCAGACCAATCCATTTAAGTCTGCATTCCAAATGGCGCTCCTTCCCTTCCGAGCTCTGTCATGCGCCCAAACAGTGGTTCCCCCCCACATAGGGGGTATCAGCGTACTCAGGACAAATTGGACAACAACTTTTAGGGTCCAATTTATCCTGATACCCTTGTGAAAATACAAAACTGGGGGCTAAAAAATCATTTTTGTGAAAAAGAAAAATAATTTTTATTTTCACGGCTCTGCGTTATAAACTGTAGTGAAACACTTGGGGGTTCAAAGTTCTCACAACACATCTAGATAAGTTCCTTGGGGGGTCTAGTTTCCAATATGGGGTCACTTGTGGGGGGTTTGTACTGTTTGGGTACATCAGGGGCTCTGCAAATGCAACGTGACGCCTGCAGACCAATCCATTTAAATCTGCATTCCAAATGGCGCTCCTTCCCTTCCGAGCTCTGTCATGCGCCCAAACAGTGGTTCCCCCCCACATAGGGGGTATCAGCGTACTCAGGACAAATTGGACAACAACTTTTAGGGTCCAATTTATCCTGATACCCTTGTGAAAATACAAAACTGGGGGCTAAATTTCATTTTTGTGAAAAAAAAAAAAAATTATTTTCACGGCTCTGCGTTATAAACTGTAGTGAAACACTTGGGGGTTCAAAGTTCTCACAACACATCTAGATAAGTTCCTTGGGGGGTCTAGTTTCCAATATGGGGTCACTTGTGGGGGGTTTGTACTGTTTGGGTACATCAGGGGCTCTGCAAATGCAACGTGACGCCTGCAGACCAATCCATTTAAGTCTGCATTCCAAATGGCGCTCCTTCCCTTCCGAGCTCTGTCATGCGCCCAAACAGTGGTCCCTCCCCACAAATGGGGTATCAGCGTACTCCAGACAAATTGGACAACAACTTTTGTGGTCCAATTTATCCTGATACCCTTGTGAAAATACAAAACTGGGGGCTAAAAAATAATTTTTGTGAAAAAAAAAAATAATTTTTATTTTCACGGCTCTGCGTTATAAACTGTAGTGAAACACTTGGGGGTTCAAAGCTCTCAAAACACATCTAGATAAGTTCCTTAGGGGGTCTACTTTCCAAAATGGTGTCACTTGTGGGGGGGTTTAATGTTTAGGCACATCAGGGGCTCTCCAAACGCAACATGGCATCCCATCTTAATTCCAGTCAATTTTGCATTGAAAAGTAAAATAGCGCTTCTTCCCTTCTGAGCTCTGCTATGCGCCCAAACAATGGTTTACACCCACATATGGGGTATCGTCGTACTCAGGACAAATTGCACAACAACTTTTGTGGTCTAATTTCTTCTCTTACCCTTGGGGAAATAAAAAAATGGGGGTGAAAAGATCATTTTTGTGAAAAAATATGATTTTTTATTTTTACGGCTCTGCATTATAAACTTCTGTGAAGCACTTGTTGGGTCAAAGTGCTCAACACACATCTAGATAAGTTCCTTAAGAAGTCTACTTTCCAAAATGGTGTCACTCGTGGGGGGTTTCAATGTTTAGGCACATTAGGGGCTCTCCAAACGCAACATGGCGTCCCATCTCAATTCCAGTCAATTTTGCATTGAAAAGTCAAATGGCGCTCCTTCCCTTCTGAGCTCTGCCCTGCGCCCAAACAATGGTTTACACCCACATATGGGGTATCAGTGTACTCAGGACAAATTGCACAACAATTTTTGGGGTCCAATTTCTTCTCTTACCCTTGGGAAAATAAAAAATTGGGGGTGAAAAGATCATTTTTGTGAAAAAATATGATTTTTTATTTTTACGGCTCTGCATTATAAACTTCTGTAAAGCACTTGTTGGGTCAAAGTGCTCACCACACATCTAGATAAGTTCCTTAGGGGGTCTACTTTCCAAAATGGTGTCACTTGTTAGGGGTTTCAATGTTTAGGCACATCAGGGGCTCTCCAAATGCAACATGGCGTCCCATCTCAATTCCAGTCAATTTTGCATTGAAAAGTCAAATGGCGCTCCTTTGCTTCCAAGCTCTGCCATGCGCCCAAACTGTGGTTTACCCCCACATATGGGGTATCAGCGTACTCAGGACAAATTGTACAACAACTTTTGGGGTCTATTTTCTCCTGTTACCCTTGGTAAAATAAAACAAATTGGAGCTGAATTAAATTTTGTGTGAAAAAAAGTTAAATGTTCATTTTTATTTAAACATTCCAAAAATTCCTGTGAAACACCTGAAGGGTTAATAAACTTCTTGAAAGTGGTTTTGAGTACCTTGAGGGGTGCAGTTTTTAGAATGGTGTCACACTTGGGTATTTTCTATCATATAGACCCGTCAAAATGACTTCAAATGAGATGTGGTCCCTAAAAAAAAATGGTGTTGTAAAAATGAGAAATTGCTGGTCAACTTTTAACCCTTATAACTCCGTCACAAAAAAAAATTTTGGTTCCAAAATTGTGCTGATGTAAAGTAGACATGTGGGAAATGTTATTTATTAAGTATTTTGTGTGACATATGTCTGTGATTTAAGGGCATAAAAATTCAAAGTTGGAAAATTGCGAAATTTTCAAAATTTTCGCCAAATATTCGTTTTTTTCACAAATAAACGCAAGTTATATCGAAGAAATTTTACCACTAACATGAAGTACAATATGTCACGAGAAAACAATGTCAGAATCGCCAAGATCCGTTGAAGCGTTCCAGAGTTATAACCTCATAAAGGGACAGTGGTCAGAATTGTAAAAATTGGCCTGGTCATTAACGTGCAAACCACCCTCGGGGCTTAAGGGGTTAAAGTACAAAGTGGCTAGGTCTTTAAAGGGTATTTCTACTACCAGGACAACCCCTTCTGAAATGAAATGTTTGGCTGCGTGTTACATTCTGCAGACTGGAAAAAGTTGATATAGTAGTCTGGGCCAAAAATGAATGACTAGAATCAGCTCCTGTACACATACAAGGGCTACGGAGCAGAACTAAAGGCTACCGTTATAAGGTATGGTGGTAATATTTGTCTTAGTATAGAGGTTTTCATTAATGATTAGTATGGCAGTATTATCAATACTGTATATACTGATTATCGCTGGTAGTATTATATGCGTCTCATATTGCAGCTTCCATAACAATGCAGGGTAATTCAAAAAGCACAGTGCAAAATTATAACCTTGTCATTCATAACTAAGGGAACACAAATCCAATTTATTATCATGAAAAGACACACAGTCTGAGTATTATCTGTTAACTACAAATGTTCAAAGACATTTCCACTGGTGACACGGAAGATGTCTAGGCGGTAGTCCGGGTCCGCATGGCAGCATATCCTCAGGTATGGACTGTTTCAGAGTTGCCTTTTCTCAAGACGTTCATATCCTGTGGTTGTTGTAAAAGGGCTCATGTGGTCATGGTGTGGCGGTATTATTTGTCCCTAGTATAGCGGTATTAATGGTAGTATTGGTCTTGGTATACTAGAATTTGTTCAGCAACAATATGGAGACTATAGACCTGTATATTGGTATTTTACTCTGTAAATATGATATACACCTTATCAGCAATAATATCAATAAGTGCACATATTCACATAATTCACATTCACTGTACAACAAGTAGGCCTGACTTGAGTTGATCAATGTATACTGTATAATATATATGGACATGTATCATGCTAGTATATTCAGAGGTGTGATATGTGTAAAGGTTGCCATCTTGTGGGCACTGGATGAAATATCATGTTTCATGTTCAGACTTTGTTTCTAATCCTTCTTGATCAATTATGCATAAAAATTACAAAGTATATGAGAAAACAGAAAGTTTTATACTTTATACTATTAACTACTTCCCTTCAGAGCCAATTTCCACTTTTGCACTTGTTTTTTTTTTACCTCCACTTGTTCCAGGAGCCATAACTTTTTTTATTTTTATATTAAAGAGAATGTGCTATCACTTTTTTTTTCAACAATTAAAAAAATTAAAGCATTAATGTTTTTTTAAATGTTATCATTTTTTAATGGTATAAAATATGAAAATAATTTAAACAGTATTGATATATTCCACTTTTAAACACTAGGGGGAGCTGCTACTGAATTTGCCATGAAAACCTAGTGTACAACTAGCTCGTATTACGATTGCAGTAAATGTGGGCCGGGTCTGCTCACATGTGTGTGATGTCACTCCTCTCCTCCCCTTCTGGGTGTTTGTAAAAGGATAAGAGAGGAAGAAGTTTAGGATCACAGTGAGGAGCCATTTTGTTGGAGACTGCAAAGTGATACTGACAAGTACAATAACACCGAGGACGGACGGCAGCACCGATTCTGTTAGCTAATTGGATAGGCCAACTGTATCATTACAAGCAGGGCCGGTTTTAGGCAAAGTGGGTCCCTAGGCAAAAGTTTAAAATGGGGCCCCAAATGCTAACATATTGCACATCACACAGAAGCATTTTGGTTGTATTTACGTGCCCTGAGTTCAGGCCGCTAAACGATCGTGATCGACAATATTGAAGTTGTTCGACGCTTGTTTCCCGGCCTCTTTACACCAACTGAGAAAGAATGATGGGGACACAACAATCGCTATTAGATCAATCTGTCCCCATACAGTATCATGTTATCAGCAGCATATCTACAGTTTACACCGGCGATGTGCTGATAAGAACAATGATTTTTGTTCCGGCATAAACAATCCTATCACTCGATGAATATGCAGCATTTTGCTTGTTTAGTATAATACACCCCATAGTCCTCCATATACTATAATGTTCCCCATAGTCCTCCGTATAGTATAATACACTCCCCATAGTCCTCCATATAGTATAATACATTCCCTATAGTCCTTCATATAGTATTATACACTTCCCATGGTCCTTCATATAGTATAATACACTACTCAGTCCTCCATATAGTATAATACACTCCTCATAGTCCTCCATATAGTATAATACACTCCCCATGGTCCTCCATATAGTATAATACACTCCCCATGGTCCTCCATATAGTATAATACACTCCTCATGGTCCTCCATATAGTATAATACACTCCCTGTAGTACTTCATATAGTATAATACACTCCCTATAGCCCTCTATATAGTATAATACACTTCCCATAGTCCTCCATATAGTATAATACACTACTCAGTCCTCCATATAGTATAATATACTCCTCATAGACCTCCATATATTAAAATACACTCAGTCCTCCATATAGTATAATCCACTCCTCGTAGTGCTCCATATAGTATAATCAGGCTTGGACTGGCCCACAGGGTAACAGGGGAATCCCCCGGTGGGCCCCAGTGCAATGTGGGCCCCCAACCTCACTGTATGGGCAGTACTTGGCATAATTCACTTGATTGCCTCTATACAGAAAAAAGCAGCATCTAATCATTCACTAACTAAACTACCCAGTTTATTATTATATAGAGATATAGGTACATTTGTGAATGAGGGTAGTGTAATATTTGTATGCAGGTGAAAAGTGGCCCCCCAAAGTCAATGTTACTGGTGGGCCCTTAGCACCCCAGTCTGACACTGAGTATAATGCACCGCCATAGTCACCCATGTAGTACAATTCACTTCCCATAGTATAATGCACCCCATAGTTCTTCATATAGTATAATGTATTCCCCATAGTCCTTAATACAGTATAATGCAGCCCACATATAGTATAATGCAGCCACCCTACAGAGTATAATGCAGCCACCCTACAGAGTATAATGCAGCCACCCCAGAGTATAATGCAGCCACCCCAGAGCACAATGCAGCCTCCTCATTGTATATTGCAACCCCACCTTCCAATATAATGTAACCCCCCATAGAATATATGCTAGCCCCCTCATAGAGTATAATGCAGCCCCCACAGAATATAATGCTGCCACCAGGGGCGGATTATAATAGGGTCAATCTGGGCGGTAGCCCAGGGCCCAGTGGTGTGGGGGGGCCCTGGGGTACCACTCAGATTGCCCGCCGCCATCAGGGCATTACTGCCCTGACTGGCGTAGTATTGGCCCGGTGGGCAGAGGGGGCCCGCATCGGGCCCCGTCTCATCTGCTCACCGGGCCCTACCGACGCTGCGGCAGTTAAATGCTAATTATGTGTGGGTGCGTCAATAGTTAACAGCCACCAGCCAATCGAAGGCTGGCAGCTGACATCAGCTGCAGGCCCGCAGTATGCATGTCGCCGGCGTCTGATGTCAATTTCAGTCGCCGGCGAGTTCGCGCTGCTGGAAGGAGCTTCGCCGCTGGAGCACAGACAGGTGAGGAGAACTCTTTTTTTTTATTGCGAACGGGCGGCAATCCGAAGGGCCCGGGCCAGTATGCTGGACACTGGGGGCAGAGATGGAGGACACACTGGGGGCAACATGCTGGACACACTGGGGGCAGGATGCTGGACACACTGGGGGCAATATGGTGGAGACACTGGGGCAGATTGCTGGACACACTGGGGGTAGAATGCTGGAGACACTGGGGCAGAATGCTGGACACACTGGGGGCAATATGCTGGAAACACTGGGGGCAATATGCTGGACATTTTGGGGGCAATATCCTGGACACACTGGGGGCAATATGCTGGACACAATGGGGCAATATGCTGGACACACAGGGGGCAATATACTGGAGACACTGGGGCAGATTGCTGGACACACTGGGGGCAATATGCTGGAGACACTGGGGCAGAATGCTGGACACACTGGGGCAATATGCTGGACACACTGGGGGCAATATGCTGGACACACTGGGGGCAATATGCTGGACACACTGGGGGCAATATGCTGGACACACTGGGGGCAAAATGCTGGAAACACTGGGGGCAATATGCTGGATACACTAGGGACAGGATGCTGGACACATTGGGGGCAGGATGCTGGACACATTGGGGGCTGGACGCTGGACACATTGGGGGAAGAGATGCTGGACACTGGGGCAGAGATGCTGGACACTGGGGCAGAGATAGAGGACACACTGGGGGCAATATGCTGGACACACTGGGGCAGGATGCTGGACACACTGGGGGCAGGATGCTGGACACACTGGGTGCAATATGCTGGACACACTGGGGGCAATATTCTGGAGACACTGGGGCAGATAGCTGGACACACTGGGGGTAGAATGCTAGAGACAATGGGGCAGAATGCTGGACACACTGGGGGCAATATGCTGGACACACTGGGGGCAATATGGTGGACATTTTGGGGCAATATGCTGGACACTGGGGGCAATATGCTGGAGACACTGGGGCAGATTGCTGTACACACTGGGGGCAATATGCTGGACATTTTGGATGCAATATGCTGGACACACTGGGGCAGATTGCTGGACACACTGGGGGCAATATGCTCGACATTTTGGAGGCAATATGCTGGACACAGTGGTGACAATATGCTGGACACACTGGGGGCAATATGCTGGACACACTGGGGCAGATTGCTGGACACACTCGGGGTAGAATGCTGGAGACACTGGGGCAGAATGCTGGACACACTGGGAGCAATATGCTGGACACACTGGGGGCAATATGCTGGACACACTGGGGGCAATATGCTGGAGACACTTGGGAAGAATGTGGACACACTGGGAGCAATATGCTGGACACACTGGGGGCAATTGTTATTCAGGTAGCCGTGGAACGTTTCCTGAAATCCTAGACGTCTCTTCACGGCCTGAGAAACTGACTACCCCTAGAGATAAAGTAAGACCCCAAAGAAATAGAACAGCCCCTCACAAATCATAACGGTGAGTTAAGAGGAAAAGACAAACGCAGAGATGAAACAGGTTAACCAAATGAGGCCCGCTAACACTAGATAGCAGAAAATAGCAAGGGATCTGTGCGGTCAGTAAAAAACCCTATACAAAAATATCCACGCAGAGAATGCGAGAACCCCCACACCAACTAATGATGTGGGGGGAGCAACTCAGCACCCCAGAGCTACCAGCAAGCAGAGAAATCACATATTAGCAAGCTGGACAAAACTCATAATATTCTAGGAACATATTGAACACAGATGAGCAAGTATAAGGAAACAGAACTCAGCTTCACTTGAAGAGACTGGTAACGGATGTAGACAGGAGCAAACAGAATAGCACTGAATACAACGACAGCAGGCATAGACTGAGATTCCAAGTGAGCTTAAATAGAAAACCAGCCCACAGATAACGAGACAGCTGATGCCAGTCACAAACCTGCAGAAAGACAGCACTCACACAGTACCACTTGTGACCACAAGAGGGAGCCCAGGAATAGCGTTCACAACAGTACCCCCCCCTTGAGGAGGGGTCACCGAACCCTCATCAAAACCCCCAGGGCGATCAGGACGAGCCACATGGAAGGCACAAACCAAATCGGCTGCATGAACATCAGAGGCGACAACCCAGGAATTATCCTCCTGACCATAGCCCTTCCACTTAACCAAATACTGAAGCCTCCATCTAGAAATACGAGAATCCAAGATCTTCTCCACCACGTACTCCAATTCGCCCTCCACCAGCACTGGGGCAGGGGGCTCAACAGAAGGAACCACAGGCACCACATACCTCCGCAACAAAGACCTATGGAACACGTTATGAATGGCAAGCGACGCTGGGAGGTCCAAACGAAATGACACCGGGTTAAGGATTTCCAAAATCTTATAAGGACCGATGAAGCGAGGCTTGAATTTAGGAGAGGAAACCTTCATAGGAACATACCGAGAAGACAGCCATACCAAATCCCCAACACGAAGTCGGGGACCCACACCGCGACGGCGGTTGGCAAAGCGCTGAGCCTTCTCCTGTGACAACTTCAAATTGTCCACCACATGGTTCCAAATCTGCTGCAACCTATCCACCACAGAATCCACCCCAGGACAGTCAGAAGGTTCAACCTGACCCGAGGAAAAACGAGGATGAAAACCAGAATTGCAGAAAAAAGGCGAAACCAAAGTAGCAGAACTAGCCCGATTATTAAGGGCAAACTCGGCCAATGGCAAAAAAGTCACCCAATCATCCCGATCAGCAGAAACAAAACATCTTAAATAAGTTTCCAAGGTCTGATTAGTTCGCTCGGTTTGGCCATTCGTCTGAGGATGGAAGGCCGACGAAATAGACAAATCAATGCCCATCTTAGCACAAAAGATCCGCCAAAATCTGGACACAAACTGGGATCCTCTGTCAGACACAATATTTTCAGGGATGCCGTGCAAGCGAACCACATTCTGAAAAAATAGAGGAACCAAATCGGAGGAGGAAGGCAACTTAGGCAAGGGCACCAAATGGACCATTTTAGAAAAACGATCACACACCACCCAGATGACAGACATTCTCTGAGAGACTGGAAGATCCAAAATAAAATCCATGGAAATGTGCGTCCAAGGCCTCTTCGGGACAGGCAAAGGCAAAAGCAAACCGCTGGCACGAGAACAGCAAGGCTTAGCCCGAGCACAAATCCCACAGGACTGCACAAAGGAACGCACATCCCGCGACAAGGAAGGCCACCAGAAGGACCTAGCCACCAAATCCCTGGTACCAAAAATCCCAGGATGGCCTGCCAACACCGAAGAATGAACCTCGGAAATAACTCTGCTGGTCCATCTATCTGGGACAAACAGTCTCTCTGGTGGGCAACGGTCAGGTTTATCCGCCTGAAATTTCTGCAGCACTCGTCGCAAATCTGGGGAAATGGCAGACAAAATCACTCCCTCTCTCAGGATACCAGCCGGCTCTGAAACTCCCGAAGAGTCAGGCACAAAACTCCTAGAAAGAGCATCAGCCTTCACGTTCTTCGAACCAGGCAGGTACGAGACCACAAAATCGAAACGGGAGAAAATCAACGACCAACGAGCCTGTCTAGGATTCAGCCGCTTGGCAGACTCGAGATAAATCAGATTTTTGTGATCAGTCAAGACCACCACACGATGCTTAGCTCCCTCGAGCCAATGTCGCCACTCCTCAAATGCCCACTTCATAGCAAACAACTCCCGATTACCAACATCATAATTCCGCTCGGCAGGCGAAAACTTTCTTGAAAAGAAAGCACAAGGCTTCATCACAGAGCCATCAGAGCTTCCCTGCGACAAAACAGCCCCTGCTCCAATCTCAGAAGCATCAACCTCGACCTGAAAAGGAAGAGAGACATCAGGCTGACACAAAACTGGAGCTGAAGAAAACCGGCGCTTCAGCTCCCGAAAGGCTTCCACGGCCGCAGGAGACCAATTAGTCACATCAGAACCCTTCTTGGTCAAATCCGTCAAGGGTTTAACCACGCCAGAAAAATTAGCAATGAAGCGACGGTAAAAATTAGCAAAACCCAAGAACTTCTGAAGACTCTTAACAGATGTAGGCTGAGTCCAGTCATGAATAGCCTGGACCTTGACTGGGTCCATCTCAATAGTAGAAGGAGAAAAAATAAAACCCAAAAAGGAAACCTTCTGTACTCCGAAGAGACATTTTGAGCCCTTCACAAATAAGGCATTAGCACGCAGGACCTGAAATACCATCCTGACCTGCTTCACTTGGGACTCCCAGTCCTCAGAAAAGACCAAAATGTCATCCAGATACACAATCATAAATTTATCCAGATATTCTCGGAAGATGTCATGCATGAAGGACTGGAACACAGAAGGAGCATTAGAGAGTCCAAAAGGCATCACCAAGTACTCAAAATGGCCCTCGGGCGTATTTAATGCTGTTTTCCATTCATCCCCCTGCTTAATACGCACAAGGTTATACGCACCACGAAGATCTATCTTGGTGAACCAACTGGACCCCTTAATCTGAGCAAACAGATCAGATAATAATGGCAAAGGATACTGAAATTTGATCGTGATTTTATTTAGAAAACGATAATCTATACAAGGTCTCAGAGAACCATCCTTCTTGGCCACAAAAAAGAATCCAGCACAAAGAGGGGAGGAGGACGGGCGAATATGTCCCTTCTCTAAAGACTCCTTTATATAACTCCGCATTGCGGCATGTTCTGGTACAGACAAATTAAAAAGTCGTCCCTTGGGGAACTTACTACCAGGAATCAAATTTATAGCACAATCACAATCCCTGTGAGGAGGCAGGGCACCGGATCAGGGCTCATCAAATACATCCTGGTAGTCCGACAAAAACTCAGGGACCTCAGAAGGAGTGGAAGAAGCAATTGACACCAAAGGAGCATCGCCATGAATCCCCTGGCAACCCCAACTTGAAACAGACATTGCTTTCCAATCCAGGACTGGATTATGAACCTGCAGCCATGGCAGACCCAACACGACAACATCATGCAAATTATGTAACACCAGGAAGCGAATAACCTGCTGATGTGCAGGAGTCATGCACATAGTCACTTGAGTCCAGTACTGAGGCTTATTCTTGGCCAATGGCGTAGCATCAATTCCCTTTAGTGGAATAGGGAATTGCAATGGCTCCAAGATAAAGCCACAGCGCCTGGCAAATGACAAATCCATCAAATTCAGGGCAGCGCCTGAATCCACAAAAGCCATAACAGAGTAGGATGACAGAGAGCAAATCAAAGTAACAGACAAAATGAATTTAGGCTGTACAGTACCAATGGTGACAGACTTAGCGAACCTCTTTGTGCGCTTAGAACAATCAGAGATAACATGAGTGGAGTCACCACAGTAAAAGCACAACCCATTCTGACGTCTGTGATTTTGTCGTTCAATTCTGGTCAAAATCCTGTCACATTGCATAGACTCAGGCTTCTGTTCAGAAAACACCGCCAGATGGTGCACAGGTTTGCGCTCCCGCAAACGCCGATCAATTTGAATGGCCAAAGACATTGACTCATTCAGACCCGCAGGCGTGGGGAACCCCACCATAACATCCTTAAGGGCTTCAGAAAGACCCTTTCTGAAAATCGCTGCCAGAGCACACTCATTCCATTGAGTGAGCACAGACCACTTCCTAAATTTCTGACAGTAAACCTCTGCTTCATCCTGACCCTGAGAGAGAGCCAGCAAAATCTTTTCTGCCTGTCTACTAGATTAGGTTCCTCATAAAGCAATCCAAGCGCCAGAAAAAACGCATCCACATTTAGCAATGCAGGATCTCCTGGCGCCAGGGAGAATGCCCAATCTTGAGGGTCACCACGTAACAAAGAAATAATAATTTTAACTTGCTGAGCAGGGTCACCAGAGGAATGAGGTCTCAGAGAAAGAAACAATTTGCAATTATTTTTGAAATTCAAAAACCTAGATCTATCTCCAGAAAACAGCTCAGGAATTGGTATTTTAGGTTCTGACATAGGACTGCGAACTACATAATCCTGAATGCTTTGTATCCTTGTAGCAAGCTGATCCACACAAGAGGACAGACCTTGAATGTCCATATCTGCAGCTGAGTCCTGAACCACCCAGAGATTAAGGGGAGGAGAGAGGCTAAACACACTGCAGAGGAAAAAAAAAAACCTCAGAGCTTCTCTTATCCCTCTTTTGCGATGCATTAACACTTTACGGGCCTGCTTGTTATGATCCTAATGGTAGAGGATCTCTGGTATTCTGGCTCAGTGTGCAAAAAACATAGAACTGCTCTAGGGAGGTGGAAACTGGGCTAACCGCATACCTGATCCTAACACACACAACTAGAAGTAGCCGGTGAACGTGCCTACGTTGATTCTAGACGTCTCGAGCCAGCCGGAGAACTGACTACCCCTAGAGGGAAAATAAGACCTCACTTGCCTCTAGAGAAATTAACCCCAAAGATGTAGAAAGCCCCCAACGAATAATAACGGTGAGGTAAGAGGGAAACACAAACGTAGAGATGAACTTGATTAAGCAAAGTGAGGCCCACTAATCTAGATAGGCAGAAAATAGAAAGTGAACTATGCGGTCAGCAGAAAACCCTGCAAAAACATCCACGCTGAATATTCAAGAACCCCCGCACCGACTGACGGTGTGAGGGGAGAATATCAGCACCCTAGAGCTTCCAGCGAGTTAGAAAATCACATTTTGAGCAAGCTGGACAAAAAACACTGATAATGCAAATGATCCAAAGTATGCAAACAGGACTTAGCTTTTCTTGCATGAGACAGATGGCAAGGAATCCAGAGGAGTCAGAATAGGACTGAATACATCGATACCAGGCAAGAGACTGAGTCCTAAGGAGGACAAAATAGGGAACACCCACAGATTAATGGAACAGCTGAAGTCCAAGCCTGCAGAAAGACATGACTCATACAATACCATTAGTGACCACAAGAGGGAGCCCCGAAACACAGTTCACAACACCTGCTGTACTGTTATGATCCTGGTGGTAAGGAACACATGAACTGACCTGATGGGTAAACCAAAAATAAGGACAAGCTCTGGGAATGTGGGAACTTTACTGACCGCAATTCTGATCCTATCAAAACACACTATAGGCAGCCGTGGAGCGTTCCTAACTCGGCCTAGAAGCCTCGTTCACAGCCTGAGAAACTAGCTACCCCTAGAGAGAAACAAAGCCTCACTTGCCTCAGAGAAATTTTCCCCAAAGTGAAGCAGCCCCCCACAAATAATAACGGTGAGTTTAAGGGGAAAACACAAACATAGAAATGAAAATAGGTTTTAGCAAATGAGGCCCGCTAATAACTAAATAGTCAGAAGATAGCAAGGAATCTGTGCGGTCAGTATAAAATACTACAAAAGTATCCACGCAGAGAATACAAAAAGACCCCCACACCGACTCACGATGTGAGGGGCGCAACTCCGCACCCCAGAGCTTCCAGCTAGCAATCAAATAGCATATAAGCAAGCTGGACTAAACTCACAACATACTGAGAAACATTTTCAAATAGTAATGAGCAAAAATGGACTAGCATGAACTTAACTTCTCCACGAGGAGACAGGTCACAAGGGAAGTCCCAGAGAGATCTGAACCAGTACTGAATACAGCGACAGCAGGCAACAAGTAAAGGTCCAGATGGAGTTAAATAGGCAGCAGGTCTAGCAGGAAACGAGGCAGCTGGAGTCCAGCTACAGACCAGCCGTAACACTAAAAGCCACCAGAGGGAGCCCATGAACAAGACTCACAAAGTACCACTCATGACCACAGGAGGGAGTCCGAGAACGGAATTCACAACAGGCAGAATGCTGGACACACTGGGGGCAATATTCTGGACACACTGGGGGCAATATGCTGGACATTTTGGGGGCAATATGCTGGACACACTGGGGGCAGGATGCTGGACACACTGGGGGCAATATGCTGGACACACTGGGTGCAATATGCTGGAGACACTGCGGCAGATTGCTGGACACACTGGGGTCAATATGCTGGAGACAATGGAGTAGAATGCTGGACACACTGGGGGCAATATGCTGGACACACTGGGGGCAATATGCTGGACACACTGGTGGCAATATGCTGAACACATTGGGGGCAATATGCTGGAGACATTGGGGCAGATTGCTGAACACACTGGGGCAATATGCTGGACATTTTAGGGGCAATATGCTGGACACTGGGGCAGATTGCTGGACACACTGGGGGCAATATGCTGGACACACTGGGGCAGATTGCTGGTAAACTGGGGACAATATGCAGGACACACTGGTGGCAATATGCTGGACATTTTGGAGGGAATATGCTGGACACACTGGGGACAATATGCTGGACACACTGGGGGCAATATGCTGGACACACTGGGGCAGATTGCTGGACACACTGGGGGTAGAATGCTGGAGACACTGGGGGCAATATGCTGGACACACTGGGGGCAATATGCTGGACCCACTGGGGCAATATGCTGGAGGCACTGGGGCAGATTGCTGGACACACTGGGGGCAATATGTTGGAGACACTGTGGAGAATGTGGACACACTGGGGGCAATATACTGGACACACTGGGGGCAATATGCTGGACCCACTGGGGGAAATATGCTGGAGACACTGGGGCAGATTGCTGGACACACTGGGGGCAATATGCTGGACACACGGGGGGCAATATGCTGGACACACTGGGGCAGATTGCTGGACACACTGGGGGCAATATGCTGGACACACTGGGGGCAATATGTTTGAAACACTGGGGAAGATTGCTGGACACACTGGGGGCAATATGCTGGACACACTGGGGGCAATATGCTGGACACACTGGGGACAATATGCTGGACACACTGGGGCAGATTGCTGGACACACTGGGGGCAATATGCTGGACACACTGGGGGCAATATGCTTGAGACACTGGGGCAGATTGCTGGACACACTGGGGGCAATATGCTGGACACACTGAGGGCAATATGCTGGAGACACTGGAGTAGAATGCTGGACACACTAGGGGCAATATGCTGGAAACACTGGGGCAATATTCTGGACATACTGGCGGCAATATGCTGGACACACTTGGGCAGATTGCTGGACACACTGGTGGCAATATGCTGGACACACTGGGGGCAATATGCTTGAGACACTGGGGCAGATTGCTGGACACACTGGGGGCAATAAGCTGGACACACTGGGGGCAATATGCTGGAGACACTGCGGCAGATTGCTGGACACACTGGGGTTAATATGCTGGAGACACTGGAGTAGAATGCTGGACACACTGGGGGCAATATGCTGGAAACACTGGGGCAATATTCTGGACACACTGGCAGCAATATGCTGGACACACTGGGGCAGATTGCTGGACACACTGGTGGCAATATGCTGGACACACTGGGGGCAATATGCTTGAGACACTGGGGCAGATTGCTGGACACACTGGGGGCAATAAGCTGGACACACTGGGGGCAATATGCTGGAGACACTGCGGCAGATTGCTGGACACACTGGGGTCAATATGCTGGAGACACTGGAAAAGAATGCTGGACACACTGGGAGCAATATGCTGGACACACTCTCATCTCTGTCTATCGCCCTACACATGCTCTCCATTCTACAAATGACCTAAGACTAGCATCCCCCGTAATCCGAACTTCGCACCTCCGTCTCCAAGACTTCTCTCGTGCTGCGCCAGATCTCTGGAATGCACTTCCCCAGATGATCAGGCTGATACCTAGCCCCGACCTATTCAAGCGCGCTTTAAAAACCCATCTCTTCAAACAAGCCTACCACATCAACTACTCAGTAAACTAAAGGTACCTTCACACGAAACGACTTTGTAACGATATCGCTAGCGATCCGTGACGTTGCAGCGTCCTCGCTAGCGATATCGTTTAGTTTGACACGCAGCAGCGATCAGGATCCTGCTGTGATGTCGCTGGTCGCTGAATAAAGTCCAGAACTTTATTTGGTCGTCCGATCGCTGTGTATCGTTGTGTTTGAAAGCAAAAGCAACGATACCAGCGATGTTTTACACTGGTAACCAGGGTAAACATCGGGTTACCAAGCGCAGGGCCGCGCTTAGTAACCCGATGTTTACCCTGGTTACCAGCGTAAAAGTAAAAAAAACAAACAGTACATACTCACCTGCGCGTCCCCCGGCGTCTGCTTCCTGACACTGACTGAGCGCCGGCCCTAAAGTGAAAGTGAAAGCACAGCGGTGACGTCACCGCTGTGCTGTTAGGGCCGGAGCTCAGTCAGTGTCAGGAAGCAGACGCCGGGGCCCTGCGCTTAGCAACCCGATGTTTACCCTGGTTACCCGGGGACCTCGGCATCTTGGTCGCTGGAGAGCGGTCTGTGTGACAGCTCCCCAGCGATCAAACAGCGACGCTGCAGCGATCGGCATCGTTGTCGCTATCGCTGCAGCGTCGCTTCGTGTGAAGGTACCTTATCTTTGCCCTGTTCCCTCCTTCCAAATATTATTCTAAATCTGCACCCTACTATTGATCTGTCTCCACACCCTACATGCACACGATAACTGCACTTGATACTTGACTATTGCACTTAAACACATGGGCTGATGACCGGATCATGCAGCTTTATATGAAAATCCCTATCTATTATAATTGCCAGACCTGAAATAACAAGCACTTTTCACCTATTGTGTCCCCCCCATTTCTTTGTAGATTGTAAGCTTGCGAGCAGGGACCTCACTCCTAATGTCACTGTTTTAAATTGTCTTAACTTGTATTGATTTTATTGTCTGTACATGTCCCTGCTTAATTGAAAAGTGCTGCGGAATATGTTGGCGCTATATAAATAAAAATTATTATTATATTATTATAGAATATAACACACCCTCCCCCGTAGAATATAATGTACCCCCATAGTATATAACACAGCCTCCCCATAGAATATAATTTAGCGCCCTCCCCCCCGAGAATGGCCCCACAGTCCAGTACTCACTGATATGCGGCGCCCCAGGGTCCTGGTCGTCGCAGTGGTATTGCTTTCCTCTCGGGAGAGTGATGCTACGTTTGGAGGCAAAGAATGATAACTGCATCCAGGTATCACAAACATGCAACACATTTCACACTCCAGACCAGCAGGGGGAGCTTCTGCTCCTACTTATTAGGTCACTCCGCACATATATATAGCTGTTAGTCTGTAGGGAAAGTGAGAAGAAGAAAGTTCTAGACAGTATTCTGAGGAGGACAGAGAGTCAAAGGAGCTGTGCATGTCCTCAGAGCTTCAGCTCCCAGAAAGAGACATTGAAAGGCAGAATTGTATTGCAGCAAGCGTGAAGGAAGTCGAAGCAAAGGAGAGGATACCAGAGGGGGACCAGCCCCGCTCAGGCTGTCTCCTTCTGAGGTGCAAAATCCCGGTAGCCGGAACACCGAGGGAGTAAGGACCTTTACGCCTTATTTCAGAGACCGGCAGGACAGCTGATTGCAGGTTACCTGTCCGCACCTACACCCAGGAGGCATGGTGACACCTACAGAGCTTTATTATCTAAGAGACCCTATAAACAGGCTCAAGTCACCAGTCATATGGGTTTTGTCCTATCCTATATGGGGGACAGAGAAGCGAAACACCACATCTGTGAGACCCTTATGTGAAGCCATAGGCCACCACCGCAGCGCAAGGGAAGGCTACTGATTTCCACCTGGACAAGAGAACTCTGGACTTGCCTCCAAACCGACCGGACTCTGCCTGCCCTTGTGATCTGGTGTCCTGGACTGTGGATGTTGAAGTCTTCAGTAAAGGTAAAGAGACTGCAACCTTGTGTCCTCGTTCTTTACTGCACCTCTCATCATACCACCATCTATACACCAGGAAGCCCTGGGGACATACCTCACCTGTGGGAAGGTATACCATCTAGTTGCCATAACATCACCCCAGCGGACCCCTTAAAGCAGCGTCGGTCACCCTTACCGAATACCACAGGTGGCGTCACTAACATAAACTCTATCCCTTTAAAGACCTTTCCCTTTTACATGGGCGCCCAGGGCCACAGACCGGGTCACATCCACCGTGACATCCCCCTGTGAAGCAGTAGGACCCGGTACGAGTACCCCTAAGCCATGGGGCGACTCAGATATATATATATATATATTTTTTTAAAAACACAATCCTCACCTCTCCTCTTGCCCCGCGCTGCTCCAGGCTCGGCTCCAGTCTCCGTGGCTGCACTGCCCGGCACACAAAAAAAAAAAGCACTAACTACAACTGTGTGGATTTTAGTAAAAACATAATGACAACAAATGATCTGGCAATAAATTAAGCACTTGCATTCACAGCACATCACAGTGCCATGTTCTTCAGAAATTATCTTCTTGCAGTCATTGCAAACAAATCTCATCTTTTTGTCCTTCGATCGAGGACAAACATAGCACCATTTGCACTGTTGAGCCGCCCGCAGGGCAGTGGGGTACTCGGTACCGGGTCCGGTCGCAAGGGGGGATGTTACAGTGGCTGTGACCTGGTCCGTGGCCCTGGGCCTCAACGTTAAAGGGGAACGGTCTTTAAAGGGGAAAATGTTCAAAGTCTGTCGTGGCGCCACCTGTGGTGTTCGGTCAGTAGTGGGACCAACGCTGCGTTGAAGGGATCCCCTGGGGGATGTTGTGGCAGCACGGGTGTAACACTTCCCAAAGATGAAGCGGGGTCCCCAGGGGTCCTATGGTGTGTGGCCAAGATGATGGTATGTGCCGATGAATAAATGGAGGAGACAAGTTTTAAGTCTTTACCTGGTTTACTGCAGATGGTAGACCACAGTCCAGGGCACCGGCAACAGGTACATTAGGAGTCCAGGCAGTCCAGAGACAAGTGGAATCCCCTTGCAATTCAGGTTGGGGGCCTTTCACTCTGCGCTTGCTATGTCTGAGGTCCCTGCTGCCACTAAGTGCTCCAAACAAGGTCCTAGTTGTTTCAATTCTTTCCCCTGTCCTGGGACAGGTACCTGTATGGTAGGTAGCTTGAGCCGTCCTTTCTGGGGGTCTCCGCACGGTGACTCCAGGCTCCAGGGTGCTGCTGTACCACAGGTGTGAATGGGCATTGTCCGTGTAATCCTATGCCCTCCGGTTCTGCTCTGTGTCTTAGTACTCCACAAAAGCCTCGGGCTCCCGATACCCAGATTCTGCGCATTGACTCCCTGGAGGCCTACTCGTAGCCTCCTGGAGTCCTGTAACTCTTCTCTGCTCCCTCCCTGTCTGTCCTCGCTCACAGACTTTCTGTACAGACCTAACTGGCTCCTCCTCCAAACCAGGATCTTTATTCAGGGAAGCTACCCTAAAACAGGGTTTTGAGCTCCTCCTCTTGGCCTGGATTTGGAAGGTGTTGTGTGTGTGTGA
Source organism: Ranitomeya variabilis (assembly GCF_051348905.1). Taxonomy (NCBI): domain Eukaryota; kingdom Metazoa; phylum Chordata; class Amphibia; order Anura; family Dendrobatidae; genus Ranitomeya; species Ranitomeya variabilis. Next base: position 518,738,906 of record NC_135236.1, on the reverse strand, counting down.
TAACCTGCCAAAGGGAATCTCACTTGTCTCCAGGCACAGCACTAACCTCCCCGAGGGGAGGGCAGCACTACTGTGGTACCTGAACTCCTGGGGTGCCCACTGTCCTGTAACACTGCTGGTGTCACTTGGAATGTCTTATGGTGCCTGCAAAATTCCACAGCTGCGGATTATTTGCTTGACATCCTTTGCATTTGATGCACATCCAATCGCTGTCTCGCATATGCAGTGATCAGTGCAACTGTGACTTCATTCAAAAACTTACTGCGTTTGTCCAACTTCTTAGATGCGTAATTCGGTACATTATCAATAAAAATAACATACACATTTACCGCAGCGCTGTCAATCACTCCATAAAAGACCCTCATTGGCCACCGATTCATTTTTCTAACAGTGCTGTACAAGCTGCACATTTGATCATGACTATCGATGCCTCCTTTTTGGCTATTGTAGAAGGCATTTATTTCTTCTTTTCCGATTTCTTCGTCTTTCTCTTCTTTGCGATGCATGGTTGACAGAAACACAACTCTCTTGTTCTTCTTTGTCGCAATGGACAGCAATGTAAAGTCGTTTTCATGATCAAAAGCATACTGAACTGTTCCTTGATGGGTTTTAGCCAGAAAGCTTGGAGGGATACAAGCTTTGTTCTTCTTCAATGTGCCAATCAAAGTCAAACTGCGAGCCTTCAGCTCCAAAGCCAAGGGAATTGAAGTGTAGTAATTGTCCGTTGTAACAATGGTAGGAATCAAATCCAGCACAGCTTGGGTGGGAATTGGCAATCCTGGAGCATGAGTTCCAGCTCCTTTGTAAATCTTCATAGAAACCGAATAAAAGTTCTTGCTGTCAGCCATGACATATGCCTTGATTCCATATTTGCGAATTACCTTCATTATCAGTATCGACATCAATAGAAGCATCCAAAGCTGCCAATATTTCATCAGGAGTTATCATAGTTCGTCTAGCCATTGTTTATTTACAATTATATTACAAAACCTGTGAATAAACAGAAAATGTATAAAAAAAAAAAAATCTGAGACAATAAAGGAACTATGGGGTCAGGAGAGTCCCAAACACAGAAAATTGAAAATAACTTAGAAACAAAATTGAAAAACAAATTCAAAATATCATCAACATAAGCAGAAATATGTTACTTGAAAATACATAGAAGATTAATGTCTGAGATTGACCAGCTATGCCCACCATGCGGGAAGTAAGCGGATCATGTGCGGATGGTACCAAGGATGGAGGAGAGGAGACTCTCCTCCACAGACTGGGCACCATATAATTGTTAAAAAAAAGAATTAAAATAAAAAATAGTGATATACTCACCTTCTGATGGCCCCCTGGAGTCCTCCCGCCTTTCAGAGGTGCACGCGGCGCCTTCCGTTCCCAGGGATGCTGTGTGTGAAGGACCTGCGATGACGTCATGGTCACGTGACTGTGAGGTCATCCCAGGTCCTTCGCACACACACTCCATGGGAACGGAAGCCGCCGCGTGCACCGCTGTGGAGATCGGGGGCCGTCGGAAGGTGAGAATAAGATTTTTTTAATTCTTTTTTATTATTTTTAACATTAGTAAAAAGTTGGTCACACTTGTCAAACACTATATTTGGCAAGTGTGACCAACCTGTCAATCAGTTTTCCAAGCGATGCTACAGATCGCTTGGAAAACGCTAGCATTCTGCAAGCTAATTATGCTTGCAAAATGCTAGTGTTTAACGGGAATATGCATGCCAATTCCGCATGTGATATACCCGCGGCAGGAGTTGCGGAATTGCCGCAGAAATTTCCGTGGCAATTCTGCAACGTGTGCACTTAGCCTAAAGGTAAAAAAAACCAGATTCTTTTCTTCCAATAAAATTAATAAAAAATAATGACAAACAATTACAATAATGTCATTTTTAATGTTCTTTTTTTTAAAATTAGCAATCAGATTATTTACGGTGACCTAAAAAATTGGTGTGATTGATTTTTTTTTCCCCATTAACCCCATAGTAATGTTATAAAAATGTAATACTTAGGACATGTCCATATCTAGTGTAAATGCTGCAGTTGTTTTTGTACCACGTGGTGCAATAACAATTTTCTGTAATTACTGAGTTTTTGCTACATTTCTTTTATGCATTTTCCCCTTATTTGATATGCAAATTACGTCTTCAAAGAGGAAGAGGACTTGAACTTTAGTGCCATCTATTGGAAGCAGCAATCCTAAAATTCAATATTGACTAGCCGTGCATTATGTCTTAGAATAAAATCCAAACAAGAATCTCAATTTGCAGACCCAATGTTTCGGGGTATTGCTCCTCATCAGTGCAAAATGTGATATCTGACTCGGTTAAGTGAGAGGCGTCTGACTGGGATCCAAGGGGTAATGTTTCTCCTGGTGGAGAGTGACAAGCCAAGCCTGACATGTCAGATGCTATTTTTTTGCACAGGAAAGATATATATCTTGGTACCATGTTAGCCAGTAGATAGAAAAATATTTAGAATTGAGAGTCATCAGTGGTTCATACCTTTTAATGGCTAACTGAAAAGATGGTAACAAATTGCAAGCTTTCCAGACTACTCAGGTCTCTTCATCAGGCACAGACATCTGTGCCGTAGGACCCGTGGAAGAGCAGCAGCACGAAACGGCCGTCGTCTGTCACAATTCACATTCTCCACTGCTGAAGATTCTTCCTCTGCCGGTGTAAAGAAACTCGGGAACACGCATTGAACGACTTCATTACTGTCAATCATGCTCGTTTGAACTCAGTGCACGGAAATACAATCGAAACGTTTCTGTGTCATGGTGCAATATTTGAGCAATTGGGGTCCCACTTTAAATTTTTGCCCAGGGCCCTACTTTGTCTAAAACCGGCCCTGACTGTTAACATACTATGTCAAGCACTGTATTTCTTGTTTGCACCTTTTTCTCACATTTGGGGGAACCTAAAATGATTTTAAATGAATCGAATGTTGTGTTTTAATCTCAGAACTTCTATCACTATAATAACACATCATCATCACAATGTAGCACTCAAAAGAACAAAACTAGCACACACAATATTAAAAAAGACCTGCCACAAGGTCAAAAGTAGACACTTCTTATTCCTACTACTACTGAGTAGTTTGGATTTTTTTTTCTTTTTCTAAATTCTGCTATATTGTTCTTATTGTTCTAAAGATATCACCATAATGCAAACCATATAAAAAGCACTAACGCTAGTGTGAAATAAAACCTAATACAGATCAACACAGATTATTAGCAGACACTACGGTCCCCAATAATACTAAACTTAAAAACAAGCATATTACTCACAAGACATAAGCGCGAGAAGACGTCTTTACATGATAACTCGGCTTATAAAAAACACATTATTGCGACAGCATGAAATTAGATATGCACATACTTTATTTGGTGAGATCATCACAGTACGAAAAAGACACACACATGCACAGTTATGTGCAAAAGTTTTAAAAAGCTGTAAAAAAAATATTTTCAAAAATAGAAGTGTTAAAAGTTCATTTTTATTAATTAACAAAATGAAAAGTGAATGAACAAATAAGATAAACTGAAATCAAATCAATATTTGGAATGAACAACTGTGGTTCAAACACGTCATCATTTCTTCTAGGTCAGTCAGGGATTTTCACTGAATATCCAAATGCTAGAATAATGGACAATAACAGGGATCATAATCCCAAAAATTATTTGTTAGAGAACAAAAATGCAGAAAATGGGGTATGCTGACCTCAAAATGTATATGAAGTATTAGAAAAATAATTTTTAATTACAAATTACAATTTATTGAAAAGTCTCAAGAATTAATAGGCAACATTACAATCGGTAATTATACAATAAAGTAGTAGGTCAAATGGTTAGGACATAAAAAATGTGAGTAGCAAAAAATACTTTTACATATTAGCACAATAGATGGCTGAAAAATAATCGCAATACACAGACAGAAATTAATTCAAAAGATATAACTGTAGTAATATGGTGTAGCCACTAGATGGTACCCAAGTACAATTCTGCACAAAAAAAGTATTAAAAAAAGGGTCCAGTACAATAGTAATGTAATGACACCAGTTATCAGTAAAGTACAATCTTGTAAATGGACTGTGAATAAAAGAGCAGTGTAGAGAGATATATAAGGTATGTGGTCAGCGTTAGGTAGAGAGAAGTGCAGGCTGAACTGGAGAATCCACATTAAGCTAAATAGAAGGAAATTAGTTGCAATTGCATTGAGAATTTTTTTTAAAATGATTGCTTGTATTTTTTTATTTATTTACAGTACGATATTTCACCAAAGTGCTGGTTAGAAGAATATAGAACAAGTCGTATTTATGTTTTGACTGTTCCCGGGTCTTTAATCACAAGGATAAGGAGTACTGCGCAGCAAGCAATAATTAAAAAAATTGTCAATAAAAGAAGAGTAACATCATATATAAAGTGACAAGTGCTTACCGATAAGTCGCTTAGTGCCTGTGTATGTACAATATAGCTGTGAGGGACCTATCTAAATAAAGATAAAATACAACCTTTATTGTAACCATTAAAATTGAATCTGGACCATCCACATTAGTGACACAAATAACCAAAATATAAAGTGCGCGTGCTTAACAGTGCTCAATATAAAAAATGGTTTGGTCTCGCCAAATCTCGTTGTTCCATATCGAATCCATCATGAACAGGAGCAAAATATGTACCTATTTGTATTTGATGATGGGGGGATGTCTATTCTTCCCTGTCGTGCCCCTGCGTTGCTCCCGTCCTGACAAGGACAGTCCCCCGGTATATGCTAGTATGGGGTACCCACCACCACTCAGAAAGATGGATGTATTCCCTGTCTGTGTGTGACAGGAGCCCTGATGCGCGTTTCACGTGGGCTTCTTAGGAGGGCTGTGTATGTATGCGTGCCCATTTATATGTATGTATATTATATATAACATACAGTGGGTACGGAAAGTACTCAGACCCCTTTTCACTCTTTGTTTCATTGCAGCCATTTGGTAAATTCAAAGCAGTTCAGTTTTCTCATTAATGTACACTCTGCACCCCATCTTGACTGAAAAAATCAGAAATGTAGAAATTTTTGCAAGTTTAATAAAAAAGAAAAACTGAAATATCACATGGTCATAAGTATTCAGACCCTTTGCTCAGTACTGAGTAGAAGCACCCTTTTGAGCTAGTACAGCCATGAGTCTTCTTGGGAATGATGCAACAAGTTTTTCACACCACGTGGCTCAGTGGTTAGCACTGCCGCGCTGGAGTCCTGGGTTCAAATCCCACCAAGGACAACATCTGCAAGGAGTTTGGTTTGTATGTTCTCCCCATGTTTGCATGGGTTTCCTCCGGATTCCTCCCAAGCTCCAAAGACATACTGATAGAGAATGTAGATTGTGAGCCCCATTGGGGACAGTGATGATAATGTGTGCAAACTGTAAAGTGCTGAGGAATATGTTGGTGCTATATAAATAAAGAGATTATTATTATTATTATTATTACACCTGGATTTTGGGATCCTCTGACATTCTTCCTTGCAGATCCTCTCCAGTTTCGTCAGGTTGGATGGTGAACGTTGGTGGACAGCCATTTTCAGGTCTCTCCAGAGATGCTCAATTGGGTTTAGGTCAGGGCTCTGGCTGGGCCAGTCAAGAATGGTCACATAGTTGTTCTGAAGCCACTCCTTTGTTATTTTAGCTGTGTGCTTAGGGTCATTGTCTTGTTGAAAGGTGAACCTTTGGCAAAGTCTGAGGTCCAGAGCACTCTGGAAGATGTTTTCATCCAGGATATCTTTGTATGTGGCCACTTTCGTGTTTCCTTCAATGGCAACCAGTCGTCCTGTACCTGCAGCTGAAAAACACCCCCATAGAATGATGCTGCCGCCACCATGTTTCACTGTTGGGATTGTATTGGGCATGTGATGAGCAGTGGCTGGTTTTCTCCACACATACCGCTTAGAATTATCACCAAAAAAGTCTATGTTTGTCTCATCAGACCTGAGAATCTTATTTCTCATAGTCTGGGAGTCCTTCATTTGTTTTTTAGCAAACTCTATGTGGGCTTTCATATGTCTTGCACTGAGGAGAGGCTTCCGTCGGGCAACTCTGCCATAAAGGTTTGACTGGTGGAGGGATGCAGTGATATTAGCGTTTGTGGAACTTTCTCCCATCTCCCTACTGCATCTCTGGAGCTCAGCCTCAGTGATCTTGGGGTTCTTCTTTACCTCTCTCACCAAGGCTCTTCTCCCATGAAAAATTTAAAGTGGTCTGAATACTTTCCGTAACCACTGCGTATATCTACCACCAGGTAGAATTGAGCGGGTGCGTGTGGGTGGGGCTCCGGCCACGATCTTGTCACTTCCAGCAGATCCCAGCAGCAGTGCAGGTTAAGTAAAAAGTTTCTATGACATCAAGTGACTAGCACATCCCCGTGTGTTTGGCATAGGAGACTGAGGCGGGGAGGAGCGCCGATGTGCATGTGCACCCTGCGTTGGCCGTGTTATAAGTGGGAAAAAGTAAAGGCATGTTAAACGAATATTAATTGAGAAAATCAAATAGAACAAAGGAATAAAAAGAAAAGAAAGACAGAAGAGGGGAGGAACAAAAGAAAGAAACAGGAAAGAAACCAAAGAAGTGGTGAAAGTGAAACTGCTGAATGAATGAATGAATATTCGATAGGATATATGTAAATCTAGATAAAATGCCAAGTGCTAACAATGCATATAACAATAAGCATGTAAATATATAGGTATAAGTTATGTCCATGAGAAAAAGTAAAGAAAAGAAAGAGAATAATAGTGACAAAATGAGCAACAAGAAAATATGGAAAAAAAGCAAAAATTGTGAAAAATGAATTACAAAAAAAGACATACACCACATAATAAGAAAAAAAAAAAAGGAATACATAAATATACAGGGTGGGCCATTTATATGGATACACCTAAATAAAAAGGGAATCGTTGGTGTTATCAACTTCCTGTTTGTGGCACATTAGTATATGGGAGGGGGAGAACTTTTCAAGATGGGTGGTGACCATGGCGGCCATTTTGAAGTCGGCCATTTTGAATCCAACTTTTTTTCAATGGGAAGAGGGTCATGTGACACATCAAACTTGTTGATAATTTTATAAGAAAAACAATGGTGTGCTTGGTTTTAATGTAACTTTATTCTTTCATGAGTTATTTACAAGTTTATAACCACTTATAAAATGTGTTCAAAGTGCTGCCCATTGTGTTGGATTGTCAATGCAACCCTCTTCTCCCACTCTTGACACACTGATAGCAACAGTGCAGAAGAAATGCTATCACATGCTTCCAGTATCCGTTGTTTCACATGCTGCACATCTCGTATGTTCACAGTATACACAATTGCCTTCAGATGACCCCAAAGATAAGTCTAAGGGGGTCAGATCAGGAGACCTTGGTGGCCATTCAACTGACCCACGATGACCAATCCACTTTCCAGGAAACTGTTCATGTAGGAATGCTCGGACCTCACCCCCAAGATGGTGCAAAAACAGCAGCTTGTTGTGAAATAGCCTGTTATTTAACTCTGCATACCGTCTGTTTTCACCTAGGCAGATAAATTGAGATCACTAGTACATTTGCAGCGCCCCAGAGTCCTGGTCGTTGCAGTACTGATGCTCCGCCACTAAGGGGAGTGATGGTACGTCTGAATGGCACTGAAGGAGTTCACCTGACCAGGTATCACAGACACTAATACACTTCATAGTCTGGCCTCCAGGGGGAGCTAAGGGCGCTATGTATTAGGACACTCCTCACAATTTGGTAAAACTGGGGGTTGGATAGAAAGTTAGTGAGAAGCTGACTGGGTTGGAACCAGGCAACATCCTGTGGCAGAGGGTGTTGCAGGGGAAGATTCAGGGGGGCCCCTGTCAGGGGTGGGATCCTGACAGAGGCCTAGCGAACAGGAAAGAACGTTAAGGAACCACGCCTGCACTACATCGCGGCGGTATCTCAAGAAAGGACAAGAAGCGAGGTTTATTGTGGAGAGTGAGAAACAAGATCAAAGCAAAAAGGAGATAACACCAGTAGGAGTCGTGCTGTAAGATCGAGGCAACATCCTATTGAGGCGCGTAGCCGGTGGCCCGGAACGCCGAGGAAGTATTAAGTTCCAAGCATTACTTCAAACCAACGGCAGGACAGTAAATTATAGGTGGGCTGTCTCACCTAAATCACCTAAGCAGACATAGAGGGCAACTGTGGGAGAGGGGCGTCATTAGGGTCCCGGGAAGAACTCCAGGCCTACCCGTCATACGGGTGCGTCCTATCCATATCATCTGGGGGACGGAGAAGAACATCAGAATAGACATAAGTTGTGGGAAAGAACATCAGAAACAGACACAACAGTTGTGAGGACTATCCCATGGTGCTCAGCAGGGAAGGACTACAACACACAGGCGCTAGAAGGTAGGCACAGATTTCCACCTGCAAAGGGAACTCTGGAGGTGCCATCAGACCGGCCGGTCTCAGACAGCCCTGTTAACCGTACTCTGGATTGAGGACCTTGAAGCCTTCAGTAAAGAGGTAAAGAGACTGCAACCCTGTGTCCTCATTATTCATCACGACCTGCACCACGCACCACCATCATCACATCTTTCATTGGACGCCCCTTAGCAGAGTCACGGACCGGGTCTAGCCACCGTGACAACCCCAGAACTGAGACCGAGAGGCCCGGTACCGAGTACCCCGCGGCCCTGCGTCTGGGGGCGCTCCAAACTTGGCGTCACGAACAGGATCTACTTAAGCCTGAAGAATCAGGTCATGTGTGCCTTGGAACTGTGATTTATTGTGTTTGAACTGTGACTTATTGCAAAGACTGTGTATTGCTGCTTACGCCAGAAGTTCCCGCCAAAGCCACCACCATTGCAGCACTAAGGGGAGCACAGGAGAAGAAGAAGGGCGTGGAAGTGGGCGTAGACAAGCTGAAGAGCGCGAAAGACAATGGCCGCCCAGTCTAAGTGTTTCTGCGTCCTGAGGACGTGTCCGTCAGTGGCTGAGGTCCACCTTCTCATCCTCTGTGGAGGGTGGGGGCAATGGAGACGGGACCGCCCCCAAAAGAGAGCGCGGGAAGGAGACACCGAGGAGGAGGCAAAGATGGCAACGTCGGAAGCACCGCATGGGGACGACCCGACCCAGCACGATGCCGCGTCACCCGTAACAGTTCCGGATTCGCCATCGCTGCAGGGACTGGCCCTAACGGAGTCACCACCGGGAGGACTCAACTGGCCGCCGTCTGAGGAGTGGGTGGCTGCAGCTGAGGCCCGGCGGTTAGCACGCCGCCGGGAGGCCGACGACCATGTGATCTCCCGGTTGGGTCAGCCTGCGGAAATCTGCCTGTCTCCGGTGTCCCCCGTCCTATCCATCCCGACCGCGGCAGAGCGTGAGCTGCAGACGCAGGGCCTGAGAATCCTGCCGGCGGCGGAGCACCTGCGGCGCTTGATGACAGCGTGGAGGAATAGGCCCCAACCCGCGGCCCAGGTCGACCTGACAGGTGCTACAGAGGTTCCACCGTTGCACTGGGGTGTGGTGGTTTTCTTCAACTCCGGGGAAGGAAGGGGAGTTATCCAGGAGATTGGAGAAGCGCTGCAGGTCCGCGTTGACCGGAGGGAAGTGGAGCCTTGCTGTGGGAAATACGACGAGGACCGCGATTTGGAACTCGGAGAAGCTGTGACCTATACCCGGTGGCGGAGGGAGGCCAGCTGGATGGCCCGGGGCGTTCAGTGGTGTGCCACTTTCCAGGTTGCTGCTGGGACTCCGGAGGTCGAACCCGCTGCGGAACAGATAGCAGGACCCACCGCTGCGGATCATAAGAATGTCCCGACCCACCGTGTGCCTGTGGGTCGTGCCCGTTCTCGGCCGAGACGGGTAGCTGAGGAGGGGGCGCCACTGTTGCCTGGTCGGGGACTGGGCTCTCCCAAACCACAGAGGGCCACTTGCCAGGTAAGGCCTAGGAGGAGGCCACCCCTTGATCAATAAGGATGAAGCCCTAAAGCTCTGCGTATTGTAAATAGTTAACTGTTTGTCTTTTTGTGTTTTTCTGCTGCTATAACCCGACCAGGGTTATCTCTTAAAGGGATCCCTTAGTTGACCTGGGATCCCTATTTTGCCTTTTTGTTTTGTTTACCACTGTTTTAAAGACTACCGAATCATGGACGGTGAATGGTTCACAAACTGCTCTGTAAATAGTTCGCACCCTCTTAAGGGTGCCCTCTACTGGTTTGACAAGAGAGAGAACTCTTTGCGAAGAAACTGTTTCTGGAAACAGCATCGGAGTTCTTGCCTTACACGGACTTGCAACATGAGTAGTTGCACTACCTCAAAGAGACTTTGTTCCCTCTTAAAGGGAATGTTCACCAGTGGTATTCAATATATAACGTTGCCTTAAAGAAGAATAAATAGAAATGTTTTACATAGAAAAGTTATATGTAGCTAGATAGTTAATTATAGAAAATGTTTAATAATGTGTTAGAGACTGAGGACAGGAAAGTGAACCCGTAGGGGTTAGTGGGTGAGTCCTCTTAGGAGCCATAAAGAGATGGCTCAGTGATCCTGTACTAAGAAAGAGGCAGTAAGCCTGGGCAGATAGACAGGCAGTCCTGCATAAGACAAATCAGAGAATAAAAAAAAATATTGCACTTAAAAGAGAAAAATGAAGAAAAGTTAATTTATATTTTAGAAGTTTTATCATAGGCCTTTAGTGGATTCAGCTTACACGTCCTTAGAGACAAAGTTAAATTATTGTTCAGCATTTGCACTCAGTAGAATACCCGGTTGGGTAATAGGAGTTATTTATAGTGTGTTATTTAAGATATTTAACCGTTTGTAACGTTCAAGTGTCCTCACCTCCCATAAAGGGAAGCTCTGTTCAAATTTACTTGTTTATTGCATTTCCAAAATTTGTATGTCTTTTGCTGACATGTATTGTTGTTTTCTTCCCAGTCCGGGAGTACTGGATTTAACCGGGGGGGAGTGCAGTGCCCCAGAGTCCTGGTCGTTGCAGTACTGATGCTCCGCCACTAAGGGGAGTGATGGTACGTCTGAATGGCACTGAAGGAGTTCACCTGACCAGGTATCACAGACACTAATACACTTCATAGTCTGGCCTCCAGGGGGAGCTAAGGGCGCTATGTATTAGGCCACTCCTCACAATTTGGTAAAACTGGGGGTTGGATAGAAAGTTAGTGAGAAGCTGACTGGGTTGGAACCAGGCAACATCCTGTGGCAGAGGGTGTTGCAGGGGAAGATTCAGGGGGGTCCCTGTCAGGGGTGGGATCCTGACAGAGGCCTAGCGAACAGGAAAGAACGTTAAGGAACCGCGCCTGCACTACATCGCGGCGGTATCTCAAGAAAGGACAAGAAGCGAGGTTTATTGTGGAGAGTGAGAAACGAGATCAAAGCAAAAAGGAGATAACACCAGTAGTGTTGTGTATCAGCTTTTTGGGCTCCCCTGGTGGTTGCTGGTGGTACTGGTGACTTGTTTGCCTTTGCTGCTTCTGTTCACCTGCTTCCATCAGTGTTTGGGAGTTTCCTATTTAGCCTTGCTCTCCAGTCATTTCCTTGCCGGTCATCATTGTAACCAGAGCCTTCGGTTGCATGTTCCTGCTACTAGTCTGCTGATCAGCTAAGTGGACCTTGTCCTTTTGTTTTGTATCTTTTGTTCCAGTTTGCAGTTTTTGTAATTCTCTGTAGCTGGAAGCTCTTGCGGGCTGAAATTGCCACTCCTGTGTCATGAGTTGACACAGGAGTTTTAAAGTAATTTCAGGATGGTTTTTGAAAGGGTTTTCAGTTGACCGTGAAGTCCTCTTTTGTATCCTTCTGCTATCTAGTAAGTGGACCTCTCTTTGCTAAATCTACTTTCATACTGTGTATGTTTTTTCCTCTTAATTCACCGTTATTACATGTGGGGGGCTGCTATCATCTTTTGGGGTATTTCCCTAGAGGTAAGCCAGGTCTGTTTCTTCCTCTACCAGGTGTAGTTAGTCCTCCGGCTGGCGCGTGGCATCTAGGAAGTCGTAGGTATGCTCCCTGGCCACTATTAGTTGTGTGGTAGATTTAGCTCACGGTCAACTTGAGTTTCCATCACCCGAGAGCTCGTTCGTTATTTATATGTTTCTTACGTTCCCTTGCCATTGGGAACCATGACAGTATGACCGGCCAGTGTTAAACTTATTGGCAGAAGAAAGGAGAGAAAAAAGAAGTCTGTAAAATTTTTTTTTCTTTTTCCCTATGCTTGCTCCATAGTTGGATCAGTTGTATTTCAGCTCTAATTACTGCCTTTGCCTTTCTCTCCTTATAATCCTTGAATGGCTCTGAGCTCACCTGTTTAAAGATGGATCCTCAGAGTTTGGCTGCAGGTTTAAATAATCTTGCTACGAAGGTTCAAAATTTACAAGATTTTGTTATGCATACTCCTATTTCTGAACCTAAAATCCCTACACCAGAGGTATTTTCCGGAGATAGATCTCGGTTTCTGAATTTCAAATATAATTGTAAATTATTCCTTTCTCTCAGACCTCACTCCTCAGGAGATCCTGTCCAGCAGGTCAAGATTGTAATTTCTTTGCTGCGAGGTGACCCTCAAAATTGGGCATTTTCATTGGCACCAGGGGATCCTGCGCTGTTCAATGTGGATGCGTTTTTCTTGGCTTTAGGGTTGCTTTATGAGGAACCTAATTTGGAGATTCAAGCTGAAAAAGCTTTGATAGCCCTATCTCAAGGGCAAGATGAAGCAGAGATATACTGCCAAAAATTTCGTAAATGGTCTGTGCTTACTCAGTGGAATGAGTGCGCCTTAGCGGCAAATTTCAGAGAGGGCCTTTCTGATGCCGTTAAAGATGTTATGGTCGGGTTCCCTGCGCCTACAGGTCTGAATGAGTCCATGACAATGGCAATTCAGATTGATCGGCGTTTGCGGGAGCGCAAACCCGTGCACCATTTGGCGGTATCTTCTGAAGAGACGCCAGAGAAAATGCAATGTGACAGAATTATGTCCAGAAGCGAGCGGCAGAATTATAGGCATAAAAATGGGTTATGCTTCTATTGTGGTGATTCTGCTCATGTTATATCGGCATGCTCTAAACGTACTAGGAAGGTTGACAAGTCTATTTCAATTGGCACTTTACAGTCCAAATTTATTTTGTCTGTAACCTTGATTTGTTCATTATCAGTTATTACCGTGGATGCCTATGTGGACTCTGGCGCCGCTCTGAGTCTTATGGACTGGTCCTTTGCCAGGCGCTGTGGGTTTGATTTAGAGCCTCTGGAAGTCCCTATACCTCTGAAGGGTATTGATTCTACACCTTTGGCTTGTAATAAACCACAGTTCTGGATGCAAGTGACTATGCGTATGACTCCAGACCATCAGGAGGTGATTCGCTTCCTTGTGTTGTACAATTTACATGATGTTTTGGTGCTTGGATTACCATGGCTACAGTCTCATAACCCAGTCCTTGACTGGAAAGCTATGTCTGTGTTAAGCTGGGGATGTCGGGGGGCTCATGGGGACACTCCTTTGGTGTCCATTTCGTCATCTATTCCATCTGAGATTCCGGCATTTTTGTCTGATTATCGTGATATTTTTGAAGAGCCTAAAATTGGTTCACTCCCTCCTCACAGGGATTGTGATTGCGCCATAGATCTGATTCCTGGCAGTAAATTTCCAAAGGGTCGTTTGTTTAACCTATCTGTACCTGAACATGCTGCTATGCGCGAGTATATTAAGGAGTCCCTGGAAAAGGGACATATTCGTCCTTCTTCATCACCTTTAGGAGCCGGTTTTTTCTTTGTCTCTAAAAAGGATGGCTCTCTGAGGCCTTGTATTGATTATCGACTCCTGAATAAAATTACAGTCAAATATCAGTATCCATTGCCTTTACTGACTGATTTGTTTGCTCGCATAAGGGGGGCTAAGTGGTTCTCTAAGATTGATCTTCGTGGGGCGTATAATTTGGTGCGAATTAAGCAGGGGGATGAGTGGAAAACCGCATTTAATACGCCTGAGGGCCATTTTGAGTATTTGGTAATGCCTTTCGGCCTTTCTAATGCACCTTCTGTCTTTCAGTCCTTAATGCATGATATTTTCCGTGAATATTTGGATAAATTTATGATTGTGTGCTTGGATGATATTTTGATTTTTTCTGATGACTGGGAGTCTCATGTTCAGCAGGTCAGGAGGGTTTTTCAGGTTTTGCGGGAGAATTCTTTGTGTGTAAAGGGTTCAAAGTGTGTTTTTGGGGTTCAAAAAATTTCCTTTTTGGGGTACATTTTTTCCCCTTCTATTGAGATGGACCCTGTCAAGGTTCGGGCTATTTACGACTGGACGCAGCCTACTTCTCTGAAGAGTCTTCAGAAATTCTTGGGCTTTGCTAATTTTTATCGTCGATTTATAGCTGGTTTTTCTGGCGTTGCTAAACCTCTGACGGATTTGACTAAAAAGGGTGCTGATGTTGCCAATTGGTCCCCTGCTGCTGTGGAGGCCTTTCGGGAGCTTAAGCGCCGCTTTTTGTCTGCCCCTGTGTTGCGCCAGCCTGATGTTTCTCTTCCCTTTCAGGTTGAGGTCGATGCTTCCGAGATCGGAGCGGGGGCGGTTTTGTCGCAGAGAAGTTCCGACTGCTCAGTGATGAGACCTTGTGCGTTCTTTTCGCGAAAATTTTCGGCCGCCAAGCGAAACTATGATGTTGGTAATCGGGAGCTTTTGGCCATGAAGTGGGCATTTGAGGAGTGGCGTCATTGGCTTGAGGGTGCCAGACATCAGGTGGTAGTTTTGACTGATCACAAGAATTTAATTTATTTGGAGTCTGCCAGGCGCCTGAATCCTAGACAGGCACGTTGGTCGTTGTTCTTTTCCCGGTTTAATTTTGTGGTCTCGTACTTACCGGGTTCTAGGAATGTGAAGGCAGATGCTCTTTCTAGGAGTTTTGAACCTGACTCTCCTGGGAATTCTGAACCTGCTGGTGTCCTTAAGGATGGGGTGGTTTTGTCTGCTGTCTCTCCAGATCTGCGACGTGCTTTGCAAGAATTTCAGGCGGATAGACCGGATCGTTGTCCGTCTGGTAGACTGTTTGTTCCTGACGATTGGACCACTAGAGTCATCTCGGAAGTTCATTCTTCTACTCTGGCAGGTCATCCGGGAATTTTTGGCACCAGAGATTTGGTGGCTAGATCCTTCTGGTGGCCTTCCCTGTCTCGAGATGTGCGTGTTTTTGTGCAGTCTTGCGATGTGTGTGCTCGGGCCAAGCCTTGTTGTTCTAGGGCTAGTGGGTTGTTGTTGCCCTTGCCTATTCCTAAGAGGCCTTGGACGCACATCTCTATGGACTTTATCTCGGATCTCCCTGTTTCTCAGAAGATGTCTGTCATCTGGGTGGTGTGTGACCGTTTTTCTAAAATGGTTCATTTGGTGCCATTGCCTAAGTTGCCTTCCTCATCTGAGTTGGTCCCTCTGTTTTTTCAAAATGTGGTTCGCTTGCATGGTATTCCGGAAAACATCGTTTCTGACAGGGGTACCCAGTTCGTGTCTAGATTTTGGCGGGCAGTCTGTGCCAGGTTGGGCATTGATTTGTCCTTTTCGTCTGCATTCCATCCTCAGACCAATGGCCAGACGGAGCGAACTAATCAAACTTTGGAGACTTATTTGAGGTGATTTGTGTCTGCGGATCAGGATGATTGGGTTGCCTTTCTGCCGTTGGCGGAGTTTGCTCTTAATAATCGGGCTAGTTCTGCCACTTTGGTTTCTCCTTTCTTTTGCAATTCAGGGTTTCATCCGCGGTTTTCATCTGGTCAGGTTGAATCTTCGGATTGTCCTGGAGTGGATGCGGTGGTGGATCGGTTGCATCGGATTTGGGGACAAGTGGTGGATAATTTGGAATTGTCCCAGGAGAGGACTCAGCAGTTTGCTAACCGTCGTCGTCGTGTTGGTCCATACCTTCGCGTTGGGGACTTGGTGTGGTTGTCTTCCCGTTTTGTCCCTATGAGGGTTTCTTCTCCCAAATTTAAGCCTCGGTTCATCGGTCCTTATAGGATTTTGGAGATTCTTAACCCTGTTTCCTTTCGTTTGGACCTCCCGGCATCTTTCGCTATCCATAATGTGTTCCATCGGTCGTTGTTGCGGAGATATGAGGTACCGGTGGTTCCTTCTACTGAACCTCCTGCTCCTGTGCTGGTGGAGGGTGAATTGGAGTACGTCGTAGAGAAGATCTTGGACTCCCGTATTTCCAGACGGAGACTTCAATATCTGGTTAAATGGAAAGGCTATGGTCAGGAAGATAATTCTTGGGTAACTGCCTCTGATGTTCATGCCTCGGATTTGGTTCGTGCCTTTCATAGGGCTCATCCAGATCGCCCTGGCGGTTCTTGTGAGGGTTCGGTGCCCCCTCCTTAAGGGGAGGGTACTGTTGTGTATCCGCTTTTTGGGCTCCCCTGGTGGTTGCTGGTGGTACTGGTGACTTGTTTGCCTTTGCTGCTTCTGTTCACCTGCTTCCATCAGTGTTTGGGAGTTTCCTATTTAGCCTTGCTCTCCAGTCATTTCCTTGCCGGTCATCATTGTAACCAGAGCCTTCGGTTGCATGTTCCTGCTACTAGTCTGCTGATCAGCTAAGTGGACCTTGTCCTTTTGTTTTGTATCTTTTGTTCCAGTTTGCAGTTTTTGTAATTCTCTGTAGCTGGAAGCTCTTGCGGGCTGAAATTGCCACTCCTGTGTCATGAGTTGACACAGGAGTTTTAAAGTAATTTCAGGATGGTTTTTGAAAGGGTTTTCAGTTGACCGTGAAGTCCTCTTTTGTATCCTTCTGCTATCTAGTAAGTGGACCTCTCTTTGCTAAATCTACTTTCATACTGTGTATGTTTTTTCCTCTTAATTCACCGTTATTACATGTGGGGGGCTGCTATCATCTTTTGGGGTATTTCCCTAGAGGTAAGCCAGGTCTGTTTCTTCCTCTACCAGGTGTAGTTAGTCCTCCGGCTGGCGCGTGGCATCTAGGAAGTCGTAGGTATGCTCCCTGGCCACTATTAGTTGTGTGGTAGATTTAGCTCACGGTCAACTTGAGTTTCCATCACCCGAGAGCTCGTTCGTTATTTATATGTTTCTTACGTTCCCTTGCCATTGGGAACCATGACACAGTAGGAGTCGTGCTGTAAGATCGAGGCAACATCCTATTGAGGCGCGTAGCCGGTGGCCGGAACGCCGAGGAAGTATTAAGTTCCAAGCATTACTTCAAACCAACAGCAGGACAGTTAATTATAGGTTGGCTGTCTCACCTAAATCACCTAAGCAGACATAGGGGGCAACTGTGGGAGAGGGGCGTCACTAGGGTCCCGGAAGAACTCCAGGCCTACCCGTCATACGGGTGCGTCCTATCCATATCATCTGGGGGATGGAGAAGAACATCAGAATAGACATAAGTTGTGGGAAAGAACATCAGAAATGGACACAACAGTTGTGAGGACTATCCCATGGTGCTCAGCAGGGAAGGACTACAACACACAGGCGCTAGAAGGTAGGCACAGATTTCCACCTGCAAAGGGAACTCTGGAGGTGCCATCAGACCAGCCGGTCTCAGACAGCCCTGTTAACTGTACTCTGGATTGAGGACCTTGAAGCCTTCAGTAAAGAGGTAAAGAGACTGCAACCCTGTGTCCTCATTATTCATCGTGACCTGCACCACGCACCACCATCATCACATCTTTCATTGGATGCCCCTTAGCAGGGTCACTGTTGTGAATTTGCTTTTTGCTCCCTCTAGTGGTTACTAGTTTTTTGACTCTGGTTTTTCTGTCATTCCTTTTATCCGCACCTGGGTCGTTAGTTAGGGGTGTTGCTATATAAGCTCCCTGGACCTTCAGTTCAATGCCTGGCAACGTAGTTATCAGAGCTAGTCTGCTGTGCTCTTGTCTACTGATCCTGGTTCCAGTTATATCAGCTAAGTCTGCCTTTTGCTTTTTGCTATTTGTTTTGGTTTTGTATTTTTGTCCAGCTTGTTCCAAATCTATATCCTGACCTTTGCTGGAAGCTCTAGGGGGGCTGGTGTTCTCCCCCCGGACCGTTAGACGGTTCGGGGGTTCTTGAATTTCCAGTGTGGATTTTGATAGGGTTTTTGTTGACCATATAAGTTACCTTTCTTTATTCTGCTATCAGTAAGCGGGCCTCTCTGTGCTAAACCTGGTTCATTTCTGTGTTTGTCATTTCCTCTTACCTAACCGTCATTATTTGTGGGGGGGCTTCTATCCAGCTTTGGGGTCCCCTTCTCTGGAGGCAAGAAAGGTCTTTGTTTTCCTCTACTAGGGGTAGCTAGATTCTCCGGCTGGCGCGTGTCATCTAGAATCAACGTAGGAATGATCCCCGGCTACTTCTAGTGTTGGCGTTAGGAGTAGATATATGGTCAACCCAGTTACCACTGCCCTATGAGCTGGATTTTTGTACTCTGCAGACTTCCACGTTCCTCTGAGACCCTCGCCATTGGGGTCATAACAGTTTGCCAGGCCAGTATTAAATGTTTAATGCATTGCAGAAGAGGGATTATAAGAAAGAAGATTCTGAGTTTTTTTTTTTTTTTTTTTTCTTCTTCCCCTTTACCTCAGAGTGGCTATGCTTGCTGCAGACATGAATGTCCAGACCTTGATTACAAGTGTGGACCAGCTGGCTACTCGTGTGCAGGGCATACAAGACTATGTTATCAGAAATCCTAGGTCAGAACCTAAAATACCGATTCCTGAACTGTTTTCCGGAGACAGGTTTAAGTTTAGGAATTTCGTGAATAATTGTAAATTGTTTTTGTCCCTGAGACCCTGTTCATCTGGAGATTCTGCTCAGCAAGTAAAAATTGTTATTTCGTTCTTACGGGGCGACCCTCAGGATTGGGCTTTTTCGCTGGCGCCAGGAGATCCGGCATTGGCTGATCTTGATGCGTTTTTTCTGGCGCTCGGTTTACTTTATGAGGAACCCAATCTTGAGATTCAGGCAGAAAAGGCCTTGCTGGCTATGTCTCAGGGGCAGGACGAGGCTGAAGTGTATTGCCAAAAATTTCGGAAATGGTCCGTGCTGACACATTGGAACGAGTGTGCACTGGCCGCTAATTTTAGAAATGGCCTTTCTGAAGCCATTAAGAATGTTATGGTGGGTTTTCCCATTCCCACAGGTCTGAATGATACTATGGCACTGGCTATTCAAATTGACCGGCGGTTGCGGGAGCGCAAAACCGCAAATTCCCTCATGGTGTTGTCTGAACAGACACCTAATTCGGTGCAATGTGATAGAAAAACTGCAAATTCCCTCATGGTGTTGTCTGAACAGACACCTGATTTAATGCAATGTGATAGAATCCTGACTAGAAATGAGCGGAAAATTCATAGACGCCGGAATGGCTTGTGCTACTACTGTGGTGATTCTACACATGTTATCTCAGCATGCTCTAAACGTATAGCTAAGGTTGTTAGTCCTGTCACCGTTGGTAATTTGCAACCTAAATTTATTCTGTCTGTAACTTTGATTTGCTCACTGTCATCTTATCCTGTCATGGCGTTTGTAGATTCAGGTGCTGCCCTGAGTCTCATGGATCTCTCATTTGCTAAGCGCTGTGGTTTTACTCTTGAACCATTAGAAAATCCTATTCCTCTTAGGGGTATTGATGCTACACCATTGGCAGCAAATAAACCGCAGTATTGGACACAGGTTACCATGTGCATGACTCCTGAACACCGCGAGGTGATACGTTTCCTGGTTTTACATAAAATGCATGATTTGGTTGTTTTAGGGCTGCCATGGTTACAGACTCATAATCCAGTCCTGGACTGGAAGGCTATGTCAGTCTCAAGTTGGGGCTGTCGTGGTATTCATGGGGATTCCCTGCCTGTGTCTATTGCTTCTTCTACGCCTTCGGAAGTTCCGGAGTATTTGTCTGATTATCAGGATGTCTTCAGTGAGTCTGAGTCCAGTGCACTGCCTCCTCATAGGGACTGTGACTGTGCTATAGATTTGATCCCAGGCAGTAAATTTCCTAAGGGAAGACTGTTTAATCTGTCGGTACCTGAACATACCGCTATGCGTTCATATATCAAGGAGTCTCTGGAGAAAGGACATATTCGTCCGTCTTCTTCTCCTCTTGGTGCGGGATTCTTTTTTGTGGCAAAAAAGGACGGATCTTTGAGACCTTGTATTGATTATCGGCTTTTAAATAAGATCACTGTCAAATTTCAGTATCCTTTGCCGCTGTTGTCTGACTTGTTTGCCCGGATTAAGGGTGCCAAGTGGTTCACCAAGATAGACCTTCGTGGTGCGTACAACCTTGTGCGCATTAAGCAAGGTGATGAATGGAAAACCGCATTCAATACGCCCGAAGGTCATTTTGAGTACTTGGTGATGCCTTTTGGGCTCTCCAATGCGCCTTCAGTTTTTCAGTCCTTTATGCATGACATTTTCCGGAAGTATCTGGATAAATTTTTGATTGTTTATCTGGATGATATTTTGGTTTTTTCTGATAATTGGGATTCGCATGTGGAGCAGGTCAGGTTGGTCTTTAAAATTTTGCATGAAAATTCTTTGTTTGTCAAGGGCTCTAAGTGTCTCTTTGGTGTACAGAAGGTTCCCTTTTTGGGGTTCATTTTTTCCCCTTCTGCTGTGGAGATGGACCCAGTCAAGGTCCGAGCTATTCTTGATTGGACTCAGCCCTCGTCAGTTAAGAGTCTTCAGAAGTTCTTGGGCTTCGCTAACTTCTACCGTCGTTTTATCGCTAATTTTTCTAGCATTGTGAAACCTTTGACGGATATGACCAAGAAGGGCTCCGATGTAGCTAACTGGGCTCCTGCTGCCGTGGAGGCTTTCCAGGAGTTGAAACGCCGGTTTACTTCGGCGCCTGTTTTGTGCCAGCCTGACGTCTCACTTCCCTTTCAGGTTGAGGTGGATGCTTCGGAGATGGGGCAGGGGCCATTTTGTCGCAGAGAGGCCCTGGTTGCTCTGTTATGAAACCTTGTGCCTTTTTCTCTAGGAAGTTTTCGCCTGCCGAGCGAAATTATGATGTGGGCAATCGGGAGTTGTTGGCCATGAAATGGGCATTTGAGGAGTGGCGTCATTGGCTCGAGGGTGCTAAGCATCGTGTGGTGGTCTTGACTGATCACAAAAATCTGATGTATCTCGAGTCTGCTAAACGCCTTAATCCGAGACAGGCCCGCTGGTCATTGTTTTTCTCCCGCTTTGATTTTGTTGTCTCGTATTTACCAGGTTCTAAGAATGTGAAGGCCGATGCTCTTTCTAGGAGCTTTGTGCCTGATGCTCCTGGAGTCGCTGATCCTGTTGGTATTCTTAAAGATGGAGTTATCTTGTCAGCTATTTCTCCGGATCTGCGACGTGTGTTGCAGAGATTTCAGGCTGATAGGCCTGAGTCTTGTCCACCTGACAGACTGTTTGTCCCGGATAAGTGGACCAGCAGAGTCATTTCCGAGGTTCATTCCTCGGTGTTGGCAGGTCACCCGGGAATTTTTGGCACCAGAGATCTGGTGGCCAGGTCCTTTTGGTGGCCTTCCTTGTCAAGGGATGTGCGGTCATTTGTGCAGTCCTGTGGGACTTGTGCTCGAGCTAAGCCTTGCTGTTCTCGTGCCAGCGGTTTGCTCTTGCCCTTGCCTGTCCCGAAGAGACCTTGGACACATATCTCCATGGATTTCATTTCTGATCTTCCGCTATCTCAGGGCATATCCGTTATCTGGGTGATATGTGATCGCTTCTCCAAGATGGTCCATTTGGTTCCTTTGCCTAAGCTGCCTTCCTCTTCCGATCTGGTTCCTGTGTTTTTCCAGAATGTGGTTCGTTTGCACGGCATCCCTGAGAATATTGTGTCAGACAGAGGATCCCAGTTCGTTTCCAGGTTCTGGCGATCCTTTTGTAGTAGGATGGGCATTGATTTGTCGTTTTCGTCTGCTTTCCATCCTCAGACTAATGGACAGACGGAGCGAACCAATCAGACTTTGGAGGCTTTTTTGAGGTGTTTTGTCTCTGCTGATCAGGACGATTGGGTGACATTCTTGCCGTTGGCTGAGTTTGCCCTTAATAATCGGGCTAGTTCCGCCACCTTGGTTTCGCCTTTTTTCTGCAACTCTGGTTTCCATCCTCGCTTTTCTTCGGGTCATGTGGAGCCTTCTGACTGTCCTGGGGTGGATTCTGTGGTGGATAGGTTGCAGCAGATCTGGAATCATGTGGTGGACAACTTGAAGTTGTCACAGGAGAAGGCTCAGCGCTTTGCCAACCGCCGCCGCGGTGTGGGTCCCCGACTACGCGTTGGGGATTTGGTATGGCTTTCTTCCCGCTTTGTTCCTGTGAAGGTCTCCTCTCCCAAATTTAAACCTCGTTTTATTGGGCCTTACAAGATATTGGAAATCCTTAATCCTGTATCTTTTCGTCTGGATCTTCCTGTGTCGTTTGCTATTCACAATGTATTTCATAGGTCCTTGTTGCGGCGGTACATTGTGCCTGTAGTTCCTTCTGCTGAGCCTCCTGCTCCGGTGTTGGTTGAGGGCGAGTTGGAGTACGTGGTGGAGAAGATCTTGGATTCTCGCCTCTCCAGGCGGAGGCTTCAGTACCTGGTCAAGTGGAAGGGCTATGGTCAGGAGGATAATTCCTGGGTGGTCGCCTCTGATGTTCATGCGGCCGATTTAGTTCGTGCCTTTCATGCCGCTCATCCTGATCGCCCTGGTGGTCGTGGTGAGGGTTCGGTGACCCCTCACTAAGGGGGGGGTACTGTTGTGAATTTGCTTTTTGCTCCCTCTAGTGGTTACTAGTTTTTTGACTCTGGTTTTTCTGTCATTCCTTTTATCCGCACCTGGGTCGTTAGTTAGGGGTGTTGCTATATAAGCTCCCTGGACCTTCAGTTCAATGCCTGGCAACGTAGTTATCAGAGCTAGTCTGCTGTGCTCTTGTCTACTGATCCTGGTTCCAGTTATATCAGCTAAGTCTGCCTTTTGCTTTTTGCTATTTGTTTTGGTTTTGTATTTTTGTCCAGCTTGTTCCAAATCTATATCCTGACCTTTGCTGGAAGCTCTAGGGGGGCTGGTGTTCTCCCCCCGGACCGTTAGACGGTTCGGGGGTTCTTGAATTTCCAGTGTGGATTTTGATAGGGTTTTTGTTGACCATATAAGTTACCTTTCTTTATTCTGCTATCAGTAAGCGGGCCTCTCTGTGCTAAACCTGGTTCATTTCTGTGTTTGTCATTTCCTCTTACCTAACCGTCATTATTTGTGGGGGGCTTCTATCCAGCTTTGGGGTCCCCTTCTCTGGAGGCAAGAAAGGTCTTTGTTTTCCTCTACTAGGGGTAGCTAGATTCTCCGGCTGGCGCGTGTCATCTAGAATCAACGTAGGAATGATCCCCGGCTACTTCTAGTGTTGGCGTTAGGAGTAGATATATGGTCAACCCAGTTACCACTGCCCTATGAGCTGGATTTTTGTACTCTGCAGACTTCCACGTTCCTCTGAGACCCTCGCCATTGGGGTCATAACAGGTCACGGACCGAGTCTAGCCACCGTGACAACCCCAGAACTGAGACCGAGAGGCCCGGTACCAAGTACCCTGCGGCCCTGCGTCTGGGGCCGCTCTACATTACTTAGGCTGTGTTTGCATTAACCCTTTCCCGACCTGTGACACAGCGTATGCGTCATGAAAGTTGGTGCCAATCCGACCTGTGACGCATACTGTATGCTGTGTCACACAATGATCGCGTTCCTGCAGATTGGGTGAAAGGGATAACTCCAATTTCACCTGACCTACAGGAACAGGGGGAGTGGTACTTCAGCCCAGGGGGGTGGCTTTGCCCCCCATGTGGCTATGATCACTCTGAGTGGCTGTTGAAAGTGAAACAGCCAATCAGAGCAATTTGTAATATTTCACCAGTCAAACTGCTGAAATATTGCAATCCAGCCATGGCCGATGCTGCAATATCATCGGTCATGGCTGGAGACCCCGATCCACCCCGCCACCGACTGACAGCGGAGATCTGCCACTGCCGTTAGCCCTCCTCTCCCCTCTGTCTTGTCCTCCGCCCCCCGTCCTGTCCTCCATCCCCCGTCCTGTCCTCCGTCCCCCCGCCTGTCCTCCATCCCCCCGCCTGTCCTCCATCCCCCCTGCTGTCCGATCTCATCCCTTCTGTGCCTCCGAGTCCTGGCATCCCTCCCAGTGCCGGCGGTTTTCAGCGATAGGCGCCGCCATCTTCCAAAATGGCGGGCGCATGCGCATTGCGCCCGCTGAATCTGCCAGACAGCAGATTCATTTATTCAATGCTGGTACATTTTGATCACTGTTTAGTGATCAGGGGGTCCCAAACGCGACATGGCGCCACCATTGATTCCAGTCAATCTTGCGTTCAAAAAGTCAAATGGTTTACCCAAACATATGCAGCATAAGCGTACTCAGGAAAAATTGCACAACAACTTTGGGGGTCTAATTTCTCCTTTTACCCTTGGGAAAATAAAAAATTGGGGGCTAAAAATTTATTTTTGTGGGGAAAAAAGGTGATTTTTTATTTTCACGGCTCTGCGTTATAAACTTCTGTGAAGCACTTGGGGGTTCAAAGTGTTCGCCACACATCTAGATAAGTTCCTTGGTGGGTCTAGTTTCCAAAATGAGGTCAGTTGTGGGGGGTTTCTACTGTTTAGGCACATCAGAGCCTCTGCAAACTCGACATGGCATCCGCTAACGATTGGAGCTAATTTTTCAGTCAAATGGCGCTCCTTCCTTTCCGAGCCATGCCGTGCACCGAAACAGTGGTTTAACCTCACATATGAGGTATCGTTGTACTCAGGAGAAATTGACCAATAAATTTTAGGATCCATTTTATCCTGTTGCACATGTGGAAATTAACAAATTGAGGCTAAAATAAATTTTTTGTGAAAAAAAAGTACTTTTTCATTTTTACGGATCAATTTGTGAAACACCTGAGGGCTCAAAGTGCTCACTATGCATCTAGATAAGTTCCTTGGGGGGGTCTAGTTTCCATAATGGGGTCACTTGTGGGGGAGCTCCAATGTTTAGGCACACAGGGGCTCTCCAATCGCGACATGGTGTCCGCTAACGATTGGAGCTAATTTTTGATTCAAAAGTCAAATGGCGCTCCTTCCCTTCCAAGCCTTGCCGTCTGCACAAACAGTGGTTTACCCCCACATGTGAGGTATCGATGTACTCAGGAGAAATTACCCAACACATTTTACGATCCATTTCATCCTGTTGCCCATGTTAAAATGAAAAAAATTGAGGCTAAAAGAAATTTTCTATGACAAAAAAGTACTTTTTCATTTTTACGGATCAATTTGTGAAGCACCTGGGGGTTCAAAGTGCTCACTATGCATCTAGATAAGCTCCTTGGGGGGTCTAGTTTCCAAAATGGGGTCACTTGTGGGGGAACTCCAATATTTAGGTACACAGGGGCTCTCCAAACGCTAAACGCTGGTGTCCGCTAAAGATTGGAGCCAATTTTTCATTGAAAAAGTCAAATGGCGCTCCTTCCCTTCCGAGCCCCGTCGTGCGCCCAAACAGTGGTTCTCCCCCCATATATGGGGTATCGGCGTACTCAGAACAAATTGTACAATAACTTTTGGGGTCCAGTTTCTCCTTTTACCCTTGGGAAAATAAAAAAATTGTTGCTAAAAGATCATTTTTGTGACTAAAAAGTTAATTGTTCATTTTTTCCTTCCATGTTGCTTCTGCTGCTGTGAAGCACCTCAAGGGTTAATAAACTTCTTGAATGTGGTTTTGAGCACCTAGAGGGGTGCAGTTTTTAGAATGGTGTCACTTTTGGGTATTTTCAGCCATATAGACCCCTTAAACTGACTTCAAATGTGAGGTGGGCCCTAAAAAAATGGTTTTGTAAATTTTGTTGTAAAAATGAGAAATCGCTGGTCAAATTTTAACCCTTATAACTTCCTAGCCAAAAAAATTGTGTTTCCAAAATTGTGCTGATGTAAAGTAGACATGTGGGAAATGTTATTTATTAACTATTTTGTGTCACATAACTCTCTGGTTTAACAGAATAAAAATTCAAAATTTGAAAATTGCGAAATTTTCCAAATTTTAGCCAAATTTCCATTTTTTTCACAAATAAACGCAAAAATTATCAACCTAAATTTACCACTAACATGAGGCCCAATATGTCACAAAAAAACCAATCTCAGAACCGCTAGGATCTGTTGAAGCGTTCCTGAGTTATTACCTCATAAATGGACACTGGTCAGAATTGAAAAAATGGCCAGGTCATTAAGGTCAAAATAGGCTGGGTCATGAAGGGGTTAAAGAACTTAAAAGGGGTTTAATACAGTCCTATGAAACCTCCGAGTGTTATGCACATATTTGCAGTATTGAGATTCATTGTAAATTTATTCACTGCAAATACATTTTTTTCTTAAAATTCACTGAATTTGAATTTCAAATAGTTTGATCATCTTTAGTTTTAAGATCAATACCTATGGGTCAATTGGGAGCATGACGATTATGCACAACTGAACAACGCAAGATCAATGAGTGGACGTAGGGAAACATTTCCAATCGCGAGGTTGCAAAACTAAGGATATTGGTATTGACCAAGAAAAGCAGACACTTCATGATCAGTTATTGATTTTGAAAAAGCAGGATAATAGCAACCAGTTGAGATTGATATCACCCTGTCTTTGAATGCTCAATGAATGGAGATGATCAATGTATTTTGGCTGATACTTCAAACTTATAATGACCTAAGGAAAGTTATTACAATGTTTCATTTGGTTATCGCGAAAAGGTCAAAAACTTTTAAACACGTGTTCGGAGTCATTATGTACCTTTTTTATCTAAATTCCACTTTTTGATATCTAAATCCTACTCAATTGATCTAGGAAGATTACAAGTATGGGCTTGTATGTCTTATGCAGTGGCTATTTTGTTCATTCCTCTTAGATGTTCTTTCAAAATTCAATTTGTTGAATTTTGATTCAAATGGACTCTTCTTATTATGGTTGGAAGACTTGCACATTTTTTGCCAATTATTGCAACCTTATTTTTTACCTATTCGTTTTTCACAAGTTTATATGTTCTGCTTCACTCATTTTTTTATTTTTATGGAGCAGAACATTTCATATTTTCACTTCACACAGTTATAATCATGTATCTTATTCTATTTTTTCATATGTACATTTTCATGAGTGTTAATTATTACTTTTTCATATTTTTTTAATTTTATCTCATTATTTTAGATTTGAATACAATTATTTACCACATCGCAATTTTTTCCATGAATATTATTAAGGTTTTCATTTAATTATTACATCTTCATATATTGTTTTTCACTTTTTTCACATTCATTTCACAACACACTTTTTATTTTAGCATTTCTCCATTTTCAAGCATTTTCATATTACAGCCAATTGATGGCAGTATATCTTCAATTCATTTTTTTTTTTACATATTTATTTTCTCTTGCATTTCTACATTATAGCCAGATGATGGTGCTATATTTTCAATTAGAATTTGACATGTGGTTTTCTAATTTAATAATGTTCTATCATGTCTGAGCAAAATCAGATGCATTACAGATGACATTTTTTGCGCATCTATTGAATTGATGGGCAACTCTCATCTGTAAAACTTAATTTATTTTCTTTCTGTTGGTTGATAGTAGGCTGCCTACCTGTATATTCACGGAATCTATAATCTAGTTAGTACTCAGCCAAGTAGGGGTTAATTTGTGCTTTGTGCCTAGATGTAAAGGCTTTGCATTAATTTTGTACACCAACAATAAAGAAGTAAATTCCTGTTTGACTAATTTGTGTCACTTTCTCAGACTGCATTTGATCAATTTTGGCAACTAGTCTTATGTTATTTAAACAAGTAGTCACCCCCTCTACGCCAAGTCTGTAATAGCATGTATAGATGCTGAATTAATTAAATACTTGCTCG
The DNA here is from genome assembly GCF_051348905.1 of Ranitomeya variabilis. NCBI lineage: Eukaryota > Metazoa > Chordata > Amphibia > Anura > Dendrobatidae > Ranitomeya > Ranitomeya variabilis. The sequence continues at coordinate 518,711,011 of NC_135236.1, read as the reverse complement.
AGAATGTATTAAAGGGGTTGCCCACTACAGGAAAACCCCTTTTTAATTGATCCAGGAAGGTGAAAAATAATAAATAAAAAAAAATACTTACCTCTAGGACCAGAGCTGTACCTTCATAGTCAGTGCCGCATCCAATGCCGGTCTGCTGGCATAAAAATACAAGAGTCGACAACTTTTTTTTTAGATAAAATATTTGTAATATTGACTGCTGGTATAAAGTCCCATTATAAAGGGTCTTACATTTTTTATTTAGATTTTGTAAATATTGAAATAATTAGATATTCTGTATTTCAATAAGAAATATAAAAGGAGAAACCAAAAAGAGTAAAGGTTTAGTCTGAATAAACACTGAGCCTTTGGCGTTAAATCAGGATTAGCTGAGTTTATAAACATTCTTTTTTCCCCTATATTTCTTCCCTAGCACAGCCCTGGACTCCTGACTGCATTCAGGTCAAGTCCAGCTTCATCTGCCTGAATCTGGTTGTGTATCACCTTATTCCTTTAGTCATACATTACTGCTAGGTCTTATCACTACACGAAACAGTTTGTGTGTACTCTGCAGCTATTTATTAAATCACATAAAGGGATGAGGTCTAGCATTATAGAAAACCCTTGCAAGCGCTGGTTTTACACTTTTGACACTAATATAAATTCTTTGCATTCTTTTACAGGAAAGATATATATCTTGGTACCATGTTAGCCAGTAGATAGAAAAATATTTAGAATTGAGAGTCCTCAGTGGTTGATACCGTTTAATGGCTAACAAAAAGATGGTAACAAATTGCAAGCTTTCGAGACTACACAGGTCTCTTCATCAGGCATAGACTAATACAAATTCTGAAGAATCACATATATATGCACAACATAGCACAGAAAAAAAAAAAACATGGATAAGACAGGTGGCATGAACCAGAATTACCATGAGTGATAAACAGTTATGTCCATAAATGTTGGGCCAGTTCTTAGTTAAGGAATGTTTTATTGTCCTCTGAGGACAACCACTGAGGACTCTCAATTCTAAACATTTTGCATTCTTTTAAAAACTTACCATTTCAGTACCGGGGTCTAAGGGGTAACGTTTCTCCTTATGGAGAGTGACATACCATCTCTGGTTTGTAAGGAGGCTTATTCGCCGTGCAATGCTCCTCTGGGAAATATAATATGCAAATTGCCTCTTCTGAGAAAAAGAGGACTTAAACTCTATAGCGCCACCTGTTGGAAGTAGCGATCCTACAAGTCACAATGGGTTGATTGTGACTTGTAGGATCGCTACTTCCAATAGGTGGCGCTATAGAGTTTAAGTCCTCTTTTTCTCAGAAGAGGCAATTTGCATATTACATTTCAGTACCATAATTCTAGAAAAAAACAGGCATGAATTGGAAAAAATCATATGTTAGTCAAATCTAATGTAATATTTTTAAACTACACAATTCTTAGTATACAATGGTACTGAAATATTCACTCACTATTAAACACCCAGTATAAATAGTGTGCACCAACAACAAAGTTGTTACTTACTTCTAATGAATCTAGTGCCAAATGCTGTATCCTTCATTGTCTGCATTAAAGGGACACTGTCACCTGAATTTGGAGGGAACAATCTTTATCCATAGGGGCGGGGTTTTCGGGTGTTTGATTCACCCTTTCCTTACCCGCTGGCTGCATGCTGGCTGCAATATGGGATTGAAGTTCATTCTCTGTCCTCCGTAGTACATGCCTGCACAAGGCACATGGGCCAAGCATGGTAGATGTGTAGGGCTCGCCAAGCTTCACAGCCACCTTCAGGTTACAGCCATATCTTTCTGGTCTGTTATTCCTTTCAATAACTCTGCCGCAGCATGCATTTTGTCTCATAGACAAATAAGCTGCAGCAGAGCCTGTTGCCACTTCGCTGAGGCAGTGCCTCAAATCTTCCAGCGTCTGGTTGTTGGGGAAAACATGCTCTGAGATATCAATTTGGAGATGGAGGATGAGGAGGTGCAGGAGGGGGTGCAGGAACTGGTGTAGGAGGTGGAGGAAACTTTGATATAAGTGGGTCCAGCAATCCTCGGCATCAGTAGCACGTGTGCTGTGCCAGGGTGGAACTCGGTCCCAGCCTCCACAATATTCACCCAGTGTTCAGTGATTGAATTGTATCATCCCTGGCAACAAGTACTTGTCCACTTGTCAGTCGTTAAGTGTACAATCCCAGTAAGTGCTTTGGTAAGGGCATGGGGGATGTTCCTGGACACGTGCTGGTACAAGACGGGGGCACCACATAAAGAGAAATTGTGGTGCTTGGGGACCGAGGACTGAGGGACGGATGCTGCCATGAGTTGGCGGAAATCCTCCATGTCCACAAGCTTAGACAGCAACATTTCCACTGCAAGCAGCCTGGAAATGTACCCTTTTAGTGTTTTGGCCTGTGGGTGGCTGGGAACTTTCTTTTTTGTTCCAAGGCCTACAGTAAGGACAGCAGGCTGGGACAAATTTTTTGAAGTGCCTGATGATGATGCCTCAAAATGTGCAAGGACAGGTGCAGGGCAGGAGGCATCTGAACCAGTGTCATGGGTAGGGGATTGTGGAAATAGGGGAAGAGGCATTGGTTTCACCCACTGGCATGAGTCAGGCGCTTAGGTGACATGTGCCTGATCATGCTGGGGGTGGTTAGGCTTTTAGGGGTCAGGTCCCTGCTGATCTGGGCATTGCACAGGTTGCAAATTATCATATTTTTTGTCTCAGAACTCTCTTTAAAGAAGTCCCAGACTGGGAACACCTAACTCTTCGACGAAGAAATGCACGAGTGTCAGTGCTGTGCGAAACAGTTGCCCGCCTTCTACCTCTGGTCACTCCAATGTCTCTTACTGACTATTTCCATGCTGCTGGTCCCTTCTCCTCAGTGCTGTTGGCCTCACTCTGCATGTCTGCTTCCCAAGTTGGGTCGGTGACTTTGTCATCCACCACCTCGTCTTCCACCGCCGTACCCTGATCCTCCTGAATTGGTGACTTAACAACAACCTGCCTTATCGGCAACTGTGTCTCATCATCATCTATCTCCTTAGACAAAATTTGCTGTTCCCCACCATCACCATCTTGTGATCGTTGCTGCTCTATGTTTTGTGAATCACTAAGCAGCATATCCTCCTGTCCCTCTTGGAACATGCAGGGTGAGAGGCCACAATCAAGATATTATGTTGTAAAGAGTTCCTCGGGGTGTCATGGTGTAAGATCACTTGTCTGCTTGGACTCAACATGGTAAGAGGAAGGAGGATCAGAGTGAGGATGAAGTGATTCAGACTATTGGCTGGTGAGACTGGACCATGTAGGAGACTGGGTGGTGCTGGCCTGTTTACACTGATGTGGCTTCAGAAGTGGTATCCCTGTGCCTCCCTGCAAAGTGGGACAGAAAGCGTTGTGTCAAGGATGGGTGTGTTTCTTGTGATTCAGCAAAAGGCATTTTCGCACCTGCCCCAGCCATCAATGAGACTGAGAAAAAGATAACCTCCATAGAAGAACAGCTATCATCCTCTCTCCCCACAGCTTACTGGCAAAACTTGAAGACAAAAATGGACAAAGCTATTGAAGAACATCGCAAAACTCTAGGAGAAGAGTACAAAATTCCAGAGGGACTCGGATGACTACACACAAGACCAGGTATACAAATAGAACAACTCTACCAACATGAGACCTTGGCGTGGAAATTATGGCACAAGAAGACAAGGCTCTTACAGCACAGACAGTGATGGATCAACAGGCAGCCAGTCCCAGGCTTGTTTTTTATCCAGATGTCAATCCGGGAGAAACAACTCATGAGTGCCAGGAGGAGACCGACTAAGAGGGCCGTCCACAAACACCGTTGACCGGATGATGACCGGATCGCAGGTAAGACATCCAACTCAGTTGTCAACATCTCATCCTATACCCTGAGTCCTGCTGAACTAGCGGTCCTCCAATGTGGTCTCTCATTCTGCCCCACTCCACCCTGGGATCAGTTCAAATTGGAACAGGACCTCTAGCGATTTTATTGCAATATCCACTTAAAAACTCACTGTTACGCTCACAAGGCATGATAAAGTATAGTGGACTCACTAGTAGTGTTGAGCGATACTTTCCGATATCGGAAAGTATCGGTATCGGAAAGTATCGGCCGATACCGTCAAAATATCGGATCCAATCCGATACCGATACCCGATCCCAATGCAAGTCAATGGGACGAAAATATCGGAATTAAACTAAACCCTTTATAAACTTGTAGGTTCATTCTACATGAAGGAAAACAACTAAGAATAATGTAGGATGTATTGGGGGACGTGGCGGAGACATTAAAGGCACAGAGGTTTAGCCCAATGTAATAGAATAGCAGGATTTTGGGTTTTTTTTATGACGTTCGGCGGTAGAAAGATTTTGACTATGTTAATTTTTTTTTATTTTGTCAGATATTGATGTTTCACTACTTCCACGCCCTTCACCTTCTTTTTTACTTCTCCCACACTTTCTTCTTCATTATCCTCATCATCAGCTTCTTTGACATCAACTTCTTCACCTTATTCATCTTCTTCTTCATCTTCTACCTATTATTTTTTTGGTTACATTGTTCATATTCTTTTTATTTTACTATTATCTTCATCATATTCTACTTCTTCATCATATTCTTATTTGTGACAGGCATTCCCGTAGTTGTTATCTATAAAAGTTTGAAGATTACACCTTCCGTTCTGCCTGTCACAAAAGAGTTACATTTGTCCGCGTTCAGTTTGGCCTGCAGCATCAGGCTTTATCCAGGGGCACCACGAGGAGGAACGGACTCACCCCCATACACTGCTTAGTCTTCTTCTGCTTATAATTTAGATAATATTTTTTGCTCTGATATTTAGTGTTATGCTTAATGTTCTTCTGCTCTTTGTTCTGCAGCCTCTTGTTCTTCTGCTTCTCGGTCTTCCAGGTCGTCGTCGTCTCCAGGGTCGTCGTCTCCGGGGTCGTCGTCATCGGGGTGGTCTTCAGGGTCGTCGTCTCCGGGGTCGTCATCATCGGGGTGGTCTTCGGGGTCATCGTCTCCAGGGTCGTCGTCATCACGGTGGTTGTCGTCTCTGGTGTCGTCGTCATCTTAGGGGTGGTCTTCCGGGTCATCGTGTTTAGTCTCTTGAACTTGGAAATGTAGCAGAAGGTACAAGAAGGCTGAGAAAATGCCGAGAACCAGCTGATGGAACTGGAACTCGGATGGCTACCCGAAGGTCCAAGAGCCAATGGAACTACCGAGGACCAGCTGACGTTACTGGAACCCGGTTACTAAGCAGGAGGTACCCGTGCCTGAAAGCACTACCAAGGACCACCTGACGTTGGTGGAACTCGGATACCCAGAGGGAGGCACCTAAGCCAAAGGCTCTGCCCGGAACCAGCTGACGGTAATGGAACCAGGATGGGGAGCAGAAGGTACAAGAGCAAAAGACACTGCCGAGAACCAGCTGACGGTGCTGGAACCCGGATGGGTAGCCGAAGGTCCAAGAGCCAATGGAACTACCGAGGACCAGCTGACGTTACTGGAACCCGGTTACTAAGCAGGAGGTACCCGTGCCTGAAAGCACTACCAAGGACCACCTGACGTTGGTGGAACTCGGATACCCAGAGGGAGGCACCTAAGCCAAAGGCTCTGCCCGGAACCAGCTGACGGTACTGGAACCAGGATGGGGAGCAGAAGGTACAAGAGCAAGTGTCTGCGTGGCTTTTGCAGGACACGATGCCGGCTGCACAGCAGGGGAACAGCTGGCGGTGCTGAACCCCACTGACACATTGGCTGGTGTTTTTCTCTGTGCAGCTAGCAGTACCGGGCCCCAACTGGCGGTGTTGGAGCCCGGGGTCAGCAGGAGGAGGAGATGGAGCAGAGTGTAGGCCGAAGCCTGCACTGGCGGCAGCTTTTGGGTCTGTTGTGCCTGCGTGGCAGTTGCAGGACACGTTGCCGGCTGCACAGCAGGGGAACAGCTGGCGGTGCTGAACCCCACTGACACATTGGCTGGTGTTTTTCTCTGTGCAGCTAGCAGTACCGGGCCCCAACTGGCGGTGTTGGAGCCCAGGGCTCTGCAGGGGGAGCAGAGTGTAGGCCGAAGCCTAATTGAACCAATTTCAAAGGTAACCTTTAACCCCCCCTCAGGGGTTACAAAGTAGAAGAGCCACAGCTTATGCAGCAGTAGTGCTGCACAAGTCAAAGGTTGCTCTTTTTATTTCGCTCCTTGCACACGCTGAATGAAACACGTATAACATTTAGCCCTTTAAACAGTCAAACTGTGTTGGAGGCGCGAGTTCCCTTTGTAGTGAGACGCAGCACAGATGTCAAGAATCCCACCTTGGTGGTGGGTGCAGCCTCCTGAGCGTTGTTATTTGCTGTACAGGAGTCTGCGCTGTCGTGTGATCCCCTGGCCTAGCGCTGTTAGCGCTGCCCATGTTCTGGCATCATTTAATGTCGGCCGGTGCGGTTCGCGATGACCATGAATCCCAGCCCCGCAGTGTCTTAACATTGTTAAAACACTGCGGGGCTGGGATTCAGGGCCTGGCGCAGCACATATGTTCGCCTCTCACACTCGGGTCCTTACACCCGCTTCAGACTGTGCGGCGTCATCTGATCCCTTATCGCATGCCACGGCCATGAAGCCGCACAGTCCGCAGAAGGCGGAAGGAGATGAGGGACAGGCGAACTGATGCACTGATCATGCCCGTCAATCACACCCTCGCAGTCCCAATAAATAAGACAACGAGGGGCGTTGTGTGGGTCAGGGCAGCCGCAGAGGCGCAGGCAGCCAAACAATGATGCCAGAAGACGGGCAGCGCTACCAAGGGGGTTGCAGCGTGTCATTACAAAGGAAAGTCACACCACCGGGACGGTTAAATGGTCACACAGAGGACACATTTTAGACGTGTTTTCAGTTCCACATGTGCGAGGAGAATACGTTTATGAGCCACCTTGCACACATGCAGCATTACCGCTGTACAAGGTGGCCTTTAAAACATACAAACGCCTGGGGGAGGGGGGACAGGTTCCCTTCAATTTCAGTTCTTGTGTCTGCGTGGCTTTTGCAGGACACGATGCCGGCTGCACAGCAGGGGAACAGCTGGCGGTGCTGAACCCCACTGACACATTGGCTGGTGTTTTTCTCTGTGCAGCTAGCAGTACCAGGCCCCAACTGGCGGTGTTGGAGCCCGGGGTCAGCAGGAGGAGGAGATGGAGCAGAGTGTAGGCCGAAGCCTGCACTGGCGGCAGCTTTTGGGTCTGTTGTGCCTGCGTGGCAGTTGCAGGACACGTTGCCGGCTGCACAGCAGGGGAACAGCTGGCGGTGCTGAACCCCACTGACACATTGGCTGGTGTTTTTCTCTGTGCAGCTAGCAGTACGGGGCCCCAACTGGCGGTGTTGGAGCCCAGGGCTCTGCAGGGGGAGCAGAGTGTAGGCCGAAGCCTAATTGAACCAATTTCAAAGGTAACCTTTAACCCCCCCTCATGGGTTACAAAGTAGAAGAGCCACAGCTTATGCAGCAGTAGTGCTGCACAAGTCAAAGGTTGCTCTTTTAATTTCGCTCCTTGCACACGCTGAATGAAACACGTATAACATTTAGCCCTTTAAACAGTCAAACTGTGTTGGAGGCGCGAGTTCCCATTGTAATGAGATGCAGCACAGATGTCAAGAATCCCACCTTGGTGCTGGGTGCAGCCTCCTGAGCGTTGTTATTTGCTGTACAGGAGTCTGCGCTGTCGTGTGATCCCCTGGCCTAGCGCTGTTAGCGCTGCCCATGTTCTGGCATCATTTAATGTCGGCCGGTGCGGTTCGCGATGACCATGAATCCCAGCCCCGCAGTGTCTTAACATTGTTAAAACACTGCGGGGCTGGGATTCAGGGCCTGGCGCAGCACATATGTTCGCCTCTCACACTCGGGTCCTTACACCCGCTTCAGACTGTGCGGCGTCATCTGATCCCTTATCGCATGCCACGGCCATGAAGCCGCACAGTCCGCAGAAGGCGGAAGGAGATGAGGGACAGGCGAACTGATGCACTGATCATGCCCGTCAATCACACCCTCGCAGTCCCAATAAATAAGACAACGAGGGGCGTTGTGTGGGTCAGGGCGGCCGCAGAGGCGCAGGCAGCCAAACAATGATGCCAGAAGACGGGCAGCGCTACCAAGGGGGTTGCAGCGTGTCATTACAAAGGAAAGTCACACCACCGGGACGGTTAAATGGTCACACAGAGGACACATTTTAGACGTGTTTTCAGTTCCACATGTGCGAGGAGAATACGTTTATGAGCCACCTTGCACACATGCAGCATTACCGCTGTACTAGGTGGCCTTTAAAACGTACAAACGCCTGGGGGAGGGGGGACAGGTTCCCTTCAATTTCAGTTCTTGTGTCTGCGTGGCTTTTGCAGGACACGATGCCGGCTGCACAGCAGGGGAACAGCTGGCGGTGCTGAACCCCACTGACACATTGGCTGGTGTTTTTCTCTGTGCAGCTAGCAGTACCGGGCCCCAACTGGCGGTGTTGGAGCCCGGGGTCAGCAGGAGGAGGAGATGGAGCAGAGTGTAGGCCGAAGCCTGCACTGGCGGCAGCTTTTGGGTCTGTTGTGCCTGCGTGGCAGTTGCAGGACACATTGCCGGCTGCACAACAGGGGAACAGCTGGCGGTGCTGAACCCCACTGACACATTGGCTGGTGTTTTTCTCTGTGCAGCTAGCAGTACCGGGCCCCAACTGGCGGTGTTGGAGCCCAGGGCTCTGCAGGGGGAGCAGGGGGAGCGGAGTGTAGGCCGAAGCCTGCACTGGAGCAAGTTGAAAGGAAACCTTTAACCCCCCCCTTCAGGCGTTTGTAGCTGGAAGAGCCATCGTGTACACCACTAATGCTGGAAAAGGTAAACTTAGCTCTTTTAATTATGGTCCTTGCAGATGCTGAACCTAACACTTATGAAATGTGTCCCCTCACAGCGTTCAACCGTCCGGTAGGTGGAACTTTCCTTTGTCATCTGACGCAGCACAGCCGTCAATTTTACCCCCTTGGCGCCGTGCGCCGCCTCCTCAGCGTTGTTTGAATCTGTCCCGGAGCCTGCGCTGTTAGGTTACCCCTTGGCCATGCACACATTTTGCGCTGCCCGTCTTCTGACATCATTTGCTGTCAGGCTGGCTGCGCCTGTGTGGGTGCGCTGTCCGAGATTCTGCCTCGCGGTGTCGTCTAATGTAATCCCACCGCGGGCCTGGGATCCGTGGCCATGCGCAGTGCATATCCTCACCTCTCACTCCCCTCCCTACGGCTTCTTCAGACTGTGCGGTGTCACGGCCGTGGCATGCTATTAGGGATCAGCTGACACCGAACAGTCTTTAGAAGCCGTAGGGAGGGGAGTGAGAGGCGAGGATATGCACTGCGCATGGCCACGGATCCCAGGCCCGCGGTGGGATTACATTACACGACACTGCGAGGCTGAATCTCGGACAGCGCACACACACAGGCGCAGCCAGCCTGACAGCAAATGATGTCAGAAGACAGGCAGCGCGAAATGTGTGCATGGCCAAGGGGTAACCTAACAGCGCAGGCTCCGGGACAGATTCAAACAACGCTGAGGAGGCGGCGCACGGCGCCAAGGGGGTAAAAATGACGGCTGTGCTGCGTCACATGACAAAGGAAAGTTCCACCTACCGGACGGTTGAACGCTGTGAGGGGACACATTTCATAAGTGTTAGGTTCAGCATCTGCAAGGAGCACCACGAAAAGAGGCACTTTTTCCCTTTGCATCATTACTGCTGCACAAGGTGGCTTCTTCAGTAACAAACGCCTGGGGGGGGGGGGGGACAGGTTCCCTTAAATTTAACTTGTTGTGCCTGCGTGGCGGTCGCAGTACACGTTGCCGTATACACAGCAGGGGAACAGCTGGCGGTGCTGAACCCCACTAACACATTTGCGAGGTGTTTGGCTCTGTGCGTACAGCACTTCTGGACGGCAACTGGCGGTGTTGGAGCCCAGGGACAGGTGGAGGAGGAGGAGGTTGGAGGAGGTAGGAGGGATTGCCACACACACAGCAGGGGAACAGCTGACGTTACTGAACCCCAATAACAGAGGAGGGACTGTTGACTGTGCGTACAGCACTTCTGGACGGCAACTGGCGGTGTTGGAGCCCAGGGACAGGAGGAGGTTGGAGGAGGTTGGAGGAGGTAGGAGGGATTGCCACACACACGGCAGGGGAACAGCTGACGTTACTGAACCCCAATAACAGAGGAGGGACTGTTGACTGTGCGTACAGCACTTCTGGACGGCAACTGGCGGTGTTGGAGCCCAGGGACAGGTGGAGGAGGAGGAGGTTGGAGGAGGTAGGAGGGATTGCCACACACACAGCAGGGGAACAGCTGACGTTACTGAACCCCAATAACAGAGGAGGGACTGTTGACTGTGCGTACAGCACTTCTGGACGGCAACTGGCGGTGTTGGAGCCCAGGGACAGGTGGAGGAGGAGGAGGTTGGAGGAGGTAGGAGGGATTGCCACACACACAGCAGGGGAACAGCTGACGTTACTGAACCCCAATAACAGAGGAGGGACTGTTGACTGTGCGTACAGCACTTCTGGACGGCAACTGGCGGTGTTGGAGCCCAGGGACAGGTGGAGGAGGAGGAGGTTGGAGGAGGTAGGAGGGATTGCCACACACACAGCAGGGGAACAGCTGACGTTACTGAACCCCAATAACAGAGGAGGGACTGTTGACTGTGCGTACAGCACTTCTGGACGGCAACTGGCGGTGTTGGAGCCCAGGGACAGGTGGAGGAGGAGGAGGTTGGAGGAGGTAGGAGGGATTGCCACACACACAGCAGGGGAACAGCTGACGTTACTGAACCCCAATAACAGAGGAGGGACTGTTGACTGTGCGTACAGCACTTCTGGACGGCAACTGGCGGTGTTGGAGCCCAGGGACAGGTGGAGGAGGAGGAGGTTGGAGGAGGTAGGAGGGATTGCCACACACACAGCAGGGGAACAGCTGACGTTACTGAACCCCAATAACAGAGGAGGGACTGTTGACTGTGCGTACAGCACTTCTGGACGGCAACTGGCGGTGTTGGAGCCCAGGGACAGGTGGAGGAGGAGGAGGTTGGAGGAGGTAGGAGGGATTGCCACACACACAGCAGGGGAACAGCTGACGTTACTGAACCCCAATAACAGAGGAGGGACTGTTGACTGTGCGTACAGCACTTCTGGACGGCAACTGGCGGTGTTGGAGCCCAGGGACAGGTGGAGGAGGAGGAGGTTGGAGGAGGTAGGAGGGATTGCCACACACACAGCAGGGGAACAGCTGACGTTACTGAACCCCAATAACAGAGGAGGGACTGTTGACTGTGCGTACAGCACTTCTGGACGGCAACTGGCGGTGTTGGAGCCCAGGGACAGGAGGAGGTTGGAGGAGGTTGGAGGAGGTAGGAGGGATTGCCACACACACAGCAGGGGAACAGCTGACGTTACTGAACCCCAATAACAGAGGAGGGACTGTTGACTGTGCGTACAGCACTTCTGGACGGCAACTGGTGGTGTTGGAGCCCAGGGACAGGTGGAGGAGGAGGAGGTTGGAGGAGGTAGGAGGGATTGCCACACACACAGCAGGGGAACAGCTGACGTTACTGAACCCCAATAACAGAGGAGGGACTGTTGACTGTGCGTACAGCACTTCTGGACGGCAACTGGCGGTGTTGGAGCCCAGGGACAGGTGGAGGAGGAGGAGGTTGGAGGAGGTAGGAGGGATTGCCACACACACAGCAGGGGAACAGCTGACGTTACTGAACCCCAATAACAGAGGAGGGACTGTTGACTGTGCGTACAGCACTTCTGGACGGCAACTGGCGGTGTTGGAGCCCAGGGACAGGAGGAGGTTGGAGGAGGTTGGAGGAGGTAGGAGGGATTGCCACACACACAGCAGGGGAACAGCTGACGTTACTGAACCCCAATAACAGAGGAGGGACTGTTGACTGTGCGTACAGCACTTCTGGACGGCAACTGGCGGTGTTGGAGCCCAGGGACAGGTGGAGGAGGAGGAGGTTGGAGGAGGTAGGAGGGATTGCCACACACACAGCAGGGGAACAGCTGACGTTACTGAACCCCAATAACAGAGGAGGGACTGTTGACTGTGCGTACAGCACTTCTGGACGGCAACTGGCGGTGTTGGAGCCCAGGGACAGGTGGAGGAGGAGGAGGTTGGAGGAGGTAGGAGGGATTGCCACACACACAGCAGGGGAACAGCTGACGTTACTGAACCCCAATAACAGAGGAGGGACTGTTGACTGTGCGTACAGCACTTCTGGACGGCAACTGGCGGTGTTGGAGCCCAGGGACAGGTGGAAAAGCAGAGGAACACAATGTAGGCCGAAGCCTGAGAAAGTCGAAAGGGAACCTTTAACCCCCCCCCAAGGTGTTTGTAGCTGAAAGAGCCAGCTTGTGCAGCACAAAAGATGCAAAAGGAAAAGGTGGCTCTTTTCATCATGCTCCTTGCAAACACAGAACTAAACACTTATAAAATGTGTCCCCTGCAACCGTAAAACCGTCCTGGAGGTGGGACTTTCCTTCGTAATGTGACGCAGCACAGCCGTCATTCCTACCCCCCCGGCGACGCGCACCGGCTCCTCAGCGTTGTTTGATTCCGTCCCGGAGCCTGCGCTGTTATGTTATCCCGTGGCCAGGCACACTTAGCGCTGCCCGTCTTCTGGCATCATTTGGTGTCAGGATGGCTGCGCCTGTGCGGCCGCGCTGGCCGAGAGCCCGCCTCGCAGTGTCTTCTGATTTAATCCCACTGGGGGCCTGGGATCCATGGACATGCGCAGTGCATATCCTCGCCTCTCACTCCCCTCCCTACGGCTTCTTAAGACTGTGCGGTGTCACGGCCGTGGCATGCTATTAGGGACCAGCTGACACCGAACAGTCTGAAGAAGCCATAGGGAGATGAGTGAGAGGTGGAGGTTCAGATATGCACTGCGCATGTCCATGGATCCCAGGCCCCCAGTGGGATTAAATCAGAAGACACTGCGAGGCGGGCTCTCTGCCAGCGCGGCCGCACAGGCGCAGCCATCCTGACACCAAATGATGCCAGAAGACGGGCAGCGCTAAGTGTGCCTGGCCACGGGATAACATAACAGCGCAGGCTCCGGGACGGAATCAAACAACGCTGAGGAGCGGGTGCGCGGCGCCGGGGGGGTAGGAATGACGGCTGTGCTGCGTCACATTACGAAGGAAAGTCCCACCTCCGGGACGGTGTTACGGTATCAGTGGACACATTTTATAAGTGTTAAGTTCTGCGTGTGCAAGGTGCTAAACAAAAATAGCTACCTTTTCCTTGTGCAGCATTACTGCTGCACAAGGTGGCTCTTTCAGTAACAAACGCCTTGGGGGGGGGACAGATTCCCTTACATTTCAGTTGTTGTGTCAGCGTGGCGGTCGCATGACACATTGCCGGCTACACAGCTGGGGATCAGCTGACGTTACTGAAACCCAATAACACTGGGTCGTATGTTTTGACTGTGCAGACGGCACTTCTGAGCCTCAACTGGCGGTGTTGGAGCCCAGGAATTTAAGTTCAGGTGGTAGAAAGATGAACACAACAGGAGACCTGGATAACGTATACAGTGACCTAATTATTTAATCAGGAGGAGGAGTGGCAAATTCCTGCGAGATCCAGGCCTTGTTCATTTTCAGGAAAGTAAGCCGGTCAACGTTATCGGAGGATAGTCGCATGCGACGGTCAGTTAGTACACCACCTGCAGCACTAAAGACACGTTCCGATAATACACTGGCCGCAGGGCAAGACAGCACCTCCAATGCATACTGGCTTAGCTCTGGCCATGTATCCAGCTTTGAGACCCAAAACTTGAAAGGGGAAGAGCCGTCTGGGAGTACAGCAAGAGGGCAAGACATGTAGTCTGTCACCATCTGACGGAACCGTTGCCTCCTGCTGACTGGAGCCGTCTGTGATGGTGTAGACTTTTGTGGGGGGCACAGAAAACTGTGCCACAGTTGGGCCATACTGGTCTTGCCTTGGGCAGAGGCACTGCTTCTGCTCCCTCTTTGTGCAGAGCCTCCACCACTGCCTGGACGCACTGAGCTGCTTTGGAATGCACTAGCAGAACTTCTCTCAGTTGGAATGGAGAAGATGATGGAATTGACCAGTGTGTCTTGGTACTCCCGCATTTTTCGCTCCCGGTTCAACGGTGTGATGAGGCTTTCTACGTTGTCCCGGTAGCGAGGATCGAGGAGGGTGAACACCCAATAATCAGACATGTTGAGAATGTGGGCGATGCGGCGGTCGTTTCTCAGGCACTGCAGCATGTAATCCACCATGTGCTGCAGACTGCCAACTGCCCAAGAAACGCTGTCCCCTGCTGGAGGCGTGATCTCTGCCTGCTCGTCATCACCCCACCCTCGCTGTACACACTGAGTACTGGACAATTCGGTAACTCCCTCTTCTGGACGGACGTCTTCCTCCTCCATTGACTCCTCCTCATCCTCCTCACAAACTGTCCCCTGCCTACGCGTTTGTGAGGAACCACGTGGCGCTGACTGTCCAGAAGATGATGGAAATGGTGAATCCTCATCCTCCACCTCTTCCACAACATCATCCCTTAGCGCTTGCAGTGATTTTTCAAGCAGGCAGATAAGGGGGACAGTCATGCTGACTAGTGCATCATCTGCACTCGCCATCCGCGTGGAATAATCAAAGGGACGCAAAACCTGGCAGACGTCATTCATAGTGGCCCACTCTGTGGTTGTGAAGTCTGTACAGCGCTGACTGCGACTTTTTTGCGCCTGAAGCAGCTGGTACTCCATTACAGCTTGCTGCTGCTCACACAACCGCTCCAACATATGTAACGTGGAATTCCACCTGGTAGGTAGGTCACATATGATGCGATGTTCCGGCAGGCGGTGTCGGCGCTGCAGAGCCGCAATGCGCGCTTTTGCCGTGCTGGAACGCCGCAAGTGAGCACACTCTAGGCGGACCTTGTGCAGCAGTGCATCAAGATCCGGATAGTCCCTCAAAAAGCTCTGCACGACCAAATTGAGCACATGTGCCAGACATGGGATGTGAGTGAGGTTGCCGAGGCCCAGAGCTGCCACCAGATTTCGGCCATTATCACACACTACCATGCCTGGCTGGAGATTCGCTGGCACAAACCACACATCGCTCTCCTGCTTGATGGCATTCCAGAGCTCCTGCGCTGTGTGGCTACGATTCCCCAAAAAAATTAATTTCAACACAGCCTGTTGACGTTTGGCCACGGCTGTGCTCATGTCGGTCGTAACAGGTACACGTTCATCACGGGTCCATGTGGAGGTGGACTGTGACGGCTCCTGCAGCGATGATTCTGAGGAACTGGTGTAAGAGGAGGAGTCAATGCGTACAGAATGGATTCCTGCAATCCTTGGAGTGGGCAGGACACGTCCTGCGCCACTCGCACGGTCTGTACCCGGCTCAACGACATTAACCCAATGGGCAGTGAGGGAAAGGTATCGCCCCTGTCCATGTTGACTGGTCCACGCATCGGTGGTGAGGTGGACCTTGATACTGACGGCGTTCAGTAGCGCGTGTTTTATGTGTCCCTCCACATGCTTGTGCAGGGCAGGGACGGCTTGCCTGCTGAAGTAAAAGCGGCTGGGCACATTGTACTGTGGGACTGCCAATGACATCAAGTCACGGAAGCTGTCAGTCTCCACCAGCCTGAATGACAGCATTTCCAGTGACAGAAGTTTGGCAATGCCTGCAGTCAGAGCCTGTGCTCGTGGGTGGTTTGACGAGAAAGGCCGCCTTTTCTCCCATGCCTGTACTACCGATGGCTGTAGACTGGGCTGGGAGTGTGTGGATGACTGGGAAAGTGGTGCTGCGGGTGGAATTACAGCGGGTCTCTGGACAACAGGGCCAGAGGTTCTTCCACGGCGATCCTGGGAGGAAGCCGAACCAGCTGCGTGTGAGCTAGAGGAAGAGGCAACACGAGCTGAAGAGGTGGTAGCTGCCACTGTTGGTTGGCCTACCTCTTCAGTGTGTTTTTCTAACTCCGCCGGGTGCCTGTTGCGCACATGTTTCCACATGTTGGAGGTATTGAGGTTGCTGACATTTTTCCCTCTTTTGACTTTTTGATGACACACCTTGCATCTGACATAGCAAATGTCATCTGCAACTGTGTCAAAAAAGGACCAGGCACTGCAAGTCTTGGGAGCGCCCTTTTTGGCTTTTGGAAGAGACATGCTCCTAACGGGTGCCAAAGCGGAGGCTGCAGGATCCGCAGTCTTCCCCCTCCCTCTCCCTCTTTGGGCCGTACGGGGAATCTCTTCCTCAGAGCTGCTCCCACCACCTTCCTGTCCCTCACGCCAAGATGGGTCGAGGACCTCATCATCTACACTACCCTCTGCCCCCAACTGCTCCTCCTGGGTAGTCTCAGCAGCAGAGCACGCACCAGTAAGTGGCACCTGAGTGTCATCATCAGCTGATGCGGCCTGCGATGTGGTGACCGGAGCCACTGGCCCACCCGCCTCTTCAGAGGAAGACAGAAAAAGCTGTTGGGCATCACTGCACCCTGCCTCTTCTTCCATTTCTCCAATGCTGCTTGGCTGGCCCCCTGTTTCCAAGCCAAGAGATTCAGAGAACAGAAGTAGAGACGGCTCCTGTCCTGGGCTCTCTGTCTGCCTGGGCAATTTGGCAGGTGGTGAAGAGACAGATGGCTGCTCTCCAGTGCTCTGTGTCTGAGAGGATGTGGCACTAATGGAAGTTGATGCATTAGCTGCCATCCATCCGACAACAGCTTCAATTTGTTCTTGACGCAGCAGCGGTGTACGGTGCTCTGACACAAAGCTGCGCATGAACGACTGTTGCCTGGTGAAAGTGGGTGCTGATGAGTCACCGGTGCCCGCAGCAGGCACAGAATCCCCACGTCCCCTCCCTGCTCCGCGCCCACGCCCACGCCCACGTGCCTTACTCACTGCCTTCTTCATCTTGGTTGACTGATAAAGATAAGCAGAAAAGTACTAACGGATTTGTGTGCTTATTCCTGAGCAACTCCTCCTAACAGGTATAAGAAACACTAATTTTCTAAAGTGTGGACTAGACTTTAATATGAGCTAATGTGGCCTACACAAATGTAAAGTGGTGTAACTGGTGTGTTTGGTGAACTTTATTATTTATTTCTTTTTTGGGGGCTGAACTGACAACAGATAGAGCTGCAGTCACACGGAGACCGTGCAGACAGACGTAAACGGCGCTGCAAGGCCCAAAAACCCTCCTCTACGTTATCCTATGTAGTGTTTTTCCACAAGTTAGCTGGAGACGGGTGGAAAGACACTAATAGGATTTTTTTAAATAAATTAGCAGCAACCTACACTACTTGAAAAAAAAAGAAAATTGATTTGGCGGTATGACGCAGTGAACAACCCTGAGCTGGAGACAACCAGGCTATGGCTGCTCACAGACTACAGGGCGAGCTGCAATCACACGGAGACCGTGCAGACAGCCGTAAACGGCGCTGCAAGGCCCAAAAACCCTCCTCTACTTTATCCTATGTAGTGTTTTTCCACAAATTAGCTGGAGACGGGTGGAAAGACACTAATAGGATTTTTTTAAATAAATTAGCAGCAGACTACACTACTTGAAAAAAAATTAAAATTGATTTGGCGGTATGACGCAGTGAACAACCCTGAGCTGGAGACAACCAGGCTACGGCTGCTCACAGACTACAGGGCGAGCTGCAGTCACACGGAGACCGTGCAGACAGCCGTAAACGGCGCTGCAAGGCCCAAAAACCCTCCTCTACTTTATCCTATGTAGTGTTTTTCCACAAATTAGCTGGAGACGGGTGGAAAGACACTAATAGGATTTTTTTGACTAAATTAGCAGCAGACTACACTACTTGAAAAAAAAAAAAAAAAAAAAGAACAGTATGAGGCAATGAACCACCCTCCCTGAACTGAATACAACCAGCTATGGATGGCCTATGTGGCTGCACTCAGACTAGAGAGTGGGCTGCACTCACACACACACACACACAGACCTTGCAGATCGCTGTGAAAACAGCGCTACAAGGCAAAAGCAAGGTGAATAGTAGGTGAACACAGCTGTTGCTAAATTAGCCTTTGGAAAGCACAAAGAAGCAAATCGCTATCTCTAAACTGTCCCTCAGTCAGCAAACAGCGTCCTGTCACTAACTGAATTCACAGCAGAGTGATCGCAAAATGGCGCCAGCGACTTTTAAACTGCAGCATGACATCATTTCAGCAGCCAATCACAGCCTTGCCAGTAGTTTCATGCCCTCCATGCTAAACAGGATGTGCCCACACTTGGAATCATTCTCATTGGCTGAATTTCTGCATTTTGAATCTTGGAACTTCCGATTCCGGTATCCGATACGCGGCAAGTATCGGAATCCCGGTATCAGAATTCCGATACCGCAAGTATCGGCCGATACCCGATACTTGCGGTATCGGAATGCTCAACACTACTCACTAGACCACTGATGGTGCAGTGGCGGCTGTATACTCAATACTCAAAAGACAGGAGAGTGGATCTCTGTAATAATTATAGGGGATAACTCAGGAGACTCTTTGCATGGAACAAGACAACTACAGGACACAGTTTTATAAGTGGTAACGTCTATATTATCACACGGTGATTCAAACAGGTGCAGAGAGAAACTCAAGTCCACAACACTTGGTGTAAATATTAAACGCAGTTAGCAGTCTATAGGAAACTTCAGAGGAAGATGCAATCACGCAGAAAGTCTATGAAGCATAGTTATTCTTGAGGATACTTGACACGAATAAATCCTTGTCTTAGTCCAAACACAGACAGATAAGCTTATAAGGCAGTTCAAATCATATCTTAGCTCAACCAGGGAGGCCTGGTTAATAGTCTCAGGTCTTTGCAGAGCAGAAACAGCTTACATGTCCAGCAAATGCAGATGGAAGTAAACACGAGCAGCAGATGAAGGAGGATTACTGGAAACTGGTGTTTGCAGCAGGAACTCAGAACAGAGTAGCAGGATCACCACACAGGTTCACAGGAGCAGGTATATAGCCAGGGAGTAATCAGAGGTCAGGAGCTGGATGCAAGGCAGAATACTCTAGCACAGACTGAAGGCTGGGGTGGAGTTTTATAGCAGGAAGACACAGTGCACATGAGACCAATGACGCCATCTTGGAAAAGGGCAGTAATGCACAAAAGGTAATAAAAATGTTCAGAGTCCTGACATTACTCCCTCCTTAGAAGCGGCCTCAGGACGATCCTGGACCTGGTTTGTCAGGGAATCTCTGATGAAAACGAGAAATCTTCTGTTGGACATTGATGTTTTCCACAGGTTCCCAAGAGTCTTCCTCAGGGGGATATCCCTGCCATTTTATCAGATATTGGAGCCGATTCCTGCGAATCCTGGAATCAATAATTTCCTCCATCACAAATTGTTCTTGCCTATCAATCACCACAGGCTGCGGAGGTGGCACAACACGTCCCTGGAAGGTATTTAGAGATACAGGCTTTAGTAAAGATACATGAAAAACTGGGTGTACCTTCATAGTCCTAGGCAGCTTCAGCCGACAGGCCACAGAGCTCACAACACCGTTGATCTTGAAAGGGCCAATGAATTTCTGTCCAAGTTTTTGTGAAGGAATGTTTAACTTCAGATTCTTAGTTGCTAACCACACGGAATCTCCTACCTTGAACATGTGTGCAGGTTTACGGAATCTATCAGCAGATCTCTTATAACGTTCTTGAGCTGTGGTCAGGGATTCCTTCAGAACCTCTAGATTTTGCCTCATCGCAGTCAGCTTTTTATCCACTGCCGGAACCGGAGAATTAATTGGAGACTTAAGTAAGATACATGGATGATAACCCAGATTGGCAAAGAAAGGTGTAAATTTAGTGGAGGCGCTCTGAGAATTGATATATGAAAATTCGGCTAACGGCAGCAACTCCAACCAATCATCCTGGAGATGGCTGACATAGCATCTTAGATATTGTTCCAGCGTCTGGTTGGTCCACTCAGTCTGACCATTTGTCTGGGGATGGTAAGCGGAAGAGAGACAGACATTAATATTGAGTGCAGAGCAAAACCCCTTCCAGAATCTTGAAGTGAACTGTACTCCACGGTCAGAGATGATCTCATCCAGGACCCCATGCAACCGAAAGACATTCTGTATAACCAAGTTCACTGTATCTTTAGCTGAAGGGAGGCCGGTGCACGGAACAAAATGAGCAGTTTTAGTCAGGCGATCAACTACCACGATGATTGTATTCATGCCTCCCGATGTAGGCAGCTCCACAATAAAGTCCATTGATATACACCCCCAAGGGCGGGACAGAACAGGTAATCGTTGTAGAAGACCCGTAGGTGCCACATGAGGAGTCTAGCAATGAGCACATACCTCGCAAGAGAGAACATAGTCCTTGGTATCCTTCAGGCAAGTTGGCCACCAGAAGAATCGGCTCAGAAACTCTTGTGTCTTCTGTACCCCCCTGTGACCAGCCAACTTGGAGTCATGTGCCAACTTGAAGATCTGCAGACGGATGACCTCAGAGACGTAGATACGTCGATCTCTGAACCACATGCTACCCTTAAAGACAAGATTAATATCCACAGGTGGGTTGGCTAGAAATACATCACCGTCATAAGCCTCCCTGCACTCCTTCCACAAGTCCTGATCGTGGATAACTCCAATGAAATTGGCATCAGATAGAATGGTCGGGGCTCCAGGTACGGAATCCGCACCATGGAATCGGGATAAAGCATCAGCCTTCCCATTACGAGAACCTGGACGGTACGAGATAACAAAGTTAAATTGATTTAAAAATAAGTTCCAATGAGCCTGACGAGGAGAAAAACATCTAGCGGATCTAAGGAACTCTAAATTGCGATGGTCAGTTAGCACTATGATCTGTTGTGCAGCTCCTTGCAGATGATGCCTTTATTCTTTGAAAGCCGCAATAATAGCCAGCAATTCCTTGTCTCCCACGTCATAATTCTTCTCTACTGAGGTTAGTCTATGGGAAAAGAAAGCACAAGGATGTAGCAGACCCTTCTCTCCATTTCTTTGGGAGATAATAGCCCCCAAAGCATTATCAGAAGCGTCCACCTCCACAATGAATGAAAGTGTTGGATCTGGGTGTATCAACAGCGGTGCTGATGTGAAACTGATCTTAAGCTGATCAAAAGCTTCTTGAGCCTGTGATGACCACTTAAAGGGCTTTTCCTTCTTTGTCAAGGAAGTAATAGGATGGACAATATCAGAAAAATTTAGAATGAAGCGTCTGTAGAAATTTGCAAAACCAATAAAACGTTGGACCTCCTTAACGTTCTTGGGTACCGGCCAGTCAAGGATAGCCTGAATCTTACCAGATTCCATGTTCAGCCCCTGGGGAGAGATGATATAACCTAAGAACTGTATCTCAGAACGATGGAACTCGCATTTCTCTGGCTTGATATACAGATGGTTCTCTTTCAGATGTCTTAAAACAGCTTTGACATGTTCTTCATGTTCCTGTAGAGAGTCAGAAAAGATTAGAATATCTTCCAAATAGATCACCACAAACTGGTCCAACAAATCTCTGAAAATGTCATTAGCAAGGTGTTGAAACGTTGCAGGGGCATTACAAAGCCCGAAGGGCATCAAGAGATATTCAAAGTGTCCATATCGGCATCGGAATGCTGTCTTCCACTCATCCCCACACCAAATTATAAGCCCCACAAAGATCCAGTTTAGAGAACACCTTAGCATGGGGGACTCTTTCCAGTAATTCGGGAATCAGAGGCAAAGGGTAACGGTTTTGTACAGTTACCTTATTGAGTTCCCGATAGTCAACACAGGGTCTCAGGGTCCCATCCTTCTTTTTTACAATAAATATAGGTGCCCCTGCTGGTGAGGAAGAAGGACGTATGAAGCCTTTGGCCAGATTTTCATCAATATACTCCTTTAAGGCTTGAAGCTCAGGTGCCGCCAAAGGGTATACGTTACCAAAAGGAATAGATGCCCCAGGGAGCAGCTCAATGGGACAGTCATAATGCCTGTGTGGAGGAAGCTGATCTGCATTCTTCTTGTCACAGATGTCAGAGAACTCTTTATATGCTGGAGGTAAAGAAAATACCTGTACATGTGGTTCCGTAGCCGTGGACTCAGGGACAGCTTCTGTTAGTGCTGAGTTGCTCCTTGTTGGAAAGATAATCTCCTTGGTCTCCCAGTTGATAATTGGGTTCTGAGAATGCAACCAAGGAATGCCTAAAATCACAGGAAAATGAGGAGAAGAAATTAGCAAGAAAGAAAGTTGCTCCTGATGATTAGGCTCCAACAAAATTTCAAGGGGTATGGTCTCCTGATCCACAGGCCCAGAGATTAAAGGTGACCCATCCACTGTTTCCATGGTAATTGGAGAGGCTCTTTGCTGAATTTCAATACCATGTTCCTTGGCAAATGCGATATCCATGAAATTGCAACCTGCACCTGAGTCAATCATAGCTGCACTGGAAATCCACTGTCCTGAACACAGGATCTTAATAGGGAGAGAACAGTGAGAGTTCTTCTCCTTCAGCTCCTTGGGGATGAAGTCATAGAAAGTGAATGGAATACAGCGTTTAAAGGCAGGCTACATTCAGAAATGTCAGATTCATCATCACAGTTGTCATACTCCCCTACTGCTGCTAGCACCTTGTTAGGCCGTCTAGGACACTTAGGACAATTCATCAGACTGGCCGCAGTAGAAACATAGACTTTCACGAAGGCAATGCTCCCGGCGCTCATTGATCTCACGCCTCTGAATGTAATCAATTTGCATGGGCACCTCCTCCACCTCCCGAGAGGTTTTACCTGCAGGCTCTTTGGAAGGAAGGGAAAAGTTAGAAATACGGTTATATGCAGCAAATTTCTCCTGCCTACGCTCAGTAAGGCGAATGTCTATGCGCACACAATGTAATATAAATGTCTCTAGCTCTTGTGGTGACTCAGAGCGAGCTAGTTCATCTTTTATAATACTAGACAGACCCCTTTTAAAAATAGGCTATTGTGCATAACTGTCCCAATTGGTATCTACTGCTAATCTCTTGAATTCAGTGGCATACTCAATAACAGAATGTTTAGCCTGGCGTAAAGACAACAAAGCAGATTCAGCGGTTGCACAGTGATTAGGGTCATCAAACATTAATGCCATAGCGGCCAAGAAATCATCCAAGTTATTTAACCGTGGGTCACGAGACTCAATCATCGGATTCGCCCAGGCGAGCGCTCGTGAGGTCAGTAGCATTATTACACACAATACTTTGGATCTATCAGTTGGAAAACGGTCAGCATGCACATCAAAATATAACATACATTGATTCACAAAGCCACGAAATTTGTCGCGATCACCATTACATCTGAATGGGGGCAACTTAGGTGGGCTAGCTGGTGACGGTTGCCCAGAGGGTAAAGTCACTGGTGCAGCTATTTGCATGCTTATCTCCTGAAAAGCCCGTCCATACTGGGACTCTATGCCAGCAAGTTTGTTTTCCTGGGCTGCCATGCGGTTGCTTAAGTCCTGCAAAGTTTGTCCAAACACTTGCTGATTGTGTTCAAAGCTTCCAAACCTCTTTTGCAGACCTTCCACATCTTTCTGCAGCGATCTAATTATGGAAAACACCTGCTCTAATCTGCTTTCTGCAGTCATTGTTCCAGCAGTCTCCTTTTTTTTATGGCTAGAGTATGCTGTAATAATTATAGGGGATAACTCAGGAGACTCTTTGCGTGGAACAAGACAACTACAGGACACAGTTTTATAAGTGGTAAAGTCTATATTATCACACGGTGATTCAAACAGGTGCAGAGAGAAACTCAAGTCCACAACACTTGGTGTAAATATTAAACGCAGCATAGCAGTCTATAGGGAACTTCAGAGGAAAATGCAATCACGCAGAAAGTCTATGAAGCACAGTTATTCTTGAGGATACTTGACACGAATAAATCCTTGTCTTAGTCCAAACACAGATAGATAAGGAGAAACAGCTTACATGTCCAGCAAATGCAGATGGAAGTAAACACGAGCAGCAGATGAAGGAGGATTACTGGAAACTGGTGTTTGCAGCTGGAACTCAAAGCAGAGTAGCAGGATCACCACACAGGTTGACAGGAGCAGGTATATAGCCAGGGAGTAATCAGAGGTCAGGAGCTGGATGCAAGGCAGAATACTCTAGCACAGACTGAAGGCTGAAGTGGAGTTTTATAGCAGGAAGACACAGTGCACATGAGACCAAGGACGCCATCTTGGAAAAGGGCAGTAATGCACAAAAGGTAATAAAAATGTTCAGAGTCCTGACAATCTCATAAACCAAAAGATATTTATTAACAAGGTTAAACAAAAAGGTGAAAAGATGTCAGAGGGAAGGAACCTCTGGATCACGGCACTGTACCACGTAGTGGAGCATCAGGCCAGGTGTACCCCTATACAGGGATTTCCCCGTCACAACACCAGGTGGCCTAAATGCCGCGAATCCTGGACCAGAGGACGACCCGTATTGTCCGACTAGAAACACTATGGAATACTTGGCCCTGCTGATGGAGAGAATTCCAGAAGCTCCATGAAACCCAGAAAGGCTGATCCCACCGGTAGCAGTATCTGGAGGGTTCTGTGAGGAGAGGCTAAGTCAGCTTGGAGAGGGAATCAGAGTGACCAGAGGGATCCAGGATAGGAATCGCCAGAAGAGGATTCTGTGAAAACAGATAAGTCAGTATAGTGCAGAGCTCAGAAGAGCATTGCCTGAAGCATAGACAACAATCCTAGAGAAGAACACATTGCCCAGGCACCTCCTTTAAGGGAAGGATGCCTTTTATGCACAGAGCATCACAGCACAGACAGCCCTAATAGAGAACAGGTGCCCTGCTGTTTTAAGTATGTGCAGGAAGCGGGGCATTTCCAGGAGGCCTGCCAAGAGGATGCAGGTTCTTAGCTGAGAAAGGAGCCGCTGATCGTCTGGAGCAACGGACAGGGTGAGTAGTATCAGTGGAGCTGTGTGATAGGCGCCGGTCTTCCTGCGCAGCAGAGACCTGGCCTTCGGCTGAGGACATGACAGTACCCTCCCCCTTATGCCCCCCTTTCTTCAAACCTGCCAGGAACTTTCTAAGAAGAACCGGGACATTAACATTTTGCTCAGGCTCCCAGGATCTCTCTTCAGGGCCGTATCCCTTCCAGTCAACCAGAAAGAGCAACCTGCTCCCTCTTTTCTTCCTAGCCAGGGTGTCCTTCACTCCATAGATTTTCTCGGAACTGACAGGAGAAGGAAAATTACCTGGATCCTGGATGAAGCGACTGAGAACTGGCTTCAGCATTGAGACATGGAAAGAGTTTTGGATCCTTAAGGAGGCAGGCAACTTCAAACGATAGCACACATCGTTGATCTTGGTGGAGCACTTCAAAGGGACCAATGAAACGAGGAGTCAGCTTATAAGAAGGGACCTTAAGACAGATGTGCCTGAAAGACAGCCATACCTTATCTCCAGGTTGGAAAGGTGGCGGATCCAGACATCTCTTATCCACATGCTCCTTGGTTCGAACCGATGCCTGCTCCAGTGAGATCCTGGTCTCTCTCCAGACCTTTGTGAAGTCCTTGGCCAGGGACTCAGCTGCAGGATTGCCAGAAGCAAGAGGCAGTGGAGTCAGGATCCTAGGATGCTGTCCATAAACAATTAAAACTAGGGAGTTAGAGGAAGACTCACCAACATGATTGTTGTAGGAAAACTCCGCCCACGGCAGCAGGTTGGCCCAGTAGCTGTGGTAACCATTCACAAAGTGTCGCAGATAGTTGGTGAGGACTTGATTCACTCTCTCCACTTGGCCGTTAGATTGTGGGTGATAGGCTGAGGACAAGTCCAGGGCGACATCCAATAGCTTACAGAGGGACCACCAGAACTGGAAGATGAATTGAACTCCTATGTCGGAGACAATGTGGAGTGGAAGTCTGTGAAGCTGAAAAACATGCTGAATGAAGAGCTCTGTGAGTTTAGGAGCGGAAGGGAGACCAGACAGCAGAGTGAAGTGTACCATCTTGGAGAACCGGTCCACAACAACCCAGATTACTGTAGAACTGGAAGATGCTGGCAGATCTGTGATGAAGTCCATGGCATTGTGTTGCCAGGGAGCAGACGGAATCGGGAATGGGAGGAGGTGACCGGCTGACAGTTTCTTGGGTGTTTTATTACGAGCACAGGAGGAACAGGCTGCAACGAAGTCCAGAACATCTTGGCACAAGGTGGACCAGTATTGTCGAGATATTAGTTCTAATGTCTTCTTTTGACTGGCGCGTCCGGCAAGCTTAGAAGAATTACCCCAGCATAGAACTCGCTTCTTGTCTCTTTCAGAAACAAGGGTCTTACCGGGAGGGGGCTGCGACTGCCTGTCTGGAGCGATCGTGATCATCTTGGATGGTTCAATGATATGCTGAGGCTCCTCTTCAAGGTCGTCTGACAAGAAGGACCCGGAAAGGGCATCGGCTTTGATATTCTTCTCTGCAGGATGGAAATGGAGAGAGAAATTGAACCGAGCAAAGAATAAGGACCAACGAGCCTGGCAAGGATTGAGTTTTTGAGCAGACTGAAGATAGGGCAGATTCTTATGATCAGTGTAAATGATGACTGGATGAACTGCGCCTTCAAGCAGATATCCCCATTCTTCTAAGGCTATCTTAATTGCCAGTAACTCTCTACCCTCAATTGAGCAGTTAGATTCACAGGGCAAAAATGCCTTGGAGAAGAAACCACAGGTCACCATCTTACCGGTAGGCAGTTTTTGTGTGAGGCCTGCTTCGGCTTTGGATCATGAAGCGTCCACTTCAAGGAAAAACTGTTGGTTGGTCATAGGTCTGTGAAGAGCTGCGGCAGGTGAGAAGGCTTGTTTGAGGGAGGTGAAAGCTGATCCGGCCTCAGGAGTCCAATCCTTTGGTTTGGCACCTTTACAAGTCAGGCTGATGAGTGGTCTTACCAGAGAGGAGAAGTGGGAGATGAATTGTTGGTAGCAGTTGGCGAATCCCAGGAACCGCTGAATGGCCTTCATTCCCTCAGGTCGGGGCCACTTAAGCACAGCAGAGACCTCTGGATCCATCTCGAGACCTGTGTCAGAAATGATACAGCCAAGAAAGGGTAAAGACCTCCGTTCAAACAGACTTTTCTCAAACTTCGCGTTAAGACGACTCTCCCTCAATCTTTGAAGAATGAGGCAAACATTCCTCCTGTGAGTTGGCAAGTCAGGAGAAAATTCCAAGATGTTATCCAGATACACCACCAAGCAAACATAGAGCAGGTCACGGAATACGTCATTGACAAACTCCTGGAAGACGGTGGGTGTGTTGCTTAACCTGAAGGGCATGACCCGATATTCATAGTGACAATCTCGCATGTTGAAGGCGGTTTTCCACTCATCCCCAGATCGTATTCTAACGAGGTTTTAAGACCCCACGGAGATCCAACTTGGTGAAAATCCTGGAACATCGAAGCCGATCAAAGAGCCCTGAAATTAAGGGAAGAGGGCAGGGCTGGCTCCAGGTTTTGAGAGCCCTGGGCAAAAGAGTCTCAGTGGGCCCCCCGACTTTAACACATTCCACGATTCATAATGCAGAGATACAGCAGAGAAATATAGGTATAGTACAATGCCAGATTTCACTTCTTAAATGAGTGATAGCTATTGTAATTCTACAACACCATACAGCAGAGGGGCTTTATATAAGTCAACCCCCTATATGCAAATTTTTATGACCTAGTCCCTCTTCCTCAGTTACCAGTATGCATTTTATTGTTAGCTGAACTTGCTGCAAAGAAAAAACTGCATACATTGAATATGACAATTTTTTAATGGAAAACGTTTTAAAGTAAACATTAGAAAGTATTAACATAGAACATTTGTAAAAGTTCAAAATGGGTAGCATATAGCACAGCCACGTAGTATATAGCACAGCCACATAATATATAGCACAGCCACATAGTATATAGCACAGTCACGTAGTATATAGCACAGCCATGTAGTGTTTAGCACAGCCACGTAGTATATAGCACAGCCACGTAGCATATAGCACAGCCACGTTGTATATAACACAGCCCACATAGTATATAACACAGCCCACATAGTATATAACACAGCCCACATAGTATATAGCACAGCCTTGTAGTAAATAGCACAGCCATGTGGTATATAACACAGCTACGTAGTATATAGCACAGCCATGTAGTATATAGCACAGCCACATAGTATATAGCACAGCTACGTAGTATATAGCACAGCCACGTAGTATATAGCACAGCCACGTAGTATATAATACAGCCACGTAGTATATAGCACAGCCATGTAGTATATAGCACAGCCATGTAGTATATAGCACAGCTACATACTAGCACAGCCACGTAGTATATAGCACAGCCACGTAGTATATAACACAGCCACATAGTATATAGCACAGCCACATAGTATATAACACAGCCCACATAGTATATAACACAGCCAAGTAGTATATAACACAGCCCCGTAGTATATAACACAGCCCTGTGACATAGTATAACACAGCCCATGTAGTATATAACACAGGCAGCCCATGTAGTATATAAAACAGGCAGCCCACGTAGTATATTGCATAGCCAGCCATGTTGTATATAGTCTACAGTCCCCGCATCACTCAGATGCCATACTGTAGGTCTGTTTTGTGTCGGACTACAAATCCCAGGCAGGCTGCATCCCCCCGCAATGCTTTGGGTCGGACCAGGCAGGAAGGAAGACTCACTGCTTCACTTTCACTGTCATGTCACAGTTGTCACTCACGAGTCACGCCATCGCCATCGCCGTCGCCCCGACCATTGTGGACACAGGGTGCACCCATCACATGCACTGACTGCTGCTCGCTGCCGAGCTGGACCAGGACGGTGGACCCAGACCCGCTGTGTCACGACGATCTGTGTGTGAGCAAGGATGTAGCATGACGAGCTTGTCCTCACTCTCACCCAGAAGTGACGACCGCCGGCCCGGAAGTGAATTTTCATATCCCCATGGTGAGTATTATTGCAGCTGCACAGCGTCAGTCCCGACTCCCAGAGCTCTGTGTGCCACGCCTCCTGCTGCCAGGGATGTCAGCTCCAGCTCCGTCTCCAAGTCCAGGCTGGGAGTTGACTATGTAGTGACAGTCAAGCACACTAGCACAGGGAGGGATGTAGTCCGGCTTCGGGGGCCCCAGGAGCGCATGCTGTGCATCAGTGTCGGCATCAGTGTCTTACCGTTATGGGCCCCCCGTCTCGCCAGGGGCCCGGCACTTGCCCGGGTTTGCCGGGTGCTGACACCGGCCTTGGATGAGGGTATCTGTTCTTTACAGTTATTAGGTAGAGACCACGGTAGTCAATGCATGGGCGAAGAGACCTATCTTTCTTCTTGACAAAAAACCCAGCTTCAGCCGGGGAGGAAGACTTCTGGATAAACCCTTGAGCCAAATTCCCTTTGATGTAATCGGACATGACTTGGGTCTTAGTGGGAGAAAGAGGGTAGATCCTACCTCGAGGCGGAGTAGATCCAGGGATCAAATCAATGGGGCAATCGTGAGGCCTGTGAGGCAGAAGAGTCTCAGCTTCCTTTTTGTTAAATACATCTGCAAAGGACGAGTAGGCAGAAGGTAACCCGGGTAAAGCTGCAGGAGGCCGTGGGGTAGAATCAGGCCGCACGCACTCATTGCTATGACAACATGACATCAGGGGAACTTCTGGGGCATACCGATCCAAGATGGCGCAGGTCTCCTCCGGTCCACTCGGCTCCCGGGGATAGAAAGGTGTTCTCAGCTGGGTAGGTAATTCGAGCTTGGTCTCCTGCATAAATAGATGATCCAATTTTTTGAGAAGCCTATGCACCCCTTCTGAAGAAGATAGAACATCGAAACGCGCGTCAAGAGGTACACTGGTTCATGACTACAGACAGGTTATTCATACTTACTTCTACTCTACATTGTCATTTATCTATTTGATTATCTGAAGTTATGGTGTGCACATTGTTCATCTGTTTTTCTCTGAAGGCCTTATACTTTGAATGATTTTATTATATAATAACTATTCTTGCTACCTCTTTGCCTTCAGATGAAAACGGATATGATTAACATATAAACTATATAATATTGTGCTAATAAATATATTTATCTATTTGCCACTGTGTAGGATTATTAGTTTTACATACTATGCATTTTTTAGATACTTAATTTAATTTGTATGCACTATGCACTTTATTTAATCTCTATATCTTACTTCAGATTATTTATATGATCACTATGATCACTACTGGCTGTATTATACTATGTACCATTTGACTATAGTTACAGAGTTACCAGATGTGTACTTTAGACTGTCTGTAGGTTCTTTACAGGATGTATGTTACCCTGTATTATTTTATTCAGTTTACAGATTTACCCTCACGTCCAGTGTTCCATCACTTGTGCGGCTAGGTTGCATTTCCAACTTTTTATATTTTTTTTATTAAATTATGTATTCCAATAATATTACCGGTACTTTTCATTGTAGCATTGGAGGACTTTGTCTGTTCCTACATTTGTTTTGGTTTGTGATCATGTTCGTGACAAGACTGACCCCATCGAAGGACAACTCCAGACTGCCAATCCAGGACAGGTTCACGGAGGCGCAGGCACGGAAGACCTAGTAGGAATGTCGGAGAAAGATTCGGTAACACATGGAAGGTAATTTTCTCCCTGTGGATTTTGCCGATTAGAAGTTCCACCTCTTCGGTGATACCGAGAATAGCATCTTTCCGGGGTCTACCGTCTACAGAGACAATGCACCAGGACCGCTGCAGTGGAACGATTGGAATACCGAACCACCTGGCCACAGCTTGCTGGATGAAATTTCAACCAGACCCAGAGTCCAGATAGGCCATCTTGGAGAACCGCACCTTCCCGAAGATCACCTGTAAGGATATCCTTCTTCTCTGCTAGATTTCTCAAACTTAACATGGACAAAACAGAATTCATCATCTTTCCCCCATCTCACGCGACCCCCCCAACGAACCTATCCATTACAGTAAATGGCTGCCCACTCTCCCCAGTCCCACAAGCTCGCTGCCTCGGGGTAATCCTTGATGCTGATCTCTCCTTCAAACCACATATCCAAGCCCTTTCCACTTCCTGCCAACTTCAACTAAAAAATATTTCACAAATCCGTTCATTCCTCAACCAAGAATCTGCAAAAACCCTAGTCCATGCCCTCATCATCTCTCGCCTCGACTACTGCAACCTCCTGCTCTGTGGCCTCCCCTCGAACACTCTCGCACCCCTCCAATCTATTCTAAACTCTGCTGCCCGACTAATCCACCTGTCCCCCCGCTATTCTCCAGCCTCTCCCCTCTGTCAATCCCTTCACTGGCTCCCCATTGCCCAGAGACTCCAGTACAAAACCCTAACGATGACATACAAAGCCATCCACAACCTGTCTCCTCCATACATCTGTGACCTCGTCTCCCGGTACTTACCTACACGCAACCTCCGATCCTCACAAGATCTCCTTCTCTACTCCCCTCTTATCTCCTCTTCCCACAATCGTATACAAGATTTCTCTCGCGTATCACCCCTACTCTGGAACCTTCTACCACAACACATCAGACTCTCGCCTACCATCAGAATCTTCAAAAAGAATCTGAAGACCCACCTCTTCCGACAAGCCTACAACCTGCAGTAACCACCGATCAACCAACCGCTGCACGATCAGCTCTATCCTCACCTACTGTATTCTCACCCATCCCTTGTAGATTGTGAGCCTTCGCGGGCAGGGTCCTCACTCCTCCTGTACCAGTTATGACTTGTATTGTTTAAGATTATTGTACTTGTTTTTATTATGTATACCCCTCCACACATGTAAAGCGCCATGGAATAAATGGCGCTATAACAATAAATAATAATAATAATAATAATAATAATATAGTTAGCAGGAGAGAGGAATCATTCTCACCTAGGTAGGTGTTGTGAATTCTGTTATGGGTTCTGCTCTTGGGCTCCCTCCAGTGGTTATAAGTGGTAGTGCTGCTGTTTGTCCTTCACAACAGTCATCAGCTGCTTCCACTTTGGATGGGGCTATTTAGTCTGGCTCCTTCCTTTAGTGAGTGCCAGTTGTCCATTGTTTTCTAGGAATCCACATCTCTGCTTGGTTTCTCCTTCTGGATTGTCCAAATCATCAAAGATAAGTCCTGGCTCAGTTTTTGCAGTCCACATGCGGTGGACTTAATAGTTCTGTGAATTGCTATGTTTTTTCTTGTCCAGCTTTGTCTGTTTAAAGATTTATTCAGCCAAGTTGGAAGCTCTGGAGTCACAGAGTTACCCTCCATGCCTTTAGTTAGGTGTGGAGATATTTGTATTCTCTGTGGTGGATTTTGTAGTATTTTTTATACTGACCGCACAGTACTCTGTCCTGTCTTTCCTTTCTAGGTAGCGTGGCCTCCTTTGCTAAATTCTGTTTTCAGTCTGCGTTTGTAATTTCCCTCTCCTCTCACAGTCACTATTTGTTGGGGGCTGCCTTTCCTTTGGGAATTTTCTCTGAGGCAAGATAGTATTCCTGTTTCTTTCTTTAGGGGTAATTAGTCCGGCCGTGACGAGGTGTCTAGGGAGTGACAGGAACATCCCACGGCTACTTCTAGTTGATGTGTTAAGTTCAGGGTCTGCGGTCAGTATAGAGGCCACCTACTCCAGAGCTCGTCCATGCTGCTCCTAGGCCACCAGTTCATAACAGTACAACTGGCCAACAATGAGTTAACTGCATCTCAAAAGAAGGGAAAGTAAGTGCTGAGCCATTTTTTTTTCTGTACTCTGTTGTGTTTTTTTTTCCCTCTTCACTTCTGGGTGGCTCAGGAGTTAGGCGTTGACATGGATGTTCAGGGACTTGCTTCTCGGGTGGATCAACTTGCTGCTAGAGTACAGGGTATTTCTGATTATATCGTGCAGACTCCTGTTTTAGAGCCTAGAATTCCTACCCCCGATCTGTTCTTCGGGGACAGGTCCAAATTTTTGAGCTTTAAAAATAACTGTAAACTGTTTTTTGCTCTGAAGCCCCGTTCCTCTGGTGATCCCATCCAGCAGGTAAAAATTGTTATTTCTCTGTTGCGTGGTGACCCGCAGGATTGGGCATTTTCCCTGGAATCTGGGAATCCGGCCTTGCTTAATGTAGACACCTTTTTCAGGCGCTTGGGTTATTGTATGATGAACCTAACTCTGTAGAGCATGCTGAGAAAACACTTTTGGCCTTGTGTCAGGGTCAAGAAGCGGCAGAGTCATATTGCCAGAAATTCAGAAAATGGTCTGTGCTTACTAAGTGGAATGAGGATGCTTTGGCGGCAATTTTCAGAAAGGGTCTTTCCTGAATCTGTCAAAAATGTTATGGTGGGGTTCCCCACGCCTGCAGGTCTGAGTGATTCTATGTCTCTGGCCATTCAAATTGATCGGCGCTTGCGTGAGCGCAGAGTTGTGCACACTATGGCGTTGTCTTCTGAGCGGAGTCCTGAGCCTATGCAGTGTGATAGGATTGTGTCTAGAGCGGAACGCCAAGGATTCAGACGTCAGAATGGGTTGTGCTTTTACTGCGGCGATTCTGCTCATGTTATTTCTGATTGCCCTAAGCGTGCCAAGAGAATCGCTAATTCCGTTACTATCAGTACTGTACAACCTAAATTTCTGTTATCTGTGACCCTGATCTGCTCATTATCGTCATTCTCTGTCATGGCATTTGTGGATTCAGGCTTTAAATTTAATGGACTTAGAATTTGCCAGACGTTGTGGTTTTTCCTTACAGCCTTTGCGGAGTCCTATCCCTTTGAGGGGGATTGACAATACACCATTGGCTAAAAATAAACCTCAGTTTTGGACACAGTTAACCATGTGCATGGCGCCAGCCCATCAGGAAGAGTGTCGCTTCCTGGTGTTACATAATTTGCATGATGTTGTTGTGCTGGGGTTTCCATGGTTACAGGTACATAATCCGGTGTTGGATTGGAAATCTATGTCTGTGACTAGTTGGGGTTGTCAGGGGGTTCATGATGACGTTCCTCTGATGTCAATTTCCTCCTCCCCCTCTTCTGAAATTCCTGAGTTTCTGTCAGATTTCCAGGATGTTTTCGATGAGCCCAAGTCCAGTTCCCTTCCACCGCATAGGGACTGTGATTGTGCTATCGATTTGATTCCAGGCTGTAAGTTTCCTAAGGGCCGACTTTTCAACCTGTCTGTGCCTGAACATGCCGCCATGCGGAGCTATGTAAGGGAGTCTTTGGAGAAGGGGCATATTCGGCCATCTTCTTCTCCATTAGGAGCAGGTTTTTTTTTGTTGCCAAGAAGGATGGCTCCTTGAGACCCTGTATTGATTATCGCCTCTTGAATAAGATCACGGTCAAATTCCAATACCCTTTGCCTTTGCTTTCTGATTTGTTTGCCAGAATTAAGGGGGCTAGTTGGTTTACTAAGATTGACCTTCGAGGGGCATATAATCTGGTTCGTATTAAGCAGGGTGACGAATGGAAAACTGCGTTTAATACGCCCGAGGGCCATTTTGAGTATCTTGTGATGCCATTCGGACTCTCTAATGCCCCATCTGTGTTTCAGTCCTTCATGCATGATATTTTTCGGAATTATCTTGATAAATTCATGATTGTATATTTGGATGATATTTTGATTTTTTCAGATGATTGGGAGTCTCATGTGAAACAAGTTAGGATGGTATTTCAGGTCCTTCGTGACAATGCCTTGTTTGTGAAGGGGTCTAAGTGCCTCTTTGGAGTACAGAAGGTTTCTTTTTTGGGCTTCATTTTTTCTCCATCATCTATAGAAATGGATCCGGCTAAGGTTCAGGCCATTCATGATTGGATCCAGCCCACATCTGTGAAGAGCCTTCAGAAATTTTTGGGCTTTGCTAATTTTTATCGCCGTTTCATTGCCAACTTCTCCAGTGTGGTCAAACCCCTGACCGATTTGACGAGGAAGGGCGCTGATGTAGCTAATTGGTCCTCTGAGGCCGTTTCTGCCTTTCAGGAGCTTAAGCGCCGATTTACTTCTGCCCCTGTGTTGTGTCAGCCGGATGTTTCTCTTCCAGGTTCTAAGAATGTTAAGGCTGATGCCCTCTCTAGGAGTTTCTTGCCTGATTCCCCTGGGATTCTTGAGCCGGTTGGTATTCTTAAGGAGGGGGTCATTCTTTCTGCCATCTCCCCTGATTTGCGACGGGCTCTTCAGGAGTTTCAGGCTGATAAACCTGATCGCTGTCCAGCGGGGAAACTGTTTGTTCCTGACAGATGGACTAGTAAAGTGATTTTTGAGGTTCACTGTTCTGTGTTGGCTGGCCATCCTGGGATTTTTGGTACCAGAGATTTGGTTAGTAGGTCCTTTTGGTGGCCTTCTTTGTCACGGGATGTGCGTTCTTTTGTGCAGTCCTGTGGGACTTGTGCGCGGGCCAAACCTTGCTGCTCCCGCGCCAGTGGGTTGCTTTTGCCTTTGCCGGTCCCTGAGAGGCCTTGGACGCATATTTCTATGGATTTTATTTCGGATCTTCCTGTTTCCCAGAGGATGTCTGTTATCTGGGTGGTCTGTGACTGGTTTTCTAAGATGGTTCATTTGGTACCTTTGCCTAAGTTGCCTTCCTCTTCTGAGTTGGTTCCGTTGTTTTTTCAGCATGTGGTTCGTTTGCTTGGCATTCCGGAGAATATTGTGTCCGATAGAGGTTCCCAGTTTGTTTCTAGGTTTTGGCGGTCCTATTGTGCTAAGCTGGGCATTGATTTGTCTTTTTCTTCCGCATTTCATCCTCAGACAAACGGCCAAACCGAGCGAACTAACCAGACTTTGGAAACTTATTTGAGATGCTTTGTGTCTGCCGATCAGGATGATTGGTGTTGTGAACTCTATTTTTGGGCTCCCTCTAGTGGTCACAAGCGGTACTGTGTAGTGTTGTCTTTCTGCAGGTTGCAGCATCAGCTGGTTCGTTATCCTGGTTGGTTTCCTATTTAGCTCACCTGGATACTCAGTTCCTTGCCTGCTATCAATGTATTCAGTGCTCTTCAGATTCCTTGTGACTACCTTGCTCCCTGTCTCTCCAAGACAAGCTAAGTTTTTGTTTGTTCATTTTTTGATTATCAGCATTCATCATGTTTCTTGTCCAGCTTGCTAAAATGTGATTTCCTCGCTTGCTGGTTGCTCTAGGGGACTGAGTTTCTCCCCCCACACCGTTAGTTGGTGCGGGGGTTCTTGAAATCTCAGTGTGGATATTTTGTAAGGGTTTTTTACTGACCGCATAGACCCCTTTTCTATTCTCTGCTATCTAGTATTAGTGGGCCTCATTTGCTGAATCTGTTTTCACCCCTGTGTATGTGCCTTCCTCTTACCTCACCGTTATTATTTGTTGGGGGCTTCTATATCTTTGGGGATTATTTCTCTGGAGGCAAGAGAGGTCTTTCTTTCTCTCTAGGGGTAGTTAGTTCCTCAGGCTGGCTCGAAACGTCTAGGATTTATAGGCACGTTCACCGGCTACTTCTAGTGTGTTTGGATAGGTTCAGATTTGCGGTCAGTCCAGTTTGCCACCTCCCTAGAGCTTGTCCTATGTTTGTTACTTAGCTGGAGATATTTGTGATCCTCAACCACTAAGGATCATAACAGTATAGCAGGCCCGAAAGTGTTTAATGCATCGCAGAAGTGGGATAAAAAGAAGACCTGAGTAAATTTTTTTTTTTTTTTTCTCCTCCCGCTTTTCCTTTGCTGCAGTCTGTTTAGCTTCTTTCATCCCCTTGAACTCTGGGTGGTTTTTAGCTCAGCTGCAGACATGGATGTTCAGACTCTGACTTCTTGTGTGGATCATCTTGCTGCAAGGGTGCAAAATATTCAGGATTTTGTTATTCATAGCCCTATGTCAGAACCAAAGATACCCATTCCTGAGTTGTTTTCTGGAGATAGATCTAGCTTTCTAAATTTTAAGAATAATTGTAAGTTATTTCTATCTCTGAGACCTCGTTCCTCTGGTGATTCCGCTCAGCAAGTTAAAATTGTTATCTCTTTGTTGCGTGGCGACCACCAAGATTG
Source organism: Ranitomeya variabilis (assembly GCF_051348905.1). NCBI lineage: Eukaryota > Metazoa > Chordata > Amphibia > Anura > Dendrobatidae > Ranitomeya > Ranitomeya variabilis. The sequence goes on along the minus strand of NC_135236.1, from coordinate 518,673,989 downwards.
GGCCTTCTCTCTGGCGCCAGGAGATCCTGCATTGCTTAATGTAGATGCATTCTTTCTGGCTCTTGGACTGCTTTATGAGGAGCCTAATCTTGAGAATCAGGCAGAAAAAGCGTTGCTGGCTATCTCTCAAGGTCAGGATGAAGCAGAGGTGTATTGTCAAAAATTTCGTAAATGGTCGGTGCTTACTCAATGGAATGAGTGTGCCCTGGCTGCAAATTTCAGAGAAGGTCTTTCTGAGGCCGTTAAGAATGTTATGGTGGGGTTTCCCACCCCTACAAGTCTGAGTGATTCTATGGCTTTAGCCATTCAGGTTGATCGGCATTTGCGGGAGCGCAAATCTGCTCATCCTTTGGCGGTATTTTCTGAGCAGAGACCTGAGTCTATGCAATGTGACCGAACTCTGACCAGAATTGAGCGACAAAGTCATAGACGTCAAAATGGGTTGTGCTTTTACTGTGGTGATTCTACTCATGTTATCTCAGCATGCTGTAAACGCTTAAAAAAATTCGCTAAACCTGTCACCATTGGTACTATACAGCCTAAATTTATTTTGTCTGTTACTTTGATTTGTTCTTTGTCGTCCTACCCGGTTATGGCTTTTGTGGATTCGGGTGCTGCCCTGAATCTGATGGATTTGTCGTTTGCCATGCGCTGTGGTTTTGTCCTGGAGCCTTTGGAATTTCCTATTCCTCTGAGGGGAATTGATGCTACGCCATTGGCTAAGAATAAGCCTCAGTATTGGACGCAAATGACCATGTGCATGACTCCCGTACATCAGGAGGTGATTCGCTTTCTTGTTCTGCATAATTTGTATGATGTTGTCGTTTTGGGACTGCCATGGTTGCAGGCTCATAATCCAGTTTTAGATTGGAAAGCTATGTCTGTGTCAAGTTGGGGTTGTCAGGGAATTCATGGCGATACTCCATTGGTGTCTATTGCTTCTTCCACTCCTTCTGAGGTCCCTGAGTTTTTGTCTGACTACCAGGATGTATTTGATGAGCCCAGGTCCAGTGCCCTGCCCCCTCATAGGGATTGTGACTGTGCTATAAATTTAATTCCTGGTAGTAAATTCCCTAAGGGACGACTTTTTAATTTGTCTATACCAGAGCATGCCGCAATGCGGAGTTATATAAAGGAGTCTTTGGAGAAGGGACATATTCGCCCATCCTCTTCCCCTCTTGGTGCAGGATTTTTTTTTGTGGCCAAGAAGGACGGTTCTTTGAGACCTTGTATAGATTATCGTCTTCTGAATAAAATCACAGTCAAATTTCAGTATCCTTTGCCACTATTGTCTGATTTGTTTGCTCGGATTAAGGGTGCCAGTTGGTTCACCAAGATAGATCTCCGTGGTGCGTATAACCTTGTGCGCATTAAGCAGGGAGATGAATGGAAAACAGCATTTAATACGCCCGAAGGCCATTTTGAGTACTTAGTGATGCCTTTTGGACTCTCTAATGCTCCTTCTGTGTTTCAGTCCTTCATGCATGACATCTTCCGAGAATATCTGGATAAATTTATGATTGTTTATCTGGATGACATTTTGGTCTTTTCTGATGATTGGGAGTCCCATGTGAAGCAGGTCAGGATGGTGTTTCAGGTCCTGCGTGCTAATGCTTTATTTGTGAAGGGCTCAAAATGCCTCTTCGGAGTACAGAAGGTCTCCTTTTTGGGTTTTATTTTTTCTCCTTCTACTGTGGAGATGGACCCAGTCAAGGTCCAGGCTATTCATGACTGGACTCAGCCCACGTTTGTTAAGAGTCTTCAGAAGTTCTTGGGTTTTGCTAATTTTTACCGTCGTTTCATCGCTAATTTTTCTAGCGTGGTTAAACCTTTGACGGATTTGACCAAGAAGGGTTCTGATGTGACTAATTGGTCTCCTGCGGCCGTGGAGGCCTTTCGGGAGCTGAAGCACCGGTTTTCTTCAGCTCCAGTCTTATGTCAGCCAGATGTCTCTCTCCCCTTCCAGGTCGAGGTTGATGCTTCTGAGATTGGAGCAGGGGCTGTTTTGTCGCAGAGAAGTTCTGATGGCTCTGTGATGAAGCCATGTGCTTTCTTTTCAAGAAAGTTTTCGCCTGCCGAGCGGAATTATGATGTTGGTAATCGGGAGTTGTTGGCTATGAAGTGGGCATTTGAGGAGTGGCGACATTGGCTCGAAGGAGCTAAACATCGTGTGGTGGTCTTGACTGATCACAAAAATCTGATTTACCTTGAATCTGCCAAGCGCCTGAATCCTAGACAGGCTCGTTGGTCGTTGTTTTTCTCCCGTTTCAACTTTGTGGTCTTATACCTGCCTGGTTCGAAGAACGTGAAAGCTGATGCACTTTCTAGGAGTTTTGTGCCTGACTCTCCGGGAGTTTCTGAGCCGGCTGGTATTCTCAGAGAGGGAGTTATTTTGTCTGCCATTTCCCCAGATTTGCGACGAGTGCTGCAGAAATTTCAGGCGGATAGACCTGACCGTTGTCCACCAGAGAGACTGTTTGTCCCGGATAGATGGACCAGCAGAGTTATTTCCGAGGTTCATTCTTCGGTGTTGGCGGGTCATCCTGGGATTTTTGGTACCAGAGATTTGGTGGCTAGGTCCTTCTGGTGGCCTTCCTTGTCGCGGGATGTGCGTTCCTTTGTGCAGTCTTGTGGGATTTGTGCTCGGGCTAAGCCTTGCTGTTCTCGTGCCAGCGGTTTGCTTTTGCCTTTGCCTGTTCCGAAAAGGCCTTGGACGCATATTTCCATGGATTTTATTTCAGATCTTCCAGTATCTCAGAAAATGTCTGTCATCTGGGTGGTGTGTGATCGTTTTTCCAAGATGGTCAATTTGGTGCCCTTGCCTAAGTTGCCTTCTTCCTCCGATTTGGTTCCTCTATTTTTTCAGAATGTGGTTCGCTTGCACAGCATTCCTGAAAATATTGTGTCTGATAGAGGATCCCAGTTTGTGTCCAGGTTTTGGCGGACTTTTTGTGCTAAGATGGGCATTGATTTGTCTTTTTCATCGGCCTTCCATCCTCAGACTAATGGCCAAACCGAGCGAACTAATCAGACGTTGGAAACTTATTTGAGATGTTTTGTTTCTGCTGATCAGGATGATTGGGTGACTTTTTTGCCTTTGGCCGAGTTTGCCCTTAATAATCGGGCTAGTTCTGCTACTTTGGTTTCGCCTTTTTTCTGCAATTCTGGTTTCCATCCTCGTTTTTCCTCGGGTCAGGTTGAGCCGTCTGACTGTCCTGGGGTGGATTCTGTGGTGGATAGGTTGCAGCAGATTTGGAACCATGTGGTGGACAATTTGAGGTTGTCACAGGAGAAGGCTCAGCGCTTTGCCAACCGCCGCCGCGGTGTGGGTCCCCGACTTCGTGTTGGGGATTTGGTGTGGCTGTCTTCTCGGTATGTTCCTATGAAGGTCTCCTCTCCTAAATTCAAGCCTCGCTTCATCGGTCCTTATAAGATCTTGGAAATCCTTAACCCGGTGTCTTTTCGTTTGGATCTCCCAGCATCGTTTGCCATTCATAATGTGTTCCATAGGTCTTTGTTGCGGAGGTATGTGGTACCTGTGGTTCCTTCTGTTGAGCCTCCTGCTCCGGTGCTGGTCGAGGGCGAATTGGAGTACGTGGTGGAGAAGATTTTGGATTCTCGTATCTCTAGACGGAGGCTTCAGTATTTGGTTAAGTGGAAGGGCTATGGTCAGGAGGATAATTCCTGGGTTGTCGCCTCTGATGTTCATGCGGCCGATTTGGTTCGTGCCTTCCACGCGGCTCATCCTGATCGCCCTGGGGGTCTTGATGAGGGTTTCGGTGACCCCTCCTCAAGGGGGAGGTACTGTTGTGAACTCTATTTTTGGGCTCCCTCTAGTGGTCACAAGCGGTACTGTGTAGTGTTGTCTTTCTGCAGGTTGCAGCATCAGCTGGTTCGTTATCCTGGTTGGTTTCCTATTTAGCTCACCTGGATACTCAGTTCCTTGCCTGCTATCAATGTATTCAGTGCTCTTCAGATTCCTTGTGACTACCTTGCTCCATGTCTCTCCAAGACAAGCTAAGTTTTTGTTTGTTCATTTTTTGATTATCAGCATTCATCATGTTTCTTGTCCAGCTTGCTAAAATGTGATTTCCTCGCTTGCTGGTTGCTCTAGGGGACTGAGTTTCTCCCCCCCTCACCGTTAGTTGGTGCGGGGGTTCTTGAAATCTCAGTGTGGATATTTTGTAAGGGTTTTTTACTGACCGCATAGACCCCTTTTCTATTCTCTGCTATCTAGTATTAGTGGGCCTCATTTGCTGAATCTGTTTTCACCCCTGTGTATGTGCCTTCCTCTTACCTCACCGTTATTATTTGTTGGGGGCTTCTATATCTTTGGGGATTATTTCTCTGGAGGCAAGAGAGGTCTTTCTTTCTCTCTAGGGGTAGTTAGTTCCTCAGGCTGGCTCGAGACATCTAGGATTTTTAGGCACGTTCACCGGCTACTTCTAGTGTGTTTGGATAGGTTCAGATTTACGGTCAGTCCAGTTTGCCACCTCCCTAGAGCTTGTCCTATGTTTGTTACTTAGCTGGAGATATTTGTGATCCTCAACCACTAAGGATCATAACAGATTGGGTGGCTTTCTTGCCATTGGCCGAGTTTGCCCTTAATAATCGGGCTAGTTCTGCTACCTTGGTGTCACCATTCTTTTGTAATTCTGGGTTTCATCCTCGTTTTTCTTCACGGCAGGTTGAATCTTCTGATTGTCCTGGGGTGGACTCTGTGGTTGACAGGTTGCAGCAGATTTGGGCTCATGTTGTGGACAATTTGGTGTTGTCTCAGAAGGAGGCTCAGCGTTTTGCCAACCGTCGTCGGCGTGTGGGTTCCCGGCTTCGGGTTGGGGATTTGGTCTGGTTGTCTTCTCGTCATGTTCCTAAGAAGGTTTCTTCCCCGAAGTTCAAGCCTCGGTTTATTGGTCCTTATAGGATTTCTGAGATTATCAATCCAGTGTCTTTTCGTTTGGCCCTTCCAGCCTCTTTTTCCATCCATAATGTTTTTCATAGATCTTTGTTGCGGAAATATGTGGTGCCCGTGGTTCCCTCTGTTGATCCTCCTGCCCCGGTGTTGATTGATGGGGAGTTGGAGTATGTTGTGGAGAAGATCTTGGATTCTCGTTTTTCTAGACGGAGGCTTCAGTATCTTGTCAAGTGGAAGGGTTATGGCCAGGAGGATAATTCTTGGGTTGTTGCCTCCGATGTTCATGCTGACGATTTGGTTCATGCCTTCCATTTGGCTCGTCCGGATCGGCCTGGGGGCTCTGGTGAGGGTTCGGTGACCCCTCCTCAAGGGGGGGGGTACGGTTGTGAATTCTGTTGTGGGTTCTGCTCTTAGGCTCCCTCCGGTGGTTATAAGTGGTAGTGCTGCTGTTTGTCCTTCACAACAGTCATCAGCTGCTTCCACTTTGGACGGGGCTATTTAGTCTGGCTCCTTCCTTTAGTGAGTGCCAGTTGTCCATTGTTTTCTAGGGATCCACATCTCTGCTTGGTTTCTCCTTCTGGATTGTCCAAATCATCAAAGATAAGTCCTGGCTCTGTTTTTGCAGTCCACATGCGATGGACTTAATAGTTCTGTGAATTGCTATGTTTTTTCTTGTCCAGCTTTGTCTGTGTTAAGATTTACTCAGCCAAGTTGGAAGCTCTGGAGTCACATAGTTACCCTCCATGCCTTTAGTTAGGTGTGGATGATTTTTGTATTCTCTGTGGTGGATTTTGCAGTATTTTTTATACTGACCGCACAGTACTCTTTCCTGTCTTTTCTTTCTAGGTAGCGTGGCCTCCTTTGCTAAATTCTGTTTTCAGTCTGCGTTTGTAATTTCCCTCTCCTCTCACAGTCAATATTTGTGGGGGGCTGCCTTTCCTTTGGGAATTTTCTCTGAGGCAAGATAGTATTCCTGTTTCTTTCTTTAGGTGTAATTAGTCCTCTGGCCGTGACGAGGTGTCTAGGGAGTGACAGGAACATCCCACGGCTACTTCTAGTTGATGTGTTAAGTTCAGGGTCTGCGGTCAGTATAGAGGCCACCTACTCCAGAGCTCGTCCATGCTGCTCCTAGGCCACCAGTTCATAACAATACCCCCAAAAAAGCGATTTGATACTTAGCCACAGTTCCTGTCTCTAGCCAGGGAGGCGACTCCTCACTCCTCAGCTCGAAACGCTCCTCTGCCGTCACTCACATCTTCTTGGTCTTTCTGCGCCGCCCCCTCAGCGCTGTTTACGTTTTCAAACCGGCGCCTGTGCTGTGTAGTAATGTTCTGCGCAGGCGCAGTTAGCTCTGGCCATCTGCCGTCCAAGCCAGGCACACTGCGCCTGCGCGGCAGTGCGGCCACCCACCTTTGGAATCCCAGCCCCGCACTGTGTTATGCATTATGCACAGTGCGGGGCTGGGATTCCAAAGGTGGGTGGCCGCACTGCTGCGCAGGCGCAGTGTGTATGGCTTGGACGGCAGATGGCCAGAGCTTACTGCGCCTGCGCAGAACATTACTACACAGCGCAGGCGCCGGTTTGAAAATGTAAACAGCACTGAGGGGGCGGCGCAGAAAGACCAAGAAGATGTGAGTGACGGCAGAGGAGCGTTTCGAGCTGGGGAGTGAGGAGCCGCCTCCCTGGCTAGAGACAGGAATTGTGGCTAAGTATCAAATCGCTTTTTTTGGGGTATACTTGAACCTAAAACTAAAAGAGCCACCTTGTTAGAATGCAGCATTACTGCTGCACAAGGTGGCTCTTTTAGTTTATAACGGCTGGAGGGGGGTGACAGTGGCCCTTTAAGTTTGTTTATGTAATAGATTTTTAATGGTAGAGTTGAAATCGGTAGACCCTAACCACTAGTACCACGACTTTACCCTTGATACCGGTGACTTCTTGAAAAAGATGGATGGCCTCCACCTTGGTGATGACACATTACTTGTTACATGTGATGTTGAATCTGTGTATACCAGTATTAAGCATACTGACAGTCTACATGCAGCCAAATGTTTCCTAATGATGTCAAACAAGTCCCCCGCCATGACTGACTTCATCACCGAGATTCTCAAATTCAGTCTCACACACAACTTTCTTTTACTTTTAAGGGGTCCTTCTACCTGCAGCTCCAGGGTACAGCAATGGGCACATCTTATGCACCTGCGTACGCCAATCTGTTCCTGGGGCTGTGGGAGAGGGACCTTTTTTTATTTCTGACAATCATCAATGGATGTTCCAGGTCCTTTTTCGGACACAGTACTTAGATGATATTTTTTTCATTTGGCAGGGTTCTACTGATACTTTGGATGAATTCATGTCTCATCTAAATCAAAATAATTCAAACTTACACCTGACGTACCACCATGATGTCAATCGCATTGAATTCTTAGATGTGACCATTTAATGTGACTCAAACAACATTCTTCAAACTGACATCTTTAGAATACCATCATCAACAGATGCACTCCTTCATGTGTCCTCGTCCCATCCAGTGTCTTTAGTTCGTTCTATTCTAGTGGGTCAATTCCTAAAACTTAGATGTCTCTATTCCACAGATGCTGATTTTGAGATACAAGCTAGTGAACTTAAAACAAGATTCATTGACCGTGACTATAGCCACCGATGTATCAAGAGAGCTTACAACAGAGCGAAACACTCTCCAAGAAATGATCTACTATATTCATCATAAAAGTTATCCTTGTCTACTCAGGTTTTAGTTATCACTAATCATTCTCAGGCTCAAACAATGAGAAACTCACTTAAAAAAGCTTGGCCTATCCTTTTGGCAGATCAGACATTGGCCAAATACTGTACTTCCCTAATGAACCATCTAACACCTTCCGCCTTTCTACTAATGTATGTGATATACTGTGAAAAGTCATTACCAAAATGAACCTAAAACCTTTATAACTCAGACTCAACAGCGAAAAGGAAGTTTCCCATGTGGTCATTGCATTGCCTGCCCCAACATCGATAGAACCGATACATTCAGTAGTTCAGCAGGATCTAGAGACTTCACTATTAATCATTATATCAATTGTGAAACAAAAGCAGGAATATATTATGCCACATGCCCTTACCCTAAAATTTATGTTGGGCTCACTAATCAACAATTTAAGGTACGAGTATGTGAGCATGCTAATGGCATCTCTGCTACACTGAATGCAGAAGACATATCTACCCTTAAAACGATCCCAAAACATTTCAAATTATTTCATAATAGTGATCCATCACTTTTAAGGGTAAGGGGCATTGCTAGGATCACGCCCTCCATACGGGGTGGCAACATCAGCCAAAAATTAGCACAGAAGGAAACTAAATGGATATGGATGCTTGATACCATATACCCCCATGGCCTAAATGAGAACATTAGCTTTATTCCATTTCTCTGACTGCCCAGTCATCCAGTTTTTATATCTGTTTTTAATATGTGATCACTGTAATTGTATATTTTTAATCTTTTCACTGAGTTTGGTCCGTGTTTCCTTCCCTTCCCACCTTTTTAATATATTTATTATAATTTTTATGTATGTTATATGAATATGGGTCTTTGCATATGTATTAATACCTTTTACTTTTATATTTCTCATAGTCACCTTTTATGCATTGCACTGGAATCCCTTTGTTTGTTTTCTGTCCTGTTAGCGATCTTCTCTCGGTTTCTCTCGATTTGAATCCTGGTCCTGCAGCTTTACATCCTCTTCCTTCCCACCACAATCGATGAGTTCTGTTATATGGACAATTAAGCACTTTATATTATTTATAATCTGATATCACAAATGCTTTTATTGCTTTATGCTGTTTTTTATTGTTTTTTTTATTGGGGTTATTAATTTTTCTACACACTTCCCCATTTACACACTTTTTTTATTGATTTATCCTTTATTATATATCTATATATATAATTGTCTAAGGGGTACTTCCGTCTGTCTGTCTGTCTGTCTGTCTTTCTGTCTGTCTGTCTGTAACGGAAATCCTGCGTCGCTGATTGGTCAGCGACGGGCACAGTCCGGCCACTAATTCGCCCCTCCCTACTTCCGTCCAGTCAATGCCTGCTCCTTACTCCCATCCAGTCAGCGCTGACACAGGGTTAATGGCAGTGTTAACGGGCCGCGGTGTAAAGCACTCCGTTAACGCTGCTATTAACCCTGTGTGACAAACTTTTTACTTTTGATGCTGCATCAATAGTAAAAAAAAAAATGTTAAAAATAATAAAAAAATAAAAAATCTTGCTATTCTCACCCACCTTCTGACGTCCACCGATGTGCGCGATGCTGTCGCCAGCTTCTATTCCCAGAGATGCATTGCGAAATTACCCAGATGACTTAGCGGTATCGCGAGACCGCTAAGTCATCTGGGTAATTTCGCAATGCATCTCTGGGAACGGAAGCTGGCGGCAGCGTCGCTGGACGCCGGAGGGTGAGTATATAACTATTTTTTATTTAAATTTTTTTTTAAAAGGGATATGGTGCTATTTACTACGTGGGCTGTGTTATATACTACGTAGGCTGTGTTATATACTGCGTGGGCTGTGTTATATACTGCGTGGACTGTGTTATATACTGCATGGCCTGTGTTATATACTGCATGGACTGTGTTATATACTGCGTGGCTGTTATATACTACATGGCTGCTATATACTATGTGGCTGCTATATACTATGTGGCTGTGCTATAGACTACGTGGCTGCTATATACTACATGGCTGTGTTGTATACTATGTGGCTGCCTGTGTTATATACTACGTGGCTGCTATATACTATGTCTCTGTGCTATATACTATGTGGCTGTCTGAGTTACGTGGGCTGTGCTATATACTGTGTGGGCTGTGCTATATACTACATGGCTGATATATACTATGTGGCTGTGCTGTATACTACGTGGCTGCTATATACATGCATACATACATACAGACATATTCTAGAATACCCGATGTGTTAGAATCGGGCCACCATCTAGTTTTTTATAATCGTTAATGTATTCATATATATTTCTTCAGTGTTATTTTTTCATATTAGATTGTCATATCACTTGCATTATCTTGCATTATCTTTTAATTATTTTACATTTATCACCATCACATATGCATCATTATTTTTTCAACCTTGTTGCCCCCTTTTTATACATATATATTTTTCAATCAGCACTCCATTGTTAATTCTTGCTTTTTAATCAATTCTTATCCTTCACATACTCTCATACCTATCATGTCGCATCCTTTTTATATTGTTGCTCCATATCCATTCATATTGGTGCTCTGGTACCGGTAACGCTGTAGGACCTTGCATTCACTTTTAGGACTTTTCTCATGTGACCCTGGTTCCTCCAATGGCAGCGGGCTGGATGGACCACCTGTCTTGTATTGCATTCCAGGTGGCTCCACCCGCTGTGCTTGCGTCCCTCTGGTGCCACATCACCTGATCACTGCGTTGATGGTCACGTGGGTCAGCGTGGTGGAGTCTCCTGGCAACCTCGAATTCTGGCGCGTTTCACACCACGCCCGCTCCTATTAATCGCTCCCTCTTTATTTACCCCCTTTCCTTTGGATGACTCCACCCCCTGATGAAGGCAGATGCCAAAACGCGCGCAGGGTGGACTCATCCAAGGGACATACACTACGTGCATCAGGTAATCATAAGAGGACTTTATTTAACATCACAGCGGTATCTCCAATAGTTTTACTGTCACTCAATCAATATTATACATAGCTGTGGTTATTTAACACATTATACCATACATTTTTTGGCACATGCCCTTTTTGCACATTACAGTCCTCCTTCCTGATATTTGCACACATCTACTATTCTTTTTGACTGCCCTACCTTTTATATTATTCATATACCATTCATAGCAGTATTCTGATATATTCATACCACCAATGGTCATTTGGCACAAAATCACTTTATTTTCTATTTTACTTTGTATAACATCAATTATAACTTGCAATCTTCCTTGACCCTTGTGGTGTGTCCTTTTTCTGGTATCCTTTCCCCACCCCTACCTCACTTGCTGTTACATATTATAATTAATAAAAATATTTATTTCACCATAATATTGGACTGTTATATTCGGTGCTTTCCTTTGTTCTTCAGTTTGTTTACTGATATGTCCTATGTATTGTCCATTGGTACACATGTGGAAGTGGTGGTACACCATTCTGGGTAAACATTGTGTTACTGCCATAAGATGTAAAAGATATATATATATATATATATATATATATATATATATATATATATATATATATATATATATATATATATATATATATATATATATATACATATATATATATATACATTTCTGTGTACTTGGTCCTTGAGGTTTTTTATCATTCTATGTGTAAACATAGCCTAACTGGCCAAGCAAAGTGGATGTGATTTCATGAAAATTTCTACCAAGACACAATTGAATTGTGTGGTTTCTGGTGCATTTTTTTCTAATGACATCTATGAGCAGTCTGAAAAAAACAATGTAAAAAATCTGAATTAAAGCTTTTCTGTACCATAAAAACAGCAATAAAAATGCAGCTTCAAATCAGCACAAAAATTCATCAAATAAAGGGTAAAATACTGTAAAAAATGCATCAAAAACACAATAGTAGAGAAGATTGTTATTACATAGTGTGATGTGGACACCTGCATTAGCTGTGAAGATAAAAAGCAGCAGAAAAAAATGCAGCATGTTTACAGTTTTGTTAAATATTTTATGGGTTTAACTGAGAAAAAAGAAGTCATTTTTTACAAAATTTAACGATCACTGGAAATAATCTGTATATGGTATTATATGGCTTGTTACAATTACAGAGACACAATGTGTTATTTTCTGATTTCTGATGTTTATTCAAGTGCATTAAAAATGTCATTATTGTAATTATTTTTCATTGTTTCTTAGTAATTTTACAGGAAGAAAAATATTCTCTGACTTTTATTTTATTTCTAGAGTACAGGTATGTAGAAATGCACTGGTACATAGAGATGTATCTTTATGTACCAGTACAATCTGCCTTTAAAAAAGAAGAATATGATACATGTTCAAGTACAAAACTACAGTTATATGAAAAAGTTTGGTCACACCTTTTAATCTTAAGCTTAATGTTTTATAAAAATTGTTTTTTTTGCAACAGCTATTTCAGTTTCCTATATCTAATAACTGTTGGACACAGTAATGTTTCTGCCTTGAAATGAGGTTTATTGTACTAACAGAAAATGTGCAATCTGCATTCAAACAAAATTTAACAGGTGCATAAGTATGGGCACCCTTATCATTTTCTTGTTTTAACTACTCCTACCTACTTTTTACTGACTTACTAAAGCACTTTTTTTGGTTTTGTAACCTCAGTGAGCTTTGAACTTCATAGCCAGGTGTATGCAATCATGAGAAAAGCTACTTAAAGTGGCCACTTGCAAGTTGTTCTCCTGTTTGAATCTCCTCTGAAGAGTGGCATCATGGGCTCCTCAAAACAACTGTCAAATGATCTGAAAACAAAGATTATTCAACATAGTTGTTCAGGGGAAGGATACAAAAAGCTGTCTAAGAGATTTAACCTGTCAATTTCCACTGTGAGGAACATAGTAAGGAAATGGAAGAACACAGGTACAGTTCTTGTTAAGGCCAGAAGTGGCAGGCCAAGAAAAACATCAGAAAGGCAGAGAAGAAGAATGGTGAGTAGTGTTGAGCATTCCGATACCGCAAGTATCGGGTATCGGCCGATACTTGCGGTATCGGAATTCCGATACCAGGATTCCGATACTTGCCGCGTATCGGATACCGGAATCGGAAGTTCCCAGATTCAAAATGCAGAAATTCAGCCAATGAGAATGATTTCAAGTGTGGGCACATCCTGTTCAGCATGGAGGGCATGAAACTACTGGCATGGCTGTGATTGGCTGCTGAAATGATGTCATGATGCAGTTTAAAAGTCGCTGGCGCCATTTTGCGATCACTCTGCTGTGAATTCAGTTAGTGACAGGACGCTGTTTGCTGACTGAGGGCCAGTTTAGAGATAGCGATTTGCTTCTTTGTGCTTTCCAAAGGCTAATTTAGCAACCGCTGTGTTCACCTACTATTCACCTTGCTTTTGCCTTGTAGCGCTGTTTTCACAGCGATCTGCAAGGTCTGTGTGTGTGTGTGTGTGAGTGCAGCCCACTCTCTAGTCTGAGTGCAGCCACATAAGCCATCCATAGCTGGTTGTATTCAGTTCAGGGAGGGTGGTTCATTGCCTCATACTGTCCTTTTTTTTTTTTTTTTCCAAGTAGTGTAGTCTGCTGCTAATTTATTCAAAAAAATCCTATTAGTGTCTTTCCACCCGTCTCCAGCTAATTTGTGGAAAAACACTAGATAGGATAACGTAGAGGAGGGTTTTTGGGCCTTGCAGCGCCGTTTACGGCTGTCTGCACGGTCTCCGTGTTACTGCAGCTCGCCCTGTAGTCTGTGAGCAGCCATAGCCTGGTTGTCTCCAGCTCAGGGTTGTTCACTGCGTCATACCGCCAAATCAATTTTCATTTTGTTTTAAGTAGTGCAGGCTGCTGCACATTTTTTCAAAAAATTCCTATTAGTGTCTTTCCACCCGTCTCCAGCTAATTTGTGGAAAAACACTAGATAGGATAACGTACAGGAGGGTTTTTGGGCCTTGCAGCGCCGTTTACAGCTGTCTGCACGGTCTCCGTGTGACTGCAGCTCTATCCGTTGTCAGTTCAGCCCCCAAAAAATAAATAAATAATAAAGTTCACCAAACACACCAGTTACACCACTTTACATTTGTGTAGGCCACATTAGCTCATATTAAAGTCTAGTCCACACTTTAGAAAATTAGTGTTTCTTATACCTGTTAGGAGGAGTTGTTCAGGAATAAGCACACAAAGCCGTTAGTACTTTTCTGCTTATCTTTATCAGTCAACCAAGATGAAGAAGGCAGTGAGTAAGGCACGTGGGCGTGGGCGCGGAGCAGGGAGGGGACGTGGGGATTCTGTGCCTGCTGCGGGCACCGGTGACTCATCAGCACCCACTTTCACCAGGCAACAGTCGTTCATGCGCAGCTTTGTGTCAGAGCGCCGTACACCGCTGCTGCGTGAAGAACAAATTGAAGCCGTTGTCGGATGGATGGCAGCTAATGCATCAACTTCAATTAGTGCCACATCCTCTCAGACACAGAGCACTGGAGAGCAGCCATCTGTCTCTTCACCACCTGCCAAATTGCCCAGGCAGACAGAGAGCCCAGGGCAGGAGCCGTCTCTACTTCTGTTCTCTGAATCTCTTGGCTTGGAAACAGGGGGCCAGCCAAGCAGCATTGGAGAAATGGAAGAAGAGGCAGGGTGCAGTGATGCCCAACAGCTTTTTCTCTCTTCCTCTGAAGAGGCGGGTGGGCCAGTGGCTCCGGTCACCACATCGCAGGCCGCATCAGCTGATGATGACACTCAGGTGCCACTTACTGGTGCGTGCTCTGCTGCTGAGACTACCCAGGAGGAGCAGTTGGGGGCAGAGGGTAGTGTAGATGATGAGGTCCTTGACCCATCTTGGCGTGAGGGACAGGAAGGTGGTGGGAGCAGCTCTGAGGAAGAGATTCCCCGTACGGCCCAAAGAGGGAGAGGGAGGGGGAAGACTGCGGATCCTGCAGCCTCCACTTTGGCACCCGTTAGGAGCATGTCTCTTCCAAAAGCCAAAAAGGGCGCTCCCAAGACTTGCAGTGCCTGGTCCTTTTTTGACACAGTTGCAGATGACATTTGCTATGTCAGATGCAAGGTGTGTCATCAAAAAGTCAAAAGAGGTCGAAATGTCAGCAACCTCAATACCTCCAACATGTGGAAACATGTGCGCACCAGGCACCCGGCGGAGTTAGAAAAACACACTGAAGAGGTAGGCCAACCAACAGCGGCAGCTACCACCTCTTCAGCTCGTGTTGCCTCTTCCTCCAGCTCACACGCAGCTGGTTCGGCTTCCTCGCAGGATCGCCGTGGAAGAACCTCTGGCCCTGTTGTCCAGAGACCCGCTGTAATTCCACCCGCAGCACCACCTTCCCAGTCATCCACACACTCCCAGCCCAGTCTACAGCCATCGGTAGTACAGGCATGGGAGAAAAGGCGGCCTTTCTCGTCAAACCACCCACGAGCACAGGCTCTGACTGCAGGCATTGCCAAACTTCTGTCACTGGAAATGCTGTCATTCAGGCTGGTGGAGACTGACAGCTTCCGTGACTTGATGTCATTGGCAGTCCCACAGTACAATGTGCCCAGCCGCTTTTACTTCAGCAGGCAAGCCGTCCCTGCCCTGCACAAGCATGTGGAGGGACACATAAAACACGCGCTACTGAACGCCGTCAGTAGCAAGGTCCACCTCACCACCGATGCGTGGACCAGTCAACATGGACAGGGGCGATACCTTTCCCTCACTGCCCATTGGGTTAATGTCGTTGAGCCGGGTACAGACCGTGCGAGTGGCGCAGGATGTGTCCTGCCCACTCCAAGGATTGCAGGAATCCATTCTGTACGCATTGACTCCTCCTCTTACACCAGTTCCTCAGAATCATCGCTGCAGGAGCCGTCACAGTCCACCTCCACATGGACCCGTGATGAACGTGTACCTGTTACGACCGACATGAGCACAGCCGTGGCCAAACGTCAACAGGCCGTCTTGAAATTAATTTTTTTGGGGAATCGTAGCCACACAGCGCAGGAGCTCTGGAATGCCATCAAGCAGGAGAGCGATGTGTGGTTTGTGCCAGCGAATCTCCAGCCAGGCATGGTAGTGTGTGATAATGGCCGAAATCTGGTGGCAGCTCTGGGCCTCGGCAACCTCACTCACATCCCATGTCTGGCACATGTGCTCAATTTGGTCGTGCAGAGCTTTTTGAGGGACTATCCGGATCTTGATGCACTGCTGCACAAGGTCCGCCTAGAGTGTGCTCACTTGCGGCGTTCCAGCACGGCAAAAGCGCGCATTGCGGCTCTGCAGCGCCGACACCGCCTGCCGGAACATCGCATCATATGTGACCTACCTACCAGGTGGAATTCCACGTTACATATGTTGGAGCGGTTGTGTGAGCAGCAGCAAGCTGTAATGGAGTACCAGCTGCTTCAGGCGCAAAGAAGTCGCAGTCAGCGCCGTACAGACTTCACAACCACAGAGTGGGCCACTATGAATGACGTCTGCCAGGTTTTGCGTCCCTTTGATTATTCCACGCGGATGGCGAGTGCAGATGATGCACTAGTCAGCATGACTGTCCCCCTTATCTGCCTGCTTGAAAAATCACTGCAAGCGCTAAGGGATGATGTTGTGGAAGAGGTGGAGGATGAGGATTCACCATTTCCATCATCTTCTGGACAGTCAGCGCCACGTGGTTCCTCACAAACGCGTAGGCAGGGGACAGTTTGTGAGGAGGATGAGGAGGAGTCAATGGAGGAGGAAGACATCCGTCCAGAGGAGGGAGTTACACAATTGTCCAGTACTCAGTGTGTACAGCGAGGGTGGGGTGATGACGAGCGGGCAGAGATCACGCCTCCAGCAGGGGACAGCGTTTCTTGGGCAGTTGGCAGTCTGCAGCACATGGTGGATTACATGCTGCAGTGCCTGAGAAACGACCGCCGCATCGCCCACATTCTCAACATGTCTGATTATTGGGTGTTCACCCTCCTCGATCCTCGCTACCGGGACAACGTAGAAAGCCTCATCACACCGTTGAACCGGGAGCGAAAAATGCGGGAGTACCAAAACACACTGGTGAATTCCATCATCTTCTCCATTCCAACTGAGAGAAGTGCTGCTAGTGCATTCCAAAGCAGCTCAGTGCGTCCAGGCAGTGGTGGAGGCTCTGCACAAAGAGGGAGCAGAAGCAGTGCCTCTGCCCAAGGCAAGACCAGTATGGCCCAACTGTGGCACAGTTTTCTGTGCCCGCCACAAAAGTCTACACCATCACAGACGGCTCCAGTCAGCAGGAGGCAACGGTTCCGTCAGATGGTGACAGACTACATGTCTTGCCCTCTTGCTGTACTCCCAGACGGCTCTTCCCCTTTCAAGTTTTGGGTCTCAAAGCTGGATACATGGCCAGAGCTAAGCCAGTATGCATTGGAGGTGCTGTCTTGCCCTGCGGCCAGTGTATTATCGGAACGTGTCTTTAGTGCTGCAGGTGGTGTACTAACTGACCGTCGCATGCGACTATCCTCCGATAACGTTGACCGGCTTACTTTCCTGAAAATGAACAAGGCCTGGATCTCGCAGGAATTTGCCACTCCTCTTCCTGATTAAATAATTAGGTGACTGTCTACAGTATCCAGGTCTCCTGTTGTGTTCATCTTTCTACCACCTGAACTGTAATTCCTGGGCTCCAACACCGCCAGTTGAGGCTCAGAAGTGTCGTCTGCACAGTCAAAACATACGACCCAGTGTTATTGGGTTTCAGTAACGTCAGCTGATCCCCAGCTGTGTAGCCGGCAATGTGTCCTGCGACCGCCACGCTGACACAACAACTGAAATGTAAGGGAATCTGTCCCCCCCCCAAGGCGTTTGTTACTGAAAGAGCCACCTTGTGCAGCAGTAATGCTGCACAAGGAAAAGGTAGCTATTTTTGTTTAGCTCCTTGCACACGCAGAACTTAACACTTATAAAATGTGTCCACTGATACCGTAAAACCGTCCCGGAGGTGGGACTTTCCTTCGTAATATGACGCAGCACAGCCGTCATTCCTACCCCCTTGGCGCCGTGCCCCGGCTCCTCAGCGTTGTTTGATTCCGTCCCGGAGCCTGCGCTGTTATGTTATCCCGTGACCAGGCACACTTAGCGCTGCCCGTCTTCTGGCATCATTTGGTGTCAGGATGGCTGCGCCTGTGCGGCCGTGCTGGCCGAGAGCCCGCCTCGCAGTGTCTTCTGATTTAATCCCACTGGGGGCCTGGGATCCATGGACATGCGCAGTGCATATCTGAACCTCCACCTCTCACTCATCTCCCTATGGCTTCTTCAGACTGTTTGGTGTCAGCTGGTCCCTAATAGCATGCCACGGCCGTGACACCGCACAGTCTTAAGAAGCCATAGGGAGGGGAGTGAGAGACGAGGATATGCACTGCGCATGGCCATGGATCCCAGGCCCCTAGTGGGATTAAATCAGAAGACACTGCGAGGCAGGCTCTCGGCCAGCGCGGCCGCACAGGCGCAGACAGCCTGACACCAAATGATGTCAGAAGATGGGCAGCGCTAAGTGTGCCTGGCCACGGGATAACATAACAGCGCAGGCTCCGGGACGGAATCAAACAACGCTGAGGAGCCGGGGCACGGCGCCGGGGGGGTAGGAATGACGGCTGTGCTGCGTCATATTACGAAGGAAAGTCCCACCTCCGGGACGGTTTCACGGTTTCAGGGGACACATTTTATAAGTGTTTAGTTCTGTGTTTGCAAGGAGCATGATGAAAAGAGCCACCTTTTCCTTTTGCATCTTTTGTGCTGCACAAGCTGGCTCTTTCAGCTACAAACGGCTTGGGGGGGGTTAAAGGTTCCCTTTCGACTTTCTCAGGCTTCGGCCTACATTGTGTTCCTCTGCTTTTCCACCTGTTCCTGGGCTCCAACACTGCCAGTTGCCGTCCAGAAGTGCTGTACGCACAGTCCCAACAGTCGCTCCTCTGTTATTGGGGTTCAGTAACGTCAGCTGTTCCCCTGCTGTGTGTGTGGCAATCCCTCCTACCTCCTCCTACCTCCTCCTCCTCCACCTGTCCCTGGGCTCCAACACCGCCAGTTGCCGTCCAGAAGTGCTGTACGCACAGTCAACAGTCCCTCCTCTGTTATTGGGGTTCAGTAACGTCAGCTGTTCCCCTGCTGTGTGTGTGGTAATCCCTCCTACCTCCTCCTACCTCCTCCTCCTCCACCTGTCCCTGGGCTCCAACACCGCCAGTTGCCGTCCAGAAGTGCTGTACGCACAGTCAACAGTCCCTCCTCTGTTATTGGGGTTCAGTAACGTCAGCTGTTCCCCTGCTGTGTGTGTGGCAATCCCTCCTACCTCCTCCTACCTCCTCCTCCTCCACCTGTCCCTGGGCTCCAACACCGCCAGTTGCCGTCCAGAAGTGCTGTACGCACAGTCAACAGTCCCTCCTCTGTTATTGGGGTTCAGTAACGTCAGCTGTTCCCCTGCTGTGTGTGTGGCAATCCCTCCTACCTCCTCCTCCTCCACCTGTCCCTGGGCTCCAACACCGCCAGTTGCCGTCCAGAAGTGCTGTACGCACAGTCAACAGTCCCTCCTCTGTTATTGGGGTTCAGTAACGTCAGCTGTTCCCCTGCTGTGTGTGTGGCAATCCCTCCTACCTCCTCCTACCTCCTCCTCCTCCACCTGTCCCTGGGCTCCAACACCGCCAGTTGCCGTCCAGAAGTGCTGTACGCACAGTCATCAGTCCCTCCTCTGTTATTGGGGTTCAGTAACGTCAGCTGTTCCCCTGCTGTGTGTGTGGCAATCCCTCCTACCTCCTCCTACCTCCTCCTCCTCCACCTGTCCCTGGGCTCCAACACCGCCAGTTGCCGTCCAGAAGTGCTGTACGCACAGTCAACAGTCCCTCCTCTGTTATTGGGGTTCAGTAACGTCAGCTGTTCCCCTGCTGTGTGTGTGGCAATCCCTCCTACCTCCTCCTACCTCCTCCTCCTCCACCTGTCCCTGGGCTCCAACACCGCCAGTTGCCGTCCAGAAGTGCTGTACGCACAGTCAACAGTCCCTCCTCTGTTATTGGGGTTCAGTAACGTCAGCTGTTCCCCTGCTGTGTGTGTGGCAATCCCTCCTACCTCCTCCTACCTCCTCCTCCTCCACCTGTCCCTGGGCTCCAACACCGCCAGTTGCCGTCCAGAAGTGCTGTACGCACAGTCAACAGTCCCTCCTCTGTTATTGGGGTTCAGTAACGTCAGCTGTTCCCCTGCTGTGTGTGTGGCAATCCCTCCTACCTCCTCCTCCTCCACCTGTCCCTGGGCTCCAACACCGCCAATTGCCGTCCAGAAGTGCTGTACGCACAGTCAACAGTCCCTCCTCTGTTATTGGGGTTCAGTAACGTCAGCTGTTCCCCTGCTGTGTGTGTGGCAATCCCTCCTACCTCCTCCTACCTCCTCCTCCTCCACCTGTCCCTGGGCTCCAACACCGCCAGTTGCCGTCCAGAAGTGCTGTACGCACAGTCAACAGTCCCTCCTCTGTTATTGGGGTTCAGTAACGTCAGCTGTTCCCCTGCTGTGTGTGTGGCAATCCCTCCTACCTCCTCCTACCTCCTCCTCCTCCACCTGTCCCTGGGCTCCAACACCGCCAGTTGCCGTCCAGAAGTGCTGTACGCACAGTCAACAGTCCCTCCTCTGTTATTGGGGTTCAGTAACGTCAGCTGTTCCCCTGCTGTGTGTGTGGCAATCCCTCCTACCTCCTCCTACCTCCTCCTCCTCCACCTGTCCCTGGGCTCCAACACCGCCAGTTGCCGTCCAGAAGTACTGTACGCACAGTCAACAGTCCCTCCTCTGCTTTGGGGTTCAGTAACGTCAGCTGTTCCCCTGCTGTGTGTGGGGCAATCCCTCCTACCTCCTCCTACCTCCTCCTCCTCCACCTGTCCCTGGGCTCCAACACCGCCAGTTGCCGTCCAGAAGTGCTGTACGCACAGTCAACAGTCCCTCCTCTGTTATTGGGGTTCAGTAACGTCAGCTGTTCCCCTGCTGTGTGTGTGGCAATCCCTCCTACCTCCTCCTACCTCCTCCTCCTCCACCTGTCCCTGGGCTCCAACACCGCCAGTTGCCGTCCAGAAGTGCTGTACGCACAGTCAACAGTCCCTCCTCTGTTATTGGGGTTCAGTAACGTTAGCTGTTCCCCTGCTGTGTGTGTGGCAATCCCTCCTACCTCCTCCTACCTCCTCCTCCTCCACCTGTCCCTGGGCTCCAACACCGCCAGTTGCCGTCCAGAAGTGCTGTACGCACAGTCAACAGTCCCTCCTCTGTTATTGGGGTTCAGTAACGTCAGCTGTTCCCCTGCTGTGTGTGTGGCAATCCCTCCTACCTCCTCCTCCTCCACCTGTCCCTGGGCTCCAACACCGCCAGTTGCCGTCCAGAAGTGCTGTACGCACAGTCAACAGTCCCTCCTCTGTTATTGGGGTTCAGTAACGTCAGCTGTTCCCCTGCTGTGTGTGTGGCAATCCCTCCTACCTCCTCCTACCTCCTCCTCCTCCACCTGTCCCTGGGCTCCAACACCGCCAGTTGCCGTCCAGAAGTGCTGTACGCACAGTCAACAGTCCCTCCTCTGTTATTGGGGTTCAGTAACGTCAGCTGTTCCCCTGCTGTGTGTGTGGCAATCCCTCCTACCTCCTCCTACCTCCTCCTCCTCCACCTGTCCCTGGGCTCCAACACCGCCAGTTGCCGTCCAGAAGTGCTGTACGCACAGTCAACAGTCCCTCCTCTGTTATTGGGGTTCAGTAACGTCAGCTGTTCCCCTGCTGTGTGTGTGGCAATCCCTCCTACCTCCTCCTACCTCCTCCTCCTCCACCTGTCCCTGGGCTCCAACACCGCCAGTTGCCGTCCAGAAGTGCTGTACGCACAGTCAACAGTCCCTCCTCTGTTATTGGGGTTCAGTAACGTCAGCTGTTCCCCTGCTGTGTGTGTGGCAATCCCTCCTACCTCCTCCTACCTCCTCCTCCTCCACCTGTCCCTGGGCTCCAACACCGCCAGTTGCCGTCCAGAAGTGCTGTACGCACAGTCAACAGTCCCTCCTCTGTTATTGGGGTTCAGTAACGTCAGCTGTTCCCCTGCTGTGTGTGTGGCAATCCCTCCTACCTCCTCCTACCTCCTCCTCCTCCACCTGTCCCTGGGCTCCAACACCGCCAGTTGCCGTCCAGAAGTGCTGTACGCACAGTCAACAGTCCCTCCTCTGTTATTGGGGTTCAGTAACGTCAGCTGTTCCCCTGCTGTGTGTGTGGCAATCCCTCCTACCTCCTCCTACCTCCTCCTCCTCCACCTGTCCCTGGGCTCCAACACCGCCAGTTGCCGTCCAGAAGTGCTGTACGCACAGTCATCAGTCCCTCCTCTGTTATTGGGGTTCAGTAACGTCAGCTGTTCCCCTGCTGTGTGTGTGGCAATCCCTCCTACCTCCTCCTACCTCCTCCTCCTCCACCTGTCCCTGGGCTCCAACACCGCCAGTTGCCGTCCAGAAGTGCTGTACGCACAGTCAACAGTCCCTCCTCTGTTATTGGGGTTCAGTAACGTCAGCTGTTCCCCTGCTGTGTGTGTGGCAATCCCTCCTACCTCCTCCTACCTCCTCCTCCTCCACCTGTCCCTGGGCTCCAACACCGCCAGTTGCCGTCCAGAAGTGCTGTACGCACAGTCAACAGTCCCTCCTCTGTTATTGGGGTTCAGTAACGTCAGCTGTTCCCCTGCTGTGTGTGTGGCAATCCCTCCTACCTCCTCCTACCTCCTCCTCCTCCACCTGTCCCTGGGCTCCAACACCGCCAGTTGCCGTCCAGAAGTGCTGTACGCACAGTCAACAGTCCCTCCTCTGTTATTGGGGTTCAGTAACGTCAGCTGTTCCCCTGCTGTGTGTGTGGCAATCCCTCCTACCTCCTCCTCCTCCACCTGTCCCTGGGCTCCAACACCGCCAATTGCCGTCCAGAAGTGCTGTACGCACAGTCAACAGTCCCTCCTCTGTTATTGGGGTTCAGTAACGTCAGCTGTTCCCCTGCTGTGTGTGTGGCAATCCCTCCTACCTCCTCCTACCTCCTCCTCCTCCACCTGTCCCTGGGCTCCAACACCGCCAGTTGCCGTCCAGAAGTGCTGTACGCACAGTCAACAGTCCCTCCTCTGTTATTGGGGTTCAGTAACGTCAGCTGTTCCCCTGCTGTGTGTGTGGCAATCCCTCCTACCTCCTCCTACCTCCTCCTCCTCCACCTGTCCCTGGGCTCCAACACCGCCAGTTGCCGTCCAGAAGTGCTGTACGCACAGTCAACAGTCCCTCCTCTGTTATTGGGGTTCAGTAACGTCAGCTGTTCCCCTGCTGTGTGTGTGGCAATCCCTCCTACCTCCTCCTACCTCCTCCTCCTCCACCTGTCCCTGGGCTCCAACACCGCCAGTTGCCGTCCAGAAGTACTGTACGCACAGTCAACAGTCCCTCCTCTGCTTTGGGGTTCAGTAACGTCAGCTGTTCCCCTGCTGTGTGTGGGGCAATCCCTCCTACCTCCTCCTACCTCCTCCTCCTCCACCTGTCCCTGGGCTCCAACACCGCCAGTTGCCGTCCAGAAGTGCTGTACGCACAGTCAACAGTCCCTCCTCTGTTATTGGGGTTCAGTAACGTCAGCTGTTCCCCTGCTGTGTGTGTGGCAATCCCTCCTACCTCCTCCTACCTCCTCCTCCTCCACCTGTCCCTGGGCTCCAACACCGCCAGTTGCCGTCCAGAAGTGCTGTACGCACAGTCAACAGTCCCTCCTCTGTTATTGGGGTTCAGTAACGTTAGCTGTTCCCCTGCTGTGTGTGTGGCAATCCCTCCTACCTCCTCCTACCTCCTCCTCCTCCACCTGTCCCTGGGCTCCAACACCGCCAGTTGCCGTCCAGAAGTGCTGTACGCACAGTCAACAGTCCCTCCTCTGTTATTGGGGTTCAGTAACGTCAGCTGTTCCCCTGCTGTGTGTGTGGCAATCCCTCCTACCTCCTCCTCCTCCACCTGTCCCTGGGCTCCAACACCGCCAGTTGCCGTCCAGAAGTGCTGTACGCACAGTCAACAGTCCCTCCTCTGTTATTGGGGTTCAGTAACGTCAGCTGTTCCCCTGCTGTGTGTGTGGCAATCCCTCCTACCTCCTCCTACCTCCTCCTCCTCCACCTGTCCCTGGGCTCCAACACCGCCAGTTGCCGTCCAGAAGTGCTGTACGCACAGTCAACAGTCCCTCCTCTGTTATTGGGGTTCAGTAACGTCAGCTGTTCCCCTGCTGTGTGTGTGGCAATCCCTCCTACCTCCTCCTACCTCCTCCTCCTCCACCTGTCCCTGGGCTCCAACACCGCCAGTTGCCGTCCAGAAGTGCTGTACGCACAGTCAACAGTCCCTCCTCTGTTATTGGGGTTCAGTAACGTCAGCTGTTCCCCTGCTGTGTGTGTGGCAATCCCTCCTACCTCCTCCTACCTCCTCCTCCTCCACCTGTCCCTGGGCTCCAACACCGCCAGTTGCCGTCCAGAAGTGCTGTACGCACAGTCAACAGTCCCTCCTCTGTTATTGGGGGTCAGTAACGTCAGCTGTTCCCCAGCTGTGTGTGTGACAATCCCTCCTACCTCCTCCTCCTCCACCTGTCCCTGGGCTCCAACACCGCCAGTTGCCGTCCAGAAGTGCTGTACGCACAGAGCCAAACACCTCGCTAATGTGTTAGTGGGGTTCAGCACCGCCAGCTGTTCCCCTGCTGTGTATACGGCAACGTGTACTGCGACCGCCACGCAGGCACAACAAGTTAAATTTAAGGGAACCTGTCCCCCCCCCAGGCGTTTGTTACTGAAGTGCAGCAGTAATGATGCAAAGGGAAAAAGTGCCTCTTTTCGTGGTGCTCCTTGCACATGCTGAACCTAACACTTATGAAATGTGTCCCCTCACAGCGTTAAACCGTCCGGTAGGTGGAACTTTCCTTTGTCGTGTGACGCAGCACAGCCATCATTTTTACCCCCTTGGCGCCGTGCGCCGCCTCCTCAGCGTTGTTTGAATCTGTCCCGGAGCCTGCGCTGTTAGGTTAGCCCTTGGCCATGCACACATTTTGCGCTGCCCGTCTTCTGACATCATTTGGTGTCAGGCTGGCTGCGCCTGTGCGGGTGCGCTGGCCGAGATCCCGCCTCGCAGTGTCGTCTAATGTAATCCCACCGCGGGCCTGGGATCCGTGGCCATGCGCAGTGCATATCCTCGCCTCTCACTCCCCTCCCTACGGCTTCTTCAGACTGTGCGGTGTCAGCTGATCCCTAATAGCATGCCACGGCCGTGACACCGCACAGTCTGAAGAAGCCGTAGGGAGGGGAGTGAGAGGCGAGGATATGCACTGCGCATGGCCACGGATCCCAGGCCCGCGGTGGGATTACATTAGACGACACTGCGAGGCGGGATCTCGGCCAGCGCACCCGCACAGGTGCAGCCAGCCTGACACCAAATGATGTCAGAAGACGGGCAGCGCAAAATGTGTGCATGGCCAAGGGCTAACCTAACAGCGCAGACTCCGGGACAGATTCAAACAACGCTGAGGAGGCGGCGCACGGCGCCAAGGGGGTAAAAATGATGGCCGGGCTGCGTCACACGACAAAGGAAAGTTCCACCTACCGGACGGTTTAACGCTGTGAGGGGACACATTTCATAAGTGTTAGGTTCAGCATGTGCAAGGACCATAATTAAAAGAGCTAAGTTTACCTTTTCCAGCATTAGTGCTGTACACAATGGCTCTTTCAGCTACAAACGCCTGGGGGGGGGGTTAATGGTTTCCTTTCAACTTGCTCCGGTGCAGGCTTCGGCCTACACTCCGCTCCCCCTGCTCCTCCTGCTGACCCTGGGCTCTAACACCGCCAGTTTTGGCCCAGATGTGCTAGCTGCACAGAGAAAAGCACCAGCCAATGTGTCAGTGGGGTTCAGCACCGCCAGCTGTTCCCCTGCTGTGTAGCCGGCAACGTGTCCTGCGACCGCCACGCAGACACAAGAACTGAAATTGAAGGGAACCTGTCCCCCCTCCCCCAGGTGTTTCTATGTTTTACAGCCACCTTGTACAGCAGTAATGCTGCATGTGTGCAAGGTGGCTCAGAAACGTATTCTCCTTGCACTCGTGGAACTGAACACGTCTAAAATGTGTCCTCTGTGACCATTAAAACGTCCCTCAGGTGTGATTTTCCTTTGTATTGACACGCAACAAGCTCCTTGGTAACGCTGCCCGTCTTCTGGCATAATTGTTTGGCTGGGTGCGCCTCTGCGGCCGCCTTGCCCCACATAACGCCCCTCGGTGTCTTATTTATTTTGACTGCGAGGGTGTGATTGACGGGCATGAACGGTGCATTTCTTCGCCTGTCCCTCATCTCCTTCCGCCTTCTTCAGACTGTGCGGCTTCATGGCCGTGGCATGCGATAAGGGATCAGCTGACGCCGCACAGTCTGAAGCGGGTGTAAGGACCCGAGTGTGAGAGGCGAACATATGTGCTGCGCCAGGCCATGAATCCCAGCCCCGCAGTGTTTTAACAATGTTAAGACACTGCGGGGCTGGGATTCATGGTCATCGCGAACCGCACCGGCCGACATTAAATGATGTCAGAAGATGGGCAGCGCTAACAGCGCTAGGCCAGGGGATAACACGACAGCGCAGACTCCTGTACAGCAAATAACAACGCTCAGGAGGCTGCACCCAGCACCAAGGTGGGATTCTTGACATCTGTGCTGCGTCTCATTACAAAGGGAACTCGCGCCTCCAACACAGTTTGACTGTATAAAGGGCTAAATGTTATACGTGTTTCATTCAGCGTGTGCAAGGAGCAAAATTAAAAGAGCAACCATTGACTTGTGCAGCACTACTGCTGCATAAGCTGTGGCTCTTCTACTTTGTAACCCCTGAGGGGGGGTTAAAGGTTACCTTTGAAATTGGTTCAAGTAGGCTTCGGCCTACACTCTGCTCCCCCTGCAGAGCCCGGGCTCCAACACCGCCAGTTGGGGCCCGGTACTGCTAGCTGCACAGAGCCAAACACCAGCCAATGTGTCAGTGGGGTTCAGCACCGCCAGCTGTTCCCCTGCTGTGCAGCCGGCAACGTGTCCTGCAACTGCCACGCAGGCACAACAGACCCAAAGCTGCCGCCAGTGCAGGCTTCGGCCTACACTCTGCTCCATCTCCTCCTCCTGCTGACCCCGGGCTCTAACACCGCCAGTTGGGGCCCGGTACTGCTAGCTGCACAGAGAAAAACACCAGCCAATGTGTCAGTGGGGTTCAGCACCGCCAGCTGTTCCCCTGCTGTGCAGCCGGCATCGTGTCCTGCAAAAGCCACGCAGACACAAGAACTGAAATTGAAGGGAACCTGTCCCCCCTCCCCCAGGCGTTTGTACGTTTTTAAGGCCACCTTTTACAGCGGTAATGCTGCATGTGTGCAAGGTGGCTCATAAACGTATTCTCCTCGCACATGTGGAACTGAAAACACGTCTAAAATGTGTCCTCTGTGTGACCATTTAACCGTCCCGGTGGTGTGACTTTCCTTTGTAATGACACGCTGCAACCCCCTTGGTAGCGCTGCCTGTCTTCTGGCATCATTGTTTGGCTGCCTGCGCCTCTGCGGCCGCCCTGACCCACACAACGCCCCTCGGTGTCTTATTTCTTGGGACTGCGAGGGTGTGATTGATGGGCATGAGCAGTGCATCACTTCGTCTGTCCCTCATCTCCTTCCGCCTTCTTCAGACTGTGCGGCTTCATGGCCGTGGCATGCGATAAGGGATCAGCTGACGCCGCACAGTCTGAAGCGGGTGTAAGGACCCGAGTGTGAGAGGCGAACATATGTGCTGCGCCAGGCCATGAATCCCAGCCCCGCAGTGTTTTAACAATGTTAAGACACTGCGGGGCTGGGATTCATGGTCATCGCGAACCGCACCGGCCGACATTAAATGATGTCAGAAGATGGGCAGCGCTAACAGCGCTAGGCCAGGGGATAACACGACAGCGCAGACTCCTGTACAGCAAATAACAACGCTCAGGAGGCTGCACCCAGCACCAAGGTGGGATTCTTGACATCTGTGCTGCGTCTCATTACAAAGGGAACTCGCGCCTCCAACACAGTTTGACTGTATAAAGGGCTAAATGTTATACTTGTTTCATTCAGCGTGTGCAAGGAGCAAAATTAAAAGAGCAACCTTTGACTTGTGCAGCACTACTGCTGCATAAGCTGTGGCTCTTCTACTTTGTAACCCCTGAGGGGGGGATAAAGGTTACCTTTGAAATTGGTTCAAGTAGGCTTCGGCCTACACTCTGCTCCCCCTGCAGAGCCCGGGCTCCAACACCGCCAGTTGGGGCCCGGTACTGCTAGCTGCACAGAGCCAAACACCAGCCAATGTGTCAGTGGGGTTCAGCACCGCCAGCTGTTCCCCTGCTGTGCAGCCGGCAACGTGTCCTGCAACTGCCACGCAGGCACAACAGACCCAAAGCTGCCGCCAGTGCAGGCTTCGGCCTACACTCTGCTCCATCTCCTCCTCCTGCTGACCCCGGGCTCTAACACCGCCAGTTGGGGCCCGGTACTGCTAGCTGCACAGAGAAAAACACCAGCCAATGTGTCAGTGGGGTTCAGCACCGCCAGCTGTTCCCCTGCTGTGCAGCCGGCATCGTGTCCTGCAAAAGCCACGCAGACACAAGAACTGAAATTGAAGGGAACCTGTCCCCCCTCCCCCAGGCGTTTGTACGTTTTTAAGGCCACCTTTTACAGCGGTAATGCTGCATGTGTGCAAGGTGGCTCATAAACGTATTCTCCTCGCACATGTGGAACTGAAAACACGTCTAAAATGTGTCCTCTGTGTGACCATTTAACCGTCCCGGTGGTGTGACTTTCCTTTGTAATGACACGCTGCAACCCCCTTGGTAGCGCTGCCCGTCTTCTGGCATCATTGTTTGGCTGCCTGCGCCTCTGCGGCCGCCCTGACCCACACAACGCCCCTCGGTGTCTTATTTCTTGGGACTGCGAGGGTGTGATTGATGGGCATGAGCAGTGCATCACTTCGTCTGTCCCTCATCTCCTTCCGCCTTCTTCAGACTGTGCGGCTTCATGGCCGTGGCATGCGATAAGGGATCAGCTGACGCCGCACAGTCTGAAGCGGGTGTAAGGACCCGAGTGTGAGAGGCGAACATATGTGCTGCGCCAGGCCATGAATCCCAGCCCCGCAGTGTTTTAACAATGTTAAGACACTGCGGGGCTGGGATTCATGGTCATCGCGAACCGCACCGGCCGACATTAAATGATGTCAGAAGATGGGCAGCGCTAACAGCGCTAGGCCAGGGGATAACACGACAGCGCAGACTCCTGTACAGCAAATAACAACGCTCAGGAGGCTGCACCCAGCACCAAGGTGGGATTCTTGACATCTGTGCTGCGTCTCATTACAAAGGGAACTCGCGCCTCCAACACAGTTTGACTGTATAAAGGGCTAAATGTTATACGTGTTTCATTCAGCGTGTGCAAGGAGCAAAATTAAAAGAGCAACCTTTGACTTGTGCAGCACTACTGCTGCATAAGCTGTGGCTCTTCTACTTTGTAACCCCTGAGGGGGGGTTAAAGGTTACCTTTGAAATTGGTTCAAGTAGGCTTCGGCCTACACTCTGCTCCCCCTGCAGAGCCCGGGCTCCAACACCACCAGTTGGGGCCCGGTACTGCTAGCTGCACAGAGCCAAACACCAGCCAATGTGTCAGTGGGGTTCAGCACCGCCAGCTGTTCCCCTGCTGTGCAGCCGGCAACGTGTCCTGCAACTGCCACGCAGGCACAACAGACCCAAAGCTGCCGCCAGTGCAGGCTTCGGCCTACACTCTGCTCCATCTCCTCCTCCTGCTGACCCCGGGCTCTAACACCGCCAGTTGGGGCCCGGTACTGCTAGCTGCACAGAGAAAAACACCAGCCAATGTGTCAGTGGGGTTTAGCACCGCCAGCTGTTCCCCTGCTGTGCAGCCGGCATCGTGTCCTGCAAAAGCCACGCAGACACAAGAACTGAAATTGAAGGGAACCTGTCCCCCCTCCCCCAGGCGTTTGTACGTTTTTAAGGCCACCTTGTACAGCGGTAATGCTGCATGTGTGCAAGGTGGCTCATAAACGTATTCTCCTCGCACATGTGGAACTGAAAACACGTCTAAAATGTGTCCTCTGTGTGACCATTTAACCGTCCCGGTGGTGTGACTTTCCTTTGTAATGACACGCTGCAACCCCCTTGGTAGCGCTGCCTGTCTTCTGGCATCATTGTTTGGCTGCCTGCGCCTCTGCGGCCGCCCTGACCCACACAACGCCCCTCGGTGTCTTATTTCTTGGGACTGCGAGGGTGTGATTGATGGGCATGAGCAGTGCATCACTTCGTCTGTCCCTCATCTCCTTCCGCCTTCTTCAGACTGTGCGGCTTCATGGCCGTGGCATGCGATAAGGGATCAGCTGACGCCGCACAGTCTGAAGCGGGTGTAAGGACCCGAGTGTGAGAGGCGAACATATGTGCTGCGCCAGGCCATGAATCCCAGCCCCGCAGTGTTTTAACAATGTTAAGACACTGCGGGGCTGGGATTCATGGTCATCGCGAACCGCACCGGCCGACATTAAATGATGTCAGAAGATGGGCAGCGCTAACAGCGCTAGGCCAGGGGATAACACGACAGCGCAGACTCCTGTACAGCAAATAACAACGCTCAGGAGGCTGCACCCAGCACCAAGGTGGGATTCTTGACATCTGTGCTGCGTCTCATTACAAAGGGAACTCGCGCCTCCAACACAGTTTGACTGTATAAAGGGCTAAATGTTATACTTGTTTCATTCAGCGTGTGCAAGGAGCAAAATTAAAAGAGCAACCTTTGACTTGTGCAGCACTACTGCTGCATAAGCTGTGGCTCTTCTACTTTGTATCCCCTGAGGGGGGGATAAAGGTTACCTTTGAAATTGGTTCAAGTAGGCTTCGGCCTACACTCTGCTCCCCCTGCAGAGCCCGGGCTCCAACACCGCCAGTTGGGGCCCGGTACTGCTAGCTGCACAGAGCCAAACACCAGCCAATGTGTCAGTGGGGTTCAGCACCGCCAGCTGTTCCCCTGCTGTGCAGCCGGCAACGTGTCCTGCAACTGCCACGCAGGCACAACAGACCCAAAGCTGCCGCCAGTGCAGGCTTCGGCCTACACTCTGCTCCATCTCCTCCTCCTGCTGACCCCGGGCTCTAACACCGCCAGTTGGGGCCCGGTACTGCTAGCTGCACAGAGAAAAACACCAGCCAATGTGTCAGTGGGGTTCAGCACCGCCAGCTGTTCCCCTGCTGTGCAGCCGGCATCGTGTCCTGCAAAAGCCACGCAGACACAAGAACTGAAATTGAAGGGAACCTGTCCCCCCTCCCCCAGGCGTTTGTACGTTTTTAAGGCCACCTTTTACAGCGGTAATGCTGCATGTGTGCAAGGTGGCTCATAAACGTATTCTCCTCGCACATGTGGAACTGAAAACACGTCTAAAATGTGTCCTCTGTGTGACCATTTAACCGTCCCGGTGGTGTGACTTTCCTTTGTAATGACACGCTGCAACCCCCTTGGTAGCGCTGCCCGTCTTCTGGCATCATTGTTTGGCTGCCTGCGCCTCTGCGGCCGCCCTGACCCACACAACGCCCCTCGGTGTCTTATTTCTTGGGACTGCGAGGGTGTGATTGATGGGCATGAGCAGTGCATCACTTCGTCTGTCCCTCATCTCCTTCCGCCTTCTTCAGACTGTGCGGCTTCATGGCCGTGGCATGCGATAAGGGATCAGCTGACGCCGCACAGTCTGAAGCGGGTGTAAGGACCCGAGTGTGAGAGGCGAACATATGTGCGGCGCCAGGCCATGAATCCCAGCCCCGCAGTGTTTTAACAATGTTAAGACACTGCGGGGCTGGGATTCATGGTCATCGCGAACCGCACCGGCCGACATTAAATGATGTCAGAAGATGGGCAGCGCTAACAGCGCTAGGCCAGGGGATAACACGACAGCGCAGACTCCTGTACAGCAAATAACAACGCTCAGGAGGCTGCACCCAGCACCAAGGTGGGATTCTTGACATCTGTGCTGCGTCTCATTACAAAGGGAACTCGCGCCTCCAACACAGTTTGACTGTATAAAGGGCTAAATGTTATACGTGTTTCATTCAGCGTGTGCAAGGAGCAAAATTAAAAGAGCAACCTTTGACTTGTGCAGCACTACTGCTGCATAAGCTGTGGCTCTTCTACTTTGTAACCCCTGAGGGGGGGTTAAAGGTTACCTTTGAAATTGGTTCAAGTAGGCTTCGGCCTACACTCTGCTCCCCCTGCAGAGCCCGGGCTCCAACACCACCAGTTGGGGCCCGGTACTGCTAGCTGCACAGAGCCAAACACCAGCCAATGTGTCAGTGGGGTTCAGCACCGCCAGCTGTTCCCCTGCTGTGCAGCCGGCAACGTGTCCTGCAACTGCCACGCAGGCACAACAGACCCAAAGCTGCCGCCAGTGCAGGCTTCGGCCTACACTCTGCTCCATCTCCTCCTCCTGCTGACCCAGGGCCCTAACACCGCCAGTTGGGGCCCGGTACTGCTAGCTGCACAGAGAAAAACACCAGCCAATGTGTCACTGGGGTTTAGCACCGCCAGCTGTTCCCCTGCTGTGCAGCCGGCATCGTGTCCTGCAAAAGCCACGCAGACACAAGAACTGAAATTGAAGGGAACCTGTCCCCCCTCCCCCAGGCGTTTGTACGTTTTTAAGGCCACCTTGTACAGCGGTAATGCTGCATGTGTGCAAGGTGGCTCATAAACGTATTCTCCTCGCACATGTGGAACTGAAAACACGTCTAAAATGTGTCCTCTGTGTGACCATTTAACCGTCCCGGTGGTGTGACTTTCCTTTGTAATGACACGCTGCAACCCCCTTGGTAGCGCTGCCTGTCTTCTGGCATCATTGTTTGGCTGCCTGCGCCTCTGCGGCCGCCCTGACCCACACAACGCCCCTCGGTGTCTTATTTCTTGGGACTGCGAGGGTGTGATTGATGGGCATGAGCAGTGCATCACTTCGTCTGTCCCTCATCTCCTTCCGCCTTCTTCAGACTGTGCGGCTTCATGGCCGTGGCATGCGATAAGGGATCAGCTGACGCCGCACAGTCTGAAGCGGGTGTAAGGACCCGAGTGTGAGAGGCGAACATATGTGCTGCGCCAGGCCATGAATCCCAGCCCCGCAGTGTTTTAACAATGTTAAGACACTGCGGGGCTGGGATTCATGGTCATCGCGAACCGCACCGGCCGACATTAAATGATGTCAGAAGATGGGCAGCGCTAACAGCGCTAGGCCAGGGGATAACACGACAGCGCAGACTCCTGTACAGCAAATAACAACGCTCAGGAGGCTGCACCCAGCACCAAGGTGGGATTCTTGACATCTGTGCTGCGTCTCATTACAAAGGGAACTCGCGCCTCCAACACAGTTTGACTGTATAAAGGGCTAAATGTTATACTTGTTTCATTCAGCGTGTGCAAGGAGCAAAATTAAAAGAGCAACCTTTGACTTGTGCAGCACTACTGCTGCATAAGCTGTGGCTCTTCTACTTTGTATCCCCTGAGGGGGGGATAAAGGTTACCTTTGAAATTGGTTCAAGTAGGCTTCGGCCTACACTCTGCTCCCCCTGCAGAGCCCGGGCTCCAACACCGCCAGTTGGGGCCCGGTACTGCTAGCTGCACAGAGCCAAACACCAGCCAATGTGTCAGTGGGGTTCAGCACCGCCAGCTGTTCCCCTGCTGTGCAGCCGGCAACGTGTCCTGCAACTGCCACGCAGGCACAACAGACCCAAAGCTGCCGCCAGTGCAGGCTTCGGCCTACACTCTGCTCCATCTCCTCCTCCTGCTGACCCCGGGCTCTAACACCGCCAGTTGGGGCCCGGTACTGCTAGCTGCACAGAGAAAAACACCAGCCAATGTGTCAGTGGGGTTCAGCACCGCCAGCTGTACCCCTGCTGTGCAGCCGGCATCGTGTCCTGCAAAAGCCACGCAGACACAAGAACTGAAATTGAAGGGAACCTGTCCCCCCTCCCCCAGGCTTTTGTACGTTTTTAAGGCCACCTTGTACAGCGGTAATGCTGCATGTGTGCAAGGTGGCTCATAAATGTATTCTCCTCGCACATGTGGAACTGAAAACACGTCTAAAATGTGTCCTCTGTGTGACCATTTAACCGTCCCGGTGGTGTGACTTTCCTTTGTAATGACACGCTGCAACCCCCTTGGTAGCGCTGCCCGTCTTCTGGCATCATTGTTTGGCTGCCTGCGCCTCTGCGGCCGCCCTGACCCACACAACGCCCCTAGGTGTCTTATTTCTTGGGACTGCGAGGGTGTGATTGATGGGCATGAGCAGTGCATCACTTCGCCTGTCCCTCATCTCCTTCCGCCTTCTTCAGACTGTGCGGCTTCATGGCCGTGGCATGCGATAAGGGATCAGCTGACGCCGCACAGTCTGAAGCGGGTGTAAGGACCCGAGTGTGAGAGGCGAACATATGTGCTGCGCCAGGCCATGAATCCCAGCCCCGCAGTGTTTTAACAATGTTAAGACACTGCGGGGCTGGGATTCATGGTCATCGCGAACCGCACCGGCCGACATTAAATGATGTCAGAAGATGGGCAGCGCTAACAGCGCTAGGCCAGGGGATAACACGACAGCGCAGACTCCTGTACAGCAAATAACAACGCTCAGGAGGCTGCACCCAGCACCAAGGTGGGATTCTTGACATCTGTGCTGCGTCTCATTACAAAGGGAACTCGCGCCTCCAACACAGTTTGACTGTATAAAGGGCTAAATGTTATACGTGTTTCATTCAGCGTGTGCAAGGAGCAAAATTAAAAGAGCAACCTTTGACTTGTGCAGCACTACTGCTGCATAAGCTGTGGCTCTTCTACTTTGTAACCCCTGAGGGGGGGTTAAAGGTTACCTTTGAAATTGGTTCAAGTAGGCTTCGGCCTACACTCTGCTCCCCCTGCAGAGCCCGGGCTCCAACACCGCCAGTTGGGGCCCGGTACTGCTAGCTGCACAGAGCCAAACACCAGCCAATGTGTCAGTGGAGTTCAGCACCGCCAGCTGTTCCCCTGCTGTGCAGCCGGCAACGTGTCCTGCAACTGCCACGCAGGCACAACAGACCCAAAGCTGCCGCCAGTGCAGGCTTCGGCCTACACTCTGCTCCATCTCCTCCTCCTGCTGACCCCGAGCTCTAACACCGCCAGTTGGGGCCCGGTACTGCTAGCTGCACAGAGAAAAACACCAGCCAATGTGTCAGTGGGGTTCAGCACCGCCAGCTGTTCCCCTGCTGTGCAGCCGGCATCGTGTCCTGCAAAAGCCACGCAGACACAAGAACTGAAATTGAAGGGAACCTGTCCCCCCTCCCCCAGGCTTTTGTACGTTTTTAAGGCCACCTTGTACAGCGGTAATGCTGCATGTGTGCAAGGTGGCTCATAAACGTATTCTCCTCGCACATGTGGAACTGAAAACACGTCTAAAATGTGTCCTCTGTGTGACCATTTAACCGTCCCGGTGGTGTGACTTTCCTTTGTAATGACACGCTGCAACCCCCTTGGTAGCGCTGCCCGTCTTCTGGCATCATTGTTTGGCTGCCTGCGCCTCTGCGGCCGCCCTGACCCACACAATGCCCCTAGGTGTCTTATTTCTTGGGACTGCGAGGGTGTGATTGATGGGCATGAGCAGTGCATCACTTCGCCTGTCCCTCATCTCCTTCCGCCTTCTTCAGACTGTGCGGCTTCATGGCCGTGGCATGCGATAAGGGATCAGCTGACGCCGCACAGTCTGAAGCGGGTGTAAGGACCCGAGTGTGAGAGGCGAACATATGTGCTGCGCCAGGCCATGAATCCCAGCCCCGCAGTGTTTTAACAATGTTAAGACACTGCGGGGCTGGGATTCATGGTCATCGCGAACCGCACCGGCCGACATTAAATGATGTCAGAAGATGGGCAGCGCTAACAGCGCTAGGCCAGGGGATAACACGACAGCGCAGACTCCTGTACAGCAAATAACAACGCTCAGGAGGCTGCACCCAGCACCAAGGTGGGATTCTTGACATCTGTGCTGCGTCTCATTACAAAGGGAACTCGCGCCTCCAACACAGTTTGACTGTATAAAGGGCTAAATGTTATACTTGTTTCATTCAGCGTGTGCAAGGAGCAAAATTAAAAGAGCAACCTTTGACTTGTGCAGCACTACTGCTGCATAAGCTGTGGCTCTTCTACTTTGTATCCCCTGAGGGGGGGATAAAGGTTACCTTTGAAATTGGTTCAAGTAGGCTTCGGCCTACACTCTGCTCCCCCTGCAGAGCCCGGGCTCCAACACCGCCAGTTGGGGCCCGGTACTGCTAGCTGCACAGAGCCAAACACCAGCCAATGTGTCAGTGGGGTTCAGCACCGCCAGCTGTTCCCCTGCTGTGCAGCCGGCAACGTGTCCTGCAACTGCCACGCAGGCACAACAGACCCAAAGCTGCCGCCAGTGCAGGCTTCGGCCTACACTCTGCTCCATCTCCTCCTCCTGCTGACCCCGGGCTCTAACACCGCCAGTTGGGGCCCGGTACTGCTAGCTGCACAGAGAAAAACACCAGCCAATGTGTCAGTGGGGTTCAGCACCGCCAGCTGTTCCCCTGCTGTGCAGCCGGCATCGTGTCCTGCAAAAGCCACGCAGACACAAGAACTGAAATTGAAGGGAACCTGTCCCCCCTCCCCCAGGCGTTTGTACATTTTTAAGGCCACCTTGTACAGCGGTAATGCTGCATGTGTGCAAGGTGGCTCATAAACGTATTCTCCTCGCACATGTGGAACTGAAAACACGTCTAAAACGTGTCCTCTGTGTGACCATTTAACCGTCCCGGTGGTGTGACTTTCCTTTGTAATGACACGCTGCAACCCCCTTGGTAGCGCTGCCCGTCTTCTGGCATCATTGTTTGGCTGCCTGCGCCTCTGCGGCCGCCCTGACCCACACAACGCCCCTCGGTGTCTTATTTCTTGGGACTGCGAGGGTGTGATTGATGGGCATGAGCAGTGCATCACTTCGCCTGTCCCTCATCTCCTTCCGCCTTCTTCAGACTGTGCGGCTTCATGGCCGTGGCATGCGATAAGGGATCAGCTGACGCCGCACAGTCTGAAGCGGGTGTAAGGACCCGAGTGTGAGAGGCAAACATATGTGCTGCGCCAGGCCATGAATCCCAGCCCCGCAGTGTTTTAACAATGTTAAGACACTGTGGGGCTGGGATTCATGGTCATCGCGAACCGCACCGGCCGACATTAAATGATGTCAGAAGATGGGCAGCGCTAACAGCGCTAGGCCAGGGGATAACACGACAGCGCAGTCTCCTGTACAGCAAATAACAACGCTCAGGAGGCTGCACCCAGCACCAAGGTGGGATTCTTGACATCTGTGCTGCGTCTCATTACAAAGGGAACTCGCGCCTCCAACACAGTTTGACTGTATAAAGGGCTAAATGTTATACGTGTTTCATTCAGCGTGTGCAAGGAGCAAAATTAAAAGAGCAACCTTTGACTTGTGCAGCACTACTGCTGCATAAGCTGTGGCTCTTCTACTTTGTAACCCCTGAGGGGGGGTTAAAGGTCACCTTTGAAATTGGTTCAAGTAGGCTTCGGCCTACACTCTGCTCCCCCTGCAGAGCCCGGGCTCCAACACCGCCAGTTGGGGCCCGGTACTGCTAGCTGCACAGAGCCAAACACCAGCCAATGTGTCAGTGGGGTTCAGCACCGCCAGCTGTTCCCCTGCTGTGCAGCCGGCAACGTGTCCTGCAACTGCCACGCAGGCACAACAGACCCAAAGCTGCCGCCAGTGCAGGCTTCGGCCTACACTCTGCTCCATCTCCTCCTCCTGCTGACCCCGGGCTCTAACACCGCCAGTTGGGGCCCGGTACTGCTAGCTGCACAGAGAAAAACACCAGCCAATGTGTCAGTGGGGTTCAGCACCGCCAGCTGTTCCCCTGCTGTGCAGCCGGCATCATGTCCTGCAAAAGCCACGCAGACACTTGCTCTTGTACCTTCTGCTCCCCATCCTGGTTCCAGTACCGTCAGCTGGTTCCGGGCAGAGCCTTTGGCTTAGGTGCCTCCCTCTGGGTATCCGAGTTCCACCAACGTCAGGTGGTCCTTGGTAGTGCTTTCAGGCACGGGTACCTCCTGCTTAGTAACCGGGTTCCAGTAACGTCAGCTGGTCCTCGGTAGTTCCATTGGCTCTTGGACCTTCGGCTACCCATCCGGGTTCCAGCACCGTCAGCTGGTTCTCGGCAGTGTCTTTTGCTCTTGTACCTTCTGCTCCCCATCCTGGTTCCAGTACCGTCAGCTGGTTCCGGGCAGAGCCTTTGGCTTAGGTGCCTCCCTCTGGGTATCCGAGTTCCACCAACGTCAGGTGGTCCTTGGTAGTGCTTTCAGGCACGGGTACCTCCTGCTTAGTAACCGGGTTCCAGTAACGTCAGCTGGTCCTCGGTAGTTCCATTGGCTCTTGGACCTTCGGGTAGCCATCCGAGTTCCAGTTCCATCAGCTGGTTCTCTGCATTTTCTCAGCCTTCTTGTACCTTCTGCTACATTTCCAAGTTCAAGAGACTAAACACGATGACCCGGAAGACCACCCCTAAGATGACGACGACACCAGAGACGACAACCACCGTGATGACGACGACCCTGGAGACGATGACCCTGAAGACCACCCCGATGACGACGACCCCGGAGACGACGACCCTGAAGACCACCCCGATGACGACGACCCCGGAGACGACAACCCTGGAGACGACGACGACCTGGAAGACCGAGAAGCAGAAGAACAAGAGGCTGCAGAACAAAGAGCAGAAGAACATTAAGCATAACACTAAATATCAGAGCAAAAAATATTATCTAAATTATAAGCAGAAGAAGACTAAGCAGTGTATGGGGGTGAGTCCGTTCCTCCTCGTGGTGCCCCTGGATAAAGCCTGATGCTGCAGGCCAAACTGAACGCGGACAAATGTAACTGTTTTGTGACAGGCAGAACGGAAGGTGTAATCTTCAAACTTTTAAAGATAACAACTACGGGAATGCCTGACACAAATAAGAATATGATGAAGAAGTAGAATATGATGAAGATAATAGTAAAATAAAAAGAATATGAACAATGTAACCCAAAAAATAATAGGTAGAAGATGAAGAAGAAGATGAATAAGGTGAAGAAGTTGATGTCAAAGAAGCTGATGATGAGGATAATGAAGAAGAAAGTGTGGGAGAAGTAAAAAAGAAGGTGAAGGGCGTGGAAGTAGTGAAACATCAATATCTGACAAAATAAAAAAAAAATTAACATAGTCAAAATCTTTCTAACGCCGAACGTCATAAAAAAAAAAAAAATCCTGCTATTCTATTAGATTGGGCTAAACCTCTGTGCCTTTAATGTCTCCGCCACGTCCCCCAATACAGCCTATATTATTCTTAGTTGTTTTCCTTCATGTAGAATTAACCTACAAGGAAAGAAAGGGTTTATTTTAATTCCGATATTTTCGTCCCATTGACTTGCATTGGGATCGGGTATCGGTATCGGATTAGATCCGATATTTTGACGGTATCGGCCGATACTTTCCGATACCGATACTTTCCGATATTGGAAGGTATCGCTCAACACTAATGGTGAGATCAGTCAAGGACAATCCTCAGACCACCTCCAGAGAGCTGCAGCATCAACTTGCTGCAGATGGTGTCACTGTGCATCGGTCAACTATACAACGCACTTTGCACAAGGAGAAGCTGTATGGGAGAGTGATGCGAAAGAAGCCGTTTCTGCAAGCATGCCACAAACAGAGTCGGCTGAGGTATGCAAAAGCACATTTGGAGAAGCCAATTTATTTTTGGAAGATGGTCCTGTGGACTGATGAAACCAAGATTGAGTTGTTTGGTCATACAAAAAGGCTTTATGCATGGCGACAAAAAAACACAGCATTCCAAGAAAAACACTTGCTACCCACAGTAAAATTTGGTGGAGGTTTCATCATGCTTTGGGGCTGTGTGGCCAATGCCGGCACTGGGAATCTTGTTAAGGTTGAGGGATGCATGGATTCCTCTCAGTATCAGCAGATTCTTGACAACAATGTTCATGAATCAGTGACAAAGTTGAAGTTACACAGGGGATGGATCTTTCAGCAAGACAATGATCCAAAACACAGCTCCAAATCTACTCAGGCATTCATGCAGAGGAACAATTACACTGTTCTGGAATGGCCATCCCAGTCCCCAGACCTGAATATCATTGAACATCTGTGGGATCATTTGAAGAGGGCCATCCATGCTCGGCGACCATCAAATTTAACTGAACTGGAATTGTTTTGTAAAAAGGAATGGTCAAAAATACCTTCATCCAGGATCCAGGAACCCATTAAAAGCTATAGGAAGCGACTTAGAGGCTGTTATTTTTGCAAAAGGAGGATCTACTAAATATTAATGTCACTTTTCTGGTGAGGTGCCCATACTTATGCACCTGTCAAATTTTGTTTGAATGCAGATTGCACATTTTCTGTAGTAAAATAAACCTCATTTCAAGGCAGAAACATTACTGTGTCCAACAGTTATTAGATATATGAAACTGAAATAGCTGTTGCAAAAAAACAATTTTTGTAAAACATTAAGCTTAAGATTAATAGGGGTGCCCAAACCTTTTCATATAACTGTATATGTGCAGCCTGTGGCTCCAACTTATTTCTGCTGCCTCCAAATACTACAGTCTGAACAGAGAGTTTGAATCCCAAGTAAAAGCAGACTTCAAGAAAAAAGAAGGATATGTTAATTAATGAATGTTAGCATGTACAGAGCACAAAGATGCTGTCCCCTTTAATAAAGTCAGAGGAAGAATAGGAACTACTGAGCAAAGAACTCAGTAACACATGCAGGGGATGAGACATCACAGATAGGGAGTAAATTGAGATGAAAGTCGAGACATAGCCCTGACCTAGCGTAACATCTCACCCAAATCGGGAGTGTCCTGCTGGATCCAGGATGGTTGGGAGTGATGACTTCTGATTGGTTGATACCACCACACTCTTAAACACCCATCTACTTGAGTTAGTTCCTCATACTCTTGTTTGCTAATGCTTCTCATTCGGACAGTGGATTGGATCAATGCTCATGATTTCATGAACTATTAAAGATGAAAAATAAAGGCCCACCTAGGCTGAGGTTTGCATGGGCATGGGCATGA
Organism: Ranitomeya variabilis; assembly: GCF_051348905.1. Taxonomy (NCBI): domain Eukaryota; kingdom Metazoa; phylum Chordata; class Amphibia; order Anura; family Dendrobatidae; genus Ranitomeya; species Ranitomeya variabilis. Next base: position 518,633,201 of record NC_135236.1, on the reverse strand, counting down.
GCATGAGCTATTTCTATTGAACTTACACCTTTGGGTAAAGAAAGCCTTAATGGATCTTATGACCAATCCTATTGGCAAAATATTGCCACTGATAAGGCTTTATTGTTTTTTTTTATTGTTACTACCAATATTATTAGAATTATTATTATATAATATTTTACAATTTATTTTATTAATTCTCCAAGCAAAGCCTTCTTGTGTATGCATCCAAGTACCTCTCATCTGACATCTGATATATATATTTTTTTTTTTTAATTTGCTACTGTTACATTTATGATCAGCATTTTTTAATTGTTCAATGGATAATAAAATACCTCCTCATGTATTTCTGGAGAAGGAATGTACCACACAAATTCTTAACTTGGTTTAGTTATCGAGATGGGCTTCAGTGAAGAGGTCTGAACTGGATTGCAAAACTGTAAACGCTATGAAATAATAGCTCATTTACTATGTTCATGAATCACTTAGACATATATAGTGTACATACCGTATGTTTACATAGAGTATGTAAGATAAATGTTTGGTTAGAAGAATATTTCATTGCTGGTATTGCATAAATATGTGTAATCCATTCATCTAAGTTCACCATTGCTGCCTCCTGAGTTTAATGGAACTCTGTACACAACTTCTTTGTCCGCCCTCTCTGTAAAATGTTCTCATGCTAAAAATATCTCATCTTGTCCATTGTTATCATCTAACCGTAAATCTATAAAAACGCATTCACCAGAAGTTAGCTGAAATACCAGCAGACACATACATGCGAGACGTCTCTGCTGCTTTCCCAGAGCTCAGTTATTCTGTACTTTTTAGATAAAGTAATCACGAAACCCTTTTCTTCCTATGTGCCCCTTTCCTGGTTTTCGATTTCAGGTGCCAACTTTTTAGTAGGCATTTCAATGGGTGCTGATTTTCACACCATCTCAGATAAGGTTGTCTGCAGCCAAAGGTTGTGAAACATACAAAGCTTGTTTACATTCTAATGCCAACATGGAGGTCATGTTTAACAATGAAATAGAAGGCTCTATGTTTGTATCAACGCAAAGTGGCCTCAATATGCTGGCAATCTAACATTTTAAATGTGGAAATACAAGTGTTGAAATAAAAAGGACTAAAGATTCTTATCTTTAGGGAAACTGAAAAATTCTATGATTAATAAACAAAATGTAAAAGGGTCGCAGAAGGGTTCCATAATGAGAGGTAGAAGAGGAACAATTAGAGAGGTACTGTGTCTGCAGTGTGATTCCTATAAGTGTTTCCTAGAAGTGTGAAGATTACAGTAGAATTAAAACCTGAAAGATGTATACATACTGCTACCTGCCACCATCGCACTCTAACAAGCATCTCTATTCTTCCGACAGGTATGTTCATCCACCCAGCTCTCCTGCTCTCCTGCTGTCTGTCTATGAAGTGCACATAGTACATCACCCAGCTTTGCACATAGACTCACCTCTGCACCTAGCATTCACATGGTATGCCTTTCAGCTAACCCCAGCTTTACCCCACCCGTGTTATTTATGACGTTGTTTGCTCTGGCTTGATTGTATGCATCTGGTCCTCTCTTAATTCTCTGACCATGATGAGCAGAGACCACTCCTCTCTGCTTCACACCTGAATGCACTTAGTTGTACTTATATTGCATAGTTCAAGTCTGCATAGACTTCAGTCTGCAGTGTGATTCCTATAAGTGTGTCCTAGAAGTGTGAAGATTACAGTAGAATTAAAACCTGAATTGAACCTGAAGGGAACTGAAGGTAACTGGCCAGTCACTGTAAACAATGTTTCTGTTTATTTTTACTCTCACCCCTATAATCCTTCACATTATGCTACCTCCCCTAATCCCTACACCAAGTAAGGAACTGTTTATTTCTGCTTCAATCCTCCCCATCCATCTCACCTCCTCCTCAAAACTGGTCCTTAACCTACAATCCTCTGCCTCCAAACACAGACAGCCCCCTCATGCCCTCTCCTGCTCACACCTGTTAACACTTTCTCTGCTCCTTCTCACTGCTAGTGATATCTCTTCAAATCCTGGTCCTCCTCACCACATTCCCACAGTCATTTCTACCTGCCATCCACGATCTATCACAAAGTTCCGTAACCTCTCTAACCTTATACCCATTCACCCAGCCCCCACTTCCCCAGTCCCACTAACAGGAGCTCTGTGGAACGCTCGCTGTTATGATCCGGTGACCTTAGAGCCGCATGAGACTTTCTCAGGAGTAGGTGGTACCTGTACTGACCGCAAACCCTAAACTGTCACCGCAACTAGAAGTAGCCGTGGGGTGTACCTAACACATCCTAGACACCTCGACACAGCCGGAGGACTAAATACCCCTATAGATGGAAATGTGAATTCTATCTTGCCTCAAAGCAGAACCCTAAAGGATAGGCAGCCCCCCACAAATATTGACTGTGAGTATTAGAGGAAAGACACACGCAGGCAGAAATCAGGATTTAGCAAAAGAAGCCACGCTAGCTAAATAGGAAAGGATAGGACAGAATACTAAGCGGTCAGTATTAAAACCCTAAAAATATCCACAGCAGATAATACAAAAATTCCACCATCTAACTAAAGACATGGAATGTATATCTACATCTCCTGGGAATCCAACTTGACTGAAATATCCAAACACAGTCTAAGCTGGACAAGAAAAAACATTGAATAGTACTGAATTGTAAAGCACACAGCATGTGTGCTGTAGAAACAAAACCAGACACTTATCTTTGCTGATTGGGAGCAGGGCAGGAGGAACCAGACAGAGATGCAAAACCTCCAAGAACAATGGATAACTGGCAAGGGCTAATGAATCCTGCACACCTAAATATCCCAGTCAGAGCTGCAATCAGCAGGGACACCTGCCCAGGATTGCAACCCAGGGACAACTGCATTACTACCAACAACCACCGGAGGGAACCCAACAGCAGAATTCACAACAGTACCCCCCCTTGAAGAGGGGTCACCGAACCCTCACCAGAGCCCCCAGGCAGATCAGGACGAGCCAGATGAAAGGCACGGACCAAATCAGCAGCATGGACATCAGAGGCAAAAACCCAAGAATTATTCTGGCCATAACCCTTCCATTTAACAAGGTACTGAAGCCTCCGCCTTGAAAAGCGAGAATCCAAAATCTTCTCAACCACATACTCCAACTCCCATCAACCAACACAGGGGCCGGAGGATCAACAGAGGGAACAACGGGCACCACATATTTCCGCAATAAAGATCTATGGAAGACATTATGGATAGCAAAAGAAGCCGGAAGGGCCAATTGAAAAGACACCGGATTAATAATCTCAGAAATCCTATAAGGACCAATAAAGTGAGGCTTAAACTTAGGGGAAGAAACCTTCATAGGAACATGACGGGAAGAAAACCAGACCAGATCCCCAACCCAAAGCCGGGCACCAACACACCGACGACGGTTAGCAAAACGTTGAGCCTCCTCCTGAGACAATACCAAATTGTCCACCACATGAGCCCAAATCTGCTGCAACCTGTCAACCACAGAATCCACACCAGGACAGTCAGAAGGCTCAACCTGCCCCGAAGAAAAACGAGGATGAAAACCAAAATTACAAAAGAAGGGCGAAACCAAGGTAGCCGAACTAGCCCGATTATTAAGGGCAAACTCGGCCAATGGCAAGAAAGCCACCCAATCATCCTGATCAGCAGACACAAAGCATCTCAGATAAGTTTCTAAAGTTTGATTAGTTCGCTCGGTCTGGCCATTTGTCTGAGGATGAAATGCGGAAGAAAAAGACAAATCAATGCCCAGCTTAGCACAAAAGGCCCGCAAAAACCGAGAAACAAACTGGGACCCTCTGTCGGACACAATATTCTCCGGAACACCATGCAAACGAACCACATGCTGAAAAAACAACGGAACCAAATCAGAAGAGGAAGGCAATTTAGGCAAAGGCACCAAATGGACCATCTTAGAGAACCGGTCACAAACAACCCAGATGACAGACATCTTCTGGGAAACCGGAAGATCAGAAATAAAATCCATAGAAATATGCGTCCAGGGCCTCTCAGGGACCGGCAAAGGCAAAAGCAACCCACTAGCATGGGAACAACAAGGCTTGGCCCGCGCACAAGTCCCACAGGACTGCACAAAAGAACGCACATCACGTGACAAAGAAGGCCACCAAAAGGACCTACCAACCAAATCTCTGGTACCAAAAATACCAGGATGGCCAGCCAACACGGAACAGTGAACCTCAGAAATCACTCTACTAGTCCATCTATCAGGAACAAACAGTTTCCCCACTGGACAGCGGTCAGGTTTGTCAGCCTGAAATTCCTGAAGAACCCATCGTAAATCAGGGGAAATGGCAGAAAGGACCACCCCTTCTTTCAGAATGACCTCAGGAGAATCAGGCAAAAAACTCCTAGAGTGGGCATCAGCCTTAATATTTTTAGAACCCGGAAGATACGAGACCACGAAATCAAAACGGGAAAAAAACAAGGACCATCGAGCCTGTCTAGGATTCAGCCACCTGGCAGACTCGAGGTAAATCAGATTTTTATGATCGGTCAAGACCACAATATGGTGCTTAGCTCCCTCGAGCCAATGTCGCCACTCCTCAAACGCCCACTTCATAGCCAACAACTCCCGATTGCCGACATCATAATTGCGTTCAGCAGGCGAAAACTTACGGGAAAAGAAGGCACACGGTGTCATCAAGGAACCAACAGGATCCCTCTGAGACAAAACGGCCCCTGCCCCAATCTCAGAAGCGTCAACCTCAACCTGAAACGGAAGAGAAACATCTGGTTGATGCAACACCGGGGCAGAAGTAAATCGGCGTTTAAGCTCCTGAAAGGCAGAGACAGCCGCAGAGGACCAATTTGTCACATCAGCACCTTTCTTCGTCAAATCGGTCAGGGGTTTAACCACACTGGAGAAGTTAGCAATGAAACGGTGATAAAAATTAGCAAAGCCCAAAAATTTCTGAAGGCTCTTCACAGATGTGGGTTGAATCCAATCATGAATGGCCTGAACCTTAACTGGATCCATCTCTATAGATGAGGGAGAAAAAATAAAGCCCAAAAAAGAAACCTTCTGTACTCCAAAGAAACACTTAGACCCCTTCACAAACAAAGCATTATCACGAAGGATCTGAAATACCATCCTGACCTGTTTCACATGAGACTCCCAATCATCGGAAAAAACTAAAATGTCATCCAAATATACAATCATGAATTTATCAAGATAAGTCCGGAAGATATCGTGCATGAAGGACTGAAAAACAGATGGAGCATTAGAGAGTAGTGTTGAGCATTCCGATACCGCAAGTATCGGGTATCGGCCGATACTTGCGGTATCGGAATTCCGATACCGAGATCTGATACTTTTGTGGTATCGGGAATCGGAATCAGAAGTTCCCAGTGTATGGTTCCCAGGGTCTGAAGGAGAGGAAACTCTCCTTCTGGCCCTGGGATCCATATCCATGTAAAAAATAAAGAATTAAAATAAAAAATATTGGTATACTCACCTCTCCGGAGGCCCCTGGACATCACCGCTGGTAACCGGCAGCCTGCTTTGCTTAAAATGAGCGCGTTCAGCACCTTCCATGACCTCACGGCTTCTGATTGGTCGCGTGCCGCTCATGTGACCGCCACACGACCAATCACAAGCCGTGACGTAATTCTCAGGTCCTAAATTCCTAGAATTCGGAATTTCGGACCTGAGAATGACGTCACGGCTTGTGATTGGTCGCGTGGCGGTCACATGAGCGGCACGCAACCAATCAGAAGCCGTGACGTCATGGAAGGCCCTAAACGCGCTCATTTTAAGCAAAGAAGGCTGCCGGTTACCAGGGGTGATGTCCAGGGGCCTCCGGAGAGGTGAGTATATCAATATTTTTTATTTTAATTCTTTTTTTTACACAGTAGTATGGATCCCAGGCCCTGAAGGAGAGTTTTTTCTCCTTCAGACCCTGGGAACCATCAGGATACCTTCCGATACTTGGTGTCCCATTGACTTGTATTGGTATCGGGTATCGGTATCGGCGATATCCGATACTTTTCGGGTATCGGCCGATACTATCGGATACCGATACTTTCAAGTATCGGACGGTATCGCTCAACACTATTAGAGAGCCCGAATGGCATCACAATGTATTCAAAATGGCCTTCCATTCATCACCCTGCTTAATACGAACAAGATTATATGCCCCCCGAAGGTCAATCTTAGTAAACCAACTAGCCCCCTTAATCCTAGCAAACAAATCAGAAAGCAGAGGTAAAGGGTATTGAAACTTGACCATGATCTTTTTCAAGAGGCGATAATCAATACAGGGTCTCAAGGAGCCATCCTTCTTAGCAACAAAAAAAAATCCTGCTCCCAACAGTGAAGAAGATGGCCGAATATGTCCTTTCTCCAAAGACTCCTTAACATAACTCCGCATGGCGGTATGTTCAGGCACAGACAGGTTGAAAAGTCGGCCCTTAGGAAACTTACAGCCTGGAATCAAGTCAATCGCACAATCACAGTCCCTATGCGGTGGAAGGGATCTGGACTTGGGCTCATCGAATACATCCTGAAAATCAGACAAAAACTCTGGAATTTCAGAAGTGGAAGAAGAGGAGATTGACATCAAAGGAATATCATTATGAACCCCCTGACATCCCCAACTAGTCACAGACATAGACTTCCAATCCAACACAGGATTATGTGCCTGCAACCACGGAAAACCCAGCACGATAGCATCATGTAAATTATGCAACACCAGAAATCGACAATCTTCCTGATGGGCTGGCGCCATGCACATGGTCACCTGTGTCCAGAACTGGGGCTTATTTTTAGCCAAAGGTGTAGCATCAATGCCCCTTAAAGGAATAGGGATCTGCAAAGACTGCAAAGGAAAACCACAACGCCTGGCAAACTCAAAGTCCATTAAGTTCAAGGCGGCACCTGAATCCACAAAGGCCATGACAGAAAATGATGATAATGAGCAGATCAAGGACACTGATAATAAAAATTTAGGTTGTACAGTACTGATGGTAAATGAACTAGCGATCCTCTTTGTACGCCTAGGGCAGACTGAAATGACATGAGAAGCATCGCCACAATAAAAACACAACCTATTCTGACGTCTGAATCCCTGTTGTTCCGTTCTAGACAGAATCCTATCACACTGCATTGACTCAGGCATCTGCTCTGAGGACAACGCCACAGCGCGCACAGTTCTGCGCTCCCGCAAACGCCGATCAATCTGAATGGCCAGAGACATAGAATCACTCAGACCGAAAGGCGTGGGAAACCCCACCATAACATCCTTAACGGATTCAGAAAGACCCTTTCTGAAAATTGCTGCCAAAGCATCATCATTCCATTTAGTCAACACAGACCATTTTCTAAATTTCTGACAATACAATTCTGCCGCTTCTTGACCCTGAGACAGGACCAACAAGATCTTCTCCGCTTGATCCACAGAATTTGGTTCATCATATAATAATCCTAAAGCCTGAAAAAAGGCGTCTACATTAAGCAAGGCCGGATTCCCAGATTCCAGGGAAAATGCCCAATCCTGAGGATCACCACGCAGCAGGGAGATGACAATTTTAACCTGCTGAATGGAATCACCAGAGGATCGAGGTCTCAGAGCAAAAAACAGTTTACAGTTGTTTTTAAAACTCAAAAATTTGGACCTGTCCCCAAAAAACAAATCACGAGTAGGAATCTTAGGCTCTAAAACTGGAGTCTGAACAATATAATCCGAAATACCCTGTACCCTAGCAGCAAGCTGGTCTACACGACAAGCTAATCCCTGAACATCCATGCTAGCACAAGACTCCTCAGCCACCCAGAGAAAAAGAGGGAAGAAAAGACAAAGCAGGCTACAGAAAAAAAAATGGCTCTTTCTTCCCTTCTTCTGAGATGCATTTAACTCATTGTGGGCCAGTTGTACTGTTATGATCCGGTGACCTTGGAGCCGCATGAGACTTTCTCAGGAGTAGGTGGTACCTGTACTGACCGCAAACCCTAAACTGTCACCGCAACTAGAAGTAGCCATGGGGTGTACCTAACACATCCTAGACACCTCGACACAGCCGGAGGACTAAATACCCCTATAGATGGAAATGGGAATTCTATCTTGCCTCAGAGCAGAACCCCAAAGGATAGGCAGCCCCCCACAAATATTGACTGTGTGTATTAGAGGAAAGACACACGCAGGCAGAAATCAGGATTTAGCAAAAGAGGCCACGCTAGCTAAATAGGAAAGGATAGGACAGAATACTAAGCGGTCAGTATTAAAACCCTAAAAATATCCACAGCAGATAATACAAAAATTCCACCATCTAACTAAAGACATGGAATGTATATCTGCATCTCCTGAGAATCCAACTTTACTGAAATATCCAAACACAGTCTAAGCTGGACAAGAAAAAACATTGAATAGTACTGAATTGTAAAGCACACAGCATGTGTGCTGTAGAAACAAAACCAGACACTTATCTTTGCTGATTGGGCAGCAGGGCAGGAGGAACCAGACAGAGATGCAAAACCTCCAAGAACAATGGATAACTGGCAAGGGCTAATGAATCCTGCACACCTAAATATCCCAGTCAGAGCTGCAATCAGCAGGGACACCTGCCCAGGATTGCAACCCAGGGACAACTGCATTACTACCAACAACCACCGGAGGGAACCCAACAGCAGAATTCACAACAGCTCGCTCTGTCCGCAACAAGCTTTCCTACATCCATGATCTTTTTGTTACTACCAAACTTTCCTACCTTGCCATCACCGAAACCTGGCTCACCAGTTTTGACACAGCCTCCCCTGCTGCACTCTCTTATGGTGGCTTCCACCTTTCTCACACACCCCGCCCCAGCAGCAAACATGGTGGAGGAGTTGGTTTTCTCCTGTCAGATAACTGCTCCTTCACCCCAATCCCACTGCCACCCTCTGTTACCCTCCCTTCCTTTGAGGTGCACTCTGTGCGCATCTACTCCCCCTCCAACCTCCAACTGGCTGTCATTTACTGCCCCCCAGGGCCAGCCACCACCTTCCTTGACCACTTCACCATCTGGCTACTTCATTTCCTTTCTGCGAACATCCCCACTATCATCATGGGCAACTTCAACATCCCCATTGACACTTCCCTCTCAGCTGCCACTAAACTTCTATCTCTCACTTCCTCCTTCAGCCTCACTCAATGGTCTTCTACAGCCACCCACAAAGATGGTCACACACTGGACCTCATCTTCACCCACCTCTGCTCCCTATCTAACCTCTCTAAATCACCTCTTCCTCTCTCTGACCACAACCTTCTCACATTCTCTTCCCTCTCCACTCCATGTCTACAATCCCCACCCCACAAACTTTCACACCCTCGCAGAAATCTTAAACATCTTGACCTACATTCATTCTCTGAATCCCTCCTTCCTCTCACAGATATAAGTTCCTTACACAATGTGGATGACGCTGCCGCTCTATATAACACCACAATAGCTGTAGCTTTGGAATCTGCTGCCCCACTTACACATACCAAAGCTCGCAAAATCAACAGACAGCCCTGGCACACCAGCCTGACCAAAGAACTGAGGCGAGCTTCCAGGGCTGCTGAGCGCAGATGGAAAAGATCCCACTCCAACGAGCACTTCATCGCATTCAAACAGTCCCTCACTACTTTCAAGACCACACTCGCCACAGCTAAACAAACCTACTTCTCATCTCTCTATCCTCCCTGTCTCACAACCCTAAACAGTTATTCAACACCTTCAATTCTCTCCTCCGTTCCCCAGCACCTCCTCCCTCCCCACTTATCTCAGCTGAAGACTTTGCCTCATTTTTCAAGCAGAAGATTGATAACATCAGAGACAGTTTTGGTCAAAACCCCCCAGAGCCCTTCCTCCTGACTTCCCAGCCCTCCACCTCCAAAACCAACTTCTCCACTATTGCAGAAGATCAACTCTCCACTCTACTCTCAAGATCACATCTCACCACCTGTGCACTTGACCCGATCCCATTCCACTTCATCCCAAACCTCACCACAGTCTTCATCCCAACCCTAACCCATCTCTTCAACCTATCACTAACAACTGGTGTTTTCACCTCAAGCTTTAAACATGCCTCCATCACACCTATCCTCAAAAAGCCTTCTCTTCGTCCATCCTCTGTATCTAGCTAGCACCCTATATCACTTCTCCCCTATGCCTCAAAACTACTGGAACAACACGTCTACCTTGAACTGTCCTCCCATCTCTCTTCTTGCTCCCTCTTTGACCGCTTACAATCTGGCTTCTGGTCACACCATTCCACTGAAACTGCCCTAACTAAGGTCACCAATGACCTCTTAACCGCCAAGAGCAAGCGACACTACTCTGTCCTCCTCCTCGACCTGTCGGCTGCCTTTGACACAGTGGACCATTCCCTATTATTACAGACCCTCTCATCCCTTGGCATCACAAACTTGGCCCTATCCTGGATCTCATCATACCTAACAGACCAGACATTCAGCGTCTCCCACTCACACACCACCTCCTCACCTCGCCCCCTATCTGTCGGAGTCCCACAAGGTTCAGTCCTAGGGCCCCTGCTCTTCTCCATTTACACCTTTGGCCTGGGACAGCTCATAGAATCTCATGGCTTTCAGTATCACCTCTATGCTGATGACACACAGATCTACATCTCTGGACCAGATATCACCTCCCTACTAACCAGAATCCCTCAATGTCTGTCCACTATTTCATCCTTCTTCTCCGCTAGATTTCTGAAACTTAACATGGACAAAACAGAATTCATCAGCTTTCCCCCATCTCACGCAACCCCCCCAACGAACCTATCCATTACAGTAAATGGCTGCCCACTCTCCCCAGTCCCACAAGCTCGCTGTCTCGGGGTAATCCTTGACGCTGATCTCTCCTTCAAACCACATATCCAAGCCCTTTACACTTCCTGCCGACTTCAACTCAAAAATATTTCACAAATCTGTACATTCCTCAACAAAGAATGTGCAAAAACCCTAGTCCATGCCCTCATCATCTCTCACCTTGACTACTGCAACCTCCTGCTCTGTGGCCTCCCCTCTAACACTCTCGCACCCCTCCAATCTATTCTAAACAATGCTGCCCGACTAATCCACCTATCCCCCCTGCTATTCCCCGGCCTCTCCCCTCTGTCAATTCCTTCATTAAAAGATTTAAAAACCAGTGTTTACTTAAAAATTGTTACAGATTGATATTTTTTCCAAAAAATTCCATGTAAAATACACAAAGGTTTTCTTGGATCCATCATTAGCTAGAAATAAAAGGGATTTTAAAGAGGGGTATTATAACAACGTCCCAAAGGGATTTTCCTAAATTTGGATTGATGTCTGAAAACTAGGGACAGTATCAGAGAGACCAGCACAGCCAGCAAAAGATAAAAAGTGCAGGTGCAACATGACTCCGTCCCAATCCCAGGGACCAAACAGTCAAAAAAAGAAAATATGTCAGGAGCTAAAAAGATAATATCAAAACATGTGAGGTGTCTATTTCACACAAAAAATGCAACATTTCGACCAAACATAACAGTAATGTGGACTGAACTGCATTATGCATCCTCCCACATACAAGTAAATTAAATAAGCAAAAAAGTGCAATAAAACATATCAAATACATCCCTTGCATGGTCCGCAAACCATATTTATAGACAAAAGTAGATAAAATAGTGAAGACAAGTGCCCTAAAAAAATTCATATATAATTACCAAAACACTGTTCTCTGTGTCTGGCTGGATCTTATGTGCACGCGCCTGTTCTGTGTGATCTTTTGGTTGGATTTGGTTAGGTTTGGAGCTTCAAGAACAACAACTCGTAGAAGGTTGTTGTTTTTTATAATCTTTGTTATTAATTGTTAATAAAAGGCTGCTGTGGCCAATTTAATTCGACATCAGTGCATGGTGTGGTTATTCAGTGGAGTGGGATAACATGGCAGGGAGATCAATGGAATGGGTGTTAAAGTAAGCTGACATGACTCACAAATATCCCTTTGTCATGTCACTGTCCAAATATATTTGGACCTAACTGTAGATTATTTAATACATCAACCTTTTCAGAGTTTATTGGGGCTTATTAGGGCTTATCATTCAGCCCCCAGACAATGATGAACTAATTAAAATGTAATTTGGATTTAAAATGTTTTTTTCCTGCCTATGCAGCATCAATAGTAAAAAGATAGAATGTTAAAAATAATAAATAAATAAAAAATCGTGATATTCTCACCTTCCGGCATCCCCTGCAGCCTTCCCGCTCCTCGCGATGCTCCCGGCAGCTTCCGTTCCCAGTAATGCCTCACAGCAATGACCCCAGATAACGTAGCGGTCTCGCGAGACCGCTACGTCATCACAGGTCATTGCCCCAAAGCATCCCTGGGAACGGAAGCATCGCGAGGAGCGGGAAGGCTGCCGGGGACACCGGAAGGTGAGAATATCACGATTTTTTCTTTAAATTCTTTGTTTTTACAGGTATTTGGTTCCCAGGGCCTGGAAGAGTCTCCTCTCATCCACCCTGGGTACCATCTGCACATGATCCGCTTACTTTCCGCATGGTGGGCATAACCACATGCAGAAAGTAAGTGGATCAATGCATTCCTATGTGTGCGGAATCCCCGCGATTCCGCACAAAGAATAAACATGCTGCGTTTTTTTCCAGAATGTGATTCCGCCAGGAAAAAACTCATCATGTGCACAAAAATTGTGGATTGCATTCTAATAATGGGATGCTTAATGTATGCGTTTTTTTTCGCGGTTGTATCGCGTTTGTATAGCGAAAAACCACAAAAAAAATGCGAAAAATCCTGAATGTGTGCACACAGCCTTAGAGCTGCCAGGTGACCATAGAGCCATTTTAAGTTCACCCTAAGACAGTCAGTTTCAAGTCAATTGACGTACAATTGTTAACATGAAAATGTGGTCTGTTCTCTGCTATACTGTTGCCTCTTCTATGTAGTGTAGACCACCAAAGAGTTGTAGTGGAGACCACCAAAGACTGTAGGAATAAAATAAGCCAGCATAAATTCATAATAAAATAAATTACCATATTTCCTGCCGTAGTGCGTTTTTTTGGCACAATGTTGCCCAACTCAAGTTTATGATCATTGACAGTATGAGCCAACCACAAAGGTAAGGTGAAAACTTGTTGAAGTGATTAGAAGTTAAATGAATTTGTAAGCTAGACACCTTGCACCCTGAGGGAGTAAGTAAAGGTACCTTCACACGAAACGACGCTGCAGCGATAGCGACAACGATGCCGATCGCTGCAGTGTCGCTGTTTGATCGCTGGAGAGCTGTCACACAGACCGCTCTCCAGCGACCAACGATGCCGAGGTCCCCGGGTAACAAGGGTAAACATCAGGTTACTAAGCGCAGGGCCGCGCTTAGTAACCCGATGTTTACCCTGGTTACCATCGTAAAAGTAAAAAAAACAAACAGTACATACTTACATTCGCGTCCCCCGGCGTCCGCTTCCTGCACTGACTGACTGACTGAGCGCCGGCAGTAGCAGGGCACAGCGGTGACGTCACCGCTGTGCTGTGCTTTCACTTTCACTTTGCGGCGCTCAGTTAGTGTGGGAAGCAGACGGCGGGGGATGCGAATGTAAGTATGTACTGTTTGTTTTTTTTACATTTTACACTGGTAACCAGGGTAAACATCGGGTTACTAAGCGCGGCCCTGCGCTTAGTAACCCGATGTTTACCCTGGTTACCAGTGTAAAATATCACTGGTATCGTTGCTTTTGCTGTCAAACACAACGATACACGGCGATCGGACGACCAAATAAAGTTCTGAACTTTATTCAGCGACCAGCGACATCACAGCAGGATCCTGTGTCAAACTAAACGATATCGCTAGCCAGGACGCTGCAACGTCACGGATCGCTAGCGATATCGTTACAAAGTCGTTTCGTGTGAAGGTACCTTAAGGAATTTACAATTGGGATATATTAGCTATGGCATATTTATTGGGTTAGAATAGGGAACTATTAACCCCAGTGAGATGATTTGAAACCTCTTTAATAGGAAATGGGTGGTCATATTACCAAGTTTTGAACATTAAGAGCTTTTTATGACGTTGTGCATTTTTTATATTTATTTGTTCTTCCTTTTTCAAACAAGATGTGTTGCATTGCATCGACAGACCTAAGGGCCCCATTTTTTTCTTTAACGATTTAAATTTTTTCAAAGGCTTGTGAATATGGTTTATCTATCGTTAAGTTTATTTTTGATATGGTGCTAATGTGAGTCTACATATTATGACCACGTATTTCAGATCTGCTTAACTGTACCAATTGCAGGGGCATTAGCTCTAATAAATTCTAAAAAGTTTCTGTGACCGATGCTATTAATTCAGATTAAATTATATATGTGGCATGCGCTCGGTCTTTTGGGGAATTGACACTGTGTACACTAATGCGGTTTGTTTAGTGAGAAGGAACTCCAAGTTCTTGATCCATCATTTGGATATTCTTTAACTCACTTTTTGTTTTTTTAGTGGTGACAGTTTTACCCCAAATTCTGGTGTGTGGTTCATGAATTTTGTCCAACATCCAAAATTGTCTTTACTTTTTTTTTCTGCAACTTTTTAGTGCAAAATGTAACATGTTCCACTAAAAAATAACATGTTCCACTAGAATTTTTGCTCAAAAATTTCAGAGACTTACAAAAAGGTGCAAATTAAAAGAAAAATTACAAATGAAAAACAGACAAAAACATCATAAGCTATGCAAAAAAAGCCCAAATTTAAAAATGAATTGAGCCTCAATTGTTTGCTGGTCCTATCAATATTCAAGGGATTGTTCAAGTGTTTTAAATTGATAGCCTGCCGTTAGGATAGGTGGATAGGCTATGAATATCTCATCGGTGAGAGTGTGACACTGTGTTTGTTGGAAACTGCATATCTGCCTCTTATTCAAATCAAGTGGGGGTCGCACCCTCATCAATTAGTTATTGATTATTATTATTATTACTTATTTATATAGCACCATTGATTCCATGGTGCTGTACATGAGAAGGGGTTACATACAAGTTACAGATATCGCTTACGGTAAACAAACTTACAATGACAGACTGATACAGAGGGGCGAGGACCCTGCCCTTGCGTGCTTACATTCTACAGGATGGTGGGGAAGGAGACAATAGGTTGAGGGTTGCAGGAGCTCCGGTGTTGGTGAGGCAGTATCTCCGATAGTGATGAGGTGGCAGCGGGGTCAGTGCAGGCTGTAGGCTTTCCTGAAGAGATGGGTTTTCAGGTTCCATCTGAAGGATCCGAATGTGGTTGATAGTCGGACGTGTTGGGGAAGAGAATTCCAGAGGATGGGGGATATTCTGGAGAAGTCTTGGAGGCTGTTGGATGAGGAGCGAATAAGTGTGGAGGAGAGAAGGAGGTCTTGGGAGGACCGGAGATTACGTGAGGGAAAATATCGAGAGATTAGTTCAGAGATATATGGAGGAGACAGGTTATGGATGACTTTGTAGGTCAGTATTAGTAGTTTGAACTGGATGCGCTGAGGGAATGGGAGCCAGTGAAAAGATTTGCAGAGGGGGGAAGCGGAGGAGTAGCGAGGAGAGAGATGAATTAGTTGGGCAGCAGAGTTAAGGAAGGACTGGAGAGGTGCAAGGGTGTTAGCAGGGAGGCCGCAGAAAAAGATGTTGCAGTAGTCAAGGCATGAGATGATGAGGGTATGCACAAGCATTTTAGTAGATAGACGGTTGAGGAAAGGACGGATTCTGGAGATATTTTTGAGCTCGAGGCGACAGGAGGTGGACAGAGCTTGGATGTGCAGTTTGAAGGACAGCGCAGAGTCAAAGGTTACTCCGAGGCAGCGGACTTCCGGTACAGGGGAAAGCATGATGCCGTTGATTGCGATAGATAGGTCAGGTAAGGAGGATCTATGGGATGGAGGAAAGATTATGAGTTCAGATTTGTCCACATTGAGTTTGAGGAAGCGAGAGGAGAAGAAGGAGGATATGGCTGATAAACACTCTGGGATTCTGGACAGCAGAGCGGTGACGTCAGGGCCCGAGAGATGACCTATTGTAAGGATTGACTATCCATGTGAATGTCATCAATGTCCCATTAGAGGGGCTTTCTACAAAAAAAGTACATTTTCATTACTAGAGCTTGGAATAATTAGTTACACAATTGGATGTGCTAAAAAATATGCTCCTGTGCCGAGATAATCTTATATATGTGCGCCTTTTATGTACTGGTTGCGTCTGACAGTGCTGGGAGATGGGTGTCCATTAGCTGGGTTTCAGTCATTCTCAGCCCCTTTTTAGGGTCATCTTGATGTGATGGGATGTCTTTTATTTTTATTCAAACTTATGTTAACTATATTATTTTCATGCACTATTGCTATTTATTTATTGCAGGGTATTTGCTTCCTTTATTTACATCTTAGGTTTTGTCTGTTTAGTGGCCAGTATGAACATGCTCCTACATGCTGCATGCACACCAACTTATATTCCAGTTCATCTCTTTAGGTTTTCGTGCATGAACATGGCTTGAGCATACCACATCTCCTGGTATACAGACATTACTGCAGGGGATCTCAGCTGATTCTTTTTGTGCAGCAAAACATTTCCCTGCCTGTTTTTAATCAATGTTTTACCTCAAATAAAGAATCAGCTGAGATCCCATGCTGTCTTATCTGTAAACTCTCTTGCTTCCTCCCCTGCCCAGGAGATGTGGTATGATCAGACCATGTTCCTGCATGGTCAGACAAGGCCATTACACAGTACACAGCAAGGGAACATTTTTAAGATTATCTCAGCACAGGAACATTTTTTGAAAGAAACATACAATTGTGGAGATTATTATTGTTTCCAAGATCTATTGATTAAAATTAACTTTGTCTGTAGGGAAACTCTTTTAACTCTTCTCTATATGAATACCATTCTATACAGATTGTTTGCTCAATTACAGTTACAGGGATCATACAGAAAATTGCTGTTAATTATTTCACAACATGTTATGGATTTTTATCCTCTTTAAAACATTCACTATGTATTATTTGCATTTAATAATGTCCACAAATGATAGATGGAACCTTATAACTCCTGTCAATATGTCATATTAAAGTGTATAAATCATCATGAGGAAAGGTGGCACCTCTGAGCTCAGCACAACCATGTATAGATGTGTAACATCTCTGCCTACTGACTTTATTGGGCATTCTGTAACAATATATACCCTTGCATTCTTGGAGTTATTGCAGCGTGGTCTGCTCACTGTCTAAGAAACCTACTAAAGGACCAGGGTTTCCTATGGTCCTAGGGTTTGCTTGGCAACCTCCAACCGTGTGGAAGGAAAAGGAGACTATATCCTGTAACACACAAGGAAGATACTGATACTAATGCTTCCTTCACATGTCCTGATTTTACCAATACTGGTTATCAGGGTTGTGTGTCTGTGTGACATACTTATGGCACATGTGCTTCGTGTGTGTGGCATCCCTGTGCTGTCCGTCTGACACATACCAGAATAGAATGCCGAACAGTTTAGGTTTTAAAGGTGTTATAGATGTGCAAAAATATAGATAGATAGAACAGGCCGGCATTCACAGGAGATCTACAATGAAAAGCATGGGGGGTCTTCTGCTGAACCCTGGCTGTCATACCAAGCCATTGGCCCCCCTTGATCACATGACAGGGGCACCGATGGGCGTGTGTTATGACACGCTTCCAGAGTGCTTGATTTAAAAGGAACCTGTCACCCCCAAAATTGAAGGTGAGCTAAGCCCATCAGCATCAGGGGCTTATCTACAGCATTCTGTAATGCTGTAGATAAGCCCCCGATGTAGCCTGAAAGATGACAAAAAGAGGATAGATTATACTCACCCCTCTCTGACCTTTCCCGGCGCCTGCGCACTGCAGTACTTTGCTCTTCCCTCAACAGGGCAGACAAGGTATGCCTGCGCCGGAGCCTCAGCGTGACTACAAGAAGAGGACATGATCGTATGAAGATGGGAGACGCTGGACCAGACCACGACGCCTATCGGACCGGACCGCAGTGGGACCGCCCCTGGGTGAGTATAATCTAACCTCTTTTTCTCATCTTTCAGGATACATCGGGGGCTTATCTACAGCATTCACCTTCGATTTTGGTGGTGACAGGTTCCCTTTAAATGTCACTGTCAGTGATAGACAGTGTTGCTTAACATATTAACATGATCAAATCAGCTGTCATGTGTCAGAAAAGCTGCGGGCTCAGCGTTGGAGCTCGCATCAAAGGGAGAGACACGAAGTATGACTTATCTATACATCATAGGTCATAAAGGGGTTAGCCTATGATTAATTTTTCCAGATTAAAGATTTTTTTCAGTGGAAAACTGTGATTTTGGCGAGGGTGTTTTTACTTTTTTTGCTGTATATTAAACTATCCTGTCAGTCCTTGACTAACTATCATACCCCACCTCCATTGGGATCTGAATGGCCGTTGTCTGTGACAAAGGCCTCTGTTTGCCATAACAATGCATTGACACCCCATGATTGCACTGTGGGGTGTCATTGAGATGACAGAAGGAATGCTCTCCCAAACTCCTCATCTGTCCCTGTCACTATTGACAGACACATATGAGATGTTAAACTGTTTGGATTGGCAAAAACACTAGAAGAGAAGGCGTACTGTGCAATCAAATGATGTGTGTATCAGTCAGGGAGCAAAAAGTGAAACGTGTTCATGACGGACATATACATTATATGGGGCTAAGGCATTAATATCTATAAAGTTACAGATAGTACATTTCAAAACATTAGAATATCTGGGAAGTTCATGACATCTAAAATAACTGAAAAAATTAGGCTCGCTCTGTATTCTGTACCTGAAAACAATTTGTTAAATAGGACTGCATGTGGTACATTACAAAAAAAAAATCTGGCATAATGTTCTCAATTTCTGAAATATAGCAATGATTTACAAGAAATGTCGTTTTGCTTTTACAGTAACATTTTTTGAATAAATCCTTATGGTGGGGCCTCATGGAACTGATGTCACTACTTTGTAACCTAACATTTCTCACCAGACTAAACTGAGTAAGAACAGACATTCTTTCTATTTACATTGATCTACTGTTACTACATTGGGCCCCACTTCTCTTAATGTAGCATATTTAATAAACTAAATTTGCTTTTTACAAATTAACATGGCTTTCTTTTACTTTTACGTTTGTAAATGGATTCATTTTTGTTTCGCAAAGTTCAATATATAATTGAAACACTTTATCTTTGTTAGATACTCTTTTTAGGTTGTGAAGTATTATATAGTATTGCACTGTTTCACACAATTTTCGCTTATTTTAAAGCGTAACTGTTGTTTTATTTATTTTTTCCCCATATATTAATGCTACAAGTAAAAATGAAAAAATGGGTAACGATTCTCCTTCTGGAAGTGTAAGGAGCCATGCAATGCTTCTGTGGGAATTTAAATATTCAAATAGTCTTTTCGGAGAGGAGGAGAACTAGAACTCTAGTTCTACCAATTGGATGTAGCTATCCTAAGGGTCAATAGCAACTCTTTAATCTCTATACCCCCCAATGTTGTTTGCATCTTCATGACCAGGCCAAATTTTACAATTCTGACCAGTGCCACTTTATGAGGTAATAACTCTGGAATGCTTCAACGTATTCCACTGATTCTGAGATTGTTTTTTTTTTTGTGAAATATTGTGTTTCATGATAAAGGAAAACATTCTTCAATATGATTTGTGCTTATTTGTGAAAAAAATAAAACATTTTGAAAATTTTCAAACTTTATGACACACAAAATAGATAATAAATACCATTTTCCATACGTCTACTTTACATCAACACAATTTTAGAAGCATTTTTTTGTTAGTAAGTTAGAAAGTTAAAAGTCGACTAGCAATTTCTCATTTTTACAAGAAAATTTACAAAACCATTTTTTCAGGGACCATATCACATTTGAAGAGCCTTTGAGGAGCCTAAGTGACAGAAAATACCCCAAATTGATGCCATTCTAAAAACTGCACCCCTCAAGGTGCTCAAAACCCCATTCAAGAAGTTTATTAACCCGTCAGGTGCTTCACAGGAATTTTTGCAATGTGGAAGGAAAAGTTAACATTAACATTTTTTCACAAAAAAATTACATTAGACCCAAAATTTCTTTATTTTCACAAGTGAAACAGAAGAAAATGCACTACAAAATTTGTAATGCAATTTCTCCTGAGCATGTTGATACCTCATATGTGAGGGAAAAGTACTGTTTGGGTGTACGGCAGGGTTCAAAAGGAATGGAGCACCGTATGACTTTTTGAATGCAAGATTGGCTTGAATCGGAAGCCGATGCCATGTCCCATTTGGAGAGCCCCTGATGTGCCTAAACAGTGGAAATCTCCCATAAGTTACCCCATTTTGGAAACTAAACCCCTCAAGGAAGGTATCTGAATGTGTGGTGAGCACCTTGAACCCACAAGTGCTTCACCGAAGTTTATAACGTTAAGCTGTGAAAATAAAAAAATCACATTTTTCCCATAAAAATGTTATTTTTGCCCCATTTTTTTTATTTTTACATAGGTAATAGGAGAAATTGCACCATACAAATTGTTGTGCAATTTCTTCTGCGTATGCCGATACCCCATGTGTGCAGGAAAACTACTATTTGGGCACCACAGATCACGGAAGGGAAGGAGCGACATTTTACTTTTTGAATGCAAAATTTGCTGGAAACATTAGTGAACGCCATGTCTTGTTTGGAGAGCCATTGATGTGCCTAAACAGTAGAAACCCCCGACAAGTGACCCCATTTTGGAAACTAGACCCCTCATGGAATGTATCTAGATGTGTGGTGAGCACCTTGAACTACCAGATGCTTCACAGAGGTTTATAATATTGAGCTGTGAAAATAATTTAAAAAAAATTTCCCATAAAATATAGATTTTTGCCCCATTTTTTTATTTTTCACAAGGGTAACAGGTAAACTGCAATATAATTTGCTATACAATTGCTGTACAATTTCTCCTGAGAATGCTGATACCCTATATGTAAGGAAAAACTACTGTTTGGGCTCACAGCAGGGCTGAGAAAGGAAGGAGTGACGTTTTGGAACAGACTTTGATGGATTTGTGTGTGGGTGTCAAGTTGTGTTTGGAGAGCCCCTAGTGTGCCTAAACAGTGGAATACCCCTACAAGTGACCCCATTTTGGAAACTGGATCCCTCAAGGAATTTATCCAGATGTTTGGTGAGCACTTTGAAGCCCCAGGTGCTTCACGGAATTTTACAAAGTTGATCTGTGAAAATGGAAAAAACATTTTTTTCACACAAAACTGTTGTATTAGCCCCAATTTTTCCATTTTCACAAGGATAAATAATAAGGATAGTGACCCAAACACCAAAAGACACGATGTAGATCATTAAAAACCATTTATCTATAAAGCCGAATACATACCCAAATGCACCCAATATACCAATGATGAACAACCGTTAGCTTTTGGAGCCACTAGTGTCGTGTCTAGTGTTGAGCATTCCGATACCGCAAGTATTGGGTATCGGCCGATATTTGCTGTATCGGAATTCCGATACCGAGATCCGATACTTTTGTGGTATCGGGTATCGGTATCGAAACAACATTAATGTGTAAAATAAAGAATTAAAATAAAAAATAATGCTATACTCACCTCTCCGACGCAGCCTGCACCTTACCGAGGGAACCGGCAGCGTTGTTTGCTTAAAATTCGCGCTTTAACTTCCTTACTTGAAGTCCCGGCTTGTGATTGGTCGCGCGCCGCCCATGTGACCGCGACGCGACCAATCACAGCAAGCCGTGACGTAATTTTAGGTCCTTCAGGATTTTAAAATTACGTTCCGGCGTTGTGATTGGTTGCGTCGCGGTCACATGGGCGACGCGACCAATCACAAGCCGTGACGTCACGGGAGGCAGGACACGCGCGCATTTTAAAATGCGCGCGTCTCCTGCCTCCCGTGACGTCACGGCTTGTGATTGGTCGCGTCGCCCATGTGACCGCGACGCAACCAATCACAACGCCGGAACGTAATTTGAAAATCCTGAAGGACCTAAAATTACGTCACGGCTTGCTGTGATTGGTCGCGTCGCGGTCACATGGGCGGCGCGCGACCAATCACAAGCCGGGACTTCAAGTAAGGAAGTTAAAGCGCGAATTTTAAGCAAACAACGCTGCCGGTTCCCTCGCTGAAGTCAAGGCTGCGTCGGAGAGGTGAGTATAGCAATATTTTTTATTTTAATTCTTTATTTTACACATTAATATGGTTCCCAGGGCCTGAAGGAGAGTTTCCTCTCCTTCAGACCCTGGGAACCATCAGGAATACCGTCCGATACATGAGTCCCATTGACTTGTATTGGTATCGGGTATCGGATTAGATCCGATACTTTGCCGGTATCGGCCGATACTTTCCGATACCGATACTTTCAAGTATCGGACGGTATCGCTCAACACTAGTCGTGTCATAATATATGGATTATGTGACTCACCATTGGATTCTCAGTGAAGAAGAAAAATTGGGACTGACTATTTGTTGACATGTCATTAAATATGGATTACGCGATTCACTAGTGAATTTTAAGTGTAGAAGAGAACCTGGGACTGGCTATTTGTTGAGTGGCCTTGTACTGCTTTGATATATTAAGTGTGATTTATAGCACCTTTATTGGCAAATGCAATGTGTATTAGATATAGAATATTTGAATGTCTGATGATATATGTTCTACATGGGTGGCACTGTGTTTATAATCTCAGATACATGCATGGTTTTTTAGAGTATGGATATACATATATATAGATCCATTCTGAATGTCAATGTATGGGTTAGTTATGTAAGGGTATCTATGATAGGGTTTAGATGCACAATAACCGGTTGTTATGTTGATGTTCATCATTGGTATATTGGGTGCATTTGAGTATGTATTCGGCTTTATAGATAAATGTTTTTTAATGATCTACATCGTGTCTTTTGGTGTTTGGATCACTAACCTTATTATTTGTCATATAATTATGACTTCACAGTAGTATAGGGTCGGGTCACATAAGGGTTGATGGCACTGATTGCCTGCCTCCAACCTGCAGGAGAGGTGGCAATCGTTCCTCACTATCAATTTCTGATCCGGCTTTACTTCAATGCGCTACACCTTGATACACTACTGGACAATACTCTGTACTCCTCCTTCTAGACCTGTCCTCTGCTTTTGACACAGTTGACCACTGCCTCCTACTAAAGATCCTCTCCTCCTTTGGCATCAAAGACCTCGCCCTATCCTGGATCTCCTCATACCTTTCCAACCGCACATTCAGCGTCTCCCACTCCCACACTACCTCCTCATCCCACCCTCTCTCTGTTGGAGTCCCCCAAGGCTCTGTTCTAGGACCCCTACTCTTCTCAATCTATACACTTGGCTTGGGACAACTCATAAAGTCCCATGGATTCCAGTACCACCTCTATGCTGATGACACTCAGATCTACCTCTCTGGCCCAGACGTCACCGCTCTGCTGTCCAGAATCCCAGAGTGCCTATCAGCAATATCCTCCGTCTTCTCCTCTCGCTTCCTCAAACTCAATGTTGACAAATCTGAACTCATCATCTTTCCTCCATCCCACAAATCTTCCTTACCTGACCTATCTATCGCAATCAACGACATCATGCTTTCCCCCGTACCCGAAGTCCGCTGCCTCGGAGTAACCTTCGACTCTGCCCTGTCCTTCAAACCGCACATCCAAGCTCTTTCCACCTCCTGTCGCCTCCAGCTCAAAAATATCTCCAGAATCCGTCCTTTCCTCAACCCTCAATCTACTAAAATGCTTGTGCATGCCCTCATCATCTCCCGCCTTGACTACTGCAACATCCTTTTCTGTGGCCTCCCTGCTAACACCCTTGCACCTCTCCAGTCCATCCTTAACTCTGCTGCCCGACTAATCCATCTCTCTCCTCGCTGCTCCTCCGCTTCCCCCCTCTGCAAATCACTTCACTGGCTCCCATTCCCTCAGCGTATCCAGTTCAAATTACTAATACTGACCTACAAAGCCATCCATAACCTGTCTCCTCCATATATCTCTGAACTAATCTCCCGATATCTTCCCTCACGTAATCTCCGGTCCTCCCAAGACCTCCTTCTCTCCTCCACACTTATTCGCTCCTCATCCAATCGCCTCCAAGACTTCTCCCAAATATCCCCCATCCTCTGGAATTCTGTGCCCCAACACGTCCAACTATCGACCACAGTCGGATCCTTCAGACGGAACCTGAAAACTCATCTCTTCAGGAAAGCCTACAGCCTGCACTGACCTCGCTGCCTCCTCATCACTACCGAAGCTACTGCCTCACCAACACCGGAGCTCCCGCAACCCCCAACCTACTGTCTCCTTCCCCATAACCCTGTAGAATGTAAGCCCGCAAGGGCAGGGTCCTCGCCCCTCTGTATCAGTCTGTCATTGTTAGTCTGTCTACTGTAAGTGATATCTGTAATCTGTATGTAACCCCTTCTCATGTACAGCACCATGGAATCAATGGTGCTATATAAATAAATAATAATAATAATAATACACTATAAAGCACTATGACTCACTTTTGTGTGTCATGTCTTACGTGTTGCACTTGGTATTCTTTAGTCCTGTCATAAATGTGCACTATATGTATACTTAGGTATATCCTTTTACTTATTTTTCTATAGATTCAAATTTTACATTTTACAATGTGGTGTGTATAACACACAAATATCACAATATGTGTTCACTTTTTCTAAACAGAAATAGATTCACTGTAATATGCATGTATCACTTTTCTAGTATCACTGGTAGTGTGAAGTTCAGAAATATTTTTTATGCACCAGTGAGTATTTATGATTGGCACTGTAGATTAGTTTCTAGGGATACTAACCACAGCCATCCCCCTTGATATACATTATTGGCGTATTTTTATTGGCTTTTCTCCTATTATATGGGGATGACATGTTCTCCCCAGTGTAAAGTCCCTATTATAGGTATCATTATTATGAACAAAACAAGATCCTTGTCACATGAGAATGGGTTTGGCTATTTGTTGAAAATTGTATGACAGTTCATTTACAAAATATGTCTCTGGGAAGAGGTATTCATGAAATTAGCTGTGGGCTTTGTTGTAACACCAGCAGCAGTCGACTATTTAGATGTAAATCAGAACCGTTTTCTGTTATAAATTACGTAGCAGTCACATTATTCTTGATACAAATCATGTGGTAATGATTAATATTTATATGGATGGATTTTCAATACTTACCGCAAGGTTCCAGCCACACTGCTTGGATACAAATTGTATTCGTCATCCTAGAATCTATACCTTATGACACTTCATATAGAGAAATGTCTGTGGGAAAAGAATTTGTGAAATGTTTTCAGGTTCCGAAAATATCATAGCGGCTGGTTAGTTAGATATATAGCCTTGTTTGTTTTGTCGCAAATCTTGTAGCAGTCCCTTATAATATGGGTAGATACTCCATACTACTTCTTAGGCTTCAGCTGCATGTGTTACCATCATATGACATGCAGTATTAGACTCCGCCTTGCTTGAATCCTATTGGTCACTTGAGTAGCTAAATTCCATGACGCCCTATCCATAGATCCAGGAAGAAGCATATGCGAAACGCGCGTCGGGCATCAGAAGGTTCAGCATGTCACTTGGCAACATATTCGGGAAGCTGTGCATTGATTTGGATCTTCACATCTTAGTAAGCTGTCTAGTAGTTTTCACGATCAGTGATGATGCGGTGCACCGTGAAATTCAGTAGTGGATTGATTGGGGTAACTTTACCTGAGCAAGCCGCTCAGTATGGTTCATGATCGGCATGGTTGCGGTATGTTGAGGAATTTGGGAGTAGACTCACCTGTGCAGTGGAGTTGCCATATACTTACATGATTGTGTTACAATTGGTACACATCCGCTCTGCATATATAATGCATTCCTAATGTCTTTTTTCTGCTCCTTATGACAGATAGCTTATTTCAAGAAGTCATTCTTAGGAATATAGAATATTCCATGAATAATTTATGAATAATACTTAAAGTAGGTGAATGTCTCTAGTATTGTGAGCAAGTATTATGTAATGACTGCATGAGCAGCAAATAATTTTTCAGTCCCAACTTGTTTCTGATTTGATATTTATATGCACATGGTTCAGCTGACCTTTAAGAAATAATAGTCATTTGTTTGGAGGCACTATTTTATTGTTGTGTGTATTTTCAATATATGTAAATAAAGGTTAATCTTTTAATGAAAAAATAAAAGATACTTCTTGATTTAATTTGGTTTAATGGCCAAATGGTCAGTATGTTCATATATTTGACGGAGTGCTGCCCACCCTATGTGTAGGAGAATGGCCTGGGGTTATATGTTTACCAAAGTCAAAAGTTTCCATGCACTAAGATTACTATGCCTTTACGCAATTCTGGACTGCCCATATGATTATGTCATATGGAAGCTTCTGAAAGGTTTTTTGACAACATCTGAGTTAATTAGAGACACACCTGTGGATGTATTTTAATGTACACCTGAAACACACTGCTTCTTTGTGTAGCATGGGAAAGTCTCAATAAATCAGCCAAGATATCAGGAAGAGAATTGTGGACTTGCACAAGTCTGGCTCATCCTTGGGTACAATTTCAAGATAGCTGAAGGTGCCTCGTTCATCTGTACAAACAATTATATGCAAGTACAAACAAGATGGGAATGTCCAGCCATCATACCAATCAAGAAAGAGATGGGTTCTGTGTCCTAGAGATGAATGTGCAATTTTCCAACATGTGCATATCACCCCAAGGACAAAAGTAAAAGATTTTGTGAAGATCATGGTGGAAGCCAGTAAGATTGTGTCAATATCTACAGTGAAACGAGTGCAGTATCAACACTGGCTGAGAGGCCTCTCTACCAGGAAGAAGCCATTACTCCAAAAGAAACATAAAAAAAAGCCAGATTAACTTTTGCAAATGCACACAAGAACAAAGACCATAATTTTTGGTCTTTCGTTTTTTTTTTTAAGGAAAAAGGGAGAAGCTTGGAAGCCTAAGAACACCATCCCAACCGTGAAACATGGGGGTGGCAGCATCATGTTGTGGGGTTGTTTTCCTGCAGGAGGGACTGGTGCACTTCACAAAATAGATGGAATCATGAGAAATGAAGATTATGTGGCAATACTGAAGCAGCATCTCAAGATATCAGCAAGGAAGTTAAAGTTTGGATGGAAATGGGTCTTCCAAATGGACAATGACCTGAAGCATACTGCCAAAATAGTAACAAAGTGGCTGAACCCCTTAACAACCACTGATATGCCTTTTACCATTGGCAGAAAGAAGTTTAAAGAACCCCCAGTGTCAGAAATTCTCCGGGGTTGAGTTTTCACCGTCCCCAGTCTTGTGATCACCATTAATTACAGAATAACAGCGATCGCAAAAACACAAAATGTCCAATTTCATATTCATTTCTCTCTCCTCTGATATGATCTAGCATACCAGAGGAGCGAGAAATGGAGTCCCCTGAGCCACCCACAGTACCTCCGTTATCCCTGGGCCCTTTCTTCCTGGAAGAAAATGGTGGGCACATGCGCAGTGTGCTTGCTGAGATTTGCCATCTGGCACCTGGCATCAATAGGAGATTTTTCCTATTGGTTCATTTTGATCCCTATCACTCTACCACAGTGATCAAAATAAAAAAAATTTAAATGAACAACACCTTTATCACTCTCTTAGTTAAGTAAAAATAATAAAATTTAAAAAATGCATTTTTGTTTCATTTTTTGATTAGAGTTGGGGTTAGAGCTAGAGGAGCTAGGGTAAGGGTTGGGGCTAGGGTTAAGGTTGGGGTTAGAGCTAGGGTTAGGGTTAAGCTAGGGTTAGAGTTGGGGCTAGGATCAGAGCTAGGGTTAGGTGTTGTGAATTAGACTTTTTTGGCTCCCTCTAGTGGTTACTAGTGATATGACTCTGGGATTTCCTTCCCTCTGTCTGCACCCAGCTGGGTCGTTACTTCAGGGGTGTTGCTATATAAACCTCCTGGAACCTTAGTCCAGTGCCTGGCATCGGTGTTATCAGACACATTCTGTTTGCTCCTGTTTGCTGGTCCTGGTTCGTGTTAAATTAAGCTAAGTCTTGCTTCTTTGTTTTTTGGGTTATTTGTTTGCTATCATTTTTGTCCTGCTTGTACTAAATGTGATTCCTGTCCTTGCTGGAAGCTCTAGGGGGCTGGTGTTCTCCCCCCGGGCCGTTAGACGGTTCGGGGGTTCTTGAATTTCCAGTGTGGATATTTTTGATAGGATTTTTTTGCTGACCATATAAGTTATCTTTCTATATTCTGCTATTAGCTAGTGGGCCTCTCTTTGCTAAATTCCTAGCTCATTCTTATGTTTGTCTTTTCCTCTTACCTCACCGTTATTATTTGTGGGGGGCTTCTATCCAACTTTTTGGGGTATTTCCTCTGGAGGCAAGAAAGGTCTTTCTTTTCCCTTCTAGGGGTAGTTAGCTCTCTGGCTGGCGCGAGACGTCTAGGATCAACGTAGGAACGTTCCCCGGCTGCTGGTATTTGTGGTGCTAGGATTAGTTATATGGTCAGCCCAGTTACCACTGCCCTATGAGCTGGTTTTCTGTATTTACTGACTTAGCATTATTCCTGAGACCCTCTGCCATTGGGGTCATAACAGTATGCCAGGCCGATATTGAATGTTTAAAGCATTGCAGAAGTGGGATAATAAGAAAGGAAATTCTGAGTTGTTTTTTTTTTTCTTCCTTCTCTTCCTCCCCTTTACCTTTGAGTGGCGTGTGCTTGCTGCAGACATGAATGTGCAGACCTTGATTACAAGTGTTGACCAGCTGGCAGCTCGTGTGCAGGGTATACAAGATTTTGTTACCAGTAGTCCTATGTCTGAACCTAAAATACCTATTCCGGAATTGTTTTCTGGAGATCGATTTAGGTTTAGAAATTTCAAGAATAATTGTAAATTGTTTCTTTCTCTGAGACCCCGTTCATCTGGAGATTCTGCTCAGCAAGTTAAAATTGTTATTTCTGTTTTACGGGGCGACCCTCAGGATTGGGCTTTCTTGCTAGCGCCAGGAGATCCGGCATTGGCGAATATTGATACGTTTTTTCTGGCGCTCGGATTGCTTTACGAGGAACCCAATCTTGAAATTCAGGCAGAAAAAGCCTTGCTGGCTATTTCTCAGGGTCAGGATGAAGCTGAAGTGTATTGCCAAAAATTTCGGAAATGGTCCGTGCTTACTCAGTGGAATGAGTGTGCTCTGGCCGCAAATTTCAGAAATGGCCTTTCTGAAACCATTAAGAATGTGATGGTGGGTTTCCCCATTCCTACAAGTCTGAATAATTCTATGGCGCTTGCTATTCAAATTGACCGGCGTTTGCGGGAGCGCAAAACCGCTAATCCTCTGGTGTTGTCTGAACAAACACCTGATTTAATGCAATGTGATAGAATTCAGACTAGAAATGAACGGAAAAATCATAGACGTCAGAATGGGTTGTGTTTTTACTGTGGTGATTCTACACATGTTATATCAGCATGCTCTAAACGCCTAACAAGGGTTGTTAGTCCTGTCGCCATTGGTAATTTGCAACCTAAATTTATTTTGTCTGTGACTTTAATTTGCTCTTTGTCTTCTTACCCTGATATGGCGTTTGTGGATTCAGGTGCCGCCCTGAGTCTTATGGATCTGTCATTTGCCAAGCGCTGTGGTTTTGTTCTTGAACCGTTAGTAAATCCTATTCCTCTTAGAGGTATTGATGCTACGCCATTGGCGGAAAATTAACCGCAGTTTTGGACGCAGGTGACCATGTGCATGACTCCTGAACATCGGGAGGTGATTCGTTTTCTTGTTCTGCATAAAATGCATGATTTGGTCGTTTTGGGTCTGCCATGGTTACAGACCCACAATCCAGTCCTGGATTGGAAGGCAATGTCTGTGTCAAGTTGGGGCTGTTAGGGAATTCATGCTGATTCCCCGCCGGTGTCTATTGCTTCCTCTACTCCTTCGGAAGTTCCTGAGTATTTGTCTGATTATCAGGATGTATTCAGTGAGTCCAGATCCAGTGCTCTGCCTCCTCATAGGGACTGTGACTGCGCCATAGATTTGATTCCAGGTAGTAAATTTCCTAAGGGAAGATTATTTAATCTGTCAGTACCTGAGCATGCCGCAATGCGTTCATATATCAAGGAGTCTCTGGAGAAGGGGCATATCCGTCCATCCTCTTCTCCTCTTGGTGCGGGATTCTTTTTTGTGGCTAAGAAGGACGGATCTTTGAGACCTTGTATTGACTATCGGCTACTGAATAAAATCACTGTAAAATTTCAGTATCCTTTGCCTCTCTTGTCGGACTTGTTTGCCCGGATTAAGGGTGCCAAGTGGTTCACCAAGATAGATCTTCGTGGTGCATACAACCTTGTGCGCATTAAGCAAGGTGATGAATGGAAGACTGCATTTAATACGCCCGAAGGTCATTTTGAGTACTTGGTGATGCCTTTTGGGCTTTCTAATGCTCCCTCAGTATTTCAGTCCTTTATGCATGATATTTTCCGGAAGTATCTGGATAAATTTATGATTGTTTATCTGGACGATATTCTGGTTTTCTCTGAAGATTGGGACTCACATGTGGAGCAGGTCAGGATGGTGTTTCAGGTTTTGCGTGAGAATGCCTTGTTTGTTAAAGGCTCAAAGTGTCTCTTTGGAGTACAGAAAGTTCCCTTTTTGGGGTTCATTTTTTCCCCTTCTGCTGTGGAGATGGACCCAGTCAAGGTCCAAGCTATTCATGAGTGGACTCAACCCACGTCAGTTAAGAGTCTTCAGAAGTTCTTGGGTTTTGCTAACTTCTACCGTCGTTTTATCGCTAATTTTTCTAGCGTTGTTAAACCTTTGACGGATATGACCAAGAAAGGTTCTGATGTTGCTAACTGGGCTCCTGCAGCCGTGGAGGCGTTCCAGGAGATGAAGCACCGGTTTACTTCGGCGCCTGTTTTGTGCCAGCCTGATGTCTCACTTCCCTTTCAGGTCGAGGTGGATGCTTCTGAGATTGGGGCAGGGGCCGTTTTGTCACAGAGAGGCCCTGGTTGCTCGGTAATGAGACCATGTGCTTTCTTCTCTAGGAAGTTTTCGCCTGCTGAGCGGAATTATGATGTGGGCAATCGGGAATTACTGGCCATGAAGTGGGCATTTGAGGAGTGGCGTCACTGGCTCGAGGGTGCTAAGCATCGTGTGGTGGTCTTGACTGATCACAAAAATTTAATGTATCTCGAGTCTGCTAAACGCTTGAATCCTAGACAGGCCCGCTGGTCATTGTTTTTCTCCCGTTTTGACTTTGTGGTCTCGTATTTACCAGGTTCAAAGAATGTGAAAGCTGATGCTCTTTCAAGGAGCTTTGTGCCTGACTCTCCTGGAGTCACAGAACCTGTTGGTATTCTTAAAGAAGGAGTTATTTTGTCAGCCATTTCTCCTGATTTGCGACGTGTGTTGCAGAGATTTCAAGCTGGTAGACCTGACTCTTGTCCACCTGACAGACTGTTTGTTCCTGATAAGTGGACCAGCAGAGTCATTTCCGAGGTTCATTCCTCGGTGTTGGCAGGTCATCCGGGAATTTTTGGCACCAGAGATCTGGTGGCTAGGTCATTTTGGTGGCCTTCCTTGTCACGGGATGTACGGTCATTTGTGCAGTCCTGTGGGACTTGTGCTCGAGCTAAGCCTTGCTGTTCCCGTGCCAGCGGGTTGCTCTTGCCCTTGCCTGTCCCGAAGAGGCCTTGGACACATATTTCCATGGATTTCATTTCTGATCTCCCGGTGTCTCGGGGTATGTCTGTCATCTGGGTGGTATGTGATCGCTTTTCTAAAATGGTCCATTTGGTGCCTTTGCCTAAGCTGCCTTCCTCTTCCGATCTGGTTCCTGTGTTCCTTCAGAATGTGGTTCGTTTACACGGCATTCCTGAGAATATTGTGTCTGACAGAGGATCCCAGTTTGTTTCCAGGTTCTGGCGATCCTTTTGTGCTAGGATGGGCATTGATTTATCGTTCTCGTCTGCCTTTCATCCTCAGACTAATGGACAAACTGAGCGAACTAATCAGACTCTGGAAGCTTACTTGAGGTGTTTTGTTTCGGCAGATCAGGATGATTGGGTGACCTTCTTGCCGTTGGCTGAGTTTGCCCTAAATAATCGGGCTAGTTCCGCTACTTTGGTTTCGCCATTTTTCTGCAACTCTGGTTTCCATCCTTGTTTTTCCTCGGGACATGTGGAGCCTTCTGACTGTCCTGGAGTAGATTCTGTGGTGGATAGGTTGCAGCAGATCTGGAATCATGTGGTGGACAACTTGAAGTTGTCACAGGAGAAGGCTCAGCGTTTTGCCAACCGCCGCCGCGGTGTGGGTCCCCGACTTCGTGTTGGGGATTTGGTGTGGCTGTCTTCTCGATTTGTTCCTATGAAGGTCTCCTCTCCTAAATTTAAGCCTCGCTTCATCGGTCCTTACAAGATATTGGAAATCCTTAATCCTGTGTCCTTTCGCTTGGATCTTCCGGTTTCGTTTGCCATTCACAACGTGTTCCATAGGTCTTTGTTACGACGCTACGTTGTGCCTGTGGTTCTTTCTGCTGAGCCTCCTGCTCCGGTGTTGGTTGAGGGCGAGTTGGAGTACGTGGTGGAGAAGATCTTGGATTCTCGTCTCTCCAGGCGGAGGCTTCAGTATTTGGTCAAGTGGAAGGGTTATGGTCAGGAGGATAATTCCTGGGTGGTTGCCTCTGATGTGCATGCGGCCGATTTGGTTCGTGCCTTTCACGCTGCTCATCCTGATCGCCCTGGTGGTCTTGGTGAGGGTTCGGTGACCCCTCCTTAAGGGGGGGGTACTGTTGTGAATTAGACTTTTTTGGCTCCCTCTAGTGGTTACTAGTGATATGACTCTGGGATTTCCTTCCCTCTGTCTGCACCCAGCTGGGTCGTTACTTCAGGGGTGTTGCTATATTAACCTCCTGGAACCTTAGTCCAGTGCCTGGCATCGGTGTTATCAGACACATTCTGTTTGCTCCTGTTTGCTGGTCCTGGTTCGTGTTAAATTAAGCTAAGTCTTGCTTCTTTGTTTTTTGGGTTATTTGTTTGCTATCATTTTTGTCCTGCTTGTACTAAATGTGATTCCTGTCCTTGCTGGAAGCTCTAGGGGGCTGGTGTTCTCCCCCCGGGCCGTTAGACGGTTCGGGGGTTCTTGAATTTCCAGTGTGGATATTTTTGATAGGATTTTTTTGCTGACCATATAAGTTATCTTTCTATATTCTGCTATTAGCTAGTGGGCCTCTCTTTGCTAAATTCCTAGCTCATTCTTATGTTTGTCTTTTCCTCTTACCTCACCGTTATTATTTGTGGGGGGCTTCTATCCAACTTTTTGGGGTATTTCCTCTGGAGGCAAGAAAGGTCTTTCTTTTCCCTTCTAGGGGTAGTTAGCTCTCCGGCTGGCGCGAGACGTCTAGGATCAACGTAGGAACGTTCCCCGGCTGCTGGTATTTGTGGTGCTAGGATTAGTTATATGGTCAACCCAGTTACCACTGCCCTATGAGCTGGTTT
This sequence comes from Ranitomeya variabilis, assembly GCF_051348905.1. Classification (NCBI taxonomy): domain Eukaryota; kingdom Metazoa; phylum Chordata; class Amphibia; order Anura; family Dendrobatidae; genus Ranitomeya; species Ranitomeya variabilis. Next base: position 518,599,663 of record NC_135236.1, on the reverse strand, counting down.
TCTGTATTTACTGACTTAGCATTATTCCTGAGACCCTCTGCCATTGGGGTCATAACAGTTAGGGTCGGGCTAGGGTTAGGGTTGGGGTTAGGGTTGTGTTGATGTTAGGGCTGTGGTGTTGGGGTTAGGATAGTGTTTTGGTTAGAGTTGTGGTTAGGGTTATGGTTGTGGTTATGGTTGAGATTTGGCAATTTTCAAACTTTTTGCCAAATTTCCGTTTTTTTCATAAATAAACGCAAGTCATATCAAAGAAATTTTTCCACTAACATGAAGTACAATTTGTCAAAAAAAAACTCTCAGAATTAGTGGGATCCATTGAAGGGTTCCAGAGCTATAACCTCATAAAGTGACAGTGGTCAGAATTGTAAAAATTGACTTAGTCACTAAGTACAAAATTGGCTTGGTCACAAAGGGTTTAAAGATAGCAAAGTCAATGTTTTGGAGTGGCCATCACAAAGCCCTGATCTCAATCCTATTGAAAATGTATGGGCAAAGCTGAAAAGGCAGGTGAGAGCAAGGCGACCTACAAACCTGGATCAGTTACACCAGTTTTGTCAGGAGGAATGGACCCAAATTCCGACCAACTATTGTGAGAAGCTTGTGGAAGCATATCCCAAATGTTTGACCCAAGTCGTTCAGTTTAAGGGCAATGGTACCAAATACTAATGAAATGTATGGAAACTTTTGACTTTGCGGTAAGTAATAAAAATGCCTTAAAACAATGTCTCTTTCTCATTATTCTGGCATTTGGCAAATATTAATAAATATGGTAATCCTAATTTACCTAAAACAGGAAAGGTTTATTCTGATTTCTTCTTAGATATTGAGAAAAACAGGCCTATGTGTCTTTTTATATAGTGTATGTAATCTTCTGGTTTCAACTGTATCTTTATTCTATTTTAGTGATGCCACAATTGTCCTTGTCCACTAAAAAGTTATGTTCTATGTTATATTTTCATAAAAGTGATTCATTTATAGGCTGTGTATTTTGCAGGCTATTGTGATGATGCCAACATAGTGTGTGTTCTGTTGTGATGATATCACTATAATGTTTGCATTCCTATGCTGTGTTCTATTCTATTTTTGCAAATGTGTCTTCATTATCGGCTGGATTATATTTTGATAATGTCACAGTAGCCAACATCTTCTTGTAATAAATTTTCTCATTTGTTGATGTCTTAATCATCTTCATTGTTTAAGGGAGGGCTGATTTTTAGAGTGTCTCTATACAATATTTTTTTTTCAATTAACAAAAATATATTGTTTATCCCTTGGTAAACCACAAAAATCTTTGGTAGTTTAATTTATTATTTTTTATTAATATATCCCAAGAATACCAATAGAAAAGTTATTATAAATTTCTTTCCATTAGGGAATTTGTGGCTTATAGGAAGGAATTTGAATGACTGCCTGGAAAGTGAGCTTTATTATTCACTTTTAGGATTTCCAAATGTTTAGAAAATTAGAAAACAAATGTTGAAGGTCCTGTGCTTGTTTTGAAAAGTCATTTTGCTTTAAAAGACTTCCTTTAACCCCTTAGGGTACCGTCACACAGTACCATTTTGATCGCTACGACGGTACGATTCGTGACGTTCTAGCGATATCGTTACGATATCGCAGTGTCTGACACGCAGCAGCGATCAGGGACCCTGCTGAGAATCGTACGTCGTAGCAGATCGTATGGAACTTTCTTTCGTCGCTTGATCACCCGCTGACATCGCTGGATCGTTGTGTGTGACAGCGATCCAGCGATGTGTTCGCTTGTAACCAGGGTAAACATCGGGTAACTAAGCGCAGGGCCGCGCTTAGTAACCCGATGTTTACCGTGGTTACCAGCGTAAACGTAAAAAAAACAAACAGTACATACTTACATTCCGGTGTCTGTCCTCCGGCGTCTCAGCTTCTCTGCACTGTGTGAGCGTCTGCCAGCCGGAAAGCGAGCACAGCGGTGACGTCTGACGTCACCGCTGTGCTTTCCGGCTATGGCGCTTACACAGTGGAGAGAAGCAGAACGCCGGGGACAGACACCGGAATGTAAGTATGTACTGTTTGTTTTTTTTACGTTTAAGCTGGTAACCAGGGTAAACATCGGGTTACTAAGCGCGGCCCTGCGCTTAGTTACCCGATGTTTACCCTGGTTACCGGGGACTTCGGCATCGCTCCAGCGCCGTGATTGCAACGTGTGACCGCAGTCTACGACGCTGGAGCGATAATCATACGACGCTGCGACGTCACGGATCGTGCCGTCGTAGCGATTAAAATGGTACTGTGTGACGGTACCCTTAGAGACATCTGCTATACATATACTTGCACATGTACGTTGCACTGTTAGTGATGTCCGTTTTTTGTAAGATAATGAAATAGTATTTAGTATCTAGTAGCTTTATAGGTAAGTCATTTGGGGAGCAGACGTCGCAGTGATAGTGATGTCCATTTTTTTTCTCACAAAAAAAATAGTACCTAGTACCTTTATAGGTGGGGCATTAGGGGACCAGACATCGCAGTGTTAATGATGTTTGCTTTTTTTCTTTTCAGAAAAAACCCAATAGTTAATACCCAATAGCTTTATAGCTAGTGCATTAGGGGAGTAGACATCGCAAGTGTTAATGATGTCTGGATTTTTTTTGCAGAAAAAAAACAGTTGTTAATACCTAGTAGCAGCTTTATAGGTAGGGCATTAGGGGAGCAAACACCCCAGTGTTAGTGACATCCGTTTCTTGTTTTTTTTAAAGAAAAATATTAGTTCCTAGTAGCTTTATAGGTAGATCATTAGTGTAGTGAATGTCGCTGTATTTTTGTAATACAAAGATTTTTTTACTTTTAACTGACTTTTTCTTTTCATTTTTTTCTTCTATTTTGTCTTCTAAGTGTTTCTTTTACACTTTTCTTTTTAACTTTTCTTTTCTACATTTTTTCTTTACTCTTCATCTCTAGTTTTTTCTAATTTTCTGTTACTTTAATTAGCTTTTTTCTTCTTTTATTGTAAATGTCATAATAAATAGTATCTTTTATACACACACCACACAATACATGTGTAAAACTACCGTATATACTCGAGTATAAGCCGACCCGAGTATAAGCCGACCCCCCTAATTTTGCCACAAAAAACTGGGAAAACTTATTGAATCGAGTATAAGCCTAGGGGGGAAAATGCAGCAGCTACCGGTAAATGTCAAAAGTAATAATAGATACCAATAAAAGTAAAATTAATTGAGACATCAGTAGGTTAAGTGTCTTTGAATATCCATATTGAATCAGGAGCCCCATATAATGCTCCATACTGTTCATTATGGCCCCATAAGATGTTCCATATTAAAATATGCCCCATATAATCCTGCATAAAGGTTAATAAAGGCCCCATAAGTTGCTCCATATACACATTTGCCCAATATAATGCTGCACAAATGCTGATTATGGCCCCATAAGATGCTCTATAAAGATATTTGCCCCTTATAGTGCTGCACAAACGTTATGGCCCTATAAGATGCTCCATACAGACACTTGCCCCATATGCCGTACTGCCCTATAAACGTTAATTATGGCCCCATACAGACACTTGCCCCATATAGTGCTGCACAAACATTATGCCCCTATATAGTGCTGCAGAAACGTTATGGCCCCATATAGTGCTGCAGAAACGTTATGGCCCCATATAGTGCTGCGGAAACGTTATGGCCCCATATAGTGCTGCAGGAATGTTATGGCCCCATATAGTGCTGCAGGAATGTTATGGCCCCATATAGTGCTCCAGGAACGTTATGGCCCCCATATAGTGCTGCAGGAATGTTATGGCCCCATATAGCGCTGCAGGAATGTTATGGCCCCCATATAGTGCTGCAGGAATGTTATGGCCCCATATAGTGCTGCAGGAATGTTATGGCCCCATATAGTGCTGCAGGAATGTTATGGCCCCATATAGTGCTGCAGGAATGTTATGGCCCCATATAGTGCTGCAGGAATGTTATGGCCCCCATATAGTGCTGCAGGAATGCTATGGCCCCATATAGTGCTGCAGGAATGTTATGGCCCCATATAGTGCTGCAGGAATGTTATGGCCCCATATAGTGCTGCAGGAATGTTATGGCCCCATATAGTGCTGCAGGAATGTTATGGCCCCATATAGTGCTGCAGGAATGTTATGGCCCCATATAGTGCTGCAGGGACGTTATGGCCCCCATATAGTGGTGTAGGAATGTTATGGCCCCATATAGTGCTGCAGGAATGTTATGGCCCCATATAGTGCTGCAGGAATGTTATGGCCCCATATAGTGCTCCAGGAACGTTATGGCCCCATATAGTGCTGCAGGAACGTTATGGCCCCATATAGTGCTGCAGGAACGTTATGGCCCCATAGATGTTCCATACAGACACTTGCCCCATTTGCTGCGATAAAAAAAATAAATCACATACTCACCTCTCCGTCGCTCAGGCCCCCGGCACTTTCAATAGTCACCTGCTCCTCGTTCCGGCGCCGATCTGTCTCCAGCACTGACGTTCAGCAGAGGGCGCGCACTGACCACGTCACCACGCCCTCTGACCTCAGCGTCACTGCTGGAGACAGATCGGCGCCCGGAACGAGGAGCAGGTGACTATCGCGCAGCGCTGCGCTCCCCTCCCCGTATACTCACCTGGTCCTGCCGCTGTGTAGATCCTGCTTCCCCGACGCCGCAGCGCTTCATCCTGTACTCAGTGGTCACATGGTACCGCTGATTACAGTAATGAATATGCGGCTCCACCCCTATGGGAGGTGGAGCCGAATATTCATTTACTGTAATGAGCGGGACCATGTGACCGCTGAGTACAGGAAGAAGCTGAAGCTGCTGCTGCCGGCGCCGGGGAAGCAGGGACCGTGCCTGGACTAGGTGAGTATTTTTAGACAGCCCCCACTCCCCCTCCCCTGCCGACCCCCGGTATGACTCGAGTATAAGCCGAGAGGGGCAATTTCAGCCCAAAAAAGTGGGCTGAAAATCTCGGCTTATACTCGAGTATATACGGTACTTCTTACACACACATACCCAGTATTTAGAACATTAAAATAAAAATGTCTCAGTCGTTAAGAAGACACTTTCAGCATAGGAGGCAAACGATTTCTTGCATCCAAAACAGATTAAAAAAGCAAAAAACTTGGCACTCAAAGTAGATAAAAGTAAATTTATTGATTTAATATGCAATCCAAATAAAGGTTCACAAACATTTCTGTCTATATTAGACATTCCTCAATGTGCTGCATAACAAGACAAAAGGAATCCACAAAGGACAAACATTAACATAAATTATACATAGTCATTTACTAGATTTCATTAATAACATAGGGGTAGAGAATGGCATGTTGATATTATATACCTCCAATCTTCTGTGTGTCATCAAAAAATAGCTCTATAATAGTGATGAGAGAATTTGCTCGGAAATCGATCACCAAATATAAATTCCACATGAATATGGCACATTCGAATTCGTGATCGGAAACATGAGCAAAATTTTATAAGATCAGAAAAAATTGGTAACATTCGGTAAAAAGTGCTTGAAAATATTTGCATTTCCACAAAAGTATTTTCAGCAACGATAATGGTGGTGTGTCATGAGCGCTGGCATGTGTTTGATGAGGGAAGGGGGTTTGCAGAGCTCAGAGGTGCGGCGTTCTTGTTATTTTTTTCCCCTAACTTTATGTGTGCACATTGTGGCTAGCCAATCAGGGTGCAGGAAACATCCACAATTTCCTGACACACCGGTTTGTGTCATTGGCTGCTGAAATCACATGTCCTTCTCCATACAAAGAGCGGGCATCTTGTTTCAGCACAATTTTAACACTGTAACAGCACAGAGAGGCATCTCCTGATGCTGGCACTGTTAACAGCAAGATTTTAGCTAGTTAGCTAGGCTGTTGTTTATCAGTCAGATAGTTTAGCTAGCTACTGTCCAGTGTGGCTGTTAAATTTACCTTCCAGCATTTTGTTTTTGCCATTACTGAGGTCCACAGACAAAGTCAGCAGGGCACATGGCATACAAGTGTGTTGTACACTGCTTTTATTGTGCTCCATGGATAAGAAAAAGCATTCTACATTTTTTTTTTCACTAGCTAAATGAGAAAGAGCCTGCTGTATCCTACCTTGTCATTTAGTGTTGTGGTGATATGAAACTGTCTGCAGACTTAACGCACATTAAAAAATATCTATAATTTTTCTGTTGCAAAACATTATACAGCCCGACGTATCCCACTTTGTCATTTTGTTGGGTTGAAATTAAGCTTTTAGCAGATCTCACGCACGTAACTGAAAACATGTTTCTGTTGCTAAACGTCATACAGTAGGGGTTGTGACTTGCAAATAGTTTGTAGCATCTAGTGTGTTATAGAGGCCTGATCCACAGGCCACCAAAAAAACAAATACTTCTGTTACTAACGTCATCCAGTAGGGGACATCTCACTTTCAAATTGTTTGTAGCATCTAGTATGTTATAGAGATCTGTTCCAGAGGCAACCCCCAAAAAATTTCTGTTACTAACGTCATACAGTAGAGGACATCTGACTTTCAAATTGTTTGTAACATCTAGTGTGTTATAGAAGCCTGATCCAGAAGCCACCAAAAATTCTTGTTATTAACGTCATACAGTAGGTGACATCTGACTTTCAAATTATTTGTAGCATCTAGTGTGTTACAGAGGCCTGTTCCAGAGGCCACCAAAAATTATTCTGTTACTAACGTCATACAGTAGGGGACAACTAACTTTCAAATTGTTTGCAGCATCTAGTGTGTTATAGAGGCCTGTTCCAGAAGCCATAGTAAATTTGTCTGTTACTAACGTCTTACAGTAGGGGACATCTCACTTTAAAATTGATTGTAGCATATAGTGTGTTACAAAGGCCTGTTCCAGAGGCCCCCCCAAAAGTCTTCTGTTACTAATGTGATACAGTAGGGGACATCTCACTTGTTTGTAGCATATCTTCTTTGTCATACAGGCCTCATCCACACTCAAACAATTCTTTCTTCTGTGACGAACAAAATTCAGTACACCATATTTCACCTTGCAATTTATTGCCATTGAAATTCAGCTGTTTGCAGAGCTGTTGCAGAGTTAAAAATCAAATTTTTTGTTGCTAAAACTGTCATCTTACCACAATATCTGAGCAACATGACTGGGAAACAGCGAGGCTGTGGTGGAAGTGGAATTGCTTAGTGTTCAAGGTGTATGTGGGGTAGGTGGTAATGTTTGTGAAGCACTTGTGAACCAACAATGTCACGTCCTATGCAAAGACAACTGACAACTTCTGTTACTGGATGGACTACTCCACTACCTTTCTTTAGCAGAAGCAGAGAGGTATGCTTTGTTGATGAGGCCCAGAAAGAGCATGTGCTTGAGTGGATGGCAAGCGTAGCTTCAAGTGGCCTCTCCTCTTCTTCCTCCACCTCAACATCACACCCAGTACAGTCCACAGAGATGGCACCCAAATTACACTTGCTTCCCCCCACGTCCCAGCTCTCCAATCGTACAACTGACTGTACGGAACCACAGATGGGTGAGTCTTAAGAGCTGTTCATACTTTCTATGCCATGGTCATCAGAAGTCTACTCAAAAACTTCACAGAGTCAAGAGGAGGAAATCAGCACCAATGCACTCATTTTTTTAGCTTGGATCCAGGGCAGGATGAAGTAGGGATCAGGCAGCATCCTGATCCTTGTCATCAGATGTTGACCCCCGGGGGAGGTGATCCTGATGAGATTCATATATCTGAGGCTCATGTGGACTGTACTGTGCTGTCAGCGTAGGAGGAGGAGGGAGGAGGGCGACTCCAAGGGCAAGGAATGTGATAACATAAAGGATTATGATGATGAGATGTTTGATCCCAGTTGGTGCAACATAGAGGCACACAGATGAGTAGGTCATCGGAGGAGGAAGACAAGGTTACGCTGCACCGTATGTTGCAGACACGTAGTGATGCAGCCACTATGAGCAATGCATCCTCAGCCACAACTGTGGCTGTGACCCGCAGCGTCCGTGGGCCTGAAACTCACAGGGGTGGCAAGGGTTGCCTACCCTGTGCCTTTTTTGGGACTGCAAAGAATGAGTCAACTCACATAATCTGTCAATTTTGACAAAAAACTGAGTAGAGGTAAAAAAGTGAAATAATTTGACTGCTACATGTATCAACCTTCACATGTGCAATCAACATGTGTTACTCTTTTAATCCCACTGCACTAAAAAGCACTACCAGCGGACCTCAACAACCATCAGCCGCCCCATCAACTGCATCTGCTGCTTCTTCCTCCTCCTCTTTTACCGTGCCAACTATTGAGACGCAAGTCTTTGACCACAGAGCCTCAGGTTCTTTACCCACTCCAGTCACGCTGACTGAGAGCCTGCCATCAGCTGTAATGGAAGTGGATATGCCTGCTGTTTTTGACCGATCTCAGAGAACGAGCACACCACAAGTTTCTCAATCCACCGTAACTTTTCCACCTGAACCTCTCTCATGTTCCAGCAGTTTGTCCGGTTCACTGTACTCTGCCCTCTTTCATCACTGCAGCCCACGGTTCCACAGTTGTGGTCGCGTTAAAGATTGTTTCCACTCCACCATCTCCAATCTGTTGGCCACGGAAATGCTGCTTTTCCACCTGGTAGATACAGACAGTTTCCAAAAGCTGATGACCATCGCCGTGCCCAGTACCAATTGCTCAGTCACCATTACTTTTCTGAGAAAGCTGTGCCTGTGCTACACCAGCATGTCACAGACAACATCACCCATTCCTTGACTAAATCTATGTCTGCCAGGGTGCACTTCACCACAGATACTTGGACAAGTAAGCATGGAGGCTGTGGGGGCAGGCGCTGCTCCACAAGTCTTGGAATCCCCAAGGTTTTCAGGACAAAACTATATTTAACAGTTCCTCCACTGCTTCTGACTCCTCCTCTATCTCCTCTAGTGCCTCCAACCAGGCCATCAACCTCTGCCTTAATGAGACATGTGCTCCAACAGTGCAGAGCAAATCCCCACCACCTCTGTACTGTGCAGCCAGAGCTCACTACAATCAGGCAGTGTTAAAATTGATATGCCTCGGAGATTGCAGTCATACAGCTGGAGAGTTGTGGACAGCTCTCCAGGCTGTTTGATCAATGGCTGTCTCCGCTGACCCTACATCCAGAGAAGGCTGTGTCCGATAATGTTGCGAACCTGGTGGCAGCCCTATGGTTAGGCAAGCTAACACACGTGCCTTGCATGGCTCACGTCCTAACCTGGTGGTACAGCATTTTCTCCGCCACTATCCTGGACTGGGTGAGCTGCTACAGAAAGCACGGAAGTTGTGTGCTTATTTCCACCATTTGCACCCCTCATGTCGTCGACTTGCATCGATACAGAGGTCTTTGTCCATGCCAGTTAACAGTTTAATATGTGATGTGCTAACACGGTGGAATTCCACTCTGCACATGATGCAGAGACTGTGGCAGCAGCAATGAGCCCTGACGCAATATATCATGTCTTATAGCCTGGGCCAAGGCAGTATGGACGTGGCGCATATCAAATTTACAAAGTGGGTGCAGATTAAGGACCTCTGCACCTTTATGCACAGTTTCAAAGAGTGGTATAGTGGTATAGAATGTTGTCTATAAGATTGTAATGTAATGTCTCTTATATAGGATGTACCACCAGAAAATTAAAGGTAAGAATATCAGAGCATTTGAGGGATGTGGTCAATACTAATACTGGGAATCGCAATATATCAGCAGTTGCCAAACACTTTGCTACACATCACGCAGGAAGCACGTCTAGTATGAGGATTCAAGGAATTGAACATGTTAAAATGTCGCAGCGTGGAGGTGATGTGAAAAGATGGCTTCTCACCAGAGAAGCTTTCTGGATATATAATTTACAAACTAGATATCCATTAGGTCTCAACCGAAAAACTGAAATAATGTATCACTATTGTTAAACTGTATTATGTGTTTATATTTTAACTTTTGTAAATTTATTTGATAGTTTTGTACAAAATGAAGTGTTATATTTACATTTATATATGCAAAGGGTAGAATTCTAGTTTAGGACCTGCAGTCCTGGTCAGGTGACTTGAACTGCTTTAGACATTGGTCCGAGCAATATATAAAAGAATTAAATCAATCGAAAAACTAAAATAAAATAATGTGTTAATATTGTTAAACTTCATTATGCGTATATATTTTAACTTTTGTAAATATACTTTATAGTCTTGTACAAAGTATTTGTATTTGTATATGCAAAAGGTAAAATGTCCTTTCAGGACCTGCAGCTCTAATCAGGTGACTTGGACTGCTTTTGGTATTGGTCCAAGCAAAATATAAAAAAATCAGTATGTGCTTGTTAGGATTATGCATTGATTGAGATCTGACACGATCAAAACGCGTCGCATATTTCTTGTACCTAAGCATTTGCATGTATGCAAGGAGTTATGGAATTGAAGGAATTTTAAGGAATGAATAAAGAAACATTGTTTTATGGAGCCGGAACGCTTTTCTTTTGTTGCTGCATCTTCTCTCGTCATGGTCCTGGATGAAGTTCCGAGAACCTGCGTTTGATCGGTGAGCTGGCTGAGGTTTATATAACCATAAACCTTTTTTTTTTTTTTTTTTAACCCACCTGAATGCCTGCTGTCCTGGGAGAGAGTGGGAAAATGATTTGGGAAAAGGTGTGGAGCGCCCCCAAACGCAGGGCAGCGGGGTACTCGGTACCGGGTCCGTCTGTCTCGGTTCTGGGGATGTCACGGTGGCCCGACCCGGTCCGTGGCCCTGCTAAGGGGCGTACAATTAAAGGTGTAGGTAGAAGTCTGTCAAGTGTTCGTGACGCCACCTGTGGTATTCGGTCAGGATGACCGACGCTGCTAGGGGTCCGCTGGGGTGATGGAATGGCAGCTAGATGTTATACCTTCCCACAGGTGAAGTATGTCCCCAGGGCTTCCCTTGAGGTGTAGATGATGATGGTGTAGGTCGCAGTAAATAACAAAGACACAGGGTTGCAGTCTCTTTACCTTTTACTGTAGACTTCGGCATCCACAATCCGGAGCACTGCTAACAGGGCTGGCTGAGACCGGCCGGTCTGAAGGTACATCCAGTTCCCTTTACAGGTGGAAATCAGTAGCCTTCCTACTTGCGCCTGTGTGTTGTAGTACCTCCCTGCTGAGCACCACGGGATAATCCTCACAACCTTTGTATAGGTTTCTGATGTTCTCTTTCTCTCCGTCCCCCAGTGTGGATAGGACGCACCCATATGACGGGGTAGGCCTGGAGTTATTTTATAGGGACCCTAGAGACACCCCTCTCCCACAATTGCCTCCATTGTCTGCTTAGGTGAATAGGTGAGACAGCCAACCTAAAGTTAACTGCCCTGCCGCGATTGGAGTAGTGCGTAGAGCCAGTACTCCCTCGGTCTTCCGGCCACTGGCTACGTGCCTCAGAAGGATGTTGCCACGATCTTAGGGGCACGACTCCTTCCGGTATTATCTCCTTAGTGCTGTGATCTCGTTTCTCACTTCTCCACAATATACTTCGCTTCTTGTCCTTTCTTAAGATACTGCCGCAATGAGGTGCAGGCGCGGTTCCGTAACAATCTGTCTCTTGCTAGGCCACTGTCAGGATCCCACCCCTGACAGGGACCCCCCTGAATCTTCCCAGCAACTCCCTCTCTCACAGGATGTTGCCTGGGCAAAACCCAGTCAGCTTCTCCCTAACTTCCTATCCAACCCCCAGTTTTTCCAGAGTGTGAGGAGTGGCCTAATACATAAAACCTTTTGCTCCCCCTGGTGGCTGGAGTGTGAAGTGTAGTGTGTGACTGTGATACCTGGTCAGGTGAACTCCTTTAGTACAATCAGACGTAACATCGCTCCCCTTAGCGGCAGACCGACATTACTGCAACGACCAGGACTCTGGGGCGCTGCAGGTGCACACACTGATGGATCAGGGTTATCATCTTTATGTGGATAACTTCAACACCAGCATCCCATTCTTCATGTCCTTCTCTGCCAGAGGTACTGTTGCATGCATAGGAAAAGTCAGAGAGACCTCTGTGAGCCACTAATTGGGAAACTGCTCATAAAGAGTGAAAGAAGAGCGACAACAAGTTGGTGGTTAAGGGTACTGTCACACTAAACGATTTACCAACGATCACGACCAGCGATACGACCTGGCTGTGATCGTTGGTAAGTGGTTGTGTGGTCGCTGGGGAGCTGTCACACAGTCAGCTCTCCAGCGACCAACGATGCCGAAGTCCCCGGGTAACCAGGGTAAACATCGGGTTACTAAGCGCAGGGCCGCGCTTAGTAACCCGATGTTTACCGTGGTTACCAGCGTAAAAGTAAAAAAAACAAACAGTACATACTTACATTCCGGTGTCTGTCCCCCGGCGCTGTGCTTCTCTCCACTGTGTCTGTGCCAGCCGGAAAGCACAGCGGTGACGTCACCGCTGTGCTCGCTTTCCGGCCGGCCGGCGCTCACAGTGCAGAGAAGCAGAATGCCAGGGGACAGACACCGGAATGTAAGTATGTACTGTTTGTTTTTTTTAACTTTTATGCTGGTAACCACGGTAAACATCGGGTTACTAAGCGCGGCCCTGCGCTTAGTAACCCGATGTTTACCCTGGTTACCAGCGAACGCATCGCTGGATCGCTGTCACACACAACGATCCAGCGATGACAGCGGGAGATCCAGCGATGAAAGAAAGTTCCAAACGATCTGCTACGACGTACGATTCTCAGCAGGATCCCTGATCGCTGCTGCGTGTCAGACACAGCGATATCGTATGGATATCGCTGGAACGTCATGGATCGTACCGTCGTAGCGATCAAAGTGCCAATGTGTGACAGTACCCTAAGGGTACCGTCACACAGTACCATTTTGATCGCTACGACGGTACGATTCGTGACGTTCTAGCGATATCGTTACAATATCGCAGTGTCTGACACGCAGCAGCGATCAGGGATCATGCTGAGAATCGTACGTCGTAGCAGATCGTTTGGAACTTTCTTTCGTCGCTTGATCACCCGCTGACATCGCTGGATCGTTGTGTGTGACAGCGATCCAGCGATGTGTTCGCTTGTAACCAGGGTAAACATCGGGTAACTAAGCGCAGGGCCGCGCTTAGTAACCCGATGTTTACCCTGGTTACCAGCGTAAACGTAAAAAAAACAAACAGTACATACTCACATTCCGGTGTCTGTCCTCCGGCGTCTCAGCTTCTCTCCACTGTGTGAGCGTCTGCCAGCCGGAAAGCGAGCACAGCGGTGACGTCTGACGTCACCGCTGTGCTTTCCGGCTATGGCGCTTACACAGTGGAGAGAAGCAGAACGCCGGGGACAGACACCGGAATGTAAGTATGTACTGTTTGTTTTTTTTACGTTTACGCTGGTAACCAGGGTAAACATCGGGTTACTAAGCGCGGCCCTGCGCTTAGTTACCCGATGTTTACCCTGGTTACCGGGGACTTCGGCATCGCTCCAGCGCCGTGATTGCAACGTGTGACCGCAGTCTACGACGCTGGAGCGATAATCATACGATCGCTGCGACGTCACGGATCGTGCCGTCGTAGCGATTAAATTGGTACTGTGTGACGGTACCCTTAGTATAAGGACAAAATGGATGTCCTTATCTTGACCACAATACACAGTGACAACAGCTCACCTATCAGTGTCCCAAATACCACAACAGAAGTCCCAAAGCTAGATTGTATTCTGGATGATAATAAATTCAAGAGGGTTGTAGATCAAACAGATTAGGTCCTGAATCCATACAATGCCATGCGGAAAAAAAGGTATGGTACAAAAAGCTGACCGTGCACATTGTACAGATGGCACTGTGCTGTTTCGGAACGTAGGCAATATGGGAAGCTTCCTTCAGTTTTAAGAAGTTGTTATCAAGGCTTTAATGTTTGGCAGCCAGGAAAGTGAGCGGGTTATGAATGTGTGTACACTCAAACATGGGAAACGCTGCATCTACACCCAACTGGTCCGTGTACAGACCAGAAAGACCCTAGCCGCACAACTAAAAACATCACCTTGTACCTAACTCCCTAAATTGCAGTCAAGGAGTTTCTCAAACATCCTGAGGAACAAGAGGGGGGGCTTCAACATCCTACCACCAAGGAGAAAGAAAGTGTGAAGAGAGCTAAGAAAACCCTATGTGAGACATGATATGTTCACATACGGTAGGGAGGAAAGATTTAGGAGATCCAAAAAAAAAAGAACAAGTATAACCTCTCAGAAACCTAACAGTGGTAAAAGGAAAAGGTCCTGGGAGGAAAAGCAAACAGATTCACTGCAAAAATACAATTGGAGTTTACCAAGTAAGGTAAACCACTTTGCTGAAGGGCTGGAACTCCTGGACACACATCCATCAACAGGTGTAGCCAGCAAGGAAGTGCATTTAAGGCTGAACATACAAAACCCCAAACAGAATTAGATAGGGTAAACCAAAATAGGAAAAATGAGATAAGCAAACCAGGAAAAGAAAATAAAGACTAAAGAAACCATAAGCATTTGGACAGGGAAAAAAGGGCTCTATCTCACCAGACAGTGGAACCGACCACACAGCAACAGGTCACCGGATCAAATCCCCAAACCAAGCTATGACAGAGGATCTCAATACTTCTGAAACTGAGGGTGCCTGTATTGTACCAGAGGAATATTTCCCCTATGAGGTTCCCCAGACTGCAAGTAAGGGAAGAACACAGAAACAGTGCAGAGTATACTCCGAAAGAGGAATATGATAAGACACAATTTGCCATTGTATAACCTGCCCTAAGAAAACTGGCCTTTGCATTAAGGATTGCTTCAAAGCGTACCACACATCCATGAATTTTTTAAATGTTATTTTACCCTGTTAACACAACTTACTGATACCATCACACTATAATTTCAGACATCAGTAAAATTGTAAGTATTATTATTATAATAGTTATTATTTCGAGCCATGGCGACTTAATGGATGAATGCTCTGTAGGAAGATCACTTTTGTAAAAATCTAGATAGGTCCACCAAAGTCTTTTCTGCTGATATCTTGATAGTATTATGCCATTGGGTTGCTTGTCTTCCTCTTCGCTTTGTTCCTTCTGTACTTCTGACCATAATGTCCTTCTCCAATGATTGCTCTGTATGATGTGTCATCCATGCTATTGGTAACATCCTTCTCAAGCACCACATTTAGAAGGTGTTGATTCTTCTTCTGCCTTGCTTCTTTATGTTCCATGTTTTGCATCCATATTTGTTTTGTGCTAAAAACAGGAACGATCCCAGAGGGAGTAAAGTAAACCATGAAATACAAAATAAGATATAAAGTATGTACTGTTAGGTTGTATGCTGCCTACTTCCCTAAAAGAAACAGAAGCTAGGTGTAGAATAAAGAACTGAAAGAGCAAGGAAATAAACCTTAGCTGGAATTTCAATGACTGACTTTAATTACAGCAGAATGGCTGAACAGCCACAAGAATCTATCACCAGTATGAAATGCCAGAAGGGGAGACAGAATATAAAGCTGCACCTTAACTCCTTCACGACCTTGCCCTTTTCCGTTTTTGCGTTCATGTTTTTCGCTCCCCTCCTTCCCAGACCCATAACTTTTTTATTTTTCCGTCAATATGGCCATGTGATGGCTTGTTTTTTGCGAGACAAGTTGCACTTTTCAACTACATCATTGGTTTTAGCATGTTGTGTACTACATAACGGGAAGCAAATTTCAAGTGCGGTGAAATTGCAAAAAAAGTACAATCCCACACTGGTTTTTTGTTTGGCTTTTTTGCTAGGTTCACTAAATGCTAAATCTGACATTTTGATTCTCCAGGACATTACGAGTTCATAGACACCAAACATGACTAGGTTACGTTTTATCTAAGTGGTAAAAAAAAATTCCAAACTTTGCTAAAAAAAATAAATTGTGCAATTTTCCTTTACCCGTAGCGTCTCCATTTTTCGTGATCTGGGGTCAGGTGAGGGCTTATTTTTTAAATGCAGAGCTGCCGTTTTCTTTTGACCGCCCGTTATTACATTTTATTGCAATGTTGCGGTGACCAAAAAAACGTAATTCTGGCGTTTCTAATTTTTTTCTCGCTACGCCGTTTAGCGATCAGGTTAATGCTTTTTTTTTATTGATCGGGCGATTCTGAACGCGGCAATACCAAATATGTGTAGGTTTGATTTTTTTTATTGTTTTATTTTGGATGGGGCGAAAGGGGGGTGATTTAAACTTTAAAATTTTTTTATTTTTTTCATATTTTTAAAAACATTTTCTTTTTACTTTTGCCATGCTTCAATAGTCTCCATGGGAGGCTAGAAGCTGGCACCGCTCGATCGGCTCTGCTACATAGCAGCGATCGTCAGATCGCTGCTATGCAGCAGAAATGCAGGCTTGCTATGAGCACCGACCACAGGGGGGCGCTCACAGCAGGCCGGTATCAGTAACCATAGAGGTCTCAAGGACCTCTATGGTTGCCATCCTGATGTATCGCTGACCCCCGATCATGTGACGGGGGTCGGCGGTGCGATCATTTACGGCCGCGCGGAAACGCGCTGTCAGCGGCATTTAACTGGTTAATAGCGGCGTGTGAATCGCAATTTCACCCGCCGCTATTGCGGGCACATGTCAGCTGTTCAAAACAGCTGACATGTCCCGGCTTTGAGGTGGGCTCAGCGCCTGAGTTTGGGAAGGGGTTAAAGGTGATAAGGCAAACAAATGAAAACACCTGTGTTATGCTAAACAAACTGCAACCAGAACAATAGAAACCAAACACCCAGAGAAAAATATGTGTCTGCTGTGACAGAGAAGCCGACCACAAAACATGTTTGGAGCGCCCCCAAACGCAGGGCAGCGGGATACTCAGTACCGGGTCTCTCTGTCTCGGTTCTGGGGATGTCACGGTGGCTCGACCCGGTCCGTGGCCCTGCTAAGGGGCGTCCAATTAAAGGAGGTAGATGGGAGCTACGGTGTAGGTCGCAGTAAATAACGAAGACACAGGGTTGCAGTCTCTTTACCTTTCACTGTAGACTTCGGTATCCACAATCCAGAGCACTGCTAACAGGGCTGGCTGAGACCGGCCGGTCCGAAGGCACATCCAGAGTTCCCTTTGCAGGTGGAAATCAGTAGCCTTCCTACTAGCGCCTGTGTATTGTAGTACCTCCCTGCTGAGCACCACGGGATAGTCCTCACAACTCTTGTAACTGTTTCTGATGTTCTCTCTCCGTCTCCCAGATGATATGGATAGGACGCACCCGTATGACGGTGTAGGCCTGGAGCTATTTTATAGGGACCCTAGAGACGCCCCTCTCCCACAACTTGCCTCCGTTGTCTTCGTAGGTGTAAAGGGTGGACAGCTAACTTGGAATTAGCTGCCCCTGCCGCTATCTGGAGCAATGCGTGTAGTCAGTACTCCCTCGGTGTTCCGGCCACTTGCTACGCACCTCAGAAGGATATTGCCACGATCTTAGGGCACGACTCCTCCTGGTATTATCTCCTTAGTGCTGTGATCTCGTTTTCTCACTTCTCCACAATATACTTCACTTCTTGTCCTTTCTTAAGATGCCGCTGCAAGGTAGTGCAGGCACGGATCCGTAACGATCTGTCTCTTGCTAGGCCGCTGTCAGGATCCCACACCTGACAGGTCCTCCCTAGAACTCTCCCACGCTGCTTTCTGACTAACTTCCTATCCAACCCCCAGTTTTACCAGAGTGTGAGGAGTGGCCTAATAGATAGAACCGCTCCCCCTGGTGGCCGGAGTGTGAAGTGTAGTGTGTGACTGTGATACCTGGTCAGGTGAACTCCTTTAGTACAATCAGATGTAACATCGCTCCCCTTAGTGGCAGAGCGACATTACTGCAACGACCAGAACTCTGGGGCGCTGCACTCCCCCCCGGTTAAATCCAGTACTCCCGGACTGGGAAAAGAAGAACAATACATGTTAGCAAAAGACATACAACATTTTGAAATGCTGTAAACAATTAAATATAACAGTGCTTCCCTTTATGGGAGGTGAGGACACTTGAACGTTACAAACAAAAACATATCTACATTACGCTTAAAGTTTTAAATAACATTTATAATTAACTGACTATAAATAACTGTTATGACCCAGCCGGGCATACTATCTACTAAGTGCAATTTCTGAACAATAATTTAACTTTTCCTTTAAGGGCGTGTATAAGCAACCCACTAAAGGCATATCATCAAAACTTTAAAGCGAAAGCTCCTCTTTTTGTAAAACCAGTAGAGGGCACCTTTAAGAGGGTGCAAACTATATACAAGCAACAGTTTTTGCATCATTCACCATCCATGATTCGGCAGTCTTTTGATAACAAAAAGTAGAAAAATTGAAACAATAGGGATCCCGGGTCAACAAAGGGATCCCTTTTAAAAGTGGTGGAGCAATTCACTGTCCATTACTCCATTGTCCATTGCAAAACTGTAACAAAGACATATAGACAACATTTTTGCAGCACCCGTTAATATTTCCAAGTTTTGTAGCGAATTGGGGTTTGATTCTTGGTGCTACGTGTAGACCTCCGCAGTGCAGGGGTTGCTAGTGACCTAACAGGGTCCTCTGTGCTTGCTATCGCTGGTGTAATGCACTGTCTTCTAGCTACACTTCTAGTGAGTCTAGGTAGCACTGGTATGCTGGGGCTCTCACGACTGCTGCTACTAATTGTGGGCATAGCAGGTTCACCGATAGCAGAGGGGGAACCAACCGGTTCAACTGTTGGCATGGTATCCTCTGGTGGACCCTGCTGTGATCGAGGTTCCGGATGATCTGCCATCTCATTTGGTTCCAGCGGCTTCAGCTGAAGAATCGTTAACACAGGTACCACGATGGCCTGATTTATTTGAGTTCAAGACTGGGGGAAATCGCCAAGAAAAGTGTGTATCATCTCCTCTTCCACGGGCGGAGATGTCCCTGGGTCTGTTTCTCTATCTCTCAGCTTGTCAGGTCATATTTTGAGGTGGTCCCTGGATATCGCCGTTGAAGTCTCTCCCCCATCCTTGCTGATGAGACAGACCTTGGTATTGTCAAAATCGGATGGCAGGATGATATATGGTTCCACCTCCCATTGATCGTCAAGGTTGTGTAATCTTCTCTTCCGTTTGAGCACTTGCTCACCGGGCGACAAGGGAATTGCAGGAGCATGCTGGTTGTAGTCCCTTTCTTGTTTTTGCCGGGCTTGGGTTAAACTCCTTTCCACGCATTCCTGTATTTTGCGGTACCTTTGCTGCCTTTCTGTATCCCAATCTGCATTTGGCGAGGTGTCTTCGGGGGTCAGGACCCCCATATCCAGGTCAACAGGTAATCTGCTCGATCTCCCTCGCATCAGATATGCTGGAGTGCAGTTGGTGGAATTCACCGGGATGTGGTTGTACATATCCACCAAGTCCGGCAATTTGGTTGGCCACAAGTTCCGTTCTTCCACAGGCAAGGTTTTCAGTGGGTCGATTACCACTTGGTTCATCTTCTCGCACATCCCGTTGGCCTGTGGGTGATACAGCGTCATTCTGATCTTCTTACACCAGTATAAACTGCAGAATTCCTGGAACACCTCTGCTTCGAACGCTGGCCCTTGGTCGGTCAGCACCTTCTCCGCGTACCCATGCGGTCTACAGAAGTACTGCTGGAAGGCTTTGGCGGCCGTTCGGGCCGTCAGATCTTTGACCGGCACAACTCCCAGAAATCTAGAGTAGTGGTCTATGATGGTAAGA
Source organism: Ranitomeya variabilis (assembly GCF_051348905.1). Classification (NCBI taxonomy): domain Eukaryota; kingdom Metazoa; phylum Chordata; class Amphibia; order Anura; family Dendrobatidae; genus Ranitomeya; species Ranitomeya variabilis. The sequence goes on along the minus strand of NC_135236.1, from coordinate 518,579,977 downwards.
GCGTAGACGTAGCCTGACCGGCTGGGTGTTAGCTTCACGTGATCTAGCGCGACCAGCTCAAGCGGCCGTTTGGTGATTGGCTTCAGAGGAGCCCTTTGGCTGTCTCGGTCCTTGCTGCGCAGGCTACATGGGCCGCACTCTCGACACCACTTCTCGATGGCTTTCTTCATACCAATCCAGTAGAACCTCCCGCGGAGTAGGCTCTCCAACTTCCTCCATACGAAGTGTCCTGCCCCATCGTGGTACCCTCCCAGAACCATTGGCGGATCTTGCTGTGGGACTACTATCTGCCATACCAGCTCATGAGTGCGGGGGTCGATGCTTCTTCGGCACAGCTTACTATCGTGAATAAACAGTTTGCCTCTCCCCTTCCACAGTTGTTGTGTCTCTTGTGGATCATGCGGGCCGGGATGCGAACCAGCCTGCGTCAGGAGCTCTTTCACCCGACGGACCGCATGGTCACCGTCCTGGGTTTCTGCCCATCTGTGGTGGGGCAGGGGGTTCAACGTGGCGCCCTGCTTGTTCTTGCGCTTATTTGCCACATGATGGGAACACTGGGTGGCCTTGGGGCGATGGAAAGCGGGCGACTCTACCTCTTCAAGGGCTTCCGGGTCTTCTCCAGTCTCCGGCAAGTTGGGCATCCTGGACAGTGCATCGGCATTCGCATTCTTGCGCCCTGCCCGGTACTTGATGGTGAAGTCAAAGTTGGAGAACCGGGCCATCCACCGCTGTTCCAAGGCATCAAGTTTTGCGGTGTCCAGGTGGGTTAGTGGATTATTGTCCATGAAGACGGTGAATTTCGCTGAGGCCAGGTAGTGCTTGAACCTCTCCGTCACTGCCCATACGACGGCAAGGAACTCTAGCTTAAAGGAACTGTAGTTGTCAGGGTTCCTTTCAGTGGGACGAAGTTTTCTGCTGGCATAAGCAATTACCCTCTCCTTGCCTTTCTGGACCTGGGACAACACGGCTCCCAATCCCACGTTGCTGGCATCCATATACAGCACAAACGGTTGGTCATATTCAGGGTAAGCCAGGACCTCTTCTCCCGTTAGTGCCTACTTTAAACAAGTGAAGGATCCCTCCAGTCCGTCGTTCCAGTCAAATGGGGTATTCCTACTCTTGGTCTTCTTGGACTGACCCACCAACAGGTCTTGCAAGGGCGCGGCTTTCTTGGTGAAGTCCTTGATAAATCTCCTGTAGTAGCCTACCAACCCGAGGAACTGCCGGACTTCATGGAGGTTGCTGGGCTTTGGCCAGTCCTGGATCACAGTGACCTTGTCGGGGTCTGGGGCCACTCCCTCGGCACTCACCACATGGCCCAGGTACTGCACTTTGGGTTTTAGCAGATGGCATTTGGTCGGTTTTACCTTTAAGCCAAAGTTGGACAGGGCTTCAAACACCTTGGCCAGGTGCTTCAGATGGTCTTCATAGGTCTTGGAGAAGACAATGACATCGTCCAGAGACAGCAGTACGGTCTCAAAGTTCTTGTGTCCCAGACAGCACTCCATCATCCTCTGGAACCGCTCCTTTAAGAGTTTATCCTCATCTTGCATGCCGCCTGGGTCATTCTGCTTGATGGCCTGCAATGCCTCTTGGAGATTAAGGGCATAGTCCCGTAAGCTATCCTGCGGTCTCTGCTTGCACCCATAGAACGTCAATTTAATTTCAGTGGCGGTGCAAGTGTCAAAGGTGGTTTTAAGCTTTGCAAAGACTTGCTGTGCAGTTCTCTTATCCGCAGCGGGCCAGGACTTTACTTCTCTCAGGGCCGCTCCAAATAGTTGGCCCGTTATCATGTGAACTTTCTGAGGCTCTGTCAGGGGATAAAACTCAAGCAGGCTGCAGATCCCTTCTTTAAAGTCAGTTAATGTATGCGATTCTCCAGAGTATCGTGGGAGCCAGGCTGCTTCAGGTATGTATGGCATGGAGAAGAGCATAATGGCCGCCGTGGCTGCATCAGTGTCCGGCTGGCTGATGGGAGCGACAAGCTCTGCGGGAGCCGGTGGCGGTACCAGGCCCGCAGCTGTGCCGACTGCGGGGGCCAGAGGGGCTTCTGCGGCTGCGACCACCGCTGCCTCCCCTCCCGGGTTGGACATGGCCGCTCCTCCCTTCTGCTAACGTGGTAGAAGTCGGGGGGACCTTCGGGGTCAGCACTTCACTGCGTTTCCACTTCCGGCTTTCCAGGCAGCAGCACGGCACCCGTCTTCCCGCTTCACGCTCTTTTCAGCCGGCTCCGCCCACGAAACTGTGGCTCCTCCCCTCGCGCTCCACACAGCGCAGCAATGGCGGATTTTGGCGGCAAATGACAGTACACAGTTCAAGCACAATTCAGACACAGTTCCAAGGCACACATGACCTGATTCTCAGGCTTAAGTAGATCCTGTTCGTGACGCCAAGTTTGGAGCGCCCCCAAACACAGGGCAGCGGGGTACTCGGTACCGGGTCTCTCTGTCTCGGTTCTGGGGATGTCACGGTGGCTCGACCCGGTCCGTGGCCCTGCTAAGGGGCGTCCAATTAAAGGTGTAGATGGGAGCAGCGGTGTAGGTCGCAGTAAATAACGAAGACACAGGGTTGCAGTCTCTTTACCTTTTACTGTAGACTTTGGTATCCACAATCCAGAGCACTGCTAACAGAGCTGGCTGAGACCGGCCGGTCCGAAGGCACATCCAGAGTTCCCTTTGCAGGTGGAAATCAGTAGCCTTCCTACTAGCGCCTGTGTGTTGTAGTACCTCCCTGCTGAGCACCACGGGATAGTCTGTTATGGTCTGGTGATTTAGGAGCGACATGCGACTAGCTCTGAGCAGGTGGCAACTATACAGACCGCAGTTCCTGATCTTAACACAAACACTAGCAGTAGCCGTGGGATGTTCCTGTCACTCCCTGGACACCTCGTCACAGCTGGAGAACTAGCTAGATAGGTAGTACAGAATAGGACACTGTGCGGTCAGTAATAAAAACTAGAAAAAGTCCACCGCAGAGAAATGCAAAAATCTCCACACCTGACTAAAGGTGTGGAGGGCAAAATCTGCTGCCCAGAGCTTCCAGCTTAGCTGAATAGATCCATACTGATAAGCTGGACAAATGAGCAAAACATAGAAAGTACTGAACAATGAAGTCCACAACAAGTGAACTGCAAAAGGACAAGCAAGGACATAGCTTTGATGAACTGGTCAGAGTGTCAGGGAAATCCAAAGAGCCGTGACTCCAAGCTGGGACAATTGACAACTGGCATTGATTGAGGGATAAGGCCAGACTAAAATAGCCGAGCCAGAAAGACGATCAGTGGAAACAGCTGCAGATGCTAAATCCAAGAAGCAGCCATACCACTCAAAACCACAGGAGGGAGCCCAAGAGCAGAATTCACAAAAATGCTACTTACAACCACTGGAGGGAGCCCAAGAGCGGAATTCACAACAGTACCCCCCCCTCGAGGAGGGGTCACCGAACCCTCACCAGAGCCCCCAGGCCGATCAGGACGAGCCAAATGAAAAGCACGAACCAAATCGGCGGCATGGACATCGGAGGCAACCACCCAAGAATTATCCTCCTGGCCATAACCCTTCCACTTGACAAGATACTGAAGCCTCCGCCTTGAAAAACGAGAATCCAAAATTTTCTCAACCACATATTCCAACTCCCCCTCAACCAACACCGCCCCGGCAGGAGGATCAACAGATGGAACAACGGGTACCACATATCTCCGCAACAAAGATCTATGGAAAACATTATGGATGGCAAAAGTGGCTGGAAGGGCCAAACGAAAAGACACTGGATTGATAATCTCAGAAATCTTATAAGGACCAATAAACCAAGGCTTGAACTTAGGGGAAGAAACCTTCATAGGAACATGACGAGAAGATAACCAGACCAAATCCCCCACACGAAACCGAGGACCAACACACCGACGGCGGTTAGCAAAACGCTGAGCCTTTTCCTGAGACAACGTCAAATTGTCTACCACATGAGTCCAAATCTGCTGTAACCTGTCCATCATAGAATCTACACCAGGACAATCAGAAGGCTCAACCTGCCCTGAAGAAAAACAAGGATGGAAACCAATATTACAAAAGAAAGGCGAAACCAAAGTAGCCGAACTAGCCCGATTATTAAGGGCAAAATCGGCCAACGGCAAGAAAGCCACCCAATCATCCTGATCAGCAGACACAAAGCATCTCAAATAGGTTTCCAAGGTTTGATTAGTTCGCTCAGTTTGGCCATTAGTCTGAGGATGGAACGCCGAAGAAAAAGACAAATTAATGCCCATCTTAGCACAAAAGGTCCGCCAAAACCTGGAAACAAACTGGGAACCTCTGTCAGACACAATATTCTCCGGAATGCCATGCAAACGAACCACATGCTGAAAAAAAAATGGAACCAAATCAGAGGAGGATGGCAATTTAGGCAAAGGTACCAAATGGACCATTTTAGAGAACCAATCACAAACCACCCAGATAACAGACATCCTCTGGGACACAGGAAGATCCGAAATAAAATCCATGGAAATATGCGTCCAGGGCCTCTCAGGGACAGGCAAAGGCAAAAGCAACCCACTAGCGCGGGAACAGCAAGGCTTAGCCCGGGCACAAGTCCCACAGGACTGCACAAAAGAACGCACATCCCGCGACAAGGAAGGCCACCAAAAGGACCTAGCAACCAAATCTCTGGTACCAAAAATCCCAGGATGACCGGCCAACAGAGAACAATGGACCTCAGAAATTACCTTACTTGTCCATCTATCAGGAACAAACAGCTTCCCCACAGGACAGCAGTCAGGTTTATCAGCCTGAAATTCCTGAAGCGCCTGCCGCAAATCAGGGGAGATGGCAGAAAGAATCACCCCTTCCCTAAGAATGCCAACCGGCTCAAGGACTGCAGGAGAATCAGGCAAAAAACTCCTAGAGAGGGCATCCGCTTTAACATTCTTAGATCCCGGAAGATATGAGACCACAAAATCAAAACGGGAGAAAAACAGGGACCACCGAGCCTGTCTAGGGTTCAGCCGCTTGGCCGACTCGAGGTAAATCAGATTCTTATGATCAGTCAAGACCACAATGCGGTGCTTGGCTCCCTCAAGCCAATGTCGCCACTCCTCAAATGCCCACTTCATAGCCAACAACTCCCAATTGCCGACATCATAATTGCGTTCCGCAGGCGAAAACTTTCGGGAAAAGAAGGCACATGGCTTCATCAAGGAACCATCAGAATTCCTCTGTGACAAAACGGCCCCTGCCCCAATCTCAGAAGCGTCAACCTCAACCTGAAAGGGAAGAGAAACATCCGGCTGACGCAAGACAGGGGCAGAAGTAAATCGGCGTTTAAGCTCCTGAAAGGCAGAAACAGCCTCAGAGGACCAATTTGTCACATCAGCGCCTTTCTTCATCAAATCGGTCAGGGGTTTAACCACACTAGAGAAGTTGGCAATGAAACGGCGATAAAAATTAGCAAAGCCCAAAAATTTCTGAAGGCTCTTCACAGATGTGGGTTGAATCCAGTCATGAATGGCTTGGACCTTAACAGGATCCATTTCTATAGACGAAGGAGAAAAAATAAACCCCAAAAAAGAGACCTTCTGAACTCCAAATAGGCACTTAGACCCCTTCACATACAGAGCATTATCATGAAGGATCTGGAATACCATCCTGACCTGCTTCACATGAGACTCCCAATCATTGGAAAAAATCAAAATATCATCCAAATACAGAATCAAGAATTTATCAAAATAATTGCGGAAAATATCATGCATAAAGGACTGAAATACAGAAGGAGCATTAGAAAGCCCGAAAGGCATCACCAGGTATTCAAAATGACCTTCGGGCGTATTAAATGCAGTTTTCCATTCGTCACCCCGTTTAATACGAACAAGATTATATGCCCCTCGAAGGTCAATCTTGGTAAACCAACTAGCCCCCTTAATCCGAGCAAACAAATCAGAGAGCAAAGGAAAAGGGTATTGGAATTTGACCGTGATCTTATTAAGAAGGCGATAATCAATACAGGGTCTCAAGGAGCCATCCTTCTTGGCAACAAAAAAGAATCCCGCTCCCAATGGTGATGAGGACGGCCGAATATGCCCCTTCTCCAAAGACTCCTTTACATAGCTCCGCATGGCTGCATGCTCTGGCACAGACAGATTGAAAAGTCGGCCCTTAGGGAACTTACAGCCAGGAATCAAGTCAATAGCACAATCACAGTCCCTATGTGGAGGAAGGGAACTGGACTTGGGCTCATCGAATACATCCTGGAAATCTGACAAAAATTCAGGAACATCAGAAGAGGGGGAAGAGGAAATTGACATCAAAGGAACGTCACTATGTACCCCTTGACAACCCCAACTAGTCACAGACATCGATTTCCAATCCAGCACTGGATTGTGTACTTGTAACCATGGAAAACCCAGTACAACAACATCATGTAAATTATGCAACACCAGAAAACGGCAATCTTCCTGATGTGCTGGAGCCATGCACATAGTCAGCTGAGTCCAATACTGAGGTTTATTCTTGGCCAACGGTGTAGCATCAACACCCCTCAAGGGAATAGGACTCTGCAAAAGCTGCAAAGAAAAACCACAGTGCCTAGCGAATTCTAAGTCCATTAAGTTCAGAGCAGCGCCTGTATCCACAAATGCCATGACAGAAAAAGATGACAATGAGCAAATCAGGGTCACAGACAGGAGAAACTTAGGCTGTACAGTACTAATGGTAACAGATCTAGCGACCCTCTTAATACGCTTAGGGCAATCAGAAATAGCATGAGCAGAATCACCACAGTAAAAACACAGCCCATTCTGACGTCTGTATCCCCTCTGTTCCACTCTAGTCAACATCCTATCACATTGCATAGGCTCAGGACTCTGCTCAGAGGACGCTGCCATATGGTGCACCACCTTGCGTTCGCGCAGGCGCCGATCAATCTGAATGGCCAGAGACATAGATTCGCTCAAACCAACAGGCGTGGGGAACCCCACCATAACATCCTTAAGGGCTTCAGAAAGACCCTTTCTGAAAATTGCTGCCAGAGCATCTTCATTCCATTTAGTGAGCACAGACCATTTTCTAAATTTCTGGCAGTATAATTCTGCCGCTTCCTGACCCTGACACAGGGCCAACAAGGTTTTTTCCGCATGATCCACAGAGTTAGGTTCGTCATACAATAATCCGAGCGATTGAAAAAATGCATCTACATTAAGCAATTCCGGATCCCCTGACTCAAGGGAGAATGCCCAGTCCTGAGGGTCACCACGCAGCAGAGAAATAACTATTTTAACTTGCTGAATGGGGTCACCAGAGGAATGGGGTTTCAGAGCAAAAAACAATTTGCAGTTATTTTTAAAGTTCAAAAACTTAGATCTATCCCCGTAAAACAAATCCGGAGTAGGAATTCTAGGCTCTAAGGCCGGAGTCTGAACAACATAATCTTGAATACTCTGTACTCTTGCAGCAAGCTGATCCACACAAGAAAACAACCCCTTAACATCCATGCCCGCATCCAAATCCTGAACCACCCAGAGATTAAGAGGAAGGAAAAAGACAAAACAGACTAAAGAAAAAAAAATGGCTCAGAACTCTTTTTCTTTTCCTTCTTTTGAGATGCATTCAGCTCATTTTTGGCCAGTTGTACTGTTATGGTCTGGTGATTTAGGAGCGACATGCGACTAGCTCTGAGCAGGTGGCAACTATACAGACCGCAGTTCCTGATCTTAACACAAACACTAGCAGTAGCCGTGGGATGTTCCTGTCACTCCCTGGACACCTCGTCACAGCCGGAGAACTAGCTAGATAGGTAGTACAGAATAGGACACTGTGCGGTCAGTAATAAAAACTAGAAAAAGTCCACCGCAGAGAAATGCAAAAATCTCCACACCTGACTAAAGGTGTGGAGGGCAAAATCTGCTGCCCAGAGCTTCCAGCTTAGGTGAATAGATCCATACTGATAAGCTGGACAAATGAGCAAAACATAGAAAGTACTGAACAATAAAGTCCACAACAAGTGAACTGCAAAAGGACAAGCAAGGGCTTTGATGAACTGGTCAGAGTGTCAGGGAAATCCAAAGAGCCATGACTCCAAGCTGGGACAATTGACAACTGGCATTGATTGAGGGATAAGGCGAGACTAAAATAGCCGAGCCAGAAAGACAATCAGTGGAAACAGCTGCAGATGCTAAATCCAAGAAGCAGCCATACCACTCAAAACCACAGGAGGGAGCCCAAGAGCAGAATTTTCAAAAATGCTACTTACAACCACCGGAGGGAGCCCAAGAGCGGAATTCACAACAATAGTCCTCAAAACTCTTGTATCTGTTTCTGATGTTCTCTCTCCGTCCCCCAGATGATATGGATAGGACGCACCCATATGATGGGGTAGGCCTGGAGCTATTTTATAGGGACCCTAGAGACGCCCCTCTCCCACAACTTGCCTACGTTGTCTTCGTAGGTGTAAAGGGTGGACAGCTAACTTGGAATTAGCTGCCCCTGCTGCTATCTGGAGCAATGCGTGTAGTCAGTACTCCCTCGGTGTTCCGGCCACCTGCTACGCGCCTCAGAAGGATGTTGCCACGATTTTAGGGCACGACTCCTCCCGGTATTATGTCCTTAGTGCTGTGATCTCGTTTTCTCACTTTTCCACAATATACTTCGCTTCTTGTTCTTTCTTAAGATGCCGCCGCAAGGTAGTGCAGGCACGGCTCCGTAACGATCTGTCTCTTGCTAGGCCGCTGTCAGGATCCCACACCTGACAGGTCCTCCCTAGAACTCTCCCACGCTGCTTTCTGACTAACTTCCTATACAACCCCCAGTTTTACCAGAGTGTGAGGAGTGGCCTAATAGATAGAACCGCTCCCCCTGGTGGCCGGAGTGTTAAGTGTAGTGTGTGACTGTGATACCTGGTCAGGTGAACTCCTTTAGTACAATCAAGCGTAACATCGCTCCCCTTAGTGGCAGAGCGACAATACTGCAACGACCAGAACTCTGGGGCGCTGCACAAACACAAGTGTTCAAACCCAGGAGCATGAAAGTTAGGCTATGTGCACACGTCAGGATTTCTTGCAGAAATTTTCCTGACAAAAACCGGACATTTCTGCCAGAAATCCACATGCATTTCTTTCGCGCTTTTTCATGCGTTTTTGACGCGTTTTTTGTGCATTTTTTGTGCGTTTTTTTTCCAAATGCATAGAATTCCGGGAAAAACGCTGAAAATCCGCAAAATTAATGAACATGCTGCTTTTTTTACCATGTGCACAAAACATGCAGAATGCATTCTAAATGATAGGATGCATAATGTATGCGTTTTTAAGGAGTTATTATAGTGTTTTTATCGTGAAAAAACACTAAAAAAACGCGAAAAAACCTGAACGTGTGCACGTAGCCTAACATTCCCATATTCGAACTATCCATCTTGAAGCTCCTTAATAAGCCTTTTGTTCCATCTACACTTTTTGCTATCAATGTTGCATCATCTGTGTATTTAAGATTATTGACAACTCATCCAACAATTTTGATTCTTTTATCTTTTGTGGCATGTGCAGCTTTCCGGAAAATAGCATCTACATAAAAACTGAAGAGAAATGGTGGCAGGATGCAGCTTTGTCTGATGCCTCACTCTCATTATCACCATGTTCCATTTGGACTGTTGCTTCTTGGTTTATGTAAAGGTTCCTAATGAGGTTGATCAGATGGTTCAGCACACCCATATCTGTCATGGTATTTCACAGTTTCTGGTGATCAACACAGACAGTCGAAGGCTTTGCTGTAGATATTGAAGCAAAAATAGCTATCCTTGTATTCTTTGGCTTTTTCCATTATCCATCTAATGCTAGCAATCACATCTCTTGTTCCTCTGCCTTTTCTGATTCATGTTTGTTCCTCTAGCAGCTCTTTGTCAAAGTAAGACCGTAACCATCTCTGTACTCTGAACTTTAGAGGCATTTTGCTTGCATAAGGTATGAGCACAATAGTCTAAGGCTGCGTGTCCACGATCAGGATGGTCGTCGGTATCGCCGGAACGGCAAAGCCGCTCGGCGCTAAGCCCCGCCCCCTTTCTGGGACGCGATGATGCCGGATGTGTACTGTACACATCCGGGATCATCGCACCCCTCGCCATAGGGCCCTGTGATATTACCTGCGACGACGCAGCGTCGCCGCAGGTAGCACGGACATGCTGCGATCTGAAAAGACGCGCAGCATGTCCGGAGTCGCAGGGCCGCAGCGTGCGGGTTTCCACGCATAGTGGACACGGGATTTCAAAAAATCCCCTCCACTATGCTGGAACATCTGGACACTGCGTGTTTGACGCTGCATCGTCAAACAAGCAGCGTTTACTTACCGTGGATACACACCCTTAGGGTATGTGTCCACGTTCAGGATTGCATCAGGATTTGGTCAGGATTTTCCATCAGTATTTGTAAGCCAAAACCAGCAGTGGGTGATAAATGCAGAAGTGGTGCATATGTTTCTTTTATACTTTTCCTCTAATTGTTCCACTCCTGGTTTTGGCTTACAAATACTGATGAAAAATCCTGACCAAATCCTGATGCAATCCTGAACGTGGACACATACCCTTATAGTTTCCACAATTGAAGAACAGAAAACTGAGCCGGAGTATGACTTGAAAACATGCAAGATGTCAAAGCATGTTCACACTGACCATGGAAACAAAACCAAAGAAAAAACAAACAACAATATGTGAATATACCCTAATGAAAATAAATAAGTAAAAAAGCAAGTGTGTTAAATATTTAACATAAGGTACTTAGTAAACACTGTTTTTGATTAAAAAAAAGTATAAAGCTGTCCCATCGCGACAAGGTGTACCCAACCGGGACAGTAACTGCACTCTCTAATGTTAAAATCTACCTAGTGTGAATAGTGGCAAAGAGTCTCAGGGTCTATTCACACTAGGTAGGTTTTAACATTAGAGAGTGCAGTTACTGTCCCGGTTGGGTACACCTTATCGCGGTGGGACAGCTTTATGGTTTTATTAAAATGAAAACAGTGTTTACTAAGTATCCTATGTTAATTATTTAATGCATTTGCTTTGTTACTTATTTATTTTCATTAGGGTATATGCACAAATTGTTTTTTCTTTGGTTTAGTTTCCACAATTGGTAGCATCTCCTGACATCGGAATAGAAATTATGTCCATAGATAAATTCCTGGAGGAGTGCAGTTTCTAAAATGGGCTCACTTCTGGGCATTTTTATTGCTTTGACTTCTCACAGGCTCTGAAAATATAACATGGCGCTCACAAACCATTCCATCTAAGGCCGGTTTCACACGTCAGTGGCTCCGGTACGTGAGGTGACAGTTTCCTCACGTACCGGAGACACTGACACACGTAGATCCATAAAAATCAATGCATCTGTGCAGATGTCATTGATTTTTTGCGGACCGTGTCTCCGTGTGCCAAACACGGAGACATGTCAGTGTTCGTGGGAGCGCACGTTTTACACGGACCCAATAGAGTCAATGGGTCCGCGTAAAACACGCACCTCACACGGACATTCTCCGTCTGGGGTCCGTGTGCGTGCAGGAGACAGCGCTACAGTAAGCGCTGTCCCCCCCACATGGTGCTGAAGCCGGTATTCATATCTTCCCTGTAGCAGCGTTTGCTATAGAGAAAATATGAAGAATAGTGTTAAAAATAAAGATTTAGGTGTCCGCCGCCCTCCCACCCCCTGTGCGCCCCCCTGCTGGTCAGAAAATACTTATCCGGGTCCCCCGTCGGCTGTCGCTCCTTCCTGGTCTGGCCGCGCCTCCTACTGTATGCGGTCACGTGGGGCCGATCAATTACAATCATGAATAGTCGGCTCCGCCCCTATGGGAGGTGGAGCCACATATTCATGACTGTAAATGATCGGGCCCACGTGACCGCATGCAGGAGAAGCCGCGGCAAGACCAAGAAGGAGCGACAGCCGATGGGGGACCCGGGTAAGTATTTTCTGACCAGCGGGGGGGCGCACAGGGGGTGGGGGGGCGGCGGACACCTAAATCTTTATTTTTAACACTATTCTTCATATTTTCTCTGCAGCAAACGTTACTGCAGAGAGGATATGAATCGCAGCTTCAGCACCATGCAGAGTGGGTACCACACGCTCCGTGTGGTACCCACTCGCCATACGGGCGGCACACGTGTGCCGCAGGTATGGCCTCCGTGAGTTCCCAGGCACACGGACACCGATAACTCCGGTACCGATTTATTCCGGTACCGGAATTATCTGGACGTGTGGGACAGCCCTAAGTCTGCACTCCAAAACATTGCTCCTTCCTTTGGAGCTTGGCAATGTGCCCAAACAGTAGCTTTCCACCACATAAGGTGCTTTACTGTACGCAGGAGAAATTGCACAACACATTTTGGGGTCTATTTTCTCCTGTTACCCCTATGAAAATTACAAATTTGGGGCTAAACCAACATTTTAGTTGGAAAAATGTAATTTTTAATTTTCATGGCTCAATGTTATAAAATTCTGTGAATCACCTGTTAGTTCAAGGTGCTCACCACAACATTAGATGAGTTGCTTTAGCAGTGAAGTTTCCCAAATTGGGTCACTTGTGGAAGGTTTCGGCACATCAGGGGCTCTGAAAACGCAACATGGCATCCGCTATCTAATGAAGAAAATTATGTGCTCCAAAAGTCAAATGGTGCTCCTTCCGTTCCAAGCCCTGCCATGCGCCCAAACAGTAGTTTTCCACCACATTTAGGCTATCGATGTATTCAAGAGAAATTGCACACCAAATTTCTGGGGTCTATTTTCTCCTGCAACCCTTGTGAAATTGAAAAATTTGGACAACATTTTTATTGAAAAATGACAATTTTAATATTTTTCTTCAACATTGCTTAAATTAAGGTGAAGCACCTTAAGGGTTAATAAACTTCTTGCATGTGATTTTGGGGGGTGCAGTTTTTTAAATGGTGTAGCTTTTGGGTATTTTCTTTCACATAGGCCCTTCAAAAACACTTCAGATGTGATGTGGTCTCTAAAAAAAATAGATTTTGTACATTTTGTTGAAAAAATAAAAAAAATGCTAATAGCCTTTTAACTCTTTTAACTTCTTAGCAAGAAAATTATGCTTAAAAATATAATGCTTATGTAAAGTATAAATGGAAATCATATGCTAAATAGTTGCATAAGTCAAATTTATGTCTGAGATAACCAAGATGATTGTCGATAAAATAATATTATTCTCACGTTGTTCGAAGCAGTTGTGGAGACATGGAATCTGAAAGTAAAAAGTAAAAAAAATTGTTACCCTTTTTGCTCATCAGTGTACATCTCCTCCCTCTTGTTGATCTACCACCCTAGCCATGCTCTCTGTTCTGCTAATGATCTAAGTCTAACACCCTTCATAATCTGGACCTCCCTCTCCTATTTCCAGGACTTCTCTTGTGCAGCACTAGTTCTTTGGAATGTACTACCCCAACAATTTGCTTTATTCCCAGTATCCACAGTTTTAAGTGTGCCTTAGGCCGGTTTCACACGTCAGTGGCTCCGGTACGTGAGGTGACAGTTTCCTCACGTACCGGAGACACTGACACACGTAGACCCATAAAAATCAATGCATCTGTGCAGATGTCATTGATTTTTTGCGGACCGTGTCTCCGTGTGCCAAACACGGAGACATGTCAGTGTTCGTGGGAGCGCACGTATTACACGGACCCATTAAAGTCAATGGGTCCGTGTAAAATACGGACCACAAACGGACGGTCTCCGTTTGCAGTCCGTGTGGCGTGCAGGAGACAGCGCTACAGTAAGCGCTGTCCCCCCACTGGTGCTGAAGCCGCGATTCATATGTTCCCTGCAGCAGCGTTTGCTGCAGACAAAATATGAATAATAGTGTTTAAAATAAAGATCTATCTGTCCCCCGCCCTCCCACCCCCTGTGCGCCCCCCCACCCCCTGTGCGCCCCCCCGCTGTTCAGAAAATACTCACCCACTCCCACATTGGCTGTCACTCCTTCCTCTCTGCCCCGCACCTTCTACTGTATGCGGTCACGTGGGGCCACTCATTTACAATCATGAATAGTCGGCTCCGCCCCTATGGGAGGTGGAGCCGCCTATTCATGACTGTAAATGATCGGCCCCACGTGACCGCATACAGGAGAAGATGGGGCCAGACCAGGAAGCAGCGACAGCCAACGTGGGAGCGGGTGAGTATTTTCTGAACAGTGGGGGGGGCGCACAGGGGGTGGGAGGGCGGCGGACAGATCGATCTTTATTTTAAACACTATTATTCATATTTTCTCTGCAGCAAACGCTGCTGCAGGGAACATATGAATCGCGGCTTCAGCACGATGCAGGGTACCACACGCGTGGGTACCACACGCTCCGTGTGGTACCCACTCGCCATACGGGCGGCACACGTGTTCCGCACGTATGGCCTACGTGAGTTCACAGGCACACGGACACGGATAACTCCGGTACCGATTTATTCCGGTACCGGAATTATCTGGACGTGTGGGACAGCCCTTAAAAACACATTTCTTTAGACTGATCTATCACATCACCTCATTAATCGAACAATTCTCTACCTTCCTAAATTTTGCACAGAATTTGGTCCCTACTAGGGTTGAGCGAAACGGGTCGATCATTTTCAAAAGTCGCCGACTTTTGGCTAAGTCGGCGTCTCATGAAACCCGATCCGACCCCTGTGCTTGTCGGCCATGCGGTACGCGACTTTCGCGCCAAAGTCGCGTTTCAATGACGCGAAAAGCGCCATTTCTCAGCCAATGAAGGTGAACGCAGAGTGTGGGCAGCGTGATGACATAGATCCTGGTCCCCACCATCTTAGAGAAGGGCATTGCAGTGATTGGCTTGCTGTCTGCGGCGTCACAGGGGCTATAAAGGGGCGTTCCCGCCGACCGCCATCTTACTGCTGCTGATCTGAGCTTAGGGAGAGGTTGCTGCCGCTTCGTCAGAAGCAGGGAGAGCGTTAGGCAGGGTCCACTAACCACCAAACCGCTTGTGCTGCAGCGATTTCCACTGTCCAACACCACCTTCGGTGTGCAGGGACTGTGGAAGCTATTTTTTTTTTTTTTTCCCCTCAGCGCTGTAGCTCATTGGGCTGCCCTAGAAGGCTCCGTGATAGCTGTATTGCTGTGTGTACGCCACTGTGGAAACCAACTGCTTTTTTCAAAGCACATATCCTCTTGTTCCTTCCTTTCTGCACAGCTATCTTTTTTGTTTGTCCACACTTTTTATTTAATTTGTGCATCAGTCCACTCCTATTGCTGCCTGCCATACCTGGCTTAGATTACTGCAGGGAGATAGTAATTGTAGGACAGTCCCTGTTTTTTTTTTGTTTTTTTTGTGGGAGATTAAGATTGGCATTTCTGCTACAGTGCCATCCCTGTGTGTGCCATCTCTCACTGAGTGGGCCATAGAAAGCCTATTTATTTTTTCCGTGATTTGTGTTCTAAATTCTACCTCAACACAAAAACACTACATCAATCAGTGGGAGAAAAATATTGGCCTCAGTCAGGGCTTGTGTGCCACTGCTGTGTGTGCTATCTCTCATTCAGTGGGCTATAGAAAGCCTATTTATTTATTTATTTTTTTTAATATTATTTGGTTTCTAAAGTCTCCCTGAAAAAAAAAAAAAAACCTAAAAAAACAGTGGGAGAGTAATATTGCCCTTTCAGCTTGTGTGCCAGTCTTGACTCCTGGGTGTGCCACCTCTCTCTCTCATTCAGTGGGCCATAGAAAGGCTATTTTTTTTGGGTTTTTTTTAATATTATTTGGTTTCTAAAGTCTCCCTGAAAAAAAAAAAAAAACATAAAAAAACAGTGGGAGAGTAATATTGTCCTTTCAGCTTGTGTGCCAGTCTTGACTCCTGGGTGTGCCACCTCTCTCCCTCTCATTCAGTGGGCCATAGAAAGCCTATTTATTTTTTTTTTTAAATATTATTGGGTTTCTAAAGTCTCCCTTAAAAAACAAAAAATACATAAAAAAACAGTGGGAGAGTAATATTGCCCTTTCAGCTTGTGTGCCAGTCTTGACTCCTGGGTGTGCCACCTCTCTCTCATTCAGTGGGCCATAGAAAGCATTTTTTTTTTTTTTCCTTGATTTGTGTTCTAAAATCTACCTCAACACAAAAACACTACATCAATCAGTGGGAGAAAAATATTGGCCTCAGTCAGGGCTTGTGTGCCACTGCTGTGTGTGCTATCTCTCATTCAGTGGGCTATAGAAAGCCTATTTATTTATTTATTTTTTTTCTTATTATTTGGTTTCTAAAGTCTCCCTGAAAAAAAAAAAAAAAAACATAAAAAAACAGTGGGAGAGTAATATTGCCCTTTCAGCTTGTGTGCCAGTCTTGACTCCTGGGTGTGCCACCTCTCTCCCTCTCATTCAGTGGGCCATAGAAAGCCTATTTATTTTTTTTTTTAAATATTATTGGGTTTCTAAAGTCTCCCTTAAAAAACAAAAAATACATAAAAAAACAGTGGGAGAGTAATATTGCCCTTTCAGCTTGTGTGCCAGTCTTGACTCCTGGGTGTGCCACCTCTCTCTCTCATTCAGTGGGCCATAGAAAGGCTATTTTTTTTTTGTTTTTTTTAATATTATTTGGTTTCTAAAGTCTCCCTGAAATAAAAAAAAAAATTAAAAAAACAGTGGGAGAGTAATATTGCCCTTTCAGCTTGTGCACCAGTCTTGACTCCTGGGTGTGCCACCTCTCTCTCTCTAATTGTGGGCCATAGAAAGGCTATTTATTTTTTTTTTTAAATATTATTGGGTTTCTAAAGTCTCCCTTAAAAAACAAAAAATACATAAAAAAACAGTGGGAGAGTAATATTGCCCTTTCAGCTTGTGTGCCAGTCTTGACTCCTGGGTGTGCCACCTCTCTCTCTCATTCAGTGGGCCATAGAAAGGCTATTTTTTTTTTGGTTTTTTTAATATTATTTGGTTTC
Organism: Ranitomeya variabilis; assembly: GCF_051348905.1. Lineage (NCBI taxonomy): Eukaryota > Metazoa > Chordata > Amphibia > Anura > Dendrobatidae > Ranitomeya > Ranitomeya variabilis. The sequence continues at coordinate 518,563,079 of NC_135236.1, read as the reverse complement.
TAAAGTCTCCCTGAAATAAAAAAAAAAATTAAAAAAACAGTGGGAGAGTAATATTGCCCTTTCAGCTTGTGTGCCAGTCTTGACTCCTGGGTGTGCCACCTCTCTCTCTCTAATTGTGGGCCATAGAAAGCCTTTTTTTTTTTTTTTTTTTTTTTAATATTATTTGGTTTCTAAAGTCTCCCTGAGAAAAAAAAATAAATAAATTAGGTGGGAGATTAATATTGACATTAGTGCTTGAGTGACAGTCCTGCGTGTGTGTCATCTCTGTGATTTTGTGTCACAGAAAACAGAGTGTGTAACATTGTGCCTGATTTTCCTTGTGGTCTCACCAACCTGTTAAGGGATATTGAAATCATACTGAAGTTATAGCTCACCGTGTAAGTTGTTTGACAGCAACAAATAAAGTTACTTTGGTTAAGATTTTAAAACAATGAGGAAGTCTGGTGCAAGAGGTCGTCGTGGGCGTTCATTGTCAGCTGGTAATGATGGTAGTGGTAGTGGAGCATCAGGTGGTCGTGGGGATAAAAATATTCCACCTAAGTCTGGAGCTGTGGAGCCAGTTTCGTCGTCAGGCTACACAAGGCCTCGAACGCTCTCTTTTCTGGGAGTAGGAAAACCGCTTTTAAAGGCGGAGCAGCAACAGCAAGTTTTGGCTTACATTGCAGACTCAGCCTCTAGCTCTTTTGCCTCCTCTTCCGAAACTGGTAAATGTAAAAGCAGCGCGTCGCTTGTGGATGTTCACGGTCAGGGACAAGTCGCTTCCTTGTCCTCCTCAGCAAAAACTACAACAAGAGAGAAGGATGCAGCAGGCGACACAACGGGTCACTCCATGGAGCTCTTTACACATACCGTCCCTGGCTTAGAAAGTGAAACATTTAACAGGCCATGCCCATTACAAGTATATTCTGACATGGAGTGCACTGATGCACAGCCACAGCCAGAGTACTATGCTGCTCCTTTGACTCAGACCACCACATTGCCCTCTCAGGGTACAGATCCACAATCAGACCCTGATGAGACTATGTTGCCCCGCCACGAACGCTATACCACCGACCGACACAGTGACACAGACGAAGTTGCACACGAGCTCGAAGAGGAGGTAATAGATGACCCAGTTATTGACCCCGATTGGCAGCCATTGGGGGAACAGGGTGCAGGCGGCAGTAGTTCAGAAGCGGAGGTGGAGGAGGGGCCGCAGCAGGCATCAACATCGCAACAGGTTCCATCTGCCGGGCCCGTATCTGGCCCAAAACGCGTGTCAAAGCCAAAACCTGTTGGAGCACAGCGTTGCCATCCGGTTAAATGTTGTGAATTTGGATTCTGGGCTCCCCCGGTGGCTACTGGTGGAATTGAACTGGTGTCTTCATCTTCTCTGTTCACCTGTTCCCATCAAGATGTGGGAGTCGCTATATAACCTTGCTGCTCTGTTAGTTGCTTGCCGGTCAACAATGTTATCAGAAGCCTCTCTGTGCTTGTTCCTGCTCCTAGACAACTACTAGATAAGTTGGACTCTTGTCCATGTTTGTTTTTGCATTTTTGTTCCAGTTCACAGCTGTAGTTTCGTTACTGTGTCTGGAAAGCTCTTGTGAACAGGAATTGCCACTCTGGTGTTATGAGTTAATGCCAGAGTTTTAAAGTAATTTCTGGATGGTGTTTTGATAGGGTTTTTAGCTGACCATGAAAGTGTCCTTCCTGTCTTCTGCTATGTAGTAAGTGGACCTCAAATTTGCTAAACCTATTTTCATACTACGTTTGTTATTTCATCTTGATTCACCGCCAATACATGTGGGGGGCCTCTGTCTCCTTTCGGGGTATTTCTCTAGAGGTGAGCTAGGACTAATATTTTCCTCTGCTAGTTTTATTTAGTCCTCCGGCTGGTGCTGGGCATCTAGAATCAATGTAGGCATGCTACCCGGCCACTGCTAGTTGTGCGTTAGGTTTAGTTCATGGTCAGCTCAGTTTCCATCTTCCAAGAGCTAGTTCCTATATATGCTGATGCTATGATCTCTTGCCATTGAGATCATGACAGTTTGACCGGCCCACTAAAGGGTTAAAATCCTTGGCTGAGAAAGGAGAGAAATAAGTAGTCTGCTGAAATTTTTTTTTTTTTTTTTTCCTTTGAATGGCTCTGTGTTCACCTGTTTGCAATGGATCTTCAGAGTGTAACTGCAGGTTTGAATAATCTCGCCACGAAGGTACAAAATTTGCAAGATTTTGTTTGTCATGCACCTGTATCTGAGCCGAGAATTCCTTTGCCGGAATTTTTCTCGAGGAATAGATCTGGGTTTCAGAATTTTCGAAATAATTGCAAATTATTTTTGTCCCTGAAATCTCGCTCTGCCGGAGATCCTGCACAGCAGGTCAGGATTGTGATTTCCTTGCTCCGGGGCGACCCTCAAGACTGGGCTTTTTCATTGACACCAGGGGATCCTGCGTTGCTCAATGTGGATGCGTTTTTTCTGGCCTTGGGGTTGCTTTATGACGAACCTCATTTGGAGCTTCAGGCAGAAAAAACTTTGATGTCCCTATCTCAGGGGCAAGATGAAGCGGAAATTTACTGCCAAAGATTCCGTAAATGGTCTGTGCTTACTCAGTGGAATGAGTGCGCCCTGGCGGCGACTTTCAGAGAGGGTCTCTCTGATGCCATTAAGGATGTTATGGTGGGGTTCCCTGTGCCTGCGGGTCTGAATGAGTCCATGACAATGGCTATTCAGATCGATAGGCGTTTGCGGGAGCGCAAACCAGTGCACCATCTGGCGGTGTCCACTGAGAAATCGCCAGAGAGTATGCAGTGTGATAGAATTCTGTCCCGAAGCGAGCGGCAGAATTTTAGACGGAAAAATGGGTTGTGTTTCTATTGTGGTGATTCTACTCATGTTATATCAGCATGCTCTAAGTGCACTAAAAAGCTTGGTAAATCTGTTTCCATTTGCACCTTACCGTCTAAGTTTATTCTATCTGTGACCCTGATTTGCTCTTTGTCATCTATTACCACGGACGCCTATGTCGACTCTGGCGCCGCTTTGAGTCTTATGGATTGGTCCTTTGCCAAACGCTGTGGGTATGATTTAGAGCCTTTGGAGACTCCTATTCCTCTGAAGGGGATTGACTCCACCCCATTGGCTAATAATAAACCACAATACTGGACACAAGTAACTATGCGTATTAATCCGGATCACCAGGAGATTATTCGCTTTCTGGTGCTGTATAATCTACATGATGATTTGGTGCTAGGATTGCCTTGGCTGCAATCTCACAACCCAGTCCTCGACTGGAAAGCTATGTCTGTGTTGAGCTGGGGATGTGAGGGGGCTCATGGGGATGTACCTGTGGTTTCCATTTCATCATCTATTCCCTCTGAAATTCCTGAGTTCCTGTCTGACTATCGTGACGTCTTTGAAGAATCCAAGCTTGGTTCGTTACCTCCGCACCGAGAGTGCGATTGTGCCATAGATTTAATCCCGGGTAGTAAATACCCAAAGGGTCGTTTATTTAATCTGTCTGTGCCTGAACATGCTGCTATGCGTGAATATATAAAGGAGTCCTTGGAAAAGGGACATATTCGTCCATCGTCATCTCCCTTAGGAGCCGGTTTTTTCTTTGTGTCAAAAAAAGACGGCTCTTTGAGACCATGTATTGATTATCGGCTTTTGAATAAAATCACTGTTAAATATCAATACCCATTGCCGTTGCTGACTGATTTGTTTGCTCGCATAAAGGGGGCCAAGTGGTTCTCTAAGATTGACCTTCGTGGGGCGTATAATTTGGTGCGAATCAGGCAGGGGGATGAGTGGAAAACCGCATTTAATACGCCCGAGGGCCACTTTGAGTATTTAGTGATGCCTTTTGGTCTTTCAAATGCTCCGTCAGTTTTCCAGTCCTTTATGCATGATATTTTTCGCGATTATTTGGATAAATTTATGATTGTGTATCTGGATGATATTCTGATTTTTTCGGATGACTGGGACTCTCATGTCCAGCAAGTCAGGAGGGTTTTTCAGGTTTTGCGGTCTAATTCTTTGTGTGTGAAGGGTTCTAAGTGTGTTTTTGGGGTACAGAGGATTTCCTTTTTGGGATATATTTTTTCCCCCTCTTCCATTGAAATGGATCCTGTCAAGGTTCAAGCTATTTGTGATTGGACGCAGCCCTCTTCTCTTAAGAGTCTTCAGAAATTTTTGGGCTTTGCTAACTTTTATCGTCGATTTATTGCTGGTTTTTCGGATATTGCTAAGCCATTGACCGATTTGACTAAGAAGGGTGCTGATGTTGCTGATTGGTCCCCTGATGCTGTGGAGGCCTTTCGGGAGCTTAAGCGCCGTTTTTCCTCTGCCCCTGTGTTGCGTCAGCCTGATGTTGCTCTACCTTTTCAGGTTGAGGTCGACGCTTCTGAGATCGGAGCTGGGGCAGTGTTGTCGCAGAAAAGTTCTGACTGCTCCGTGATGAGGCCTTGTGCCTTCTTTTCCCGTAAATTTTCGCCCGCTGAGCGGAATTATGATGTTGGGAATCGGGAGCTTTTGGCCATGAAGTGGGCTTTTGAGGAGTGGCGCCATTGGCTTGAGGGGGCCAGACATCAGGTGGTGGTATTGACTGACCACAAAAATTTGGTTTATCTTGAGACCGCCAGGCGCCTGAATCCTAGACAGGCGCGCTGGTCATTATTTTTCTCTCGGTTTAATTTTGTGGTGTCATACCTACCGGGTTCTAAGAATGTTAAGGCGGATGCCCTTTCTAGGAGTTTTGAGCCTGACTCGCCTGGTAACTCTGAGCCCACAGGTATCCTTAGGGATGGAGTGGTATTGTCAGCCGTTTCTCCAGACCTGCGGCGGGCCTTGCAGGAGTTTCAGGCGGATAGACCTGATCGTTGCCCACCTGATAAACTGTTTGTTCCTGATGATTGGACCAGTAGAGTCATCTCTGAGGTTCATTCTTCTGCGTTGGCAGGTCATCCTGGCATTTTTGGTACCAGGGATTTGGTGGCAAGGTCCTTCTGGTGGCCTTCCCTGTCACGAGATGTGCGAGGCTTTGTGCAGTCTTGTGACGTTTGTGCTCGGGCCAAGCCTTGTTGTTCTCGGGCTAGTGGATTGTTGTTGCCCTTGCCTATTCCTAAGAGGCCTTGGACGCACATCTCGATGGATTTTATTTCGGATCTGCCTGTTTCTCAGAAGATGTCTGTCATCTGGGTGGTGTGTGACCGTTTCTCTAAGATGGTCCATTTGGTTCCTCTGCCCAAGTTGCCTTCTTCTTCCGAGTTGGTTCCTCTGTTTTTTCAAAATGTTGTTCGTTTGCATGGTATTCCTGAGAATATCGTTTCTGACAGAGGGACCCAATTCGTGTCTAGATTTTGGCGGGCATTCTGTGCTAGGATGGGCATAGATTTATCTTTTTCGTCCGCTTTCCATCCTCAGACGAATGGCCAGACTGAGCGGATTAATCAGACCCTGGAGACATATCTGAGGTGTTTTGTGTCTGCTGACCAGGATGATTGGGTTGCTTTTTTGCCATTGGCGGAGTTCGCTCTCAATAATCGGGCCAGCTCTGCCACTTTGGTGTCCCCGTTTTTCTGTAATTCGGGGTTTCATCCTCGATTTTCCTCTGGTCAGGTGGAATCTTCGGATTGTCCTGGAGTGGATGCTGTGGTGGAGAGATTGCATCACATCTGGGGGCAGGTGGTGGACAATTTGAGGTTGTCCCAGGAGAAGACTCAGCTTTTTGCTAACCGCCGTCGTCGTGTTGGTCCTCGTCTTCGTGTTGGGGACTTGGTGTGGTTGTCTTCTCGTTTTGTCCCTATGAGGGTCTCTTCTCCTAAGTTTAAGCCTCGGTTCATCGGCCCGTATAAGATATTGGAGATTCTTAACCCTGTTTCCTTCCGTTTGGACCTCCCTGCATCCTTTTCTATTCATAACGTTTTTCATCGGTCATTATTGCGCAGGTATGAGGTACCGGTTGTGCCTTCCGTTGAGCCTCCTGCTCCGGTGTTGGTTGAGGGTGAGTTGGAGTACGTTGTGGAGAAAATCTTGGACTCTCGTGTTTCCAGACGGAGACTCCAGTATCTGGTCAAGTGGAAGGGATACGGCCAGGAGGATAATTCTTGGGTGAATGCATCTGATGTTCATGCCTCTGATCTGGTTCGTGCCTTTCATAGGGCCCATCCTGATCGCCCTGGTGGTTCTGGTGAGGGTTCGGTGCCCCCTCCTTGAGGGGGGGGTACTGTTGTGAATTTGGATTCTGGGCTCCCCCGGTGGCTACTGGTGGAATTGAACTGGTGTCTTCATCTTCTCTGTTCACCTGTTCCCATCAAGATGTGGGAGTCGCTATATAACCTTGCTGCTCTGTTAGTTGCTTGCCGGTCAACAATGTTATCAGAAGCCTCTCTGTGCTTGTTCCTGCTCCTAGACAACTACTAGATAAGTTGGACTCTTGTCCATGTTTGTTTTTGCATTTTTGTTCCAGTTCACAGCTGTAGTTTCGTTACTGTGTCTGGAAAGCTCTTGTGAACAGGAATTGCCACTCTGGTGTTATGAGTTAATGCCAGAGTTTTAAAGTAATTTCTGGATGGTGTTTTGATAGGGTTTTTAGCTGACCATGAAAGTGTCCTTCCTGTCTTCTGCTATGTAGTAAGTGGACCTCAAATTTGCTAAACCTATTTTCATACTACGTTTGTTATTTCATCTTGATTCACCGCCAATACATGTGGGGGGCCTCTGTCTCCTTTCGGGGTATTTCTCTAGAGGTGAGCTAGGACTAATATTTTCCTCTGCTAGTTTTATTTAGTCCTCCGGCTGGTGCTGGGCATCTAGAATCAACGTAGGCATGCTACCCGGCCACTGCTAGTTGTGCGTTAGGTTTAGTTCATGGTCAGCTCAGTTTCCATCTTCCAAGAGCTAGTTCCTATATATGCTGATGCTATGATCTCTTGCCATTGAGATCATGACAGTTAAAGCTCAGTCTGCAATCCCTGAAAAGGGATCCGAGTCTAGGAAGAGTGCAGTCTGGCATTTTTTTAAACAACATCCAACTGATCAGCGCAAAGTCATCTGTCAAAAATGTTCAACTAGCTTAAGCAGAGGTCAGAATCTGAAAAGTCTAAATACTAGTTGCATGCATAGACACTTAACCACCATGCATTTTCAAGCCTGGACTAACTACCAAACGTCCCTCAAGGTTGTAGCACCCTCGGCCAATGAAGCTAGTCAGCAACGCAACATCCCTTCCGTCACTGTAAGGACACCATTTTCCGCACCACCGGCAGTATCTGTGCAGGTTTCTTTGCCAGCCAAAAGCAGTCAGGGTCAGGGAATCACCAGTTTTGTAGGAGGAAATATTGCATCTAGGGCACCGGCGGAAACAATACCGTCTCCAACCGTCTCTCAGTCTGCCATGTACACCGGCACACCCGAAAGTTCCACGATCTCCAGCTCTCCAGTCCAGCTCACCCTACATGAGACTCTGGTTAGAAAAAGGAAGTACTTATCCTCGCATCCGCGTACACAGTGTTTTAACGCCCACATAGCTAGACTAATCTCGTTAGAGATGATGCCCTACCGGTTAGTTGAAAGCGAAGCTTTCAAAGCCCTGATGGAGTACGCTGAACCACGATACGAGCTACCCAGTCGACACTTTTTTTCCAGAAAAGCCATCCCAGCCCTGCACCAGCATGTTAAACAGCGCATCGTCCATGCACTCAGGCAATCTGTGAGTACAAAGGTGCACCTGACTACAGATGCATGGACCAGTAGGCATGGCCAGGGACGTTATGTGTCCATCACGGCACACTGGGTGAATGTGGTGGATGCAGGGTCCACAGGCGACATCAATTTAGGGACAGTTGTGCCTAGCCCACGGTCTAGGAAACAGTTGGCTGTAGGCGTTCGCACCCCCTCCTCCTCCTCCTCCTCGTCCTCCTGCAGAAGCTACAGCTCTTCCACAGAACGCAGTCTGCCAACCACTCCATCGGCAGATGACACTGTTGCACACCAGTTGTCCCATTATGGGCCAGCTACTGCCAAGCGTCAGCAGGCTGTATTGGCTATGAAGTGCTTGGGCGACAACAGACACACCGCGGAAGTTCTGTCCGAGTTCTTGCAACAAGAAACGCAGTCGTGGCTGGGCACAGTAGATCTTGAGGCAGGCAAGGTAGTGAGTGATAACGGAAGGAATTTCATGGCTGCCATCTCCCTTTCCCAACTGAAACACATTCCTTGCCTGGCTCACACCTTAAACCTGGTGGTGCAGTGCTTATTGAAAACTTATCCTGGGTTCTCCGACCTGCTCCTCAAAGTGCGTGCACTTTGCTCACATATCCGACGTTCGCCTGTACACGCCAGCCGTATGCAGACCTATCAGCGGTCTTTGAACCTTCCCCAGCATCGCCTAATCATAGACGTTGCAACAAGGTGGAACTCAACACTGCACATGCTTCAGAGACTGTGCGAACAGAGGCGTGCTGTTATTTATTTGTGGGAGGATACACGGGCAGGCAGTAGGATGGCAGACATGGAGTTGTCAGGTGTGCAGTGGTCTAAGATACAAGACATGTGTCAAGTCCTTCAGTGTTTTGAGGAATGCACACGGCTGGTTAGTGCAGACAACGCCGTAATAAGCATGAGCATCCCCCTAATGCGTCTGCTGATGCAAAGTTTGACGCACATAAAGGAGCAGGCGTCTGCACCAGAGGAAGAGGAAAGCCTTGATGACAGTCAGCCATTGTCTGGTCAGGGCAGTGTACAGGACGAGGTAGCGGGCGAAGAGGAGGTGGAGGACGAGGAGGATGATGGGGATGAGTATATTTTTAATGCCGAACCTTTCCCGGGGGCACAGGAAATTGGTTGCGTGTCACGGCCGGGTTCTGGTTTTTTGAGGGACACAAGTGACGTAGATTTGCCTGCAACTGCCCCTCAACCAATCACAACCGGAGATTTGACAACTGGAACTTTGGCCCACATGGCGGATTATGCCTTACGTATCCTAAAAAGGGACACACGCATTACGAAAATGATGAACGATGACGATTACTGGTTGGCCTGCCTCCTTGATCCACACTATAAAGGCAAATTGCAAAATATTATGCCACATGAGAACTTGGAACTAATATTAGCAACCAAACAATCAACTCTTGTTGACCGTTTGCTTCAGGCATTCCCAGCACACAGTGCACGTGATCGTTCTCACACGAGCTCCAGGGGGCAGCAGACTAGGAGTGTTAGGGGTGCACACATCAGAAGTGGCGTTGGACAGAGGGGTTTTCTGACCAGGTTGTGGAGTGATTTTGCTATGACCGCAGACAGGACAGGTACTGCTGCATCAATTGAAAGTGACAGGAGACAACATTTGTCCAGTATGGTTACTAACTATTTTTCATCCCTTATCGATGTTCTCCCTCAACCGTCATTCCCATTTGATTACTGGGCCTCCAAATTAGACACCTGGCCAGAATTGGCAGAATATGCATTGCAGGAGCTTGCTTGCCCGGCAGCAAGTGTCCTATCAGAAAGAGTATTCAGTGCTGCAGGTTCAATATTAACCGAAAAAAGGACTCGTCTGGCTACCCAAAATGTTGACGATCTAACATTCATTAAAATGAACCACAACTGGATTTCGAAATCTTTTGCCCCACCTTGCCCGGCCGACACCTAGCTTTCCTATGAAAAGCTCTTGCCTGTGAATTACTTTTCTAATGTCTAATTTGCTGCAGCTGATTGTACAGCATACGACATGTTTACACCTCCCTAAATGGCAAAACTCCCCACACGGGGCCGTGGTATCGCGACTTGGCGCAAGCACCCGTGAGACTGCTGTTTGTCTGAAGAGGTGGGTGTGCTCGCTTTTGGTTGACGGCATTGCTACTGGGTCCCTCATAGTACAATGTAGTGTCTCTGGCGGTGGTGGTGCGCACCCAACGTCAGACACACCGTTGTAACATGAGGGGCCCTGGGGCGGTCCCGCCGGCCTCAAGAGAGTTCCCCCCTACCCCAGCTCAAAATGTGCTCTACCACGTGCAAAATTATGTCGCACAGCTCCACCAATCTTTAGTCTATTCGCTGACATCATTCAATGTCTGGCACTGACAATACAAATTTGTAGACATCTATGATGCAACTTAAAGTAGTCTGTGTCTGTGTCCTATATTGGCACCATTAAATAGTTACTGCCAAATTACTATGTCAGAAACTCAGCAGATGAGCCCACCCCTGTACCTAAGTATGCCACCTTTTTTTTTGTTTTGGTTGTTTTGCGAGACATTAACATCTATTTATATTTTGGGAGTACTGGGACAGACACTCCTTGCACTACTCCTCCACTCACCACCAAGCTGCCCGTGTATCCATGTAACCGCTGTAAAACTGCCATGAGCCTATTGTTTGTTATTTTAGGCCTTTGAAGCCTGTCTGCGGTCCCTCCTTCCACTAGTCCTCCACTGACCAGACCACTGCTGCCCGTGTACCCCTGGAACCAATTATAAAGTGCCTACAGCCAGCCCATTTTTTTATGTTAGGCCTTTGAAGCCTGTCTGCGGTCCCTCCTTCCACTAGTCCTCCACTGGCCAGACCACTGCTGCCCGTGTACCCCTGGAACCAATTATAAAGTGCCTACAGCCAGCCCATTTTTTTATGTTAGGCCTTTGAAGCCTGTCTGCGGTCCCTCCTTCCACTAGTCCTCCACTGGCCAGACTACTGCTGCCCGTGTACCCCTGGAACCAATTATAAAGTGCCTACAGCCAGCCCATTTTTTTATGTTAGGCCTTTGAAGCCTGTCTGCGGTCCCTCCTTCCACTAGTCCTCCACTGGCCAGACCACTGCTGCCCGTGTACCCCTGGAACCAATTATAAAGTGCCTACAGCCAGCCCATTTTCTTATGTTAGGCCTTTGAAGCCTGTCTGCGGTCCCTACTTTAAATACTCCTCCACTCACCACCAAGCTGCCTGCCCGTGTATCCATGTAACCGCTGTAAAACTGCCATGAGCCTATTGTTTGTTATGTTAGGCCTTTGATAGCCTGTCTGCGGTCCCTACTTTAAATACTCCTCCACTCACCACCAAGCTGCCTGCCCGTCTATCCATGTAACCGCTGTAAAACTGCCATGAGCCTATTGTTTGTTATGTTAGGCCTTTGATAGCCTGTCTGCGGTCCTTACTTTAAATACTCCTCCACTCACCACCTAGCTGCCTGTGTATCCATGTAACCGATGTAAAACTGCCATGACTGCCTACTGTTTGTTATTTTAGGCCTTTGATAGCCTGTCTGCGGCCCCTACTTGCAATACTCCTTCACTGACCACAATGCTGCCTGGAGTGCCTGCCTGTGTATCCATGTAACCGATGTAAAACTGCCATGACTGCCTACTGCTTGTTATTTTAGGCCTTTGATAGCCTGTCTGCGGCCCCTACTTGCAATACTCCTCCACTGACCACAATGCTGCCTGGAGTGCCTGCCTGTGTATCCATGTAACCGATGTAAAACTGCCATGACTGCCTACTGTTTGTTATTTTAGGCCTTTGATAGCCTGTCTGCGGCCCCTACTTGCAATACTCCTCCACTGACCACAATGCTGCCTGGAGTGCCTGCCTGTGTATCCATGTAACCGATGTAAAACTGCCATGAGTGCCTACTGTTTGGTATTTTAGGCCTTTGATAGCCTGTCTGCAGCCCCTACTTGCAATACTCCTCCACTGACCACACCAATGCTGCCCGTGTACCCCTGGAACCTATTTAAAAGTTCATAGAGCCTAGTTATATATTTTATTTACTATTAATAAGGCCATGATGGACTACGCTGTACCACGCTACAAGCTAACCAGTCGACACTTCTTTTGCGAGAAAAGCCATCCCAACCCTCCACCAGCATGTAGAAGACCGCATTGTCCATGCACTCTGGCAATCTGTGAGTACAAAGGTGCACCTGACAACAGACGCATGGACCTGTAGGCATGGCCACGGAAGATTACGTGTCCATTACGGCGCAATGGGTTAATGTGGTGGATGCATGGTCCACAGGGGACAGCCTACTAAGTCTGTCTGCAGTCCCTAATTCAAATTGTCCTCCACTGTCTAAATCGGAGCTTCCACCTTCTGGCTTTCGGCCTATAGTATCAGAAATTAAACTGCATTTGGCCTTCAACTTTGGTTAGGGCCTACTAACGGCTTCTGCCCCTCCCTGGTGTTGCCCTCAACTAAATAAAGCTGAGCTTCAACCTTCCGGCTCTCATTAAGTGGTTTTTTAAAAAAAAAATGGTGGTTAGGGCCTACTAACGGCTTCTGCCCCTCCCTGGTGTTGCCCTCAACTAAATAAAGCTGAGCTTCAACCTTCTGCTCCAAATTACCATTTTAAAAAATGCAATAGGCTTTTCCGGCCTACTAAAGGTGTCTGTCTGTGTGCCCATGCCTGGTGTTGTCCTCAACTAAATAAAGCTGAGCTTCAACCTTCTGCTCCAAATTACCATTTTAAAAAATGCAATAGGCTTTTCCGGCCTACTAAAGGTGTCTGTCTGTGTTCCCCTGCCTGGTGTTGTCCTCAACTAAATAAAGCTGAGCTTCAACCTTCTGCTCCAAATTACCATTTTAAAAAATGCAATAGGCTTTTCCGGCCTACTAAAGGTGTCTGTCTGTGTGCCCCTGCCTGGTGTTGTCCTCAACTAAATAAAGCTGAGCTTCAACCTTCTGCTCCAAATTACCATTTTAAAAAATGCAATAGGCTTTTCCGGCCTACTAAAGGTGTCTGTCTGTGTTCCCCTGCCTGGTGTTGTCCTCAACTAAATAAAGCTGAGCTTCAACCTTCTGCTCCAAATTACCATTTTAAAAAATGCAATAGGCTTTTCCGGCCTACTAAAGGTGTCTGTCTGTGTTCCCCTGCCTGGTGTTGCCCTCAACTAAATAAAGCTGAGCTTCAACCTTCTGCTCCAAATTACCATTTTAAAAAATGCAATAGGCTTTTCCGGCCTACTAAAGGTGTCTGTCTGTGTGCCCCTGCCTGGTGTTGTCCTCAACTAAATAAAGCTGAGCTTCAACCTTCTGCTCCAAATTACCATTTTAAAAAATGCAATAGGCTTTTCCGGCCTACTAAAGGTGTCTGTCTGTGTGCCCCTGCCTGGTGTTGCCCTCAACTAAATAAAGCTGAGCTTCAACCTTCTGCTCCAAATTACCATTTTAAAAAATGCAATAGGCTTTTCCGGCCTACTAAAGGTGTCTGTCTGTGTGCCCCTGCCTGGTGTTGTCCTCAACTAAATAAAGCTGAGCTTCAACCTTCTGCTCCAAATTACCATTTTAAAAAATGCAATAGGCTTTTCCGGCCTACTAAAGGTGTCTGTCTGTGTGCCCCTGCCTGGTGTTGTCCTCAACTAAATAAAGCTGAGCTTCAACCTTCTGCTCCAAATTACCATTTTAAAAAATGCAATAGGCTTTTCCGGCCTACTAAAGGTGTCTGTCTGTGTGCCCCTGCCTGGTGTTGTCCTCAACTAAATAAAGCTGAGCTTCAACCTTCTGCTCCAAATTACCATTTTAAAAAATGCAATAGGCTTTTCCGGCCTACTAAAGGTGTCTGTCTGTGTTCCCCTGCCTGGTGTTTTCCTCAACTAAATAAAGCTGAGCTTCAACCTTCTGCTCCAAATTACCATTTTAAAAAATGCAATAGCCTTTTCTGGCCTACTAAAGGTGTCTGTCTGTGTGCCCCTGCCTGGTGTTGCCCTCAACTAAATAAAGCTGAGCTTCAACCTTCTGCTCCAAATTACCATTTTAAAAAATGCAATAGGCTTTTTCCGGCCTACTAAAGGTGTCTGTCTGTGTGCCCCTGCCTGGTGTTGTCCTCAACTAAATAAAGCTGAGCTTCAACCTTCTGCTCCAAATTACCATTTTAAAAAATGCAATAGGCTTTTCCGGCCTACTAAAGGTGTCTGTCTGTGTGCCCCTGCCTGGTGTTGTCCTCAACTAAATAAAGCTGAGCTTCAACCTTCTGCTCCAAATTACCATTTTAAAAAATGCAATAGGCTTTTCCGGCCTACTAAAGGTGTCTGTCTGTGTGCCCCTGCCTGGTGTTGTCCTCAACTAAATAAAGCTGAGCTTCAACCTTCTGCTCCAAATTACCATTTTAAAAAATGCAATAGGCTTTTCCGGCCTACTAAAGGTGTCTGTCTGTGTGCCCCTGCCTGGTGTTGTCCTCAACTAAATAAAGCTGAGCTTCAACCTTCTGCTCCAAATTACCATTTTAAAAAATGCAATAGGCTTTTCCGGCCTACTAAAGGTGTCTGTCTGTGTGCCCCTGCCTGGTGTTGTCCTCAACTAAATAAAGCTGAGCTTCAACCTTCTGCTCCAAATTACCATTTTAAAAAATGCAATAGGCTTTTCCGGCCTACTAAAGGTGTCTGTCTGTGTGCCCCTGCCTGGTGTTGTCCTCAACTAAATAAAGCTGAGCTTCAACCTTCTGCTCCAAATTACCATTTTAAAAAATGCAATAGGCTTTTCCGGCCTACTAAAGGTGTCTGTCTGTGTGCCCCTGCCTGGTGTTGCCCTCAACTAAATAAAGCTGAGCTTCAACCTTCTGCTCCAAATTACCATTTTAAAAAATGCAATAGGCTTTTCCGGCCTACTAAAGGTGTCTGTCTGTGTGCCCCTGCCTGGTGTTGTCCTCAACTAAATAAAGCTGAGCTTCAACCTTCTGCTCCAAATTACCATTTTAAAAAATGCAATAGGCTTTTCCGGCCTACTAAAGGTGTCTGTCTGTGTGCCCCTGCCTGGTGTTGCCCTCAACTAAATAAAGCTGAGCTTCAACCTTCTGCTCCAAATTACCATTTTAAAAAATGCAATAGGCTTTTCCGGCCTACTAAAGGTGTCTGTCTGTGTGCCCCTGCCTGGTGTTGTCCTCAACTAAATAAAGCTGAGCTTCAACCTTCTGCTCCAAATTACCATTTTAAAAAATGCAATAGGCTTTTCCGGCCTACTAAAGGTGTCTGTCTGTGTGCCCCTGCCTGGTGTTGTCCTCAACTAAATAAAGCTGAGCTTCAACCTTCCGGCTCTCATTAAGTGGTTTTTAAAAAAAAAAATGGTGGTTAGGGCCTACTAACGGCTTCTGCCCCTCCCTGGTGTTGCCCTCAACTAAATAAAGCTGAGCTTCAACCTTCTGCTCCAAATTACCATTTTAAAAAATGCAATAGGCTTTTCCGGCCTACTAAAGGTGTCTGTCTGTGTGCCCCTGCCTGGTGTTGTCCTCAACTAAATAAAGCTGAGCTTCAACCTTCTGCTCCAAATTACCATTTTAAAAAATGCAATAGGCTTTTCCGGCCTACTAAAGGTGTCTGTCTGTGTTCCCCTGCCTGGTGTTGTCCTCAACTAAATAAAGCTGAGCTTCAACCTTCTGCTCCAAATTACCATTTTAAAAAATGCAATAGGCTTTTCCGGCCTACTAAAGGTGTCTGTCTGTGTGCCCCTGCCTGGTGTTGCCCTCAACTAAATAAAGCTGAGCTTCAACCTTCTGCTCCAAATTACCATTTTAAAAAATGCAATAGGCTTTTCCGGCCTACTAAAGGTGTCTGTCTGTGTGCCCCTGCCTGGTGTTGTCCTCAACTAAATAAAGCTGAGCTTCAACCTTCTGCTCCAAATTACCATTTTAAAAAATGCAATAGGCTTTTCCGGCCTACTAAAGGTGTCTGCCCCTCCCTGGTGTTGTCCTCAACTGAACAAAGCTGAGCTTCCACATTCTGGCTTTCGCCCTATACTATCAGATATTAAACTGCATTTGGCCTACTAGTGTGGTTAGGCCCTTGAAACAGTGTCTGCTGCTCTTGGGTTTGCTACTCCACTGAACAAAGCAATGCCGCCTGTTTAGTCCTGTTACCAATTTTGAACTGCATTTAGCCTACTTTATTCTTTGGCCCTATATCTGTTTCCTCCTCATCCTGCCCATTGCCCAGCCACTGCTAAATGAGTCTGCTGGTACATTGACCTAGACCACTACATTCCCCTTGTACTCTACACAGCCAGAATCTGACCCTGCTGAAAGTAAGGTTCCCCTTCCCGCATGTTATACCACCTTACACAGGGACAAAGAGGAAGGTGCAGATGAAAGTGCAGGTTCCTTCATCAGGTGGGGGGGCATACTCGTTGGCGACGTCACTGGCACAGGGCCCCTCAGAGTACGCAAAAGTGTCGCTGCTGGTGGGAGGCGCCCCCGCCATGCAAACACACCGCCGTACTTTGAGGGGCCCTGTGCCAGTGCCAATGCGAACGAGTGGGCCCCCCCCTGCTTGCTCAGGATCACAGCACTTGCAACGTTTAAATACTTACCTTTCCCTGCAACACCGCCGTGACGTAGTCCGCATTTCCTGGGCCCACGAAAAACTTGAGCCAGCCCTACTCCCCCCACAACTTTCCCCCAATTCCCTATGCCCAACTATTATTATACAGTTAATTAAGATTGGCAAGCTTCAGAAACAAGAATGGATGTTTTTGGCATTAAAATGGGCACTGTAGGTGTTTTCCTGGCCTCCACTCACTGCCGACTATGCTTCCCCATTGACTTGCATTGGGTTTCGTGTTTCGGTCGATCCCCGACTTTTAGCGATAATCGGCCGACTGCACTCGACTCGACTCTGGACAAAATCGGGTTTCCCAAAACCCTACTCGATCTTAAAAAAATGAAAGTCGCTCAACCCTAGTCCCTACTATCATTTGTTCCCACACTCTCCATGCCCTCAATAGCACCGTGTAGCTGTATTTGTACAGATACTGCCTGGTCACCAGTTCATTCAGTGTTTTTCGAATGAAATAAACCCTATTTATTAAACTGACAGCTGGACCATTTTAAAATGCAAGCACTTTTTACTTTTCATGTCTCCCCATTTCCTCATAGATTGTAAAGTTGTGAGCAGGAACCTCACTCCTCTAGGTATCTGTTGTATTACTCTATGTCTGTAATGTCTTTATTGTAAAGTGCTGCTCAATATGTTGTCGCTATAGAAAAGAAAATTATTATTATCACCTAATGTGTAATTTTTAAAAAGTCTAAAGTTTTTACATTGATCAATTCAAAAATATTCATATGTTTCTATTTTGTCACAAAAATCTGCAGAAACGTCCCGAATTCTACAAACGCCCTTTTGATGTCCTCAGATGTCTTGACTATTTGCCTTTATCTGTCCTGTGCCAGTGGTACAGTGAAATTATGGGTCTGTGTAACCAGCGCTGGATGTCGGATGGTTTCCTAAGTAACACCCTGCATGCTGCTTGTGTTACAGAACTAAAAATAGGCTTTTCAATAAGCCATGCACACAGTGTAATTACCCAATCCATTATTTAGCTCCATGCATTAGGAGGTTCTCCTAATGGAACACTCTGCCTTGTGCTGAAGTATTACCAACATATTCTTTCAGCTTTTTAGATGATAATGAATGTAATTATGTAACGCTTCTCCCTCCCATGGTGCTCGGAGTGATGGGATAATGGCTTGTATAGGTAGATGCGCTTGGATCCCTAGTTAGCTGTAAACAATGAGTTGTAAAAATTCACTTTCACGCTAATTTTTTTTCTCTACACCCTTTAATTATGAATGTCATGTAGTGCAAGTATTTTAACATACTTACCGATCGTCGCCTTCCCTGGTTTGCAGCACATCTCCGACCATTTTCTGGTCCATGTGACAGGTCTCCAGGTCTTGTGGGCAAAAAAAAGAAAAAGCATCGGAGAGCTCTTGAAATCGGGAAGATGTTGATCAGTAAGTGTTTTAATATACTTGCACCACATTACATACACAGGAAACTTTAGGACAAATATTTTACTGAGACTTCTTTAATACCTGGACACCCCCTTTTTAAACTAAGTACTCCCCTTTGTAAAATAAAAATAACATATTCTCACCTCCCGCTTCAATGCTTTATCAGCAATGTCAGCTCTGGATCTGCTTGGATTCACATGACATTACTAACTTTCATCTGATCGAAGAAAAAGCACGACAGCCTAATAACTGCTGTTGACAATGCCAAGCCAACCCTAGCATTATGGGTATAATGATTGTGGTTGCAAAATGTGAAACTATGACTGGGCCTGGGCGTGGAGAGGGCCTGCCGATGTCAACGCACATTTCAGCTCAGAGACCCGCAGGGTTCCTGTACTGCAATACACATTGCAGGGGCCGGCAGCTGATGTTGGCGTGCAAGTCACTGACTGCTCATGGCAGTGACATCATTCCCTGCCCGTCGCCTACATGCTGAAATCACCTGACAGCTGCAGAAGAAGACACAGTGCTTTGTGGGAACGAAGGAAGGTGAGGAGAATCATTACATTTTTTATGCATTAAAGAACAGTGACAGAATGGAGTAAATATATACCAGGATGGACCCAGGATGGATGTCATATATACCAGGATGGGTACATATATGCCAAAAGGGGGGACATACAGCAGGTGAAAAAAATATTTAATTTTCAAAGTAAATATATTTCTAAAGGTGCTATTGACATGAAAATCTCAGCAGATGTCGGTAACAACCCCTTCAACCCAAACAGGCAAAGAAATCAAACCATAGATATCCATAAATTATGTGTAATAATGAGAAATGATACCGGGAAGAAGTATTTAACAGGTGCAGAAAGAGAGTTGCAAAAAAACATGGAAAGTCATGATAACAGCTAAAATCTGCCAGTAATTACAAAATAATCCTGCCACCTAGGGAAAAATAACATCAGCTGGTTCAATTGATGGCCTATAAAAAGGTGTCTCAGTATGAGACACAGAAAATTCTCATGATGGGTAAAACCAGTGAGCTGTCTCAAGATATTCACAACCTTATTGTTGTATTGAGGGCAGAGCAGAATGTGAATTATTTACAGTAATAATAATAATAATCTTTATTTTTATATAGCGCTAACATATTCTGCAGCGCTTTACAGTTTGTAACCATTATCATTGCTGTCCCGATGGGGCTCACAATCTAAATTCCCTATCAGTATGTTTTTGGAAGGGAAAATGTGCTGAAAAACAGAAAAGATCCCAGAGTGTGTAAAATAAACCATGAAATACAAAATAAAATGTAAAATACAAAATCTACTATATAATTGTCTAAGGGTCACTTCCGTCTGTTTGTCTGTCTGTCTGTCACGGAAATCCTGCGTCGCTGATTGGTCGCGGCCCGAGGCCGTGACCAATCAGCGACGGGCACAGTCCGGCTGTGAATTGGCCCCTCCCTCCTCCCCTGCAGTCAGTGCCCCTCCATACTCCCCCCCAGTCAGCGCCCACATAGTGTTAACCGGATTGCCTTACACCACGGCATAACGCGATGTAAGGCAGTCCATTAATGCTGCCATTAACCCTCTGTGTGAACAACTTTTTACTATTGATGTTGCCTATGCAGCATCAATAGTAAAAACATACAATGTTAAAAAAAAATTTAAAAAAATCATTATATACTCACCCTCCGGTGGTCCCCGGATCCAGCCAAGGCCTTTCCCGTTCCTTGCGCGCTGCTTCGGTCCCCAGAATGCAATGCGGCAATGACCGGAGATGACGTGGCGATCTCGCGAGACCGCTACATTATCATGTGTTATTGCTGCAATGCATTCTTGGGACCGGAGCGGCGTGCGAGGAGCAAAAAAAGCCTTAGCTGGATCCGGGGGCCGCCGGAGGGTGAGTATATAACGATTTTTTATTTTAATTCTTTTTTTTAACAGGGATATGGTGCCCACATTGCTATATACTACATGGCTGTGTTACACACTACGTGGCTGTGCAATATACTACATGGCTGTGTAATATACTACGTGGCTGTGCTATAACTACGTGGCTGTGCTATATACTACGTGGCTGTGTAATATACTACGTGGGCTGTGCTACATACTACGTGGGCTGTGCTACATACTATGTGGCAGTGCAATAAACGACATGGCTGTGTTATACTACGTGGCTGTGCAATATACTATGTGGCTGTACTATATACTACGTGGGCTGTGTAATATACTACGTGGCTGTGCAATATACTACGTGGCTGTGCAATATACTACGTGGCTGTGTAATATACTATGTGGCTGTGTTATACTACGTGGCTGTGCAATGTACTATGTGGCTGTGCTACATACTACGTTGCTGTGTTATACTACGTGGCTGTGCAATATACTACGTGGCTGTGCAATATACTATGTGGGCTGGGTAATATACTATGTGGCTGTGCAATATACTGCATGGGCTGTGTAATATACTACGTGGCTGTGCAATATACTACATGGGCTGTGCAATATACTACGCGGCTGTGCTATATACTACGTGGGCTGTGTAATATACTATGTGGGCTGTGCTATATGCTACATGGGCTGTGTAATATACTACATGGCTGTGCAATATACTACATGGGCTGTGCAATATACTATGTGGCTGTGCAATATACTACATGGCTGTGCTACATACTACGTGGGCTGTGCTACATACTACGTGGCTGTGCAATATACTATGTGGGCTGTGCTACATACTACGTGGGCTGTGTTATACACTATGTGGGCTGTTACACCTATAAACTGCACCTAAATCATTATTACGCCAGGCAAGTAGTCATAAATACACCAAAGAAAAAGCACTAAGCGAAAAAGTAATAAAATATATAAATTTTATTATAACACCAATAAAATCAATCAAATAAATACCATATATAACCAAGGGGAACCAAAAAATACAGAAAAACCACAAGGTATGGCTGGAAAAAGTGGTAACAGTCAATATGGAGTAACCTTCACAATATCAGCATCATCATAATGACAGCAAAGTAATCACATATTCAAAGGACTTATATATAAAACATTAATAATACACCTGATACCACAGCCGTCAATGACAATGAACCCAAAGCCACTGCATATATATGATAAAATAATAGTTTATATACAAATAAAGTGCAAAGTACCAGCTAGGAATAAGTATAAGTATCAACAAATGGTAACATTTTTAAGGGTTCAGAATCATTGTAAGCCGAAGCATCAGAGGATATAATAACAACATTAGAAAAAAGCAAGTAAAGGGAACATATTTACCCAGTATAGACCACCAGCCAGGGACCCACGACACCCGACGCACGTTTCGCTCAGGAAAGCTTCGTCCAGGGATCACTACGTGGGCTGTGTTATATACTGCGTCGGCTGTTATATACTACGTGAGCTGTATTATAAGCTATGTGGGCTGTGTAATATGCTACGTGGGCTGTTATATACTACGTATCTGTGTTATATGCTATGTGGGCTGTTATACACTACGTGGCTGTGCTATATACTACGTGGCTGTGCTATAAAATCCGTGGGCTGTGCTATATACTGCGTGGGCTGTGCAATATACTATGTGGCTGTGCAATTTGCTACGTGGCTGTGCTATATACTACGTGGCTGTGCTATATACTACGTGGGCTGTGTTATATGCTTCGTGAGCTGTTATATGCTATGTGGGCTGTTATATACTACATGGCTGTGTTATATGCTATGTGGGCTGTTATACACTATGTGGCCGGCCACGAACAATCAGCAACAGGCGCACTCTGGCTGCGAATTGGCGCGGGATTTGAACCACGCTTCATGCCCGGCCAGCCGAATCCTGTGTATTCATTGTATTATTCTAAAATCTTCATAAAAAAACTACATACATATTCTAAAATACCTGATGCGTTAGAATCGGGCCACCATCTAGTAAAATATAAAGCAGGTACTGTTAGAAAACATGCTGCCTATTTCCTAAAAAGAAACAGAAGCTAGTTGCAGAGCAAAGACCATAAACAACAAAGAGATAAACCCTATCTGGAAATAAACTGACTGGTTTTAAACCTCAGCATAATGGCTGAACATCCAAATGAGAATATCACCAGCAGAAAAAGCCGACAGGGGACAGTATATAAAGCCACACCCAAAAGGTGATAGGGCAGACAAATACCTGAATACATGTGTTATACTAAACAGGCTGCAGCCAGAACAGAAGAGCATAAACACCTTTGTGAGACCATATGCTGGTGCAGTGGGCCCTGGGTTTCTCCTAATGCAGGACAATGCCAGACCTCATGTGGCTGGAGTGTGTCAGCAGTTCCTGCAAGATGAAGGCATTGAAGCTATGGACTGGCCCGCCCATTCCCAAGACCAGGATCCAATTGAACACATCTGGGACATCATGTCTCGCACCATCCACCAACATCACGCTGCACCACAGACTGTCCAGGAGTTGGCGGATGCTTTAGTCCAGGTCTGGGAGGAGATCCCTCAGGAGACCATCCGCCGCCTCGTCAGGAGCATGCCCAGGCATTGAAGGGAGGTCATACAGGCACGTGAAGGCCACACACACTACTGAGCATCATTTCCTTGTCTTGAGGCATTTCCACTGAAGTTGGATAGGCCTGTAACTTCATTTTCCACTTTGATTTAGAGCATCATTCCAACTCCAGACCTCTGTGGTAAATTAGTTGTGATTTACGTTGATCATTTTAAGATCTTATTGTTCTCAACACATTCCACTATGTAATGAATAAAGATTTACAACTGGAATGTTTTATTCAGTGATATCTAGGATGTGGGATTTTAGTGTTCCCTTTAGACTGTGGAGACCTGGGTGTCGTAACCAGTGCCTTTCCCCCTCCCATCAATCCCGTAATGAAACACACACAGTCCTAGGTGGGTTGAACAGGTCGGTCACAGTTTATTAATTACATAAGCAGAGAAAGGCAATTACATGTCATAACGGGCAGCTCGCGCCGAGCTCCTGTCACTGATCGACAGGTGAATAGGCCAAACGAGTGGTTGCGACCTTTGCCCTCCTCTGCTTCTTCTGCCACGGAGGATCCCGTGTATTACCTACGCGGGACTCCATCCCGACCCCTCAACCTTAGGGCCTGTATCTTTACTATTCTGAAAAAAATCTAAATCTACATAAATTTTTATGCATGTATGTTTAAAAAAAATAAAAATTACTTTTAAGAAAATAAAAATATAGTTTGTCCTGCCACATAATGAAGCCTTGATTTTTTTTGTCGATGGAGCTAAGTGAAAGCTTCTTTTGCTTTTATAAGAAGAGTTGTTATTTTTATTGGTACTGTTACCACTTGATTACTTTTTATTCATTTTTTTCAAGAGAAGTTACTAAAAAAATTCTGCCATTATTTCTTACTGCGTTCAAGTGAGATAAATTTGAAAGTGCAGCTGTTTGCAGCAATAATTTTTATTAATTTTTGCTTTCTAGATTTTTTCTACAGAATGGGAAAAGGGAATGATTTATATTAACTCCTAAAGGACTTAAACCTGAGAACACTTGAGTATAAAACACACATTGGCCTCTGCCATGTCCCATAACTTGAAAGTCATACAGCATTGTATTGTATTGTTGCTGTCACACAGCTATGCAATAAAGTTTGCCTCTATTTGAAGTTTGTCCTTCCTTTCTCCCTGTAGCCCAGCTCTGATGTAACTACTCCATCCCTTCTTCCTCAGATACTGTATGTCAGCCAAGTTGCTAGTTCATATGTTATGCATGTACCACACTCACACATGGGTAAAGGTAGAAAGGAAGACTAACGATAGAGAGAAGCCACACCTACACCCAACTGGTTCCTGTACAGACTAGTAGAGATGGGCAGACCCCTGGATGTTCGGGTCCGGCGGGTCTATACGAACAGTTACAAAAAGTTTGGGTTCCAGAACAGTACTCGGACCCGAATCCAGACCCCATTCATTTGAGTGGGGGGCCCGAACGTCCAGTGTTTGCCAAGCTGTCATGTGCATAACAGCGCGGCAAACACTGCTCCTGATCAGTGGCAAAATCATTACCGCCTGTCAGTTGACAGCGTGAGCCTACAGCTATGATTGGAGGTAAAAGGTTTACCTTCAGTCAGTAGCATCGGCTGATGGGACTACTGCTCCCATTAGCCTACCCCAGCTGCCGCTAATAGCAGGAACAGCAGGCGGTGGCTGATGGGAGTATTCATCAGCCAGCACGTGCGCTGTAAATAAATAAAAATAATTATAAAACAGCACCATAGACTATAATAGGTATGTGGTCTATAGGTGTAAAACATGGATAGAACACATGCGTGAAAAATGTACCTCTGAATTAATTTGCTTGTATGAGACTGGGTTCAGACAGCCATATACAGACCGCAATGCTTGAAATGACCGCAGGTCCCCTAACCTATACTCAATATGTTCATAATTGGCTACAAGGCTATGTTCAGGTCAAGAGATCCATGGTTTGTCAAGACATTGAGTGATATACAGTACAGACCAAAAGTTTGGACACACTGTCTCATTTAAAGATTTTTTGGTATTTTCATGACTGTGAAAATTGTAAATTCACCCTGAAGGCATCAAAACTATGAATGTACATGTTGAATTATATACTTAACAAAAAAATGTGAAACAACTGAAAATATGTCTTATATTCTAGGTTCTTCTAAGTAGCCACCTTTTGCTTTGATGACTGCTTTGCACTCTTGGCATTCTCTTGATGAACTTCAAGAGGTAGTCACCGGGAATGATTTTCACTTCACAGGTGTGCCCTGTCAGGTTTAATAAGTGGGATTTCTTGCCTTGTAAATGGGGTTGGGACCATCAGTTATGTTGTGCAGAAGTCTGGTGGATACACAGCTGATAGTCCTACTGAATAGACTGTTAGAATTTGTATTATGGCAAGAACAAAGCAGCTAAGTAAAGAAAAACGAGTGGCCATCATTACTTTAAGAAATGAAGGTCAGTCAGTCTGAAAAATTGGGAAAACTTTGAAAGTGTCCCCAAGTGCAGTGGCAAAAACCATCAACGCTACAAAGAAACTGGCTCACATGAAGACCACCCAGGAAAGGAAGGCCAAGAGTCACCTCTGCTTCTGAGGATAAGTTTATCCGAGTCATCAGCCTCAGAAAGCAGCTCAGATTAGAGACCAGGTCAATGCTACACAGAGTTCTAGCAGCAGACACATCTCTACAACAACTGTTAAGAGGAGACTTTGTGCAGCAGGCCTTCATGGTAAAATAGCTGCTAGGAAACCACTGCTAAGGACAGGCAACAAGCAGAAGAGACTTGTTTGGGCTAAAGAACACAAGGAATGGACATCAGAACAGTGGAAATCTGTGCTTTGGTCTGATTAGTCCAAATTTTAGATCTTTGGTTCCAACCACTGTGTGTTTGTGTGACGCAGAAAAGGTGAACGGATGGACTCTACATGCCTGGTTCCCACCGTGAAGCATGGAGGAGGTGTGATGGTGTGGGGGTGCTTTTCTGGTGACACTGTTGGGGATTTATCAAAATTGAAGGCATACTGAACCAGCATGGCTACCACAGCATCTTGCAGCGGCATGCTATTCCATCTGGTTTGCATTTAGTTGGACCATCATTTATTTTTCAACAGGACACTGTGTAAGGGCTGTGTAAGGGCTATTTGACCAAGAAGGAGAGTGATGGGGTGCTATGCCAGATGACCTGGCCTCCACAGTCACCAGACCTGAACCCAGTTGACATGGTTCGGGGAGAGCTGGACCGCAGAGTGAAAGCAATAGGGCCAACAAGTGCTAAGCATCTCTGGGAACTCCTTCAAAGATTGTTGGAAGGCCATTCCCGGTGACTACTTCTTGAAGCTCATCAAGAGAATGCCAAGAGTGTGCAAAGCAGTCATCAAAGCAAAAGGTGGCTACCTTGAAGAACCTAGAATATAAGACATATTTTCAGTTGTTTCACACTTTTTTGTTAAGTATATAATTCCACATGTGTTACTTCATAGTTTTGATGCCTTCGGTGTGAATGTACAATTTTCATAGTCATGAAAATACAGAAAAATCTTTAAATGAGACAGTGTGTCCAAACTTTTGGTCTGTACTGTATGGCCATCTGAACCTCATGTATTTGGGTGACTTGAGCAGCAACTTCCATGTTTCACAATCAGGCATGGCTGCATGGCGTCCTGACTATTGAACTCTATGGGACCCAAATTTTCACGTTTCTTCAATTATCACGCATGTTAGCTTTAAGAAATGGTATTTATGCTTACTGCAAGTATCCGTACTAAATAGCATTAATCTCATTACCCTCCACATTGCTTCCTAAATTGTTTCATTTATTTAGTATCACATATTTTTCTCCAGAATACAAAGTTTAGAAGACTACGCATGAGGTCAACAAGTTTGAAAGAAAAAGCATCTTGGGTTATGTTCTCATGACCTTGGCTTCCTCTATTAGACTATTTCCCAATTTTTAAGTCGTATAAAATAATTCATCTTATCAAAAGGGCTTTCTGCCAAAACTATCAGTCTGCTGCATTTCCACTCTCACCCTATCCATTTTTTTCTCACTCTACGTTGTAGAGATGCAGCCACTGAACACAAGCAAGGCATTAAAAAAATGTAACCCTAGGTCATATTCCAACATGGACTTAATTAGCAAAGTATAATAATAGAAAGAAGGCAGAACTTTCCCATAGGAAAATGTCTGGAGCTTTCTGGGATTGGTGACTGTACCTTTGGCATCTGAAGGATGCTGGACTTTGTGGATTGAATTTATCATTTTATGAAGTCTGAAAATCACATAGAAGACATAACATAATCCTTTATTTTAAATTCTCAGACCATAGTAGTGGATCAAGATAGACAACACCATAACCCTTTGAAGATCTATTAAAAACAGTAGGATAAATAATTGGGAAGGGATATTGAGAAATGCTTCTTCCTGAGGTATGAGCACTGTATCTTAGTATATTGTCAGTACAACAGGATTGTAGCAAAAAATGAGCCATGCTGGCATGACATTAAAGGTGTTATGCGATATAGGAAAAATGAATTAAAGAGAACCTGTCATTAGGTTTTACATATTAAACTAAAGGTACCGCATACAGCACACACCGCTCACATATTGGATGCATACAGCACACACCGCTCACATATTGGATGCATACAGCACACACCGCTCACATATTAGATGCATACAGAACAAACACTGCTCACAAACTAAACACATACGTTACACATTTAAATGCACATAGTTCACACACTCACAACATATTAGATGCATACAGTACACACATTCTCACATTGTAGATGCACATAGCATGCACTCCCCTCACATATTAGATTCATACAGCACACACTCACTGCTCACATAATAGATACAAAACACAAGTTTAATGAACATTATAGGTGGTAATATAAACTATTCAAGAAGGTCTCTATAATATATGTTAACAACAATCAACACCATAATGTGGATATTAATAGAACAACTGCAAAGAATACTATAAAAACTACGAAGAACAAGCAGTCCCAAAGTTCATAAATAACACCTTTATTATGCACATAGATAAATATAAAATTCATACAGAAAAACGGATATATAGGGCTAAAACGATGACACCAACATCACAAAAAATGCCCAAGGTTGAGCATGTCCCATATTACAAACCAAATCCATTCAAGTGAATAATACAACGTCCATCAGGAATAATACATATTTACCCAAGGTAGAGATGCATGCAATAGAAAAAATAATCACATTTGTGAATATAATAGGGAAAATTCCAAAAACTTACAAACAGTACCTGATACAGAATGATGGACTGTTCACTGGGGCATGCCCACCCACCCCGACGCGCATTTCAGCAAAAATGCCTTTCTCAAGGAGCACTCCTTGAGAAAGGCATTTCTGCCGAAACGCGCGTCGGGGTGGGTGGGCATGCCGCAGTGAACAGTCCATCATTCTATATCAGGTATTGTTTGTACGCTTTGGGAATTTTCCCTATTATATTCACGAATGGGAGTATTTTTTCTATTGCATACATCTCTACCTTGGGTAAATAGATGTAATAGATGCATATAGTACACACACTGCTCACATAATAGATGCATATAGTACACACTGCTCACATAATAGATGCATATAGTACACACAGCTCACATAATAGATGCATATAGTACACACACTGCTCACATATTAGATGCATACAGCACACACTGCTCACATAATAGATACATATAGTACACACACCACTCACATATTAGATGCATATAATACACACACACACTGCTCACATATTAGATGCTGTGGTGCAGTAAAAGGTGTAGTACTGGACGGAAGATATATTTCTCCCAGCAGGATAAGTTTTGGCCTGTTATTTCCCTAAGGTTGAATACCTGCAGTGATGTCACGATCACATGATCAGCCCATGTGATGATACCTCACCTGTGGGTGTGGTTATAGACTATGTAATGGAGTTTCTTTTGTTTGGCACATGTTATTCTGGGTGTGGAGCTAGGCTGGAATGAGCCTGAACTGTTTTTCTCTGCCACATATGTCACAAAGGTTGGTGACTTGACTGTTAGCAACCCTGGGAATGGCACCTGGCGGAAGCCGCTGACCTGGCAGCTGCTTAGTTAAGCCCGTCCCATGTAAGGGTGAGTCTGAGACCAGTGGTTCTCCAAGCTGGAGTATGTTTGTTTTTTTTTCTTAAGGTACCTTCACACGAAGCGACGCTGCAGCGATAGCGACAACGATGCGATCGCTGCAGCGTCGCTGTTTGATCGCTGGAGAGCTGTCACACAGACCGCTCTCCAGCGACCAACGATGCCGAGGTCCCCGGGTAACCAGGGTAAACATCGGGTTGCTAAGCGCAGGGCCGCGCTTAGTAACCCGATGTTTACCCTGGTTACCAGCGTAAAAGTAAAAAAAACAAACAGCACATACTTACATGCGTCCCCCAGCGTCTGCTTCCTGACACTGACTGAGCTCCGGCCCTAACAGCAGAGCGGTGACGTCACCGCTGTGCTTTCACTTTCACTTTAGGTGCCGGCGCTCAGTAAGTGTCAGGAAGCAGATGCTGGGGGACGCATGTAAGTATGTGCTGTTTGTTTTTTTTACTTTTACGCTGGTAACCAGGGTAAACATCGGGTTACTAAGCGCGGCCCTGCGCTTGGTAACCCGATGTTTACCCTGGTTACCAGTGTAAAACATCGCTGGGTATCGTTGCTTTTGCTTTCAAACACAACGATACACAGCGATCGGACGACCAAATAAAGTTCTGGACTTTATTCAGCGACCAGCGACATCACAGCAGGATCCTGATCGCTGCTGCGTGTCAAACGAAACGATATCGCTAGCCAGGACGCTGCAACGTCACGGATTGCTAGCGATGTCGTTTCGTGTGAAGGTACCCTTACTTTCTGTCACGGGCTGTTTAAAGTGTCAATAAACCACTGAAGTTTGGACTGGAAGCCTGTGTGTTGCCTCATTACTGCGACCCTACCACTGCTCACCCGAGCAAATCCCTACATTTTGGTGTTCGAATGCGGGCAATCGCAGTGAGGCCAGGCTATTTTTGCTTATTTTTACTCTGAACTCCGGCTTGTGTCCTGGGTGAAAGGAGTGGCGCAGACCAAGTCGGGGAACTCTGCAGAAATGAAGGCCACAATAAAAGTGCTTGTGGATGCTATGCGACAACAGCAGCAGGCTACGCAGCAGCAGCAGGAAACCAACCAGCTGTTGCTACAGCATATCACGGCGTCGCAGACAAGAGGAGCTTCACGGGGAATCTTTGATGTCCGGAAAGCGGTTCGTACAGCGATCCCCAAAATGGAGAAATCCGATGACGTCAAGATATACCTGGAGATGTTTGAGGGAGTGGCTGAGCGGGAGAGACTACCCCGGGACCAGTGGGCAGAAGTCATTGCTCCGTTTCTGGCTCCAGGACCTATGAAAGCCTATCAAGACCTACCCCCTGAGCAGAGGGAGGACTACGCAGTCGTCAAGGGTGAGATACTGGCACATCTTGGGGCAAATGTGTTGGTCCGGGCCCAGCGGGTACATCAGTGGGAGTTTAACCCCTCCAAGCCAGCTCCCTCCCAGTATTATGACCTGTTGCACTTATTTCAGAAATGGTTGCAGCCTGAGGTACTGTCTCCTGTGGCCATGCTGGACCGCATAGTGACTGATAAATTTTGGAGGGGTTTGCCCCACTCCATCCAATCATGGGTTGGGCAAGCATCCCCTACTAATGTGCTCCAAATGATGGACCTAATAGAACGATATGGGGCAACCAAAGAGCTCCAGGGAGGGACTC
Organism: Ranitomeya variabilis; assembly: GCF_051348905.1. Lineage (NCBI taxonomy): Eukaryota > Metazoa > Chordata > Amphibia > Anura > Dendrobatidae > Ranitomeya > Ranitomeya variabilis. Next base: position 518,533,067 of record NC_135236.1, on the reverse strand, counting down.
CCCGGAAGGTGTCCAGAAGGTTCTCTAAATCTCCACCCCTGGCTCGGCGAGCAGAGTCCAGGAAGGCCACTCAAGACTTGTCTGGAGGAGAAAGAGGCCACATAGTCTGCTGGCGGTGGCCATATGAGAGCTGATTGCCCCCACCTGGCTGAGCCCATGGAGACAAACTTTGGGTATCGCCAATCCCACTATGCCGAACTGATTTGCGCTACAAGCATCCAGGATTGATCCAATATGGGATATTTGTGTAAGGTGGATGTAGAAGGTACCCCAGCCGTGGCCCTACTGGACTCAGGGAGTCTCGTGACCCTGGTACGAGCCAGTCTGGTTCAGTCCAGCAAGTTCACTGGTCAGAAAATTGGGGTGTTATATATACATGGGGACTTAAAAGACTATCCGACCGCACTAGTGGTGATAAACACGCCAGCGGGGAGGAGGTGCCACGAGGTGGGGGTTGTGGTTAGCTTACATTATGAAATGATACTTGGTAGCGATTTTCCTTTATTTTCTGTACTTTGGCCAACAGTTGTCTCACCCAGTGGACAACTGCCGACACCAGTGACAACCAGGTTACATGCTCCAGAAGTGGGACATGAACCTGGTAGCCCAGAGGAAGAAGTGTTGGCGGTAGGGGTGTCCTCCGTTTCGGAGGAGGAGGGGAAAAATTCTCCCATAGAATTGTTGGCCGGGGATGTGGAAGACTTGCCGCCAGGACTTGAATTGTTAGACTTAAATGTATCGAGCGATAATTTTGGTACAGCGCAACTCTGAGACCCTACTTTGACTCGGGCAAGGGAAAATGTACTGTTTATTAACGGGGAACCCCAGCAACCTGGGGCAGCCACCGAGTTGCCACGCTTTGAGCTAAACCGAGACCTGTTGTATCGAGTTGAGAAAGTACGTGGGGAAATCGTAGAGCAGTTATTGGTACCTCAGGCCTATCGTAGGCTGGTAATGGACCTAGCGCATGCGCATGTACTCGGTGGGCATTTGAGCCAAAAGTAAACCCTAGACCGAATTTTGCAGCGGTTTTACTGGCTAGGGGTCCATGAAGAAGTTAAACGGTATTGTAATTCCTTTCCTGTGTGCCAGGTAACCAGTCCCCAGCCACACTTTCGGAGTCCTTTAGTGCCTTTACCTATTATAGAGGTGCCTTTCGAAAGAGTAGCAATGGATCTGGTCGGTCCTGTCAATAAGTCAGCAAGGGGGCACCAACACATCCTAGTAGTTCTAGATTATGCCACCTGGTATCCTGAGGCTGTTCCGCTACGCCACACATTAGCTAAGCTCATAGCAAAATAACTCATGGGTATGTTTTCTAGGGTGGGGATTCCACAAGAGATTTTAACAGACCAAGGAACCCCCTTTATGTCAAAAATTATGAAAGAGCTCTGCCGCTTGTTAAATGTCAAACAGTGGCACACCTCAGTTTATCATCCCCAAACAGATGGGCTGGTAGAAAGATTCAATAAGACGCTAAAGAGCATGCTAAGAAAAAACATTTCAAAAGATGGGAAGGATTGGGATCTTTTACTCCCATATTTGTTGTTTGCAGTACGGGAGGTGCCACAGGCATCTACGGGGTTCTCGCCCTTTGAATTATTGTATGGCCGACATCCCCAGGGCTTACTTGATATAGCCAAATTGGCTTGGGAGAACCAACCAACCCCCCACAAGAGTGTAATAGAGCATGTTGCAAAAATGCAGGAAAGGATGGAGACAGTCCTACCATTGGTCCGGGAACATATGGAAGCAGCACAACGGTCTCAGAGTCGGGTCTATAACCGTGAGGCTCGGGTAAGAACCTTTAGTCCTGGGGATCGGGTATTGGTACTTGTGCCCACAGTGGATAGCAAATTTTGGGCAAGGTGGCAGGGGCCCTATGAGATTATGGGGAAGGTGGGACCGGTAGACTATAAGGTACACCAACCAGGTCGGAGGAAGCCAGAGCAGGTTTATCATATTAATTTGCTTAAACTGTGGAAAGACAGAGACCACCTTGGCGGGGATAGTCCGCTGCCTGCATTTTCTGTAGAGAAGGCTCCATTACCTCTGAGTGAGTCAGAAGAAGCTTTGTCTGTAGCCAAAATACCAGATACTTTATCCGGGAGTTTGTTAGCTGAAATACAGATGTTTTGTCTGAGCTCCCTGGACGTACCTCCATAATCCAACATGACACTGTTACGGAGCCACAGGCCAAAATCCGATTAAAGCCATGTTATAGAAGGGTTAATAGTTTGGCTTTAACTGCCTTGCCTTTAAGTGCCTTTTGCCTTTAAGTGTTAGAATTACTAGAATCTGTTGACGCAGTAGTCTGATGGTCTCCCCTTCAAGGAGACTACACTTCTTATCATGTATGTTCTCAATAGTCAGTCACAACATGTTCTGAGTTATGGTAAATAGAATGTGACCCTGGGTGATGGTGGGGGCTACATGAGTTACATTGAAATGCATGCTGTGTAAATGGTATAAAGCATTGCCTTGGTTTTAATATGTCAGATAAAAGTGACTTGCTCACGGGATACGTGTGAGGTGTCTTTTGTCTCCAAGCGCTTGTCAACTAAGGGCGTAAATCCACAATTAGGACTCACTGGTGATCTGTCAGCTGACATTTGGGTCAGAATGAAAACAGCTACGACAGTTTGGCGCCCGAACGGGGACCGTGTAACCAGCCGCCTTATTCGGAATCCGTATGTGGGAGCTTCCAGAGAGATTGGATAATGCAAACAACAGCTGCAGCAAGGTGAGAACGTTATTCTTACAATCTGTTTGCACCTGCAATCTCTCTTCCGGATTTCTCCATACCTCTGGGTAAAGGCTGTAAACACGGTTCAAAGAATCCACACATCACCAGTGAGTTTTGTGTTTGTTTTGTCTGTTTATGGTTTATGTCCGTATGAGAGTTGAATAATAGACTTATAAGATGATAATTGTTATCTGTATTATTTGTCAATATCCTAATTGGTTGTGTATTTGTTTAGTGTGTGTAATACAAGAGCTGGAATAGACTCTGTGCAGTGTTGTTATTTTGGTCATTTTGGATTGGCAGTACATTATATGAAGCTGTATTTTGTATAAGGCCGTGGTTTTTGTTGTCTGGCCTTAAAGTGTTTTCAGAGTGTCAGTGGACACTGCTGCAGTTTTATTTATATAGAGTTGTGTTAATTCCAAAGTGCAGAATAGACAGGCTGTGTGAGCCTTGTATGTGTGTATGTCTATGAGAACCTCTGAATGAGATAAGAGGTGGAGTGATTGAGATAAGGGATTTTCTTCTTGTGAAACTCAACTAAAAAGTGAAAGGAAAAGAAAAAAAAAAAAAAAAAAAACAATCCCTGAGCACGTATGAATGAATGATCACATAAGTATCATTACTTATCTAAGTGTTGTTGAGGGTCCAGGATGAATGAGTTGTGGATATTTTTAATGTACATTTAATTTACATCTGAGATTCAGAGAAACCTGTGTTATATATGGTTTGATACTGGATAGGTTTCTATGTATGTCTATATGTGGTTTGACCGGACGCGGTCAGAATCAGCTTTTTCAAGTTATGCAGTAATTTGCCTGTATAGAGAAATTGTTTTTAATTCCGAGAGGATGAATGTTTTTAAAACTGCTTCTGTGTGTGTGAGGCACGAAGCTCTGATCAGCGCGAAATACCAGATGGGAGGAGGGAAGTGCACCCCTGCGCTACTTGCTTGAGTTTTCTCCCCTTTGCGTGATGTGGGCCGGAGGAAGGGGGGCCACATAGCTGTATTCTAAAGTTTCTCTGTCCTTGGTTTAGTACACGCTGAGAGATTTGTGTTTAAAGCAATAAGTACTGTATGGAATTGAAAGTGAAAAAGAACTGTGCCTATTTTAGAGGAAAACTTGTAAGTGATTGAAAAGATTGGTAAAAGATTCACCTGCTTCAAGTTTGAGTGATTGATATAGTAAATTGAGGATCAGCAGAGGAGGTAACCAACTGCACGGCTGATGTAGTATAGGTGGTGTAACCTGCTACAGTCAGTCTACGGCATTAGGTGGTGTAACCTTGCCGTCCATGGAGCTGTGCTAGCCAGCTGATTTACCGAGTGGTAGGTGGTGTAACCTGCTTGGTAAAATCCTTTAAGTCCACCGAGTGGTAGGTGGTGTAACCTGCTCGGTGTTGTTGAGCGGATAAGTTGAAGCCATGGGCAACTTATTCTGTGTGCAGTCAGGGCCCCCAATGGGATCCAAAAACCGCTGTATAGATTGGAAAAAGGAAGCAGTGAAAGATGTGAAACCAATATTGAAAAAGGCAAAAAATGCCAGTGAGTGGATGTTTTGTTGTTCAAAAAAGGCACAGACAAAGGAGGAAAATAGCAAGAGAATAAATGGCGTCTGAGAGAGTGCAGCAGGACGGAAGTAAGGTGTATTATGAATGTTTTGATGCTTAAAAGTCCAACTATGACTGACACATTACTGCTACGGTCTTACCTTTGTATAACCAGAGACCCAGACAAGACAGATGGACTGTGGTCAGACAATCCCAGATTGGAGAAATACTTGTATGTTCTGTGCTGCAACCTGACCCAAGAGAATTACACTGAATCCTGTCCAGACAAGATCACATGTAGTGACATAAGAAGCTGACACAGGATTGTGGTTGGTCGATAGTGGGGACATTAACTTTTGGGAGTAGGCTGACAGTAATCCTTTTGGGAAGGAGCTGTAGACCAGCATGTCATGTCACCCCCAACCGGTCATCTAGTCACCCCCACCACCAGAGAACCAACCACATCAGGTAGGGTAAAACACATACAGGAGTATTATCCCTGGAGGCCCTCTGACTAGCTAGTTACGCTAAAAACAATTGGCTGATCCTGAGAACCAACCTTTCCCATTTTATAGACAAAAAGACAAAGACAATATGATGGACGTATAAGTGCACCTGGGCAGGCCTAGGTAGTTAGTGAGCACAAAAGCAGGTGACTTGCTAGGACACATAATTAAGACACATACAGATGTGACAAAAGAAGAGAGTGTAGAGATGTACTTTAGACGGTTACAGCTTAAATGGGCAGACATGGGGTACAGTCCAGTAAACCCACTTGATGTTAAAATATCGGTAAATACATTCATTGACGGTATGACCAAAAGCTTACAAGACACAGTACAGACAGCCAGACCTGAATGGAGGAATGTAGATCCAAAAGATCTCCTGAAAGTTGCTAAAGGAGTTGAACAAACTAGGACAATAAGACGACGTGTCATGTATGCTGGAGTACAAGGAAAACAGTAGAGACGCAGTGAGGGACCTAAGGACTTAGAAACAGTAAAGTGCTGGAATTGTGGAGAAAATGGACACTCAGACCAATCTTCCACCTTCTTCACCTCCAGGAGGGAAAGAGACAGAACTCTTGATTGACACTGGAGCAGCCGGAACTGTGGCACAGAGACTTGATAATGCCAGGCATGATTACTGACGAGACTGTGGAATGCGTGAGTGTAGAAGGACAAGCGACTGAAGCCCTATGACTAAACAAATAAGACTAGAATCACGAGACCGTGCTTAGAAGAGCTGCTTACAAACTTATTGTCAGTGACAATACCCCTATGGATTTGCTGGGAGCAGAGTTGAGTGCTGGCTAGGCCATCATACAGTACTCTCCTGAGGGTATTACAGTCACAAGTCCCCTTTCATATAAACACTTGGGGCAGAGGGACGCCAGGGTATTCCACATGCACATTATACCACAGGTAAATCATGCCCTATTATAGTTACACTTAATTTCATTCATTTACCAGTTTAGTAGTTTCCTTACACAAGGTGGTATAGTTACCGTGTATTTCTAGGTTGTCTTCATATGATATATAGTTTTTTAGCCATTCATTATATTGGCTCAAACCATAGTCACTGTTTATTTGTCTTTTCCACTTCTTATACCTTATTGCAAGCAACTGGTATTGATATTTGGTATTTTTCAAATCCCTTCTTTTTATATTGGGAACTGTTAGTTATGGATTTATATAGGGCTGCTACTTTCTTAGAATAAGCTTGTGCTTTGCTGTGGCCTATGGCATTGTGCTCTCCCATTTTATGACTCAGTATCTTTCGTAATTATATATTATCATATATATAATTTTCTTTTGGTAACAAATTCTGTGAATCAAATTTAGTTTTCTTAAGAGGTACCCTACCCAACCAAATAAGGGTATAAATAATATTTGGACATTGATGTGTGACTTGTATAAACACTTGTGTAATATTGCAGAACTGGTGTATATGGCAAGAGTAGTGAAAGTAACACCTGACACCAGAATGTCTGAGGACAGGGAAAAGAGTCAGGTACCAGACACCGTTTGGGCAAGGGGAAAATCTGATGTGGGTCGGCTGCCCATTCCCCTTGTCATGATTAAATTAAAAGAAGGAACCACTACTCTCCAGTTAAAGCAATACCCCCTTAAGTCTAGTCAAATCAATGTCCCTGAGCAGGGATATTAAAGAGACTCGCGACCCCTGGTTTACAATGTTAGGGCAGGGGTTCTGGTGCAAAGATCTTCCCCCTGCAACACCCCTTTGTATCCCATTAAGAAGAAAAAGGACCCAAGGGTTCCCCTGACACAGAATAGTTCAGGACTTACAGGCCATTAATGATGTTACAGTGAGTGTGATCTCAATTGTCCCTAATACACACACCATACGGTCACAAAATGTTTCACAGTCATTAATTTGGCAAATGCATTCTTCTCTGTACCCCTGCACCCTGACTGACAGCATCTTTTCTCTTTTACTCGCGAAGGTAAACAATACTGTTGGACGGTCCTCCCACAAGGGGGAAAGAACTCCCCAACCATCTATTCAACAGCGGTGGCAGGGATTCTTGAGCAGTGGCAACCACCTCATCCACAGACTGTACTATTGCAGTATGTGGATGACCTCTTGCTCTGCTGCCCGGACCAGATGTCCTGCAAGGAAGCTACGGTTTCCTTGCTGTGTTTTTGGCAGAGAAGGGTTGCAAGGTCTCACGTGACAAATTACAGTATTACAAACAAAAGGTGACATTTTTAGGACATTGTATTGATGAATGCACAAGACACCTGACTGAAGACAGAAAACAGGCAATACAAAATCTCCCTTTACCCAGGTCACACCAGCATCTACGCATTTTTCTAGGTTTGGTGACCTACTGTAGGCCTTGGATAAGGTCTGCTTCACAAATGATGCAACCACGCTATGACAGGTTGTCATCAAACCCCTACAATCTCACTCAAGAAGCAATTGATTCTCTGAAGCTGCTCATTGTGCCAGCCCCGGCCTTAGGCATTTCAAACTATGATCAGACATTTTTCTTATTTTGCACAGAGCAGGGAGGACATGCTACCACAGCACTGACACAACAGCGTGGAGGGAAACAGAGATCAATAGCACAGTCAGACCCAGTGATTAGAGGGTCTCCTACGTGTGTCCGTATTGTAAGAGCTGATGTATTACAGCTAGGCATGTGAGCTCACACTGACTTTTTCTTTTGACAATTTGTTCCCCACATGACATTAATGCCATACTTGTACAAGTTCAACCAAAACACCTGTCTATGGCCAGACAGATCAGACTCGAATGTGCTCTAATACTAATTTAATGAATACGTCACCCTCAAAAGGTACAATGTTCTGAATCCAGCCACTCATCTGCCTGTGGATTCAGAAAAGGGGGAATTGGTGACAGCATTAGAAAAAAAAAAAAAAAAGTACTCTGGTACGTTGACATGACGCACAAACATGACTGCATAGGAACTGATGAGTCAGGAGACAGTATGTTTTACATATGTTCATGAAAAAACCTGTTCCTAATGCATATTTTGAAGTTTTATTTTTGTAGATGGCTCCAGATACCACCAGGATGGGCGATTCTACACTGGACATGCAGTAGTATCCTCACACGAGGTAATCCGAGTTGAACCACTCCCTCCTCACATGTCGGTGCAGGAGGCAGAGTTGAAGGCACTCACTGAGGCGTGTAGAGCTGCTGCAGGTAAAGTCGCTAATATTTACACAAGATTCGAATTGTGCATGGGGAATATCCCATGATTATCACCCTGTCTGGAGAAGCAGAACGTTTCTTACATCAGCCGGTAAGCCCATTAAAAATGCAGAGCTGATGAAACAATTAGTGGAGGCATTGACGTTACCAGTCCAGGTTGGCATCGTCAAGGTAACAGCACACACGGACAGTGACTCTGTGGAGGTAGAGGGCAACAGAAGGGCGGACGAGGCTGCTAAAGTAGCAGCAAGGCGGCCTAGGGAGCAGTGGACGGTGGCGGAGAGTCAGCGTATTCCAGCCACACTGAGCCTAGATGTCCTGAAATCCCTCCAGCTGCCCAAACAGAGAAGGAACACAGGGGAGAATGGGAGCTGAGCTAAACTCGAAAGGAGTTTTGGGAGAATAAGGATAAATTGTATATACCAAAGTCCCTGTTCCTAATAATGGCGCAAGCAACACCTGGCCCCACTCACACCTCAAAATGTCACATGCCTTCCGGATCGCTCCTGGTTTCAGTTACGTAGCAGCAAAGCTCGTACGGTCATGCCTCATCTGTGCACAGCACAACCCTGGTAAAACAGTAAAAATCCCTAAGAAAGCGACACCCAGGCCTCTCTACCCGTTTCAGAGACTGCAGACTGACTACATAGCTACCCAAGGTAGGAGTGTGTGAAAAATGTCCGAGTATGTGTAGATCTCTTCTCTGGTTGGCGGGAAGCCTATCTGGTAAAATGTGCAAATGCTAAAGTGACTGCAGACAAACTGATGAAAGAACTGATCTGCAGGTATGGTGCCCAGAAACCACAGAGAGCGATAGGGGCACACACTTCACGGGAGAAATAATGAGGGAAGTCATGCAGGCCCTGGGAGTACAGCAAGCATATCATGCACCATATAGACAACAAAGTAGTGGGAAAATGGAAAGACTAAGTGGGACACTTAAACTGAAAATTCAGAAGCCATGGCAGACACAGGAAAGAGCGGGGAAGAGTGCTTGTATCTTGCACTCTTTCTAGTTAGACACACTCCAAATAGAAAGACAGGCTTGTCCCCTTTTTGAAGTTCTGTTTAGTAGTTTGCCAAAGACTGGTCTGTACTTCCCACAGGTGCTACAAATGCAACACGGTGCTATGACAGCCCCTGTCCAGGCCTTGCAGGAAATACTTAATGTGGTGCATAAACATGTATTTTCGTCCATTCCAGATCTTAATGCCAGTGCGAACGCACATCTGCTGAATCCAGGTGATTGGGTGGTCATACACAGACACGTGAGAAGGAGCCTATATCCACGGTTTGACGGCCCGTTGTAAAGTCCAGTTGACCACATTCACTTGAGGGAAAGCCCACCTGGATCCATGCCAGTCACTGCAAAAAGATCTTTTCACTAGCAGAAAGACTGTTGTCCTAATCACCTTGCTGGCAGTGGTAGGATGTTTGCACCTTACAGAGACACTGGATAAACTTTTAAGTGTTGACAAGGACAACAAACTTATTCAGCATCTTGCTTTTCTTACAAGCGACGCGGAAGGACAAAAACTGCTGGACTGTTGGATCTGTATACACAGCCCAGTATTTGTAAGGGCTATGCTGTACTTAGCCTTTACCTCTGGAGCCAAGGAAGGTATTAACACCACACAGCATATCCAATGAGACTTGGACTCAGGTTTTCAAGGTTCCTTAAGGCTCTTAATGAAGACTAATACAATATAGAGACTCCTTTTTAAATCCAGCCGATTGGCTTAGCGGCCTAGCAGGATGGATTATTTTTGGTATTTTTCAGACTTGTATGCAAATTTTGTTGTTTTGCTTATTGTTTTCTGTAGCCGTAAAAGCGCTAATATATGTATTACCTAAGGCTGAACCTTCTGTAGTATATCATAGGCCCCAAATGGCCACTGCTGATGGGAAGTTGAGTGTCCACACTGAGAGTGGATGGGCGAAGCAGGTAGCAAGTCCCCTTGTGGGTACTAGACCCATGAGACAGTAGCTCCTTTGTGGACATCAGCGGACCCCGTAGCAGAGGTTATACCATTTACAAAAGGGGGAAATTGTTATAGAAGGGTTAATAGTTTGGCTTTAACTGCCTTGCCTTTAAGTGCCTTTTGCCTTTAAGTGTTAGAATTACTAGAATCTGTTGACGCAGTAGTCTGATGGTCTCCCCTTCAAGGAGACTACACTTCTTATCATGTATGTTCTCAATAGTCAGTCACAACATGTTCTGAGTTATGGTAAATAGAATGTGACCCTGGGTGATGGTGGGGGCTACATGAGTTACATTGAAATGCATGCTGTGTAAATGGTATAAAGCATTGCCTTGGTTTTAATATGTCAGATAAAAGTGACTTGCTCACGGGATACGTGTGAGGTGTCTTTTGTCTCCAAGCGCTTGTCAACTAAGGGCGTAAATCCACAATTAGGACTCACTGGTGATCTGTCAGCTGACATTTGGGTCAGAATGAAAACAGCTACGACAGCCATAACGGGTGCCTGAGGCCCGGCAACAAGCCATATCACGAGAGGTGGAAAATATGTTACAATTAGGGGTCATAGAAGAGTCGCAAAGTGACTGGGCCAGTCCAATAGTCCTAATACCTAAGCCTGATGGGACGCTAAGATTCTGTAATGACTTCAGAAAACTTAATGAAGTTTCAAAATTTGATGCTTACCCCATGCCCCGGGGGGGATGAATTGATAGAGCGGTTTGGGCAGGTACAGTATTTTTCAACCCTTGACCTTACAAAAGGGTATTGGCAGGTGCCCCTAACAAAGGCAGCTAAGGAAAAAACGGCCTTTGTAATGCCTGAAGGGCTGTTTCAGTATAAGGTATTACCCTTTGGTTTGCATGGAGCGCCGGTGACGTTCCAACTGTTAATGGATATTGTTCTCCGTCCCCATCGCCGTTATGCCTCAGCCTATCTGGATGATATTGTTGTGTACAGTGCAGACTGGGAATGTCACATACCCAAGGTACAGGCAGTGATAGATTCCCTCCGACAAGCAGGGCTAACAGCCAATCCAAAGAAGTGTTCCATAGTGTTGGAGGAAGCTCGGTACTTGGGTTATGTCATTGGGAGAGGGGTCCTTAAGCCCCAAATAAACAAAGTGGAGGCAATTTAGAACTGGCCCCGTCCCCTCACAACAAAGCAGGTAAAAGCCTTTTTAGGCTTAGTGGGATATTACAGGCGATTTGTTCCCAACTTTGCAACGTTGTCCGCACCTTTAACAGACTGCTTGAAAGGGAGGAAGTCTGTGATGGTCCAATGGAATGATCAGTTAGAAGAGGCCTTTGTAAAGTTAAAATCAGTACTGTGTGGTACACCTGTTCTGATTACACCCAATTTCAAAAGAGAGTTCATCGTGCAAACCGATGCCTCTGAGATAGGTCTTGGTGCCGTGTTGTCTCAAGAAATTGAAGGAGAAGAGCATCCCATTAGTTTCCTGAACCGGAAGCTTACCGTAGCCGAAAGCAGGTACAGTATTGTGGAGAGAGTGCCAGGCCATTAAATGGGCACTTGAGTCTCTTCGCTATTATTTGCTGGGGAGAAAATTTCGCTTGGTGACAGATCATTCCCCTCTTACATGGATGAGTCAAGCTAAGGAGAGAAATGCATGAGTCACCAGGTGGTTTCTGTCCCTGCAAAATTTTAAATTTTCAGTAGAACATCGGGCAGGCAGACTACAGAGGAATGCAGATGCCCTGTCCAGAGTCCTCTGTATGTCATGTGTCCACCCCCATAGGGTTGAACAAAGGGGGGAGGTATGTGGTGCAGTAAAAGGTGTAGTACTGGACGGAAGATATATTTCTCCCAGCAGGGTAAGTTTTGGCCTGCTATTTTCCTAAGATTGAGGACCTGCAGTGTTGTCACGATCACATGATCAGCCCTTGTGATGGTACCTCACCTGTGGGTGTGGTTATAGACTATGTAATGGAGTCTCTTTTGTTTGGCACATGTTATTCTGGGTGTGGAGCTAGGCTGGAATGAGCCTGAACTGTTTTTCTCTGCCACGTATGTCACAAAGGTTAGTGACTTGACTGTTAGCAACCCTGGGAATGGCACCTGGCGGAAGCCGCTGACCTGGCAGCCACTTAGTTAAGCCTGTCCCGTGTAAGGGTGAGTCTGAGACCAGTGGTTCTCCAAGCTGGAGTATGTTCATTTTTTTTCTCTTACTTTCTGTCACGGACTGTTTAAAGTGTCAATAAACTACTGAAGTTTGGACTGGAAGCCTGTGTGTTGCCTCATTACTGCGGCCCTACCACTGCTCACCCGAGCAGATCCCTACAATGCATATAGTACACACACACTGCTCACGTATTAGAGGCATATAGTACACACACACCACTCACGTATTAGATGCATATAGTACACACACACACCACTCACATATTTGATGCATATAGTACACACACAACTCACAAATTAGATGCATGCAATACACTTACACATTAGACCAGGGGTGGGCAATTAATTTTCCAGAGAGCCCACATGAGAGATTGTAACTGTTGTGGAGGACTGAACCAATAAGCTGATATGAATTTGCTCAATATCAGTATTACATAGTAATTATAGTAATTATTTTATATTAATATGAATTCTATTACTTCATAATGAGCGGAATTAAATATGCTGACATCCCCTATATAACGTATGAGCCCGCTAACAGCCCCCTATATACTGTATGGGCGCGCACACACAGTTTACAGTATGAGCCCCCACACAGCACCCTACCTACAACATGAGCCCCACACAGCACCCCTATATATACTATGAGCCCCCACACAGCCCACTCTATACAGTATAAGCCCTGAAACATCTCACATGGATACAGTATGAATCAACACACAGTCAGTGTTACAAGATAGAATATTTACATTCTATAGTACAGATAAATGTAGTGCATCATATACTGTGATGCAGTGACCCCTGTAACAGGTAGGGGGCGCTGCATGGTCTCCTCAGTATGCGCACGGAGGCGTATTGAAGCCGTGAGAATCCATGGCAGTTGTATGCATGGATGTGATAGTGAGACAATGTCTGGCATTGTGGTTAATGGGAGGTATGTGTCAAAGGGAAGGATGCTCCCTGAGATGCAACCCGGAGTATCTTGTCTTTAGAGCACGTAAGCACTGAAGATGTCATTTAGTGCACCTGGGTATGGGTTGCGGGTAGCTATGAGAGATGGGAGGCTCTGGCTACCCACATACCTCACCATTGGGTGAGGGCACTCACTGTACCTTTTTCCCTGCAGGAGTATGAGGACGTGCAGTGATGTCATGATCACGTGATCAGCCCATGTGATGTACCCCACCTATGGGGTGTGGTTACAAGGTACATAATGTGACCAGGGTGTGGGTCACATGGCCCCTGTGTATGTTCCTGTTTGGTTCCTGTAGGTCTGAGGGTGTAGACCTGAATAGTACCTGGACAGGCCATCTGTATGATCCCGAGTAACCTGGGTGTTGGGAACTCCTGGGAGGAGGACTGGATCCCTGAACAGCACGAGGTGAGGACAGGGATCTACAGAGCCAGAAACAGGTCCCGTGTGGTACTGCCAGTGGAAAGCCTGCAGCACGGACAAGCAGGTAATACCAGACTGTGTGTTTGGCTCCAGAGCGAGCCTGAATACTGGACTCGACCAAGAGTGTATGGTCACAGTCCTGATGGAACAGAGTCCCGCTGTGAACATTGTTACGTTGCTTTGCCATGCTGTGAAGATTGTTGCTTTGTGTTTTCTGCCACTGGGGTTTGTGGAGTAATAAACCCAGTTGAACTTTTGAAGAAAAAACGTCTTGCTGTGTGTTATATCGCTGCCAAGCGAGTATTCCCCAACCCGCAAGTAAGTGCAATCTTACATATGGTGGAGAATGCGGGCAACGATCCAGCACGCACACGTGGAGTTAATTGCTGTGGCTCGGCGGGGCCACGAAGATTGTGTCTGGCTGTAATTCGGCGGGGTTACGAAGCTGACAAGCAGCTTGCTGTGGATCGGCGGGTCCACGAAGGGGACAAGCGGCTAGCTGTGGATCGGCGGGTCCACGAAGTCTGCGGTAGAGCCTTGTGGAGTGTGGCCGCGGTTGCAGCGGGAGGTTCCGCAGCGGCTGGAGCTGCAGTGGCAGCAGCGGCGGCTTGTGGTCGGCAGCCGGAGGTGCCAGTTGTGTGTGACTGCAGCGGGAGCTGTGGCGGTACCAGCGGGAGCTGGTGAAGTGACATATATAAAAAAAAAAAAAAAAAAAAAAAATTTTTGTGCAGACTCTTAAATGACAGGGCTCCACAGGCTGAAGTCATGATAGCGGTGGCAGCCATTCCAGAAAATGTGACTTGTTTATGTGGGGACGGTTGGTTCCCGGATGACCGATCAGGTGGTGGTGACTCCCATTCAGACAGTGACGAAAGCAGAAAAGAGGGCAGTAAGACTGACTCTGATATAAATAACAAAACTTCCTCCCGTCGCCGGAGACGTAAAAGAGGAAAAGGGGCTGAACAAATTGCACCCTCGGAGAAGAGTGTTAAAGAGGAGACAGGGACAGATGCCAACAAAGATAATGTCCCTGAGATAGAAGTCGCCAACTCCTTGCAGCTGGATCAGGTGCGTTACCTGGAGTCCGAGCTCTCAGCAGTCAAGGTCTGGCTTGTAGCAAAGGAAGCACAGGGATTCCAGGAACTCGCTAAAGGATTATCTCGTGAGAAAGAAAAGGTGGCAGATCTACAGGCCGAAATAAAAACACTAAAAGGGCATGTTGAACGAGAAAAGGCCCTGAGACATATGGCGGAGCACAGGTTGGGTGAGCTGGAGAAGGACGTCTCTGAGCTCAGAAGTCACCTGACAACATGGCACACTGAGAATAAGGCCTTAGGCGAAAATGTGGTAGTGCCGCGAGAAGCAGTAAGAGATCTTCTGCCAGAGGAGAAGTTACGAGTCCGAGACGTACAGCTGTCAACCCCGAGTGATAACAAGGCGGAGTTGCCAATACCCATCTTGGCAAAGGATGTTGAGAAGTGTAAAACTGAGGAAGAGCTCGCGCTAAAGGCAGAACAAGACAGTCGCCCGGTCGTGACAGATGTCTTGATGGAAGTTTCGGAGGTAAACCAGGAGCCATCTGTTCGTGAAGAAATTGAGACCTCATTCTTCAAGTGTGTGGTGGAGATACCCGAAGACATGCAAGAAGCATGCGCCAGGAAGGGTGTGCATGAGGCCTTTAGAAAGGCAGTAGAGGCGTGTAGTGTGCACTGGGCGCCTGAGACTCAGCAATTGGTCATACTGTCGACTAAGGAAGTCACAGTGAAGCGGGTGGCTGTCCTGAGGGATATGCACCTACACTGCCTCCGTACCAAACAGAGGATCATTTTGAAGAATAATGAAGCCGTTCGACATTTGGAGCGTGAAAGGAAAACTCTTAGTCGACTGGGCTTAGTGGAAGATACAGTCCAAGTACCCAAAGTTCTGGTGGCGAAAGTCATTGGGAGACTTGGGAGAGTGATGCAGGAGATAGTGAATAAATCCGGTGTAAAGAGACTGAGGATTCCGGCTGATGACGAGGCCCAGGACGTGGTGAAGATGGGATGGTTCCATTCCTTATTGTCGGGTCCATGGAGAGTCTTGAGAATATACGGATGCTCCTGGGGTATCGCGTGGCGAACCTAAAAGAAATCGAGCAGCTAAGACGTGAGAGGGAGCAGATCAATAAAGAGCTGCAGAAAATGGGAAACAGATGGCCGCCAGCTTCATCTCGCGGGATAGAGAGGCGAAGAGGTTCGCTAAGGGCTGAAGGTCCTCAAGATGAAGCTAACAGAGGACATAAAGACCATCGAAGAAATGGCCAGCAGAGAGGTTACAGAAAGAGGCCTGATGAAAGAGATAAAAGAAGTGTCGTCTCAGTTAGCTCAGGGCTGAGTGACTTAGGTGGGAGACCCGGTAGAGGACGTGTTGACAAACAGTCAGTCCAGACAGGTCGTATGGGTGCAAGGGGATTGCGACGCCAGATTGACCATGATGCCCAAACCCGACTGAGAGGGCCCTCTCGACTAATAGGGCAAGGTGACTTGGGTACCCGGTCTCGAGTCCCCAGGTGTCTGACAGATGTTCAACCCCACAAGTTTGAACAGAGGGGGGGGGGGATATGTGATGCAGTGACCCCTGTAACAGGTAGGGGGCGCTGCATGGTCTCCTCAGTATGCGCACGGAGGCGTATTGAGGCCGTGAGAATCCATGGCAGTTGTATGCATGGATGTGATAGTGAGACAATGTCTGGCATTGTGGTTAATGGGAGGTATGTGTCAAAGGGAAGGATGCTCCCTGAGATGCAACCCGGAGTATCTTGTCTTTAGAGCACGTAAGCACTGAAGATGTCATTTAGTGCACCTGGGTATGGGTTGCGGGTAGCTATGAGAGATGGGAGGCTCTGGCTACCCACATACCTCACCATTGGGTGAGGGCACTCACTGTACCTTTTTTCCTGCAGGAGTATGAGGACCTGCAGTGATGTCATGATCACGTGATCAGCCCATGTGATGTACCCCACCTATGGGGTGTGGTTACAAGGTACATAATGTGACCAGGGTGTGGGTCACATGGCCCCTGTGTATGTTCCTGTTTGGTTCCTGTAGGTCTGAGGGTGTAGACCTGAATAGTACCTGGACAGGCCATCTGTATGATCCCGAGTAACCTGGGTGTTGGGAGGTCCTGGGAGGAGGACTGGATCCCTGAACAGCACGAGGTGAGGACAGGGATCTACAGAGCCAGAAACAGGTCCCGTGTGGTACTGCCAGAGGAAAGCCTGCAGCACGGACAAGCAGGTAATACCAGACTGTGTGTTTGGCTCCAGAGCGAGCCTGAATACTGGACTCGACCAAGAGTGTATGGTCACAGTCCTGATGGAACAGAGTCCCGCTGTGAACATTGTTACGTTGTTTTGCCATGCTATGAAGATTGTTGCTTTGTGTTTTCTGCCACTGGGGTTTGTGGAGTAATAAACCCAGTTGAACTTTTGAAGAAAAAACGTCTTGCTGTGTGTTATATCGCTGCCAAGCGAGTATTCCCCAACCCGCAAGTAAGTGCAATCTTACAATACCTAATCATGCAAACATGTTCACACTGTATACAATCCACCATAGATCATATCAGCTCAAAAATACTTTGTCATATAAGTATTTGGTGGGGCAATAATTCTAGCTATTGCATTTATCCTGTGTATTCTTAAATTCTCTCTATATACAATGAGCCCTCTCATAATCCCCTTAAATGCAGCATTAGCTCTCACATTGCCCCCTTTATACAGGTACACATCTCATACACATATGAAAGAAAAACAACACATACTCACCTCGCTCCCATTTCCCTGGCACTCTGCTCCAGTCTCTGCTGCACTGTCAATCTGCACATCCAGAGTCAGACTCGCTCACTGGGACTCCAGTGAAATGCTCTGTGGGCCCCAGAGAGGAGAAGGATGAAGAAGAAAAAAAAAAGGGACACGGGCCCTTTAACCCCTTCATGACCCAGCCTATTTTGGCCTTAATGACCTTGCCGTTTTTTGCAATTCTGACCAGTGTCCCTTTATGAGGTAATAACTCAGGAACGCTTCAACGGATCCTAGCGATTCTGAGATTGTTTTTTCGTGACATAATGAGCTTCATGTTAGTGGTAAATTTAGGTCGATAATTTCTGAGTTTATTTGTGAAAAAAACGGAAATTTGGCAAAAAATTTGAAAATTTCGCAATTTTCACATTTTGAATTTTTATTCTGTTAAACCAGAGAGTTATGTGACACAAAATAGTTAATAAATAACGTTTCCCACATGTCTACTTTACATCAGCACAATTTTGGAAACAATTTTTTTTTTTGCTAGGAAGTTATAAGGGTTAAAATTTGACCAGTGATTTCTCATTTTTACAACAAAATTTACAAAACCATTTTTTTTAGGGACCACCTCACATTTGAAGTCATTTTGAGGGTTCTATATGGCTGAAAATACCCAAAAGTGACACCATTCTAAAAACTGCACCCCTCAAGGTGCTCAAAACCACATTCAAGAAGTTTATTAACCCTTCAGGTGTTTCACAGCAGCAGAAGCAACATGGAAGGAAAAAATGAACATTTAACTTTTTTGTCACAAAAATGATCTTTTAGCAACAATTTTTTTATTTTCCCAAGGGTAAAAGGAGAAACTGGACCACGAAAGTTGTTGTCCAATTTGTTCTGAGTACGCTGATACCTCATATGTGGGGGTAAACCACTGTTTGGGCGCACGGCAGGGCTCGGAAGGGAAGGAGCGCCATTTGACTTTTTGAATGAAAAATTGGCTCCAATCTTTAGCGGACACCATGTCACGTTTGGAGAGCCCCCGTGTGCCTAAACATTGGAGCTCCCCCACAAGTGACCCCATTTTGGAAACTAGACCCCCCAAGGAACTTATCTAGAAGCATAGTGAGCACTTTAAACCCCCAGGTGCTTCACAAATTGATCCGTAAAAATGAAAAAGTACTTTTTTTTCACAAAAAAATTATTTTAGCCTCAATTTTTTCATTTTCACATGGGCAACAGGATAAAATGGATCCTAAATTTTGTTGGGCAATTTCTCCTGAGTACACAAATACCTCACATGTGGGGGTAAACCACTGTTTGGGCACATGGTAAGGCTCGGAAGGGAAGGAGCGCCATTTGACTTTTTGAATGAAAAATTATCTCCATCGTTAGCGGACACCATGTCACGTTTGGAAAGCCCCTGTGTGCCTAAACATTGGAGCTCCTCCACAAGTGACCCCATTTTGGAAACTAGACCCCCCAAGGAACTCATCTAGAGGCATAGTGAGCACTTTAAACCCCCAGGTGCTTCACAAATTGATCCGCAAAAATGAAAAAGTACTTTTTTTTCACACAAAATTTCTTTTAGCCTCAATTCTTTCATTTTCACATGGGCAACAGGATAAAATGGATCCTAAAATTTGTTGGGCAATTTCTCCTGAGTATGCCGATACCTCATATGTGGGGGTAAACCACTGTTTGGGTGCATGGCAAGGCTCGGAAGGGGAGGCGTCCCATTTGACTTTTTGAATGGAAAATTAGCTCCAATCGTTAGCGGACACCATGTCGCGTTTGGAGAGCCCCTGTGTGCCTAAACATTGGAGCTCCCCTACAAGTGACCCCATTTTGGAAACTAGACCCCCCAAGGAACTTATCTAGATGCATAGTGAGCACTTATAACCCCCAGGTGCTTCACAGAAGTTTATAACGCAGAGCCGTGAAAATAAAAAAATAATTTTTCTTTCCTCAAAAATGATTTTTAGCCCAGAATTTTTTATTTTCCCAAGGGTAATAGGAGAAATTGGACCCCAAATTTTGTTGTCCAGTTTGTCCTGAGTACGGTGATACCCCATATGTGGGGGTAAACCACTGTTTGGGCGCACGGCAGGGCTCGGAAGGGAAGGCACGCCATTTGGCTTTTTGAATGGAAAATTAGCTCCAATCATTAGCGGACACCATGTCGCGTTTGGAGAGCCCCTGTGTGCCTAAACATTGGA
The DNA here is from genome assembly GCF_051348905.1 of Ranitomeya variabilis. Lineage (NCBI taxonomy): Eukaryota > Metazoa > Chordata > Amphibia > Anura > Dendrobatidae > Ranitomeya > Ranitomeya variabilis. The sequence goes on along the minus strand of NC_135236.1, from coordinate 518,513,551 downwards.
GCTCCCGCACAAGTGACCCCATTTTGGAAACTAGACCTCCCAAGGAACTAATCTAGATGTGTGGTGAGCACTTTGAACCCCCAAGTGCTTCACAGAAGTTTATAACGCAGAGCCGTGAAAATAAAAAATGTGTTTCCTTTCCTCAAAAATATTTTTTAGCCCAGAATTTTTTTATTTTTGCAAGAGTAACAGGAGAAATTGGACCCCAATAGTTGTTGACCAGTTTCTCCTGAGTACGCTGATACCCCATATGTGGGGGTAAACCACTGTTTTGGCACACGTCGGGGTTCGGAAGGGAAGTAGTGACGTTTTGAAATGCAGACTTTGATGGAATGCTCTGCGGGCATCAGGTTGCGTTTGCAGAGCCCCTGATGTGCCTAAACAGTAGGAACTCCCCACAAGTGACTCCATTTTGGAAACTAGACCCCCAAGGGAACTTATCTAGATGTGTGGTGAGCACTTTGAACCCCCAAATGCTTCACAGAAGTTTATAACGCAGAGCCGTGAAAATAATAAATGTGTTTCCTTTCCTCAAAAATATTTTTTTAGCCCAGAATTTTTTATTTTTGCAAGAGTAACAGGAGAAATTGGACCCCAAAAGTTGTTGTCCAGTTTCTCCTGAGTACGCTGATACCCCATATGTGGGGGTAAACCACTGTTTGGGCACATGCCGGGGCTCGGAAGGGAAGTAGTGACGTTTTGGAATGCAGACTTTGATGGAATGGTCTGCGGGCATCATGTTACGTTTGCAGAGCCCCTGATATGCCTAAACAGTAGAAACCCCCCACAAGTGACCCCATTTTGGAAACTAGACGCCCCAAGGAACTTATCTAGATGTGTGGTGAGCACGTTCAACCCCCAAGTGCTTCACAGAAGTTTACAACGCAGAGCCGTGAAAATAAAAAATCATTTTTCTTTCCTCAAAAAAGATGTTTTAGCAAGCAATTTTTTATTTTCACAAGGGTAACAGGAGAATTTGGACCCCAATATTTGTTGCCCAGTTTGTTGTGAGTATGCTGATACCCCATATGTGGGGGTAAACCACTGTTTGGGCGCACGTCAGGGCTCGGAAGGGAAGTAGTGACATTTGAAATGCAGACTTTGATGGAATGGTCTGCGGGCGTCACATTGCATTTGCAGAGCCCCTGATGTGCCTAAACAGTAGAAACACCCCACAAGTGACCCCATTTTGGAAACTAGACCCCCGAAGGAACTTATCTAGATGTGTGGTGAGCACTTTCAACCCCCAAGTGCTTCACAGAAGTTTATAACGCAGAGCCGTGAAAATAAAAAATAATTGTTCTTTCCTCAAAAATTATGTTTTAGCAAGTAATTTTTTATTTTTGCAAGGGTAACAGGAGAAATTGGACCCCAACAGTTGTTGCCCAGTTTGTCCTGAGTACGCTGGTACCCCAAATGTGGGGGTAAACCACTGTTTGGGCGCACGTCGGGGCTTGGAAGGGAGGGAGCACCATTTGACTTTTTGAATGCAAGATTGGCTGGAATCAATGGTGGCGCCATGTTGCGTTTGGAGACCCCTGATGTGCCTAAACAGTGGAAACCCCTCAATTCTAACTTCAACACTAACCCCAACACACCCCTAATCCTAATCCCAACTGTAGCCATAACCCTAATCACAAACCTAACCCCAACACACCCCTAACCACAACCCTAACCGCAACACACCCGTAACCCTAATTCCAACCCTAATCCTAACCCTAATCCCAACCGTAGCCCTAATCCCAACCCTAACCACAACTGTAACCCCAACACACCCCTAACCCTATCCGTAACCCTAACCACAAGCCTAATCTTAACCCTATTTCAAACCCTAGCCCTAATTCCAACCCTAACTCTAATTCCAACCCTAACCCTAAGGCTATGTGCCCACGTTGCGGATTCGTGTGAGATTTTTCCGCACGATTTTTGAAAAATCTGCAGGTAAAAGGCACTGCGTTTTACCTGCGGATTTACAGCAGATTTCCAGTGTTTTTTTGTGCGGATTTCACCTGCGGATTCCTATTGAGGAACAGGTGTAAAACGCTGCGGAATCCGCACAAAGAATTGACATGCTGCGGAAAATACAACGCAGCGTTTCTGCACGGAATTTTCCGCACCATGGGCACAGCGGATTTGGTTTTCCTTAGGTGTACATGGTACTGTAAACCTGATGGAAAACTGCTTCGAATTCGCAGCGGCCAATCCGCTGCGGATCCGCGGCCAATCCGCTGCGGATCCGCGGCCAATCCGCTGCGGATCCGCGGCCAATCCGCTGCGGATCCGCTGCCAATCCGCTGCGGATCCGCTGCCAATCCGCTGCGGATCCGCTGCCAATCCGCTGCGGATCCGCTGCCGATCCGCGGCCCATCCGCTGCGGATCCGCTGCCAATCCGCTGTGGATCCGCTGCGGATCCGCTGCCGATCCGCTGCGGATCCGCGGCCGATCCGCTGCGGATCCGCTGCCGATCCGCTGCCGATCCGCTGCGGATCCGCGGCCGATCCGCTGCGGATCCGCTGCCGATCCGCTGCGGATCCGCTGCCGATCCGCGGCCCATCCGCTGCGGATCCGCTGCCAATCCGCTGCGGATCCGCTGCCAATCCGCTGCGGATCCGCGGCCGATCCGCTGCGGATCCGCGTCCGATCCGCTGCCGATCCGCTGCGGATCCGCGGCCGATCCGCTGCGGATCCGCGGCCGATCCGCTCTGTGTGCACATGCCATAACCCTACCCCTAATTACCCTACCCGTAACCCTAACCCTACCCCTAACCCTACCCCTAGTTCTAACCCTAGTTCTAATCCTAACCCTAGAGGAAAAAAAAAAAAAAAAAAAAATTCTTTATTTTATTATTGTCCCTATGGGGGTGATAAAGGGGGGGGGGGTTATTTATTATTTTTTTATTTTGATCGCTGTGATAGAACCTACCACAGCGATCAAAATGTACCTGTAAGGAATCTGCCGACTGGCAGATTCGGCGGGCGCACTGAGCATGCGCCCGCCATTTTCCAACATGGCGGCGCCCAGCGAGGAGACGGACGGACACCGGGAGGATCGGTAAGTATGAAGGGGTGGTGGGGGGGTGGATCGGAGCACGGGGGGGGGGAACGGAGCACAGGGGGGGTGGGTCTGGGCAAGGAGGGAGCGGACAGGAGGACGGGGGAGCCGGCAGGCGGACGGAGGGGACCGGACCCCATAACAGAGGACGGGGGGGGCGATCGGTGGGCGTGGGGGGGGGTACTTCAGTATTTCCAGCCATGGCCGATGATATTGCAGCATCGGCCATGGCTGGATTGTAATATTTCACCATTTTTTTAGGTGAAATATTACAAATCGCTCTGATTGGCAGTTTCACTTTCAACAGCCAATCAGAGCGATCGTAGCCACGGGGGGGTGAAGCCACCCCCCCTGGGCTGAAGTACCACTCCCCCTCTCCCTGCAGATTGGGTAAAATAGGAGTTAACCCCTTCACCCGATCTGCAGGGACGCGATCATTCCATGACGCCACATAGGCGTCATGGGTCGGATTGGCACGGGTTTTCATGACGCCTACGTGGCGTCATGGGTCGGGAAGGGGTTAAAACTGCAGGAGGCAGAGGAGAGCGTGTGCATGCAGTCCCGACCCACCGCCACTACCACGGCCGGCAGCACAACCTGGTGAACCCAGGTAAGCATTGGGGCCCTGGGCGAATGTTGGGTGGGACATACGCTATGGGGTCTGTGAGACGGGGGAGCTCGGTGTCAGCGCTAGCACTGGCCCCCTGTTGTGAATTTGCTTTTTGCTCCCTCTAGTGGTTACTAGTTTTTTGACTCTGGTTTTTCTGTCTTTCCTTTTATCCGCACCTGGGTCGTTAGTTAGGGGTGTTGCTATAAGCTCCCTGGACCTTCAGTTCAATGCCTGGCAACGTAGTTATCAGAGCTAGTCTGCTGTGCTCTTGTCTACTGATCCTGGTTCCAGTTATATCAGCTAAGTCTGCCTTTTGCTTTTTGCTATTTGTTTTGGTTTTGTATTTTTGTCCAGCTTGTTCCAAATCTATATCCTGACCTTTGCTGGAAGCTCTAGGGGGCTGGTGTTCTCCCCCCGGACCGTTAGACGGTTCGGGGGTTCTTGAATTTCCAGTGTGGATTTTGATAGGGTTTTTGTTGGCCATATAAGTTACCTTTCTTTATTCTGCTATCAGTAAGCGGGCCTCTCTGTGCTAAACCTGGTTCATTTCTGTGTTTGTCATTTCCTCTTACCTCACCGTCATTATTTGTGGGGGGCTTCTATCCAGCTTTGGGGTCCCCTTCTCTGGAGGCAAGAAAGGTCTTTGTTTTCCTCTACTAGGGGTAGCTAGATTCTCCGGCTGGCGCGTGTCATCTAGAATCAACGTAGGAATGATCCCCGGCTACTTCTAGTGTTGGCGTTAGGAGTAGATATATGGTCAACCCAGTTACCACTGCCCTATGAGCTGGATTTTTGTATTCTGCAGACTTCCACGTTCCTCTGAGACCCTCGCCATTGGGGTCATAACAGTTTGCCAGGCCAGTATTAAATGTTTAATGCATTGCAGAAGAGGGATTATAAGAAAGAAGATTCTGAGTTTTTTTTTTCTCCTTCCCCTTTACCTCAGAGTGGCTATGCTTGCTGCAGACATGAATGTCCAGACCTTGATTACAAGTGTGGACCAGCTGGCTACTCGTGTACAGGGCATACAAGACTATGTTATCAGAAATCCTAGGTCAGAACCTAAAATACCGATTCCTGAACTGTTTTCCGGAGACAGGTTTAAGTTTAGGAATTTCGTGAATAATTGTAAATTGTTTTTGTCCCTGAGACCCTGTTCATCAGGAGATTCTGCTCAGCAAGTAAAGATTGTTATTTCGTTCTTACGGGGCGACCCTCAGGATTGGGCTTTTTCGCTGGCGCCAGGAGATCCGGCATTGGCTGATCTTGATGCGTTTTTTCTGGCGCTCGGTTTACTTTATGAGGAACCCAATCTTGAGATTCAGGCAGAAAAGGCCTTGCTGTCTATGTCTCAGGGGCAGGACGAGGCTGAAGTGTATTGCCAAAAATTTCGGAAATGGTCCGTGCTGACACATTGGAACGAGTGTGCACTGGCCGCTAATTTTAGAAATGGCCTTTCTGAAGCCATTAAGAATGTTATGGTGGGTTTTCCCATTCCCACAGGTCTGAATGATACTATGGCACTGGCTATTCAAATTGACCGGCGGTTGCGGGAGCGCAAAACCGCAAATTCCCTCATGGTGTTGTCTGAACAGACACCTAATTCGGTGCAATGTGATAGAAAAACCGCAAATTCCCTCATGGTGTTGTCTGAACAGACACCTGATTTAATGCAATGTGATAGAATCCTGACTAGAAATGAGCGGAAAATTCATAGACGCCGGAATGGCTTGTGCTACTACTGTGGTGATTCTACACATGTTATCTCAGCATGCTCTAAACGTATAGCTAAGGTTGTTAGTCCTGTCACCGTTGGTAATTTGCAACCTAAATTTATTCTGTCTGTAACTTTGATTTGCTCACTGTCATCTTATCCTGTCATGGCGTTTGTAGATTCAGGTGCTGCCCTGAGTCTCATGGATCTCTCATTTGCTAAGCGCTGTGGATTTACTCTTGAACCATTAGAAAATCCTATTCCTCTTAGGGGTATTGATGCTACACCATTGGCAGCAAATAAACCGCAGTATTGGACTCAGGTTACCATGTGCATGACTCCTGAACACCGCGAGGTGATACGTTTCCTGGTTTTACATAAAATGCATGATTTGGTCGTTTTAGGGCTGCCATGGTTACAGACCCATAATCCAGTCCTGGACTGGAAGGCTATGTCAGTCTCAAGTTGGGGCTGTCGTGGTATTCATGAGGATTCCCTGCCTGTGTCTATTGCTTCTTCTACGCCTTCGGAAGTTCCGGAGTATTTGTCTGATTATCAGGATGTCTTCAGTGAGTCTGAGTCCAGTGCACTGCCTCCTCATAGGGACTGTGACTGTGCTATAGATTTGATCCCAGGCAGTAAATTTCCTAAGGGAAGACTGTTTAATCTGTCGGTACCTGAACATACCGCTATGCGTTCATATATCAAGGAGTCTCTGGAAAAAGGACATATTCGTCCGTCTTCTTCCCCTCTTGGTGCGGGATTCTTTTTTGTGGCAAAAAAGGACGGATCTTTGAGACCTTGTATTGATTATCGGCTTTTAAATAAGATCACTGTCAAATTTCAGTATCCTTTACCGCTGTTGTCTGACTTGTTTGCCCGGATTAAGGGTGCCAAGTGGTTCACCAAGATAGACCTTCGTGGTGCGTACAACCTTGTGCGCATTAAGCAAGGTGATGAATGGAAAACCGCATTCAATACGCCCGAAGGTCATTTTGAGTACTTGGTGATGCCTTTTGGGCTCTCCAATGCGCCTTCAGTTTTTCAGTCCTTTATGCATGACATTTTCCGGAAGTATCTGGATAAATTTTTGATTGTTTATCTGGATGATATTTTGGTTTTTTCTGATAATTGGGATTCGCATGTGGAGCAGGTCAGGTTGGTCTTTAAAATTTTGCGTGAAAATTCTTTGTTTGTCAAGGGCTCAAAGTGTCTCTTTGGTGTACAGAAGGTTCCCTTTTTGGGGTTCATTTTTTCCCCTTCTGCTGTGGAGATGGACCCAGTCAAGGTCCGAGCTATTCTTGATTGGACTCAGCCCTCGTCAGTTAAGAGTCTTCAGAAGTTCTTGGGCTTCGCTAACTTCTACCGTCGTTTTATCGCTAATTTTTCTAGCATTGTGAAACCTTTGACGGATATGACCAAGAAGGGCTCCGATGTAGCTAACTGGGCTCCTGCTGCCGTGGAGGCTTTCCAGGAGTTGAAACGCCGGTTTACTTCGGCGCCTGTTTTGTGCCAGCCTGACGTCTCACTTCCCTTTCAGGTTGAGGTGGATGCTTCGGAGATTGGGGCAGGGGCCGTTTTGTCGCAGAGAGGCCCTGGTTGCTCTGTTATGAAACCTTGTGCCTTTTTCTCTAGGAAGTTTTCGCCTGCCGAGCGAAATTATGATGTGGGCAATCGGGAGTTGTTGGCCATGAAATGGGCATTTGAGGAGTGGCGTCATTGGCTCGAGGGTGCTAAGCATCGTGTGGTGGTCTTGACTGATCACAAAAATCTGATGTATCTCGAGTCTGCTAAACGCCTTAATCCGAGACAGGCCCGCTGGTCATTGTTTTTCTCCCGCTTTGATTTTGTTGTCTCGTATTTACCAGGTTCAAAGAATGTGAAGGCCGATGCTCTTTCTAGGAGCTTTGTGCCTGATGCTCCTGGAGTCGCTGATCCTGTTGGTATTCTTAAAGATGGAGTTATCTTGTCAGCTATTTCTCCGGATCTGCGACGTGTGTTGCAGAGATTTCAGGCTGATAGGCCTGAGTCTTGTCCACCTGACAGACTGTTTGTTCCGGATAAGTGGACCAGCAGAGTCATTTCCGAGGTTCATTCCTCGGTGTTGGCAGGTCACCCGGGAATTTTTGGCACCAGAGATCTGGTGGCCAGGTCCTTTTGGTGGCCTTCCTTGTCAAGAGATGTGCGGTTATTTGTGCAGTCCTGTGGGACTTGTGCTCGAGCTAAGCCTTGCTGTTCTCGTGCCAGCGGTTTGCTCTTGCCCTTGCCTGTCCCGAAGAGACCTTGGACACATATCTCCATGGATTTCATTTCTGATCTTCCGCTATCTCAGGGCATGTCCGTTATCTGGGTGATATGTGATCGCTTCTCCAAGATGGTCCATTTGGTTCCTTTGCCTAAGCTGCCTTCCTCTTCCGATCTGGTTCCTGTGTTTTTCCAGAACGTGGTTCGTTTGCACGGCATCCCTGAGAATATTGTGTCAGACAGAGGATCCCAGTTCGTTTCCAGGTTCTGGCGATCCTTTTGTAGTAGGATGGGCATTGATTTGTCGTTTTCGTCTGCTTTCCATCCTCAGACTAATGGACAGACGGAGCGAACCAATCAGACTTTGGAGGCTTATTTGAGGTGTTTTGTCTCTGCTGATCAGGACGATTGGGTGACATTCTTGCCGTTGGCTGAGTTTGCCCTTAATAATCGGGCTAGTTCCGCCACCTTGGTTTCGCCTTTTTTCTGCAACTCTGGTTTCCATCCTCGCTTTTCTTCGGGTCATGTGGAGCCTTCTGACTGTCCTGGGGTGGATTCTGTGGTGGATAGGTTGCAGCAGATCTGGAATCATGTGGTGGACAACTTGAAGTTGTCACAGGAGAAGGCTCAGCGCTTTGCCAACCGCCGCCGCGGTGTGGGTCCCCGACTACGCGTTGGGGATTTGGTGTGGCTTTCTTCCCGCTTTGTTCCTATGAAGGTCTCCTCTCCCAAATTTAAACCTCGTTTTATTGGGCCTTACAAGATATTGGAAATCCTTAATCCTGTATCTTTTCGTCTGGATCTTCCTGTGTCGTTTGCTATTCACAATGTATTTCATAGGTCCTTGTTGCGGCGGTACATTGTGCCTGTAGTTCCTTCTGCTGAGCCTCCTGCTCCGGTGTTGGTTGAGGGCGAGTTGGAGTACGTGGTGGAGAAGATCTTGGATTCTCGCCTCTCCAGGCGGAGGCTTCAGTACCTGGTCAAGTGGAAGGGCTATGGTCAGGAGGATAATTCCTGGGTGGTCGCCTCTGATGTTCATGCGGCCGATTTAGTTCGTGCCTTTCATGCCGCTCATCCTGATCGCCCTGGTGGTCGTGGTGAGGGTTCGGTGACCCCTCACTAAGGGGGGGGTACTGTTGTGAATTTGCTTTTTGCTCCCTCTAGTGGTTACTAGTTTTTTGACTCTGGTTTTTCTGTCTTTCCTTTTATCCGCACCTGGGTCGTTAGTTAGGGGTGTTGCTATAAGCTCCCTGGACCTTCAGTTCAATGCCTGGCAACGTAGTTATCAGAGCTAGTCTGCTGTGCTCTTGTCTACTGATCCTGGTTCCAGTTATATCAGCTAAGTCTGCCTTTTGCTTTTTGCTATTTGTTTTGGTTTTGTATTTTTGTCCAGCTTGTTCCAAATCTATATCCTGACCTTTGCTGGAAGCTCTAGGGGGCTGGTGTTCTCCCCCCGGACCGTTAGACGGTTCGGGGGTTCTTGAATTTCCAGTGTGGATTTTGATAGGGTTTTTGTTGGCCATATAAGTTACCTTTCTTTATTCTGCTATCAGTAAGCGGGCCTCTCTGTGCTAAACCTGGTTCATTTCTGTGTTTGTCATTTCCTCTTACCTCACCGTCATTATTTGTGGGGGGCTTCTATCCAGCTTTGGGGTCCCCTTCTCTGGAGGCAAGAAAGGTCTTTGTTTTCCTCTACTAGGGGTAGCTAGATTCTCCGGCTGGCGCGTGTCATCTAGAATCAACGTAGGAATGATCCCCGGCTACTTCTAGTGTTGGCGTTAGGAGTAGATATATGGTCAACCCAGTTACCACTGCCCTATGAGCTGGATTTTTGTATTCTGCAGACTTCCACGTTCCTCTGAGACCCTCGCCATTGGGGTCATAACAGCCCCCCCTCTAATACTCACCTCTCCTCGTTCCCAGCAGTGGTAGTGTCTTTGTTGCCCTCTGACTAAGGGCAGAAGGTGCAATGACGTCATCACTGCACGCTCAGCCTGTCCTGAGCACTGCAGAGCCGGGAGAGACGCTGTGTATACCAGACCTGTGGCGGGAGCGGGAGAGGTGAGTATTTGATTTTATTTTTCTTATGTATGCAGCATTACATAGGGCCAATGACTTGTTATATGGAGGAACATTACATGGGGCCCATGTCATACTGTATGGAGGAGCATTACATGGGGCCCGTGATGTGTTGTATGGAGGAGCATTACATGGGGCCCGTGATGTGCTGTATCGAGGAGCATTACATGGAGCATGTGATGTGCTGTATGGAGGAGCATTACATGGGACCCATGATATGTTGTATAGAGGAGCATTACAGGGGCCCTTTGATGTGCTGTATGGAGGAGCATTACATGGAGCACGTGATGTGCTGCATAGAGGAGTATTACATGGGGCCCGTGATGTGCTGTATGGAGGAGCATTACATGGGGCCCGAGATGTGCTGTATGGAGGAGCATTACATGGGGCCCATGATTTGTTGTATGGAGGAACATTACATGGGGGCCTATGGTATACTGTATGTAAGTATATTACATGGGGCCCGTGATGTGCTGTATGGAGGAGCATTACATGGGGCCCGTGATGTGATGTGCTGTATGGAGGAGCATTACATGGAGCACGTGATGTGCTGTATGGAGGGGCATTACATGGGGCCCATGATTTGTTATATGGAGGAACATTACATGGGGCCTATGGTATACTGTATGGAAGAGTATTACATGGGGCCCGTGATGTGCTGTATGGAGGAGCATTACATGGAGCATGTGATGTGCTGCATAGAGGAGCATTACATGGGGCCCGTGATGTGCTGTACGGAGGAGCATTACATGGAGCACGTGATGTGCTGTATGGAGGAGCATTACATGGAGCACGTGATGTGCTGCATAGAGGAGCATTACATGGGGCCCTTGATGTGCTGTATGGAGGAGCATTACATGGGGCCTGTGATGTGCTGTATGGAGGAGCATTACATGGGGCCTGTGATGTGCTGTATGGAGGAGCATTACATGGGGCCTGTGATGTGCTGTATGGAGGAGCATTACATGGGGGCTGTGATGTGCTGTATGGAGGAGCATTACATGGGACCCGTGATGTGCTGTATGGAGGAGCATTACATGGGGCCTGTGATGTGCTGTATGGAGGAGCATTACATGGGGCCTGTGATGTGCTGTATGGAGGAGCATTACATGGGGCCTGTGATGTGCTGTATGGAGGAGCATTACATGGGGGCTGTGATGTGCTGTATCGAGGAGCATTACATGGGACCCGTGATGTGCTGTATGGAGGAGCATTACATGGGGCCTGTGATGTGATGTATGGAGGAGCATTACATGGGGCCTGTGATGTGCTGTATGGAGGAGCATTACATGGAGCACGTGATGTGCTGTATGGAGGAGCATTACATGGAGCACGTGATGTGCTGTATGGAGGAGCATTACATGGGGCCTGTGATGTGCTGTATGGAGGAGCATTACATGGGGCCTGTGATGTGCTGTATGGAGGAGCATTACATGGAGCACGTGATGTGCTGTATGGAGGAGCATTACATGGAGCATGTGATGTGCTGTATGGAGGAGCATTACATGGAGCACGTGAAGTGCTTTATGGAGGAGCATTACATGGAGCACGTGATGTGCTGTATGGAGGAGCATTACATGGAGCACGTGATGTGCTGCATAGAGGAGCATTACATGGGGCCCTTGATGTGCTGTATGGAGGAGCATTACATGGGGCCTGTGATGTGCTTTATGGAGGAGCATTCCATGGGGCCTGTGATGTGCTGTATGGAGGAGCATTACATGGGGGCTGTGATGTGCTGTATGGAGGAGCATTACATGTGACCCATGATGTGCTGTATAGAGGAGCATTACATGGGGCCTGTGATGTGCTGTATGGAGGAGCATTACATGGGGCCTGTGATGTGCTGTATGGAGGAGCATTACATGGGGCCTGTGATGTGCTGTATGGAGGAGCATTACATGGGGGCTGTGATGTGCTGTATGGAGGAGCATTACATGGGGCCTGTGATGTGCTGTATGGAGGAGCATTACATGGGGCCTGTGATGTGCTGTATGGAGGAGCATTACATGGAGCACGTGATGTGCTGCATAGAGGAGCATTACATGGAGCACGTGATGTGCTGTATGGAGGAGCATTACATGGGGCCTGTGATGTGCTGTATGGAGGAGCATTACATGGGGGCTGTGATGTGCTGTATGGAGGAGCATTACATGGGGGCTGTGATGTGCTGTATGGAGGAGCATTACATGGGGGCTGTGATGTGCTGTATGGAGGAGCATTACATGGGACCCATGATGTGCTGTATGGAGGAGCATTACATGGGGCCTGTGATGTGCTGTATGGAGGAGCATTACATGGGGCCTGTGATGTGCTGTATGGAGGAGCATTACATGGAGCACGTGATGTGCTGCATAGAGGAGCATTACATGGAGCACATGATGTGCTGTATGGAGGAGCATTACATGGGACCCGTGATGTGCTGTATGGAGGAGCATTACATGGGGGCTGTGATGTGCTGTATGGAGGAGCATTACATGGGGGCTGTGATGTGCTGTATGGAGGAGCATTACATGGGGGCTGTGATGTGCTGTATGGAGGAGCATTACATGGGACCCGTGATGTGCTGTATGGAGGAGCATTACATGGGGCCTGTGATGTGCTGTATGGAGGAGCATTACATGGGGCCTGTGATGTGCTGTATGGAGGAGCATTACATGGAGCACGTGATGTGCTGCATAGAGGAGCATTACATGGAGCACGTGATGTGCTGTATGGAGGAGCATTACATGGGGCCCTTGATGTGCTGTATGGAAGAGCATTACATGGGGCCTGTGATGTGCTGTTTGGAGGAGCATTACATGGGGCCTGCGATGTGCTGTATGGAGGAGCATTATGTGGGGTCTGTGATGTACTGTATGGAGTAACATTACATTGGGCTCATGATGTGCTGTATGAATGAGCATTATGGACCCATAATACTGTATGGAGGACTATGTGGTTGCCCATAATACTGTATGGCAGACTATGTGGTTGCCCATAATATTGTATGGAGGACTATAAAGTGCCAATAATATAGAGGACTATGTAGTGCCCATACATTGTACAATACCTGTATTTTTTATATGTGCATCAGGAATCATGGCAAGAAAACCTGGAGATGACCCTGGCAACAATGCACATCAAGATGAATGCCGGCTGCAGCTGTGACAGGGCACTCTGCTGTGTGACAGGTTATGTGTCAACATCACATAGCAGTTATGTTAAATGACTCCTGCAGCCTTTAATGGGCGGCGGCCTTTCAATGTTACTGCTATGTGACATCAGCGCGTGGCCTGTCACAGAGCAGAGCACCCTATCACAGCGGTAAGGTAGTGGCCACAGCGGCTGACATAGGGGCCCATTGAGGGGACATTATTAAAGTGAACATAGAGGCCTAGGATAGGGATATTAAATAAAGCGGCCCAGGAGGGGGACATTATTACTGGAAGTGGCCCAGAATGGGAAGCATATTAAAGTGGACATTGAAGTCCAGGATGGGGAAATTAAATAAAGGGACCCAGGATCTGGCACCTTATCAAATAAAGGGGTGACATATAACTTCTTGTATGGAGGTCAGGATGAGGAACATACGTTATTGGTTTATGGTGGCAAGTGGGGATATAATTACTGTAGGGGCCAATCAGGGAACATTATCACTAATGTAATTTAATTTACTTTTGAGAATACTGTTTTCCGTGGGGGAGAACAAAATGGGGCCCTGCTACTGTGCAGGGGGCACTATGTCTTTTTTTTCTTCATCTGAAATAGTGTAGAAGTCAGGGAAAATAGTAGGGAATGTACTCTGGGAGCGATCAGCTATAGATAACTGTGTTATTTTCTGCACAGATGAGTCCTGGCTGGAAGAAGTGATGGCGATCTGCACTGGATGAAGATGAAAGACTTCAGCTACATACGTCACTGGTGAGTCAGTGTTTTACTTGTACACTTGCACTATATGCTGTATACTGTGTACAGAGCTCCTCTGTATAATGTCACTGATGATCCCTGTATTACCTGTACACTATATACAGTGCTCCTGTGTATAATGTCACTAATGATCACTATATTAAATATACACTGACAATATATACAGATCTCCTGTATGTAATGTCACCAGTGATCACTGTATTACCTGTACACTGACACTATATACAGAGCTCCTGTGTATAATGTCACTGGTGGTCACTGTACTACCTGTACACTGGCACTATATACCGAGCTTCTGTGTATAATGTCACCAGTGAACACTGTATTACCTGTACACTGACAATACAGTATATACAGAGCTCCTGTGTATAATGTCACTGGTGGTCCCTGTATTACCTGTGTATACAGAGCTCACGACAACCCCGGAGACGATGACACGGAAGACCAAGAAGCAGAAGAACAAGAGGCTGCAGAACAAAGAGCAGAAGAACATTAAGCATAAGACTAAACATCAGAGCAAAAGATATTATCTAAATTATAAGCAGAAGAAGACTAAGCAGTAGGGTTGAGCGACTTTCATTTTTTTAAGATCGAGTAGGGTTTTGGGAAACCCGATTTTGTCCAGAGTCGAGTCGAGTGCAGTCGGCCGATTATCGCTAAAAGTCGGGGATCGACCGAAACACGAAACCCAATGCAAGTCAATGGGGAAGCATAGTCGGCAGTGAGTGGAGGCCAGGAAAACACCTACAGTGCCCATTTTAATGCCAAAAACATCCATTCTTGTTTCTGAAGCTTGCCAATCTTAATTAACTGTATAATAATAGTTGGGCATAGGGAATTGGGGGAAAGTTGTGGGGGGAGTAGGGCTGGCTCAAGTTTTTCGTGGGCCCAGGAAATGCGGACTACGTCACGGCGGTGTTGCAGGGAAAGGTAAGTATTTAAAAGTTGCAAGTGCTGTGATCCTGAGCAAGCAGGGGGGGCCCACTCGTTCGCATTGCCACTGGCACAGGGCCCCTCAAAGTACGGCGGTGTGTTTGCATGGCGGGGGCGCCTCCCACCAGCAGCGACACTTTTGCGTACTCTGAGGGGCCCTGTGCCAGTGACGTCGCCAACGAGTATGCCCCCCCACCTGATGAAGGAACCTGCACTTTCATCTGCACCTTCCTCTTTGTCCCTGTGTAAGGTGGTATAACATGCGGGAAGGGGAACCTTACTTTCAGCAGGGACAGATTCTGGCTGTGTAGAGTACAAGGGGAATGTAGTGGTCTAGGTCAATGTACCAGCAGACTCATTTAGCAGTGGCTGGGCAATGGGCAGGATGAGGAGGAAACAGATATAGGGCCAAAGAATAAAGTAGGCTACATGCAGTTCAAAATTGGTAACAGGACTAAACAGGCGGCATTGCTTTGTTCAGTGGAGTAGCAAACCCAAGAGCAGCAGACACTGTTTCAAGGGCCTAACCACACTAGTAGGCCAAATGCAGTTTAATATCTGATAGTATAGGGCGAAAGCCAGAATGTGGAAGCTCAGCTTTGTTCAGTTGAGGACAACACCAGGGAGGGGCAGACACCTTTAGTAGGCCGGAAAAGCCTATTGCATTTTTTAAAATGGTAATTTGGAGCAGAAGGTTGAAGCTCAGCTTTATTTACTTGAGGGCAACACCAGGGAGGGGCAGAAGCCGTTAGTAGGCCCTAACCACCATTTTTTTTTTTTAAACCACATAATGAGAGCCGGAAGGTTGAAGCTCAGCTTTATTTAGTTGAGGACAACACCAGGGAGGGGCACACAGACAGACACCTTTAGTAGGCCTGAAAAGCCTATTGCATTTTTCAAAATGGTAATTTGGAGCAGAAGGTTGAAGCTCAGCTTTATTTAGTTGAGGGCAACACCAGGGAGGGGCAGAAGCCGTTAGTAGGCCCTAACCACCATTTTTTTTTTAAAACCACATAATGAGAGCCGGAAGGTTGAAGCTCAGCTTTGTTCAGTTGAGGACAACACCAGGGAGGGGCAGACACCTTTAGTAGGCCGGAAAAGCCTATTGCATTTTTTAAAATGGTAATTTGGAGCAGAAGGTTGAAGCTCAGCTTTATTTAGTTGAGGGCAACACCAGGGAGGGGCAGAAGCCGTTAGTAGGCCCTAACCACCATTTTTTTTTTTTAAACCACATAATGAGAGCCGGAAGGTTGAAGCTCAGCTTTATTTAGTTGAGGACAACACCAGGGAGGGGCACACAGACAGACACCTTTAGTAGGCCTGAAAAGCCTATTGCATTTTTTAAAATGGTAATTTGGAGCAGAAGGTTGAAGCTCAGCTTTATTTAGTTGAGGGCAACACCAGGGAGGGGCAGAAGCCGTTAGTAGGCCCTAACCACCATTTTTTTTTTTAAAACCACATAATGAGAGCCGGAAGGTTGAAGCTCAGCTTTATTTAGTTGAGGACAACACCAGGGAGGGGCACACAGACAGACACCTTTAGTAGGCCTGAAAAGCCTATTGCATTTTTTAAAATGGTAATTTGGAGCAGAAGGTTGAAGCTCAGCTTTATTTACTTGAGGGCAACACCAGGGAGGGGCAGAAGCCGTTAGTAGGCCCTAACCACCATTTTTTTTTTTTAAACCACATAATGAGAGCCGGAAGGTTGAAGCTCAGCTTTATTTAGTTGAGGACAACACCAGGGAGGGGCACACAGACAGACACCTTTAGTAGGCCTGAAAAGCCTATTGCATTTTTCAAAATGGTAATTTGGAGCAGAAGGTTGAAGCTCAGCTTTATTTAGTTGAGGGCAACACCAGGGAGGGGCAGAAGCCGTTAGTAGGCCCTAACCACCATTTTTTTTTTAAAACCACATAATGAGAGCCGGAAGGTTGAAGCTCAGCTTTGTTCAGTTGAGGACAACACCAGGGAGGGGCAGACACCTTTAGTAGGCCGGAAAAGCCTATTGCATTTTTTAAAATGGTAATTTGGAGCAGAAGGTTGAAGCTCAGCTTTATTTAGTTGAGGGCAACACCAGGGAGGGGCAGAAGCCGTTAGTAGGCCCTAACCACCATTTTTTTTTTAAAACCACATAATGAGAGCCGGAAGGTTGAAGCTCAGCTTTATTTAGTTGAGGACAACACCAGGGAGGGGCAGAAGCCGTTAGTAGGCCCTAACCACCATTTTTTTTTTTAAAACCACATAATGAGAGCCGGAAGGTTGAAGCTCAGCTTTATTTAGTTGAGGACAACACCAGGGAGGGGCACACAGACAGACACCTTTAGTAGGCCTGAAAAGCCTATTGCATTTTTTAAAATGGTAATTTGGAGCAGAAGGTTGAAGCTCAGCTTTATTTAGTTGAGGGCAACACCAGGGAGGGGCAGAAGCCGTTAGTAGGCCCTAACCACCATTTTTTTTTTTTAAACCACATAATGAGAGCCGGAAGGTTGAAGCTCAGCTTTATTTAGTTGAGGACAACACCAGGGAGGGGCACACAGACAGACACCTTTAGTAGGCCTGAAAAGCCTATTGCATTTTTTAAAATGGTAATTTGGAGCAGAAGGTTGAAGCTCAGCTTTATTTAGTTGAGGGCAACACCAGGGAGGGGCAGAAGCCGTTAGTAGGCCCTAACCACCATTTTTTTTTTTAAAACCACATAATGAGAGCCGGAAGGTTGAAGCTCAGCTTTATTTAGTTGAGGACAACACCAGGGAGGGGCACACAGACAGACATCTTTAGTAGGCCTGAAAAGCCTATTGCATTTTTTAAAATGGTAATTTGGAGCAGAAGGTTGAAGCTCAGCTTTATTTACTTGAGGGCAACACCAGGGAGGGGCAGAAGCCGTTAGTAGGCCCTAACCACCATTTTTTTTTTTTAAACCACATAATGAGAGCCGGAAGGTTGAAGCTCAGCTTTATTTAGTTGAGGACAACACCAGGGAGGGGCACACAGACAGACACCTTTAGTAGGCCTGAAAAGCCTATTGCATTTTTCAAAATGGTAATTTGGAGCAGAAGGTTGAAGCTCAGCTTTATTTAGTTGAGGGCAACACCAGGGAGGGGCAGAAGCCGTTAGTAGGCCCTAACCACCATTTTTTTTTTAAAACCACATAATGAGAGCCGGAAGGTTGAAGCTCAGCTTTATTTAGTTGAGGACAACACCAGGGAGGGGCAGAAGCCGTTAGTAGGCCCTAACCACCATTTTTTTTTTTAAAACCACATAATGAGAGCCGGAAGGTTGAAGCTCAGCTTTATTTAGTTGAGGACAACACCAGGGAGGGGCACACAGACAGACACCTTTAGTAGGCCTGAAAAGCCTATTGCATTTTTCAAAATGGTAATTTGGAGCAGAAGGTTGAAGCTCAGCTTTATTTAGTTGAGGGCAACACCAGGGAGGGGCAGAAGCCGTTAGTAGGCCCTAACCACCATTTTTTTTTTAAAACCACATAATGAGAGCCGGAAGGTTGAAGCTCAGCTTTATTTAGTTGAGGACAACACCAGGGAGGGGCAGAAGCCGTTAGTAGGCCCTAACCACCATTTTTTTTTTAAAACCACATAATGAGAGCCGGAAGGTTGAAGCTCAGCTTTATTTAGTTGAGGACAACACCAGGGAGGGGCAGAAGCCGTTAGTAGGCCCTAACCACCATTTTTTTTTTTAAAACCACATAATGAGAGCCGGAAGGTTGAAGCTCAGCTTTATTTAGTTGAGGACAACACCAGGGAGGGGCACACAGACAGACACCTTTTGTAGGCCTGAAAAGCCTATTGCATTTTTCAAAATGGTAATTTGGAGCAGAAGGTTGAAGCTCAGCTTTATTTAGTTGAGGGCAACACCAGGGAGGGGCAGAAGCCGTTAGTAGGCCCTAACCACCATTTTTTTTTTAAAACCACATAATGAGAGCCGGAAGGTTGAAGCTCAGCTTTATTTAGTTGAGGACAACACCAGGGAGGGGCAGAAGCCGTTAGTAGGCCCTAACCACCATTTTTTTTTTTAAAACCACATAATGAGAGCCGGAAGGTTGAAGCTCAGCTTTATTTAGTTGAGGACAACACCAGGGAGGGGCAGAAGCCGTTAGTAGGCCCTAACCACCATTTTTTTTTTTAAAACCACATAATGAGAGCCGGAAGGTTGAAGCTCAGCTTTATTTAGTTGAGGACAACACCAGGGAGGGGCACACAGACAGACACCTTTAGTAGGCCTGAAAAGCCTATTGCATTTTTCAAAATGGTAATTTGGAGCAGAAGGTTGAAGCTCAGCTTTATTTAGTTGAGGGCAACACCAGGGAGGGGCAGAAGCCGTTAGTAGGCCCTAACCACCATTTTTTTTTTAAAACCACATAATGAGAGCCGGAAGGTTGAAGCTCAGCTTTATTTAGTTGAGGACAACACCAGGGAGGGGCAGAAGCCGTTAGTAGGCCCTAACCACCATTTTTTTTTTAAAACCACATAATGAGAGCCGGAAGGTTGAAGCTCAGCTTTATTTAGTTGAGGACAACACCAGGGAGGGGCAGAAGCCGTTAGTAGGCCCTAACCACCATTTTTTTTTTTAAAACCACATAATGAGAGCCGGAAGGTTGAAGCTCAGCTTTATTTAGTTGAGGACAACACCAGGGAGGGGCACACAGACAGACACCTTTTGTAGGCCTGAAAAGCCTATTGCATTTTTCAAAATGGTAATTTGGAGCAGAAGGTTGAAGCTCAGCTTTATTTAGTTGAGGGCAACACCAGGGAGGGGCAGAAGCCGTTAGTAGGCCCTAACCACCATTTTTTTTTTAAAACCACATAATGAGAGCCGGAAGGTTGAAGCTCAGCTTTATTTAGTTGAGGACAACACCAGGGAGGGGCAGAAGCCGTTAGTAGGCCCTAACCACCATTTTTTTTTTTAAAACCACATAATGAGAGCCGGAAGGTTGAAGCTCAGCTTTATTTAGTTGAGGACAACACCAGGGAGGGGCAGAAGCCGTTAGTAGGCCCTAACCACCATTTTTTTTTTTAAAACCACATAATGAGAGCCGGAAGGTTGAAGCTCAGCTTTATTTAGTTGAGGACAACACCAGGGAGGGGCACACAGACAGACACCTTTAGTAGGCCTGAAAAGCCTATTGCATTTTTCAAAATGGTAATTTGGAGCAGAAGGTTGAAGCTCAGCTTTATTTAGTTGAGGGCAACACCAGGGAGGGGCAGAAGCCGTTAGTAGGCCCTAACCACCATTTTTTTTTTAAAACCACATAATGAGAGCCGGAAGGTTGAAGCTCAGCTTTATTTAGTTGAGGACAACACCAGGGAGGGGCACACAGACAGACACCTTTTGTAGGCCTGAAAAGCCTATTGCATTTTTCAAAATGGTAATTTGGAGCAGAAGGTTGAAGCTCAGCTTTATTTAGTTGAGGGCAACACCAGGGAGGGGCAGAAGCCGTTAGTAGGCCCTAACCACCATTTTTTTTTTAAAACCACATAATGAGAGCCGGAAGGTTGAAGCTCAGCTTTATTTAGTTGAGGACAACACCAGGGAGGGGCAGAAGCCGTTAGTAGGCCCTAACCACCATTTTTTTTTTTAAAACCACATAATGAGAGCCGGAAGGTTGAAGCTCAGCTTTATTTAGTTGAGGACAACACCAGGGAGGGGCACACAGACAGACACCTTTAGTAGGCCTGAAAAGCCTATTGCATTTTTTAAAATGGTAATTTGGAGCAGAAGGTTGAAGCTCAGCTTTATTTAGTTGAGGGCAACACCAGGGAGGGGCAGAAGCCGTTAGTAGGCCCTAACCACCATTTTTTTTTTTTAAACCACATAATGAGAGCCGGAAGGTTGAAGCTCAGCTTTATTTAGTTGAGGGCAACACCAGGGAGGGGCAGAAGCCGTTAGTAGGCCCTAACCAAAGTTGAAGGCCAAATGCAGTTTAATTTCTGATACTATAGGCCGAAAGCCAGAAGGTGGAAGTTCCGATTTAGACAGTGGAGGACAATTTGAATTAGGGACTGCAGACAGACTTAGTAGGCTGTCCCCTGTGGACCATGCATCCACCACATTAACCCATTGCGCCGTAATGGACACGTAATCTTCCGTGGCCATGCCTACAGGTCCATGCGTCTGTTGTCAGGTGCACCTTTGTACTCACAGATTGCCAGAGTGCATGGACAATGCGGTCTTCTACATGCTGGTGGAGGGTTGGGATGGCTTTTCTCGCAAAAGAAGTGTCGACTGGTTAGCTTGTAGCGTGGTACAGCGTAGTCCATCATGGCCTTATTAATAGTAAATAAAATATATAACTAGGCTCTATGAACTTTTAAATAGGTTCCAGGGGTACACGGGCAGCATTGGTGTGGTCAGTGGAGGAGTATTGCAAGTAGGGGCTGCAGACAGGCTATCAAAGGCCTAAAATAACAAACAGTAGGCAGTCATGGCAGTTTTACATCGGTTACATGGATACACAGGCAGGCACTCCAGGCAGCATTGTGGTCAGTGGAGGAGTATTGCAAGTAGGGGCCGCAGACAGGCTATCAAAGGCCTAAAATAACAAACAATAGGCTCATGGCAGTTTTACAGCGGTTACATGGATACACGGGCAGGCAGCTTGGTGGTCAGTGGAGGAGTATTTAAAGTAGGGACCGCAGACAGGCTTCAAAGGCCTAACATAAGAAAATGGGCTGGCTGTAGGCACTTTATAATTGGTTCCAGGGGTACACGGGCAGCAGTGGTCTGGTCAGTGGAGGAGTATTTAAAGTAGGGACCGCAGACAGGCTATCAAAGGCCTAACATAACAAACAATAGGCTCATGGCAGTTTCACAGCGGTTACATGGATACACGGGCAGGCAGCTTGGTGGTCAGTGGAGGAGTATTGCAAGTAGGGGCTGCAGACAGGCTATCAAAGGCCTAAAATAACAAACAGTAGGCAGTCATGGCAGTTTTACATCGGTTACATGGATACACAGGCAGGCACTCCAGGCAGCATTGTGGTCAGTGGAGGAGTATTGCAAGTAGGGGCCGCAGACAGGCTATCAAAGGCCTAAAATAACAAACAATAGGCTCATGGCAGTTTTACAGCGGTTACATGGATACACGGGCAGGCAGCTTGGTGGTCAGTGGAGGAGTATTTAAAGTAGGGACCGCAGACAGGCTTCAAAGGCCTAACATAAGAAAATGGGCTGGCTGTAGGCACTTTATAATTGGTTCCAGGGGTACACGGGCAGCAGTGGTCTGGTCAGTGGAGGAGTATTTAAAGTAGGGACCGCAGACAGGCTATCAAAGGCCTAACATAACAAACAATAGGCTCATGGCAGTTTCACAGCGGTTACATGGATACACGGGCAGGCAGCTTGGTGGTCAGTGGAGGAGTATTGCAAGTAGGGGCCGCAGACAGGCTATCAAAGGCCTAAAATAACAAACAATAGGCTCATGGCAGTTTTACAGCGGTTACATGGATACACAGGCAGCTTGGTGGTGAGTGGAGGAGTAGTGCAAGGAGTGTCTGTCCCAGTACTCCCAAAATATAAATAGATGTTAATGTCTCGCAAAACAACCAAAACAAAAAAAAAAGGTGGCATACTTAGGTACAGGGGTGGGCTCATCTACTGAGTTTCTGACATAGTAATTTGGCAGTAACTATTTAATGGTGCCAATATAGGACACAGACACAGACTACTTTAAGTTGCATCATAGATGTCTACAAATTTGTATTGTCAGTGCCAGACATTGAATGATGTCAGCGAATAGACTAAAGATTGGTGGAGCTGTGCGACATAATTTTGCACGTGGTAGAGCACATTTTGAGCTGGGGTAGGGGGGAACTCTCTTGAGGCCGGCGGGACCGCCCCAGGGCCCCTCATGTTACAACGGTGTGTCTGACGTTGGGTGCGCACCACCACCGCCAGAGACACTACATTGTACTATGAGGGACCCAGTAGCAATGCCGTCAACCAAAAGCGAGCACACCCACCTCTTCAGACAAACAGCAGTCTCACGGGTGCTTGCGCCAAGTCGCGATACCACGGCCCCGTGTGGGGAGTTTTGCCATTTAGGGAGGTGTAAACATGTCGTATGCTGTACAATCAGCTGCAGCAAATTAGACATTAGAAAAGTAATTCACAGGCAAGAGCTTTTCATAGGAAAGCTAGGTGTCGGCCGGGCAAGGTGGGGCAAAAGATTTCGAAATCCAGTTGTGGTTCATTTTAATGAATGTTAGATCGTCAACATTTTGGGTAGCCAGACGAGTCCTTTTTTCGGTTAATATTGAACCTGCAGCACTGAATACTCTTTCTGATAGGACACTTGCTGCCGGGCAAGCAAGCTCCTGCAATGCATATTCTGCCAATTCTGGCCAGGTGTCTAATTTGGAGGCCCAGTAATCAAATGGGAATGACGGTTGAGGGAGAACATCGATAAGGGATGAAAAATAGTTAGTAACCATACTGGACAAATGTTGTCTCCTGTCACTTTCAATTGATGCAGCAGTACCTGTCCTGTCTGCGGTCATAGCAAAATCACTCCACAACCTGGTCAGAAAACCCCTCTGTCCAATGCCACTTCTGATGTGTGCACCCCTAACACTCCTAGTCTGCTGCCCCCTGGAGCTCGTGTGAGAACGATCACGTGCGCTGTGTGCTGGGAATGCCTGAAGCAAACGGTCAACAAGAGTTGATTGTTTGGTTGCTAATATTAGTTCCAAGTTCTCATGTGGCATAATATTTTGCAATTTGCCTTTATAGCGTGGATCAAGGAGGCAGGCCAACCAGTAATCGTCATCGTTCATCATTTTCGTAATGCGTGTGTCCCTTTTTAGGATACGTAAGGCATAATCCGCCATGTGGGCCAAAGTTCCAGTTGTCAAATCTCCGGTTGTGATTGGTTGAGGGGCAGTTGCAGGCAAATCTACGTCACTTGTGTCCCTCAAAAAACCAGAACCCGGCCGTGACACGCAACCAAATTCCTGTGCCCCCGGGAAAGGTTCGGCATTAAAAATATACTCATCCCCATCATCCTCCTCGTCCTCCACCTCCTCTTCGCCCGCTACCTCGTCCTGTACACTGCCCTGACCAGACAATGGCTGACTGTCATCAAGGCTTTCCTCTTCCTCTGGTGCAGACGCCTGCTCCTTTATGTGCGTCAAACTTTGCATCAGCAGACGCATTAGGGGGATGCTCATGCTTATTACGGCGTTGTCTGCACTAACCAGCCGTGTGCATTCCTCAAAGCACTGAAGGACTTGACACATGTCTTGTATCTTAGACCACTGCACACCTGACAACTCCATGTCTGCCATCCTACTGCCTGCCCGTGTATCCTCCCACAAATAAATAACAGCACGCCTCTGTTCGCACAGTCTCTGAAGCATGTGCAGTGTTGAGTTCCACCTTGTTGCAACGTCTATGATTAGGCGATGCTGGGGAAGGTTCAAAGACCGCTGATAGGTCTGCATACGGCTGGCGTGTACAGGCGAACGTCGGATATGTGAGCAAAGTGCACGCACTTTGAGGAGCAGGTCGGAGAACCCAGGATAAGTTTTCAATAAGCACTGCACCACCAGGTTTAAGGTGTGAGCCAGGCAAGGAATGTGTTTCAGTTGGGAAAGGGAGATGGCAGCCATGAAATTCCTTCCGTTATCACTCACTACCTTGCCTGCCTCAAGATCTACTGTGCCCAGCCACGACTGCGTTTCTTGTTGCAAGAACTCGGACAGAACTTCCGCGGTGTGTCTATTGTCGCCCAAGCACTTCATAGCCAATACAGCCTGCTGACGCTTGGCAGTAGCTGGCCCATAATGGGACAACTGGTGTGCAACAGTGTCATCTGCCGATGGAGTGGTTGGCAGACTGCGTTCTGTGGAAGAGCTGTAGCTTCTGCAGGAGGACGAGGAGGAGGAGGAGGAGGGGGTGCGAACGCCTACAGCCAACTGTTTCCTAGACCGTGGGCTAGGCACAACTGTCCCTAAATTGATGTCGCCTGTGGACCCTGCATCCACCACATTCACCCAGTGTGCCGTGATGGACACATAACGTCCCTGGCCATGCCTACTGGTCCATGCATCTGTAGTCAGGTGCACCTTTGTACTCACAGATTGCCTGAGTGCATGGACGATGCGCTGTTTAACATGCTGGTGCAGGGCTGGGATGGCTTTTCTGGAAAAAAAGTGTCGACTGGGTAGCTCGTATCGTGGTTCAGCGTACTCCATCAGGGCTTTGAAAGCTTCGCTTTCAACTAACCGGTAGGGCATCATCTCTAACGAGATTAGTCTAGCTATGTGGGCGTTAAAACCCTGTGTACGCGGATGCGAGGATAAGTACTTCCTTTTTCTAACCAGAGTCTCATGTAGGGTGAGCTGGACTGGAGAGCTGGAGATCGTGGAACTTTCGGGTGTGCCGGTGTACATGGCAGACTGAGAGACGGTTGGAGACGGTATTGTTTCCGCCGGTGCCCTAGATGCAATATTTCCTCCTACAAAACTGGTGATTCCCTGACCCTGACTGCTTTTGGCTGGCAAAGAAACCTGCACAGATACTGCCTGTGGTGCGGAAAATGGTGGCCTTACAGTGACGGAAGGGATGTTGCGTTGCTGACTAGCTTCATTGGCCGAGGGTGCTACAACCTTGAGGGACGTTTGGTAGTTAGTCCAGGCTTGAAAATGCATGGTGGTTAAGTGTCTATGCATGCAACTAGTATTTAGACTTTTCAGATTCTGACCTCTGCTTAAGCTAGTTGAACATTTTTGACAGATGACTTTGCGCTGATCAGTTGGATGTTGTTTAAAAAAATGCCAGACTGCACTCTTCCTAGACTCGGATCCCTTTTCAGGGATTGCAGACTGAGCTTTAACCGGATGGCAACGCTGTGCTCCAACAGGTTTTGGCTTTGACACGCGTTTTGGGCCAGATACGGGCCCGGCAGATGTAACCTGTTGCGATGTTGATGCCTGCTGCGGCCCCTCCTCCACCTCCGCTTCTGAACTACTGCCGCCTGCACCCTGTTCCCCCAATGGCTGCCAATCGGGGTCAATAACTGGGTCATCTATTACCTCCTCTTCGAGCTCGTGTGCAACTTCGTCTGTGTCACTGTGTCGGTCGGTGGTATAGCGTTCGTGGCGGGGCAACATAGTCTCATCAGGGTCTGATTGTGGATCTGTACCCTGAGAGGGCAATGTGGTGGTCTGAGTCAAAGGAGCAGCATAGTACTCTGGCTGTGGCTGTGCATCAGTGCACTCCATGTCAGAATATACTTGTAATGGGCATGGCCTGTTAAATGTTTCACTTTCTAAGCCAGGGACGGTATGTGTAAAGAGCTCCATGGAGTGACCCGTTGTGTCGCCTGCTGCATCCTTCTCTCTTGTTGTAGTTTTTGCTGAGGAGGACAAGGAAGCGACTTGTCCCTGACCGTGAACATCCACAAGCGACGCGCTGCTTTTACATTTACCAGTTTCGGAAGAGGAGGCAAAAGAGCTAGAGGCTGAGTCTGCAATGTAAGCCAAAACTTGCTGTTGCTGCTCCGCCTTTAAAAGCGGTTTTCCTACTCCCAGAAAAGAGAGCGTTCGAGGCCTTGTGTAGCCTGACGACGAAACTGGCTCCACAGCTCCAGACTTAGGTGGAATATTTTTATCCCCACGACCACCTGATGCTCCTCTACCACTACCATCATTACCAGCTGACAATGAACGCCCACGACGACCTCTTGCACCAGACTTCCTCATTGTTTTAAAATCTTAACCAAAGTAACTTTATTTGTTGCTGTCAAACAACTTACACGGTGAGCTATAACTTCAGTATGATTTCAATATCCCTTAACAGGTTGGTGAGACCACAAGGAAAATCAGGCACAATGTTACACACTCTGTTTTCTGTGGCACAAAATCACAGAGATGACACACACGCAGGACTGTCACTCAAGCACTAATGTCAATATTAATCTCCCACCTAATTTATTTTTTTTTTTTTCTCAGGGAGACTTTAGAAACCAAATAATATTAAAAAAAAAAAAAAAAAAGGCTTTCTATGGCCCACAATTAGAGAGAGAGAGGTGGCACACCCAGGAGTCAAGACTGGCACACAAGCTGAGAGGGCAATATTACTCTCCCACTGTTTTTTTATGTATTTTTTGTTTTTTCAGGGAGACTTTAGAAACCCAATAATATTTAAAAAAAAAAATAAATAGGCTTTCTATGGCCCACTGAATGAGAGGGAGAGAGGTGGCACACCCAGGAGTCAAGACTGGCACACAAGCTGAAAGGGCAATATTACTCTCCCACTGTTTTTTTATGTATTTTTTGTTTTTTCAGGGAGACTTTAGAAACCCAATAATATTTTTAAAAAAAAATAAATAGGCTTTCTATGGCCCGCTGAATGAGAGGGAGAGAGGTGGCACACCCAGGAGTCAAGACTGGCACACAAGCTGAAAGGGCAATATTATTCTCCCACTGTTTTTTTAGGTTTTTTTTTTTTTTTCAGGGAGAATTAGAAACCAAATAATATTAAAAAAAAAAAATAAATAGGCTTTCTATGGCCCACTGAATGAGAGGGAGAGAGGTGGCACACCCAGGAGTCAAGACTGGCACACAAGCTGAAAGGGCAATATTACTCTCCCACTGTTTTTTTATGTATTTTTTGTTTTTTCAGGGAGACTTTAGAAACCCAATAATATTTAAAAAAAAAAATAAATAGGCTTTCTATGGCCCACTGAATGAGAGGGAGAGAGGTGGCACACCCAGGAGTCAAGACTGGCACACAAGCTGAAAGGGCAATATTACTCTCCCACTGTTTTTTTAGGTTTTTTTTTTTTTTTCAGGGAGACTTTAGAAACCAAATAATATAAAAAAAAAAAAAAAAAATAGGCTTGCTATAGCCCACTGAATGAGAGATAGCACACACAGCAGTGGCACACAAGCCCTGACTGAGGCCAATATTTTTCTCCCACTGATTGATGTAGTGTTTTTGTGTTGAGGTAGAATTTAGAACACAAATCACGGAAAAAATAAATAGGCTTTCTATGGCCCACTGAATGAAAGGGAGAGAGGTGGCACACCCAGGAGTCAAGACTGGCACACAAGCTGAAAGGGCAATATTACTCTCCCACTGTTTTTTTATGTATTTTTTGTTTTTTCAGGGAGACTTTAGAAACCCAATAATATTTAAAAAAAAAAATAAATAGGCTTTCTATGGCCCACTGAATGAGAGGGAGAGAGGTGGCACACCCAGGAGTCAAGACTGGCACACAAGCTGAAAGGGCAATATTACTCTCCCACTGTTTTTTTAGGTTTTTTTTTTTTTTTCAGGGAGACTTTAGAAACCAAATAATATAAAAAAAAAAAAAAAAAATAGGCTTGCTATAGCCCACTGAATGAGAGATAGCACACACAGCAGTGGCACACAAGCCCTGACTGAGGCCAATATTTTTCTCCCACTGATTGATGTAGTGTTTTTGTGTTGAGGTAGAATTTAGAACACAAATCACGGAAAAAATAAATAGGCTTTCTATGGCCCACTGAATGAAAGGGAGAGAGGTGGCACACCCAGGAGTCAAGACTGGCACACAAGCTGAAAGGGCAATATTACTCTCCCACTGTTTTTTTATGTATTTTTTGTTTTTTCAGGGAGACTTTAGAAACCCAATAATATTTAAAAAAAAAAATAAATAGGCTTTCTATGGCCCACTGAATGAGAGGGAGAGAGGTGGCACACCCAGGAGTCAAGACTGGCACACAAGCTGAAAGGGCAATATTACTCTCCCACTGTTTTTTTAGGTTTTTTTTTTTTTTTTCAGGGAGACTTTAGAAACCCAATAATATTTTAAAAAAAAAATAAATAGGCTTTCTATGGCCCACTGAATGAGAGGGAGAGAGGTGGCACACCCAGGAGTCAAGACTGGCACACAAGCTGAAAGGGCAATATTACTCTCCCACTGTTTTTTTAGGTTTTTTTTTTTTTTTCAGGGAGACTTTAGAAACCCAATAATATTTAAAAAAAAAAATAAATAGGCTTTCTATGGCCCACTGAATGAAAGGGAGAGAGGTGGCACACCCAGGAGTCAAGACTGGCACACAAGCTGAAAGGGCAATATTACTCTCCCACTGTTTTTTTATGTATTTTTTGTTTTTTCAGGGAGACTTTAGAAACCCAATAATATTTTTAAAAAAAAATAAATAGGCTTTCTATGGCCCGCTGAATGAGAGGGAGAGAGGTGGCACACCCAGGAGTCAAGACTGGCACACAAGCTGAAAGGGCAATATTATTCTCCCACTGTTTTTTTAGGTTTTTTTTTTTTTTTCAGGGAGAATTAGAAACCAAATAATATTAAAAAAAAAAAATAAATAGGCTTTCTATGGCCCACTGAATGAGAGGGAGAGAGGTGGCACACCCAGGAGTCAAGACTGGCACACAAGCTGAAAGGGCAATATTACTCTCCCACTGTTTTTTTAGGTTTTTTTTTTTTTTTCAGGGAGACTTTAGAAACCAAATAATATTAAAAAAAAAAAAAAAAAAAAAAAAAATAGGCTTGCTATAGCCCACTGAATGAGAGATAGCACACACAGCAGTGGCACACAAGCCCTGACTGAGGCCAATATTTTTCTCCCACTGATTGATGTAGTGTTTTTGTGTTGAGGTAGAATTTAGAACACAAATCACGGAAAAAATAAATAGGCTTTCTATGGCCCACTGAATGAAAGGGAGAGAGGTGGCACACCCAGGAGTCAAGACTGGCACACAAGCTGAAAGGGCAATATTACTCTCCCACTGTTTTTTTATGTATTTTTTGTTTTTTCAGGGAGACTTTAGAAACCCAATAATATTTTTTAAAAAAAATAAATAGGCTTTCTATGGCCCACTGAATGAGAGGGAGAGAGGTGGCACACCCAGGAGTCAAGACTGGCACACAAGCTGAAAGGGCAATATTACTCTCCCACTGTTTTTTTAGGTTTTTTTTTTTTTTCAGGGAGACTTTAGAAACCAAATAATATTAAAAAAAAAAAAAAAAAATAGGCTTGCTATAGCCCACTGAATGAGAGATAGCACACACAGCAGTGGCACACAAGCCCTGACTGAGGCCAATATTTTTCTCCCACTGATTGATGTAGTGTTTTTGTGTTGAGGTAGATTTTAGAACACAAATCACGGAAAAAATAAATAGGCTTTCTATGGCCCACTCAGTGAGAGATGGCACACACAGGGATGGCACTGTAGCAGAAATGCCAATCTTAATCTCCCACAAAAAAAAAAAAAAAAAAAAAAAAAAACTGTCCTACAATTACTATCTCCCTGCAGTAATGTAAGCCAGGTATGGCAGGCAGCAATAGGAGTGGACTGATGCACAAATTAAATAAAAAGTGTGGACAAACAAAAAAGATAGCTGTGCAGAAAGGAAGGAACAAGAGGATATGTGCTTTGAAAAAAGCAGTTGGTTTCCACAGTGGCGTACACACAGCAATACAGCTATCACGGAGCCTTCTAGGGCAGCCCAATGAGCTACAGCGCTGAGGGGAAAAAAAAAAAAAAATAGCTTCCACAGTCCCTGCACACCGAAGGTGGTGTTGGACAGTGGAAATCGCTGCAGCACAAGCGGTTTGGTGGTTAGTGGACCCTGCCTAACGCTCTCCCTGCTTCTGACGAAGCGGCAGCAACCTCTCCCTAAGCTCAGATCAGCAGCAGTAAGATGGCGGTCGGCGGGAACGCCCCTTTATAGCCCCTGTGACGCCGCAGACAGCAAGCCAATCACTGCAATGCCCTTCTCTAAGATGGTGGGGACCAGGATCTATGTCATCACGCTGCCCACACTCTGCGTTCACCTTCATTGGCTGAGAAATGGCGCTTTTCGCGTCATTGAAACGCGACTTTGGCGCGAAAGTCGCGTACCGCATGGCCGACAAGCACAGGGGTCGGATCGGGTTTCATGAGACGCCGACTTAGCCAAAAGTCGGCGACTTTTGAAAATGATCGACCCGTTTCGCTCAACCCTACTAAGCAGTGTATGGGGGTGAGTCCGTTCCTCCTCGTGGTGCCCCTGGAAAAAGCCTGCTGCTGCAGGCCTAACCGAACGCGGACAAATCCTGTTGTAACTCTTTTGTGACAGGCAGAACGGAAGGTGTAATCTTCAAACTGTTATAGATAACAACTACAGGAATGCCTGTCACAAATAAGAATATGATGAAGAAGTAGAATATGAAGAAGAATAATAGTTTAATAAAAAGAATATGAAGAATGTAACAAAAAAAAATAGGTAGAAGATGAAGAAGTAGATGAATAAGGTGAAGAAGAAGTTGATGTCAAAGATGCTGCTGCTGAGGATGATGAAGAAGAAAGTGTCGGAGAAGTAAAAAAGAAGGTGAAGGGCATGGAAGTAGTGAAACATCAATATCTGACAAAATAAAAAAAATCTTAACATAGTCAATATCTTTGTAGCTCCGAACGTCTTAAAAAAAAAATAAATTAAAATTCCTGCTATTCTATTTGATTGGGCTAAACCTATATGCCTTTAATGTCTCCGCTACCTCCCCCAATACATCATACATTATTCTTAGTTGTTTTCCTTCATGTAGAATGAACCTACAAGGAAAGAAAGGGTTTATTTTAATTCCGATATTTTGGTCCCATTGACTTGCATTGGTATCTGGTATCGGTATCGGCGATATCCGATATTTTTTGAATATCGGCCGATCCAATCCGATACCGATACTTTCCGATATCGGAAGGTATCGCTCAACACTACTGTACACTCATAGTACATGCAGAACTCATGTGTATAATGGTACTGGTGATCACTGTATTACCTGTACACTGACACTATATACAGAGCTCCTGTACATAATGTCACTGGTGATAGCTGTATTATCTGTATACTATATACAGAGCTGCTGTGTATAATGTCACTAGTGAACATTGTATTATCTGTACACTGTCAATATATATAGAGCTCCTGTGCATAATGTCACCGGTGATCACCGTATTACCAGTACACTATGCACAATATACAGAGCTCTTGTGTATAATGTCACTGGTGATCACTGTTTTACCTGTACACTGACACTACATACAGAGCTCATGTGTATAATGGCACTGGCGATTACTGCATTATCTGTACAATGACACTATATGCAGAGCTCCTGTGCATAATGACACTATATTACCTGCGCACTGACACTATATACTCCGCTATGTACTGAGCTCCTGTGTATAATGTCACTGGTGATTACTGTATTACTTGTACACTGATGCTATATACAGAGCTCCAGTGTATAATGTCACTCATGATCACTGTATTACCTGTACACTAGTGTTGAGCATTCCCATTCCGCAAGTATCGGGTATCGGACGATATTTGCGGTATCGGAATTCCGATACCGAGTTCCGATATTTTCAGTATATCGGATACCGGAATCGGAAGTTCCCACAATTCAAAGTACCCGAATTCAGCCAATGAGGAATGATTAGAAGTGTGGGCACATCCTGTTCTGCATGGTGGGCATGTAACTACTGGCATGGCTGTGATTGGCTGCTGAAATGATGTCATGATGCACTATAAAAGTCGCTGCCGACATTTAGGGCTCACTCTGCTGTGAATTCAGTTAGGGACAGGATGCTGTGTTCTGACTGAGGGCCAGTTTAGAGATAGCGATTTGCTTCATTGTGCTTTACCCAGGCTAATTTAGCAACCGCTGTGTGAGATCCTTGCTTTTGCCTTGCATCTCTGTTCACAGCTGTCTGCAAGGTCTCTGTGTGTGTGACTGCACATCGCTCTGTAGACTGTCCGCAGCCACAGTAGTAGTCAGCTCAGAGTGCGTCACTGCCTCATACTGTTCTATCCATTGTCCTTTTTTGCAATTAGTGCAGCCTGCTGCACATTTTTTCAAATATTTCCTATTAGTGGCTTTCCATCCGTATCCAGCTAAATTGTGGAAAAACACTACATAGGATAACACAGAGGAGGTATTTTTGGCCTTGCAGCACCGTTTACGGCTGTCTGCACGGTCTGTGTGTGAGTGCAGCTCACTCTGTAGTCAGTTCTGCAAAAAAAAACTTAATAACGTTCACCAAACACACCACTTTACAGTTGTGTAGGCCACATTAGCTCATATTAAAGTCTAGTCCACACTTTAGAAAATTAGTGTTTCTTATACCTGTTAGGAGCTGTTCAGGAATAAGCACACTAAGCCCTTAGTACTTTTCTGCTTATCTTTATCAGTCAACCAAGATGAAGAAGGCAGGGAGTAAGGCACGTGGGCGTGGGCACGGAGCAGGGTGAGGACGTGGGGATTCTGTGCCTGCTGCGGGCACCGGTGACTCGTCATCACCCAGTTTCAGCAGGGAACAGTCCTTCATGCGCAGCTTTGTAGGAGATCGCCGTACACTGCTGCTGCATGAAGAACAAATTGAAGCCGTTGTCGGATGGATGGCAGCTAACGCATAGACTTCAGTTAGTGCCACATCCTCTCAGGCACAGAGCACTGGACAGCACCCATCTGTCTCTTCACCACCTGCCAAATTGCCCAGGCAGTCAGAGAGCCCAGGACAGGAGCCATCTCTACTTCTGTTCTCTGAATCTCTTGGCTTGGAAATGGGGCCAGCCAAGCAGCATTGGAGAAATGGAAGAAGAAGCAGTGTGCAGTGATGCCCAACAGCTTTGTCTCTCTGACTCTGAAGAGGCGGGTGGGCCAGTGCCTCCGGTCACCACACCGCAGTACGCATCTGATGATGAGACTCAGGTGCCACTTTCTGGTGCGTACTGTGCTGGCGAGACTACCCAGGAGAAGCAGTTGGTGGCAGAAGGTAGTGTAGATGATGAGGTCCTTGACCCATCGTGGCGTGAGGTACAGGAAGGTGGTGGGAGCAGCTCTGAGGAAGAGATTCCCCGAACGGGCCAAAGAGGGAGAGGGAGGGGGAAGACTGCGGTGCCTGTAGCCTTTGTTGTGAATTCTGTTGTGGGTTCTGCTCTTAGGCTCCCTCCGGTGGTTATAAGTGGTAGTGCTGCTGTTTGTCCTTCACAACAGTCATCAGCTGCTTCCACTTTGGACGGGGCTATTTAGTCTGGCTCCTTCCTTTATTGAGTGCCAGTTGTCCATTGTTTTCTAGGGATCCACATCTCTGCTTGGTTTCTCCTTCTGGATTGTCCAAATCATCAAAGATAAGTCCTGGCTCTGTTTTTGCAGTCCACATGCGGTGGACTTAATAGTTCTGTGAATTGCTATGTTTTTTCTTGTCCAGCTTTGTCTGTGTTAAGATTTACTCAGCCAAGTTGGAAGCTCTGGAGTCACAGAGTTACCCTCCAATGCCTTTAGTTAGGTGTGGAGATTTTTGTATTCTCTGTGGTAGTATTTTTTATACTGACCGCACAGTACTCTTTCCTGTCTTTTCTTTTCTAGCATGGCCTCCTTTGCTAAATTCTGTTTTCAGTCTGCGTTTGTAATTTCCCTCTCCTCTCACAGTCAATATTTGTGGGGGGCTGCCTTTCCTTTGGGAATTTTCTCTGAGGCAAGATAGTATTCCTGTTTCTTCCTTTAGGTGTAATTAGTCCTCCGGCCGTGACGAGGTGTCTAGGGAGTGACAGGAACATCCCACGGCTACTTCTAGTTGATGTGTTAAGTTCAGGGTCTGCGGTCAGTATAGAGGCCACCTACTCCAGAGCTCGTCCATGCTGCTCCTAGGCCACCAGTTCATAACAGTACAACTGGACAACAATGAGTTAACTGCATCTCAAAAGAAGGGAAAGAAAGTGCTGAGCCATTTTTTTTCTGTACTCTGTTGTGTTTTTTTTTCCCTCTTCACTTCTGGGTGGCTCAGGAGTTAGGCGTTGCCATGGATGTTCAGGGACTTGCTTCTCGGGTGGATCAACTAGCTGCTAGACTACAGGGTATTTCTGATTATATCGTGCAGACTCCTGTTTTAGAGCCTAGAATTCCTACCCCCGATCTGTTCTTCGGGGACAGGTCCAAATTTTTGAGCTTTAAAAATAACTGTAAACTGTTTTTTGCTCTTAAGCCCCGTTCCTCTGGTGATACCATCCAGCAGGTAAAAATTGTCATTTCTCTGTTGCGTGGTGACCCACAGGATTGGGCATTTTCCCTGGAATCTGGGAATCCAGCCTTGCTTAATGTAGACACCTTTTTTCAGGCGCTTGGGTTATTGTATGATGAACCTAACTCTGTAGAGCATGCTGAGAAAACACTTTTGGCCCTGTGTCAGGGTCAAGAAGCGGCAGAGTCATATTGCCAGAAATTCAGAAAATGGTCTGTGCTTACTAAGTGGAATGAGGATGCTTTGGCGGCAATTTTCAGAAAGGGTCTTTCTGAATATGTTAAAGATGTTATGGTGGGGTTCCCCACGCCTGCAGGTCTGAGTGATTCTATGTCTCTGGCCATTCAAATTGATCGGCGCTTGCATGAGCGCAGAGTTGTGCACACTATGGCGTTGTCTTCCGAGCGGAGTCCTGAGCCTATGCAGTGTGATAGGATTGTGTCGAGAGCGGAACACCAAGGATTCAGACGTCAGAATAGGTTGTGCTTTTACTGCGGCGATTCTGCTCGTTATTTCTGATTGCCCTAAGCGTGCCAAGAGAATCGCTAATTCCGTTACTATCAGTACTGTACAACCTAAATTTCTGTTATCTGTGACCCTGATCTGCTCATTATCGTCATTCTCTGTCATGGCATTTGTGGATTCAGGCGCCGCTTTAAATTTAATGGACTTAGAATTTGCCAGACGTTGTGGTTTTTCCTTAAAGCCTTTGCGGAGTCCTATCCCTTTGAGGGGGATTGATGCTACACCATTGGCTAAAAATAAACCTCAGTTATGGACACAGTAAACCATGTGCATGGCGCCAGCCCATCAGGAAGATTGTCGCTTCCTGGTGTTATATAATTTGCATGATGCTGTTGTGCTGGGGTTTCCATGGTTACAGATACATAATCCGGTGTTGGATTGGAAATCTATGTCTGTGACTAGTTGGGGTTGTCAGGGGGTTCGCGATGACGTTCCTCTGATGTCAATTTCCTCCTCCCCCTCTTCTGAAATTCCTGAGTTTCTGTCAGATTTTCAGGATGTTTTCGATGAGCCCAAGTCCAGTTCCCTTCCACCGCATAGGGACTGTGATTGTGCTATTGATTTGATTCCAGGCTGTAAGTTTCCTAAGGGCTGACTTTTCAACCTGTCTGTGCCTGAACATACCGCCATGCGGAGCTATGTAAGGGAGTCTTTGGAGAAGGGGCATATTCGGCCATTTTTTTTTGTTGCCAAGAAGGATGGCTCCTTGAGACCCTGTATTGATTATCGCCTCTTGAATAAGATCACGGTCAAATTCCAATACCCTTTGCCTTTGCTTTCTGATTTGTTTGCCAGAATTAAGGGGGCTAGTTGGTTTACTAAGATTGACCTTCGAGGGGCATATAATCTGGTTCGTATTAAGCAGGGTGACAAATGGAAAACTGCGTTTAATACGCCCGAGGGCCATTTTGAGTATCTTGTGATACCATTCGGACTCTCTAATGCCCCATCTGTGTTTCAGTCCTTCGTGCATGATATTTTTCGGAATTATCTTGATAAATTCATGATTGTATATTTGGATGATATTTTGATTTTTTCCGATGATTGGGAGTCTCATGTGAAACAAGTTAGGATGGTATTTCAGGTCCTTCGTGACAATGCCTTGTTTGTGAAGGGGTCTAAGTGCCTCTTTGGTGTACAGAAGGTTTCTTTTTTGGGCTTCATTTTTTCTCCATCATCTATAGAAATGGATCCGGCTAAGGTTCAGGCCATTCATGATTGGATCCAGCCCACATCCGTGAAGAGCCTTCAGAAATTTTTGGGCTTTGCTCATTTTTATCTCCGTTTCATTGCCAACTTCTCCAGTGTGGTTAAACCCCTGACCGATTTGACGAGGAAGGGCGCTGATGTAGCTAATTGGTCCTCTGAGGCCGTTTCTGCCTTTCAGGAGCTTAAGCGCCGATTTACTTCTGCCCCTGTGTTGCATCAGCCGGATGTTTCTCTTCCTTTTAAGGTTGAGGTTGACACTTCTGAGATTGGGGCAGGGGCCGTTTTGTCTCAGAGGAATTCTGATGGTTCCTTGATGAAACCGAGTGCCTTCTTTTCTCGAAAGTTTTCGCCTGCGGAACGCAATTATGATGTCGGAAATCGTGAGTTGTTGGCTATGAAGTGGGCATTTGAGGAGTGGCGACATTGGCTTGAGGGGGCCAAGCACCGTATTGTGGTCTTGACCGATCATAAGAATCTGATTTACCTCGAGTCTGCCAATCGGCTGAATCCTAGACAGGCCCGATGGTCCCTGTTTTTCTCCCGTTTTGATTTTGTTGTCTCGTATCTTCCAGGTTCTAAGAATGTTAAGGCTGATGCCCTCTCTAGGAGTTTCTTGCCTGATTCCCCTGGGATTCTTGAGCCGGTTGGTATTCTTAAGGAGGGGGTGATTCTTTCTGCCATCTCCCCTGATTTGCGACGGGCTCTTCAGGAGTTTCAGGCTGATAAACCTGATCGCTGTCCAGAGGGGAAACTGTTTGTTCCTGACAGATGGACTAGTAAAGTGATTTCTGAGGTTCACTGTTCTGTGTTGGCTGGCCATCCTGGGATTTTTGGTACCAGAGATTTGGTTAGTAGGTCCTTTTGGTGGCCTTCTTTGTCACGGGATGTGCGTTCTTTTGTGCAGTCCTGTGGGACTTGTGCACGGGCCAAACCTTGCTGCTCCCACGCCAGTGGGTTGCTTTTGCCTTTGCCGGTCCCTGAGAGGCCTTGGACGCATATTTCTATGGATTTTATTTTGGATCTTCCTGTTTCCCAGAGGATGTCTGTTATCTGGGTGGTCTGTGACCGGTTTTCTAATATGGTTCATTTCGTACCTTTGCCTAAGTTGCCTTCCTCTTCTGACTTGGTTCCGTTGTTTTTTCAGCATGTGGTTCGTTTGCATGGCATTCCGGAGAATATTGTGTCCGATAGAGGTTCCCAGTTTGTTTCTAGGCTTTGGCGGTCCTTTTGTGCTAAGCTGGGCATTGATTTGTCTTTTTCTTCCGCATTTCATCCTCAGACAAACGGCCAAACCGAGCGAACTAACCAGACTTTGGAAACTTATTTGAGATGCTTTGTGTCTGCCGATCAGGATGATTGGGTGGCTTTTTTTGCCATTGGCCGAGTTTGCCCTTAATAATCGGGCTAGTTCGGCTACCTTAGTTTCACCATTCTTTTGTAATTCTGGGTTTCATCCTCGTTTTTCTTCAGGGCAGGTTGAGTCTTCTGATTGTCCTGGGGTGGACTCTGTGGTTGACAGGTTGCAGCAGATTTGGGCTCATGTTGTGGACAATTTGGTGTTGTCTCAGGAGGAGGCTCAGCGTTTTGCCAACCGTCGTCGGCGTGTGGGTTCTCGGCTTCGGGTTGGGGATTTGGTCTGGTTGTCTTCTCGTCATGTTCCTAAGAAGGTTTCTTCCCCGAAGTTCAAGCCTCGGTTTATTGGTCCTTATAGGATTTCTGAGATTATCAATCCAGTGTCTTTTCGTTTGGCCCTTCCAGCCTCTTTTTCCATCCATAGTGTTTTTCATAGATCTTTGTTGCAGAAATATGTGGTGCCCGTGGTTCCCTCTGTTGATCCTCCTGCCCCGGTGTTGATTGATTGGGAGTTGGAGTATGTTGTGGAGAAGATCTTGGATTCTTGTTTTTCTAGACGGAGGCTTCAGTATCTTGTCAAGTGGAAGGGTTATGGCCAGGAGGATAATTCTTGGGTTGTTGCCTCCGATGTTCCTGCTGATGATTTGGTTCGTGCCTTCCATTTGGCTCATCCGGATCGGCCTGGGGACTCTGGTGAGGGTTCGGTGACCCCTCCTCAAGGGGGGGGTACTGTTGTGAATTCTGTTGTGGGTTCTGCTCTTAGGCTCCCTCCGGTGGTTATAAGTGGTAGTACTGCTGTTTGTCCTTCACAACAGTCATCAGCTGCTTCCACTTTGGACGGGGCTATTTAGTCTGGCTCCTTCCTTTATTGAGTGCCAGTTGTCCATTGTTTTCTAGCGATCCAAATCTCTGCTTGGTTTCTCCTTCTGGATTGTCCAAATCATCAAAGATAAGTCCTGGCTCTGTTTTTGCAGTCCACATGCGGTGGACTTAATAGTTCTGTGAATTGCTATGTTTTTTCTTGTCCAGCTTTGTCTGTGTTAAGATTTACTCAGCCAAGTTGGAAGCTCTGGAGTCACAGAGTTACCCTCCATGCCTTTAGTTAGGTGTGGAGATATTTGTATTCTCCGTGGTGGATTTTGTAGTATTTTTTATACTGACCGCACAGTACTCTTTCCTGTCTTTTCTTTCTAGGTAGCGTGGCCTCCTTTGCTAAATTCGGTTTTCAGTCTGCGTTTGTAATTTCCCTCTCCTCTCACAGTCAATATTTGTGGGGGGCTACCTTTCCTTTGGGAGCTTTCTCTGAGGCAAGATAGTATTCCTGTTTCTTCCTTTAGGTGTAATTAGTCCTCCGGCCGTGACGAGGTGTCTAGGGAGTGACAGGAACATCCCACGGCTACTTCTAGTTGATGTGTTAAGTTCAGGGTCTGCGGTCAGTATAGAGGCCACCTACTCCAGAGCTCGTCCATGCTGCTCCTAGGCCACCAGTTCATAATAAGCCTCCACTTCGGCACCAGTTAGGAGCATGCCTCTTCCAAAAGCCAAAACGGGCACTCCCAAGACTTGCAGTGCCTGGTCCTTTTTTGACACAGTTGCAGATGACATTTGCTTTGTCAAATGCAAGGTGTGTCATCAGAAAGTCAAAAGAGGGAAAAATGTCAGCAACCTCAATACCACAAATATGTGGAAACATGTGCGGACCAAGCACGCGGTGGAGTTACAAAAACACACTGAAGACCTAGGCCAACCAACAGCGGCACCTACCACCTCTTCAGCTCGTGTTGTTGCCTCTTCCTCCAGCTCACATACAGCTGGTTCAGCTTCCTCACAGGATCGCCATGGAAGAACCTCTGGCACTGTTGTCCAGAGACTCACTGTAATTCCACCCACAGCACCACGTTCCCAGTCATCCTCACACTCCCAGCCCAGTCTGCAGCCATCGGTAGCACAGGCATGGGAGAAAAGGCAGCCATTCTTGGCAAACCACCCCCGAGCACAGGCTCTGAATGCTGGCATTGCAAAACTACTGTCCCTTGAAATGCTGTCATTCAGGCTGGTGGAGACTGACAGCTTCCGTAACGTGATGGCATTGGCAGTCCCGCAATACAATGTGCCCAGCCGCTTTTATTTCAGCAGGCAAGCCGTCCCTGCCCTGCACAATCATGTGGAGCGACACATAAAACACGCACTACTGAATGCCGTTAGTAGCAAGGTCCACCTCACCACCGATGCGTGGACCAGTCACCATGGACAGGGGCGATACCTTTCCCTCACTGCCCATTGGGTTAATGTTGTTGAGCTGGGTACAGATCGTGCGAGTGGCACAGGACGTGTCCTGCCCACTCCAAGGATTGCAGGAATCCAGTCTGTACGCATTGACTCCTCCTCATACACAAGTTCCTCAGAATCATCGCTGCAGGAGCTGTCACAGTCCACCTCCACATGGACCCGTGAACGTTTACCTGTTACGACTGACATGAGCACAGCTGTGGACAAACGTCAACAGGCCGTCTTGAAATTAATTTCTTTGGGGAATCGAAGCCACACAGCGCAGGAGCTCTGGAATGCCATCAAGCAGGAGAGCGACGTGTGGTTTGTGCCAGCGAATCTCCAGCCTGGCATGGTTGTGTGTGACAATGGCCGAAATCTGGTGGCAGCTCTGGGCCTAGGCAACCTCACTCACATCCCATGTCTGGCACATGTGCTCAACTTGGTCGTGCAGAGTTTTTTGAGGGACTATCCGGATCTTGATGCACTGCTGCACAAGGTCCGCCTAGAGTGGAGTGTGCTCACTTGCGGCGTTCCAGCATGGCAAAATCGCGCATTGCAGCGCCGATTCCACCTTCCGGAGCATCGCATCATATGTGATCTACCCACCAGGTGGAATTCCATGCTACATATGTTGGAGCGGTTGTGTGAGCAGCAGCAAGCAGTAATGGAGTACCAGCTGCATCAGGCGCAAAGAAGTCGCAGTTTGCGCAGTCCAGACTTCACAACCACTGAGTGGGCCACTATGAAGGACGTCTGCCAGGTTTTGCGTTCCTTCGATGATTCCACGCGGATGGCGAGTGCAGATGATGCACTAGTCAGCATGACTGTCCCCCTTATCTGCCTGCTTCAACAAACACTGTAAGCGCTAAGGGATGATGTTGTGGAAGAGGTGGAGGATGAGGAGTCACCAATTCCATCAGCTTCTGGACAGTCAGCGCTACGTGGTTTCTCACAAAGGCCTAGGCAGGGGTCACTTTGTGAGGAGGATGAGGAGGAGTCAATGGGGGAGGAAGACATCGGTCCAGAGGAGGGAGTAACACAATTCTCCAATAGTCAGTGTGTAGAGCGAGGGTGGGGTGATGCAGAGCAGGCAGAGATCCCGCCTCAAGCAGGGGACAGCGTTTCTTGGACAGTTGGCAGTCTGCAGCACATGGTTGATTACATGCTGCAGTGCCTGAGAAATGACCACCGCATCGCCCACATTCTCAACATGGCTGATTATTGGGTGTACACCCTCCTCGATCCTCGCTACCTTGACAACGTACAAAGCCTCATCACACCGTTGAACCGGGAGCGAAAAATGCGGGAGTACCAAGACACACTGGTGAATTCCATCATCTTCTCCAGTCCAACTGAGAGAAGTGCTGCTAGTGCATTACAAAGCAGCTCAGTGCGTCAAGGCAGTGGAGGAAGCTCTGCACAAAGAGGGAGCAGAAGCAGTGCCTCAGCACAAGGCAAGACCAGTATGGCCCAACTGTGGCACAGTTTTGTGTGCCCGCCACACATATCTACACCATCACAGACGGCTCCAGTCAGCAGGAGGCAACGTTTCCTTCAGATGGTAACAGACTACATG
The DNA here is from genome assembly GCF_051348905.1 of Ranitomeya variabilis. NCBI lineage: Eukaryota > Metazoa > Chordata > Amphibia > Anura > Dendrobatidae > Ranitomeya > Ranitomeya variabilis. The sequence continues at coordinate 518,472,051 of NC_135236.1, read as the reverse complement.
TCTTGCCCTCTTACTGTACTCCCAGATGGCTCTTCCCCCTTCAAATTTTGGGTCTCTAAGCTGGATACATGGCCAGAGCTAAGCCAGTATGCATTGGAGGTGCTGGCTTGCCCTGTTGCTAGTGTATTATCGGAACGTGTCTTTAGTGCCTAAGGTGGTGTACTAACAGACCGTCGCATGCGACTATCCTCCGATAACATTGACCGGCTTACTTTTCTGAAAATGAACAAGGCCTGGATCTCGCAGGAATTTGCCACTCCTCTTCCAGATTAATATAATTAATTGTTTGGCTACAGTATCCAGGTGTCCTGTTGCGTTCATGTTTCTACCACCTGAACTGTAATCCCTGGGCTCCAACACCGCCAGGTGATGCTCAGAAGTGCTGTCTGCACAGTCAAAACACATGACCCAGTGTTATTGGGTTTCAGTAACGTCAGCTGATCCCCAGCTGTGTAGCCAGCAATGTGTCCTGCAACCGCCACGCTGACACAACTACTGAAATTTGCAGTGCATATCTTCACCTTAGGCTCTCACTCATCTCCCTCCGCCTTCTTCAGACTGTGCACCGTCAGCTGATCCCTAATAGCATGCCACGGTCATGACGCCGCACAGTCTGAAGAAGCCGGAAGGAGGGGAGTGAGAGGCGATGATATGCACTGCGCATGCCCATGGATCCCAGGCCCACAGTGTGATTACATTAGACGACACTGCGAGGTGGGATCTCGGGCAGCGCGTCCGATCAGGCGCAGCCAGCCTGACAACAAATGATGTCAGAAGATGGGCAGCGCTAACTGCGCATGGCCAAGGGATAACATAACAGCGCAGGCTCCGGGACAGAATCAAACAACGCTGTGGAGGCGGCGCACGGCACCAATAGGTTAGGAATGACAGCTGTGCTGCGTCCCATTACGAAGGAAAGTCCCACCTCCGGGACGGTTTCACGGTATCAGGGGACACATTTTATAAGTGTTTAGTTCTGCGTTTGCAAGGAGCATAATTAAAAGAGCCACCTTTTCCTTTTGCATCATTAGTGCTGCACAAGGTGGCTCTTTCAGCTACAAACGCCTTGGGGGGGGGTTAAAGGTTCCCTTTCAACTTCCTCCAATCAGGCTTCGGCCTACACTCTGCTCCTCCTGCTGTCCCTGGGCTCTAACACCGCCAGTTGGTGCTCGGAAGTGCTAGCTGCACAGAGAAAAACACTCGCCTCGACACTGTGTCAGTGGGGTTCAGTAACGCCAGCTGTTCCCCTGCTGTGTAGCCGGCAACGCGTCCTGCAAACGCCATGCAGACACAACAGACACTAAGCTGCCTCCAGTGCAGGCTTCGGCCTACACTCTGCTCCTCCTGCTGTCCCTGGGCTCTAACACCACCAGTTGGTGCTCGTAAGTGCTGGCTGCACAGAGAAAAACACTCGCCAATGTGTCAGTGGGGTTCAGTAATGCCAGCTGTTCCCCTGCTGTGTAGCCGGCAATGTGTCTTGCAAATGCCACGCAGACACAACAGATATTAAAGTGCCTCCAGTGCAGGCTTCGGCCTACACTCTGCTCCTCCTGCTGTCCCTGGGCTCTAACACCACCAGTTGGTGCTCGGAAGTGCTGGCTGCACAGAGAAAAACACTCGCCAATGTGTCAGTGGGGTTCAGTAACACCAGCTGTTCCCCTGCTGTGTAGCCGGCAACGTGTCCTGCAAATGCCACGCAGACACAACAGATATTAAAGTGCCTCCAGTGCAGGCTTCGGCCTACACTCTGCTCCTCCTGCTGTCCCTGGGCTCTAACACCACCAGTTGGTGCTCGGAAGTGCTGGCTGCACAGAGAAAAACACTCGCCAATGTGTCAGTGGGGTTCAGTAACGCCAGCTGTTCCCCTGCTGTGTAGCCGGCAACGTGTCCTGCAAACGCCATGCAGACACAACAGACACTAAGCTGCCTCCAGTGCAGGCTTCGGCCTACACTCTGCTCCTCCTGCTGTCCCTGGGCTCTAACACCACCAGTTGGTGCTCGGAAGTGCTGGCTGCACAGAGAAAAACACTCGCCAATGTGTCAGTGGGGTTCAGTAACGCCAGCTGTTCCCCTGCTGTGTAGCCGGCAACGTGTCCTGCAAATGCCACACAGACACAACAGATATTAAAGTGCCTCCAGTAGAGGCTTCGGCCTACACTCTGCTCCTCCTACTGTCCCTGGGCTCTAACACCGCCAGTTGGTGCTTGGAAGTGCTGGCTGCACAGAGAAAAACACTCGCCACTGTGTCAGTGGGGTTCAGTAACGCCAGCTGTTCCCCTGCTGTGCAGCCGGCAATGTGTCCTGCAAACGCCACGCAGACACTGCAACAAAAATTAAAGGGAACCTGCAACCCTCCAGGCGTTTGTAACTAAAAGAGCCACCTTGTGCAGCACTAATGCTGCATTTGGACAAGGTGGCTCTTTTTGTTATACTCATTGCACACGCAGAACTAAACACTTATAAAATGTGTCCCCTGATACCGTTTAACCATCCCGGAGGTGTGACTTTCCATCGTAATGAAACGCAGCAACTTGTTGTGAACTCTGTTTTTGGGCTCCCTCTTGTGGTCACAACTGGTACTGTGTGAGTGCTGTCTTTGGGCTCCCTCTGGTGGTTCTTTGTGTCATTCTGCAGGTCTGAGGCAGGATCAGCTGTCTCGTTATCTCTTAGCTGGTTTCCTATTTAGTTCACCTGGACTCTCAGTTGTTGCCTGATGTCAATGTCTTCAGTGCTATTTTGGAGCTCTCCTGCAGTCCTTCATTATCAGTCTCTTCAAGAGAAGCTAAGTTTTGCTTGGTTCATTTTTTGACCATCAGTGGTCATATGTTTCTTGGTTTATTTTTGTTTCTTGTCCAGCTTGCTAATATGTGATTTCCTTGCTTGCTGGTAGCTCTAGGGGGCTGAGTTTCTCCCCTCACACCGTTAGTTGGTGTGGGGGTTCTTGTATTCTCAGCGTGGATATTTTGCATAGGGTTTTTTACTGACCGCACAGTTCCCTATCTGTCTTCTGCTATCTAGTATTAGCGGGCCTCATTTGCTTAATCTGTTTTCATTTCTACGTTTGTGTTTTCCCCTTACCTCACCGTTATTATTTATTGGGGGCTTCCTATATCTTTGGGGTGATTTCTCTTGAGGCAAGTGAGGTCTTACTTTCCCTCCAGGAGTAGATAGTTTCTCAGGCTGCATCGAGACGTCCAGGATTTTAGGCACGTTCACCGGCTTCCTTTAGTGTGTTGGTTAGGATCAGGTTTGCGGTCAGTCCAGTTACCACCTCCCTAGAGCTCGTGTCTATGTTCATAAACTTAGCTAGTCTGTTTTTTGATCCTCAGCCACTAGGATCATAACAGTACAGCAGGCCAAAAAAGTGTTTAATGCATCGCAGAAGTGGGATAAGAGAAGCCCTGAGTACAATTTTTTTTTTCTTTCTCTCTATCTTTGCTGCAGTCTGTCCAGCTTCTCTCATCCCCTTAATCTCTGGGTGGTTTTGTGTTCAGCTGCAGACATGGATATTCAGAGTCTGACTTCTAGTGTGGATCATCTTGCTGCAAGGGTGCAAAGCATTCAGGATTTTGTTGTTCATAGCCCTATGTCAGAGCCAAAAATACCTATTCCTGAGTTGTTTTCTGGAGATAGATCTAGGTTTCTGAATTTTAAGAATAATTGTAAATTATTTCTATCTTTGAGACCTCGTTCCTCTGGTGATTCCGCTCAGCAAGTTGAAATTGTTATCTCCTTGTTACGTGGCGACCCTCAAGATTGGGCCTTCTCTCTGGTGCCAGGAGATCCTGCATTGCTGAATGTGGATGCGTTTTTTCTGGCGCTTGGACTGCTTTATGAGGAACCTAATCTTGAGAACCAGGCAGAAAAGGCCTTGCTGGCTCTTTCTCAGGGCCAGGATGAAGCTGAGGTGTATTGTCAAAAATTTCGGAAATGGTCGGTGCTTACTCAATGGAATGAGTGTGCCCTGGCTGCAAATTTCAGAGAAGGTCTTTCTGAAGCCATTAAGAATGTTATGGTGGGGTTCCCCACGCCTGCAAGTCTGAATGACTCAATGGCTTTGGCCATTCAGATTGATCGGCGTTTGCGGGAGCGCAAATCTGCGCACCATCTGGCGGTGTTTTCTGAACAGAGACCTGAGTCTATGCAATGTGACCGAGTTCTGACCAGAATTGAGCGGCAAAATCATAGACGTCAAAATGGGTTGTGCTTTTACTGTGGTGATTCAACTCATGTTATCTCAACATGCTCTAAGCGCGTTAAAAAGATCACTAAACCTGTCACCATTGGTACTATACAGCCTAAATTCATTTTGTCTGTTACTTTAATTTGTTCTTTGTCATCCTACTCGGTTATGGCTTTTGTGGATTCAGGTGCTGCCCTGAATCTGATGGATTGATGGATTTGTCGTTTGCCAGGCGCTGTGGTTTTGTCCTGGAGCCTTTGGAATTCCCTATTCCACTGAGGGGAATTGATGCTACACCATTGGCTGAGAATTAGCCTCAATATTGGACTCAAGTGACCATGTGCATGACTCCTGTACATCAGGAGGTGATTCGCTTTCTTGTGCTGCATAATTTGTATGATGTTGTCGTGTTGGGTCTGCCATGGCTGCAGGCCCATAATCCAGTTCTGGATTGGAAAGCTATGTCTGTGTCAAGTTCGGGTTGCCAGGGGATTCATGGCGATGCTCCTTTGGTATCAATTGCTTCTTCCACTCCTTCTGAGGTCCCTGAGTTTTTGTCGGACTACCAGGATGTATTTGATGAGCCCAGATCCGGTGCCCTGCCTCCTCACAGGGATTGTGATTGTGCTATAAATTTGATTCCTGGTAGTAAGTTCCCTAAGGGACGACTTTTTAATTTGTCTGTACCAGAACATGCCGCAATGCGGAGCTATATAAAGGAGTCTTTAGAGAAGGGACATATTCGCCCGTCCTCCTCCCCTCTTGGTGCAGGATTCTTTTTTGTGGCCAAGAAGGATGGTTCTCTGAGACCTTGTTTAGATTATCGTCTTCTAAATAAAATCACGGTCAAATTTCATTATCCTTTGCCATTGGTCTTTTCTGAGGACTGGGAGTCCCATGTGAAGCAGGTCAGGATGGTATTTCAGGTCCTGCGTGCTAATGCCTTATTTGTGAAGGGCTCAAAATGTCTCTTCGGAGTACAGAAGGTTTCCTTTTTGGGTTTTATTTTTTCTCCTTCTACTATTGAGATGGACCCAGTCAAGGTCCAGGCTATTCATGACTGGACTCAGCCTACATCTGTTAAGAGTCTTCAGAAGTTCTTGGGTTTTGCTAATTTTTACCGTCGCTTCATTGCTAATTTTTCTGGTGTGGTTAAACCCTTGACGGATTTGACCAAGAAGGGTTCTGATGTGACTAATTGGTCTCCTGCAGCCGTGGAAGCCTTTTGGGAGCTGAAGCGCCGGTTTTCTTCGGCTCCAGTTTTGTGTCAGCCTGATGTCTCTCTTCCTTTTCAGGTCGAGGTTGATGCTTCTGAGATTGGAGCAGGGGCTGTTTTGTTGCAGAGAAGCTCTGATTGCTCTGTGATGAAGCCTTGTGCTTTCTTTTCAAGAAAGTTTTCGCCTGCCGAGCGAAATTATGATGTTGGTAATCGGGAGTTGTTGGCTATGAAGTGGGCATTTGAGGAGTGGCGACATTGGCTTGAGGGAGCTAAGCATCGTGTAGTGGTCTTAACTGATCACAACAAATCTGATTTATCTCGAGTCTGCCAAGCAGCTGAATCCTAGACAGGCTCGTTGGTCGTTGTTTTTCTCCCGTTTCGATTTCGTGGTCTCGTACCTGCCTGGTTCGAAGAATGTGAAAGCTGATGCTCTTTCTAGGAGTTTTGTGCCTGACTCTCTGGGAGTTTCAGAGCCGGCTGGTATCCTCAGAGAGGGAGTGATTTTGTCTGCCATTTCCCCAGATTTGCGACGAGTGCTGCAGAAATTTCAGGCGGATAGACCGGACCGTTGCCCACCAGAGAGACTGTTTGTCCCAGATAGATGGACCAGCAGAGTTATTTCCGAGGTTCATTCTTCGGTGTTGGCAGGACATCCTGGGATTTTTGGTACCAGAGATTTGGTGGCTAGGTCCTTCTGGTGGCCTTCCTTGTCGCGGGATGTGCGTTCCTTTGTACAGTCCTGTGGGATTTGTGCTCGGGCTAAGCCTTGCTGTTCTCGTGCCAGCGGTTTGCTTTTGCCTTTGCCTGTCCCGAAGAGGCCTTGGATGCACATTTCCATGGATTTTATTTCGGATCTTCCAGTCTCTCAGAGAATGTCTGTCATCTGGGTGGTGTGTGATCGTTTTTCCAAAATGGTCCATTTGGTGCCCTTGCCTAAGTTGCCTTCCTCCTCCGATTTGGTTCCTCTATTTTTTCAGAATGTGGTTCGCTTGCACGGCATCCCTGAAAATATTGTGTCTGACAGAGGATCCCAGTTTGTGTCCAGATTTTGGCAGATCTTTTGTGCTAAGATGGGCATTGATTTGTCTTTTTCGTAGGCCTTCCATCCTCATACGAATGGTCAAACCGAGCGAACTAATCAGACCTTGGAAACTTATTTAAGATGTTTTGTTTCTGCTGATCAAGATGATTGGGTGACTTTTTTGCCATTGGCCGAGTTTGCCCTTAATAATCGGGCTAGTTCTGCTACTTTGGTTTCGCCTTTTTTCTGCAATTCTGGTTTTCATCCTCGTTTTTCCTCGGGTCAGGTTGAGCCTTCTGACTGTCCTGGGGTGGATTCTGTGATGGATAGGTTGCAGCAGATTTGGAACCATGTGGAGGACAATTTGAAGTTGTCACAGGAGAAGGCTCAGCGCTTTGCCAACCGCCGTCGCGGTGTGGGTCCCCGACTTCTTGTTGGGGATTTGGTATGGCTGTCTTCTCGGTATGTTCCTATGAAGGTTTCCTCTCCTAAATTCAAGCCTCACTTCATCGGTCCTTATAAGATTTTGGAAATCCTTAACCCGGTGTCATTTCGTTTGGACCTCCCAGCGTCGTTTGCCATTCATAACGTGTTCCATAGGTCTTTGTTGCGGAGGTATGTGGTGCCTGTGGTTCCTTCTGTTGAACCCCCTGCTCTGGTGCTGGTTGAGGGCGAATTGGAGTACGTGGTGGAGAAGATCTTGGATTCTCGTATTTCTAGACGGAGGCTTTAGTATTTGGTTAAGTGGAAGGGCTATGGTCAGGAGGATAATTCCTGGGTTGTCGCCTCTAATGTTCATGCGGCCGATTTGGTTCATGCCTTCCATGTGGCTCATCCTGATCACCCTGGGGGTTTTGATGAGGGTTCGGTGACCCCTCCTCAAGGCGGGGGTACTGTTGTGAACTCTGTTTTTGGGCTCCCTCTTGTGGTCACAACTGGTACTGTGTGAGTGCTGTCTTTGGGCTCCCTCTGGTGGTTCTTTGTGTCATTCTGCAGGTCTGAGGCAGGATCAGCTGTCTCGTTTTCTCTTAGCTGGTTTCCTATTTAGTTCACCTGGACTCTCAGTTGTTGCCTGCTGTCAATGTCTTCAGTGCTATTTTGGAGCTCTCCTGCAGTCCTTCGTTATCAGTCTCTTCAAGAGAAGCTAAGTTTTGCTTGGTTCATTTTTTGACCATCAGTGGTCATATGTTTCTTGGTTTATTTTTGTTTCTTGTCCAGCTTGCTAATATGTGATTTCCTTGCTTGCTGGTAGCTCTAGGGGGCTGAGTTTCTCCCCTCACACCGTTAGTTGGTGTGGGGGTTCTTGTATTCTCAGCGTGGATATTTTGCATAGGGTTTTTTACTGACCGCACAGTTCCCTATCTGTCTTCTGCTATCTAGTATTAGCGGGCCTCATTTGCTTAATCTGTTTTCATTTCTACGTTTGTGTTTTCCCCTTACCTCACCGTTATTATTTGTTGGGGGCTTCCTATATCTTTGGGGTGATTTCTCTTGAGGCAAGTGAGGTCTTACTTTCCCTCTAGGAGTAGATAGTTTCTCAGGCTGCGTCGAGACGTCCAGGATTTTAGGCACGTTCACCGGCTTCCTTTAGTGTGTTGGTTAGGATCAGGTTTGCGGTCAGTCCAGTTACCACCTCCCTAGAGCTCGTGTCTACGTTCATAAACTTAGCTAGTCCGTTTTGTGATCCTCAGCCACTAGGATCATAACAGCAACCCCCTTGGCGCCGTGCGCCGCCTCCTCAGCATTGTTTGAATCAGTCCCGGAGCCTGCGCTGTTATGTTATCCCTTGGCCATGCGCAATTAGCGCTGCCCGTCTTCTGACATCATTTGTTGCCAGGCTGGCTGCGCCTGTGTGACAGCCCAGCCTGAGATCACGCCCCGCAGTGTCTTATTTATTCTCACTGCGGGGCTGGGATTCATGGGCATGCCCAGTGCATATCTTCGCCTCTCACTCATCTCCTTCCGCCTTCTTCAGACTGTGCGGCTTCATGGCCGTGGCATGCAATAAGGGATCAGCTGACACCGCACAGTCTGAAGCAGGCGTAAGGACATGAGTGAGAGGCGAAGATATTTACTGCGCAAGGCCATGAATCCCAGCCCCGCAGGGTGAATAAATCAGAAGACACTGCGGGGCTGGGATTCATGGGCATGTGCAGTGCATATCTTCGCCTCTCACTCATCTCCTTCCGCCTTCTTCAGACTGTGCGGCTTCATGGCCGTGGCATGCGATAAGGGATCAGCTGACGCTGCCCAGTCTGAAGCAGGCGTAAGGACATGAGCGAGAGGCGAAGATATTTACTGCGCAAGGCCATGAATCCCAGCCCCGCAGGGTGAATAAATCAGAAGACACTGCGGGGCTGGGATTCATGGCCTTGCGCAGTAACAGCGCATGGCCAAGGGATAACACAACAGCGCAGACTCTGGAACACAAAAAAGCAACGCTCAGGAGGCTGCACCCTGCACCAAGGGGGTATTTTTGACAGCTGTGCTTCGTATCATTAAGAAGGAAAGTCCCGCCTCCGAGACGGTTTCACGGTATGAGGGGCAAAATTTTAGAAGTGTTTCATTCAGCGTGTGCAAGGAACATAATGAAAAGAGCCACCTTTTCCTTGTGCAGCATTACTGCTGCACAAGGTGACTCTTCTAGTTACTAACGCCTGGGGGGGGTTAAAGGTTCCCTTTCAATTTGCTCCAATTAGGCTTCGGCCTACACTCTGCTCCTCCTGCTGACCCTGGGCTCCAACACCGCTAGTTGCTGCTTGGAAGTGCTGTTTGCACAGTCAACACTTGCTGCCGTGTTATTGGGTTTCAGCAACATCAGCTGATCCCCAGCTGTGTATCCGGCAATGTGTCCTGCGACTGCCAGGCTGACACTCCTACAGATGTTAAACTGCCTCGAGTGCAGGCTTCGGCCTACACTCTGCTCCTCCTGCTGACCCTGAGCTCCAACACCGCTAGTTGCTGCTTGGAAGTGCTGTTTGCACAGTCAACACTTGCTGCCGTGTTATTGGGTTTCAGCAACATCAGCTGATCCCCAGCTGTGTAGCCGGCAATGTGTCCTGCAAACGCCACGCAGACACTGCAACAAAAATTAAAGGGCACCTGCCCCCCCAGGCGTTTGTAACTAATAGAGCCAACTTGTGCAGCACTAATGCTGCATTTGGACAAGGTGGCTCTTTTTGTTATACTCATTGCACACGCAGAACTAAACACTTATAAAATGTGTCCCCTGATACCGTTTAACCGTCCCGGAGGTGTGACTTTCCTTCGTAATGAAACGCAGCAACCCCCTTGGCGCCGTGTGCCGCCTCCTCAGCGTTGTTTGAATCTGTCCCGGAGCCTGCGCTGTTATGTTATCCCTTGGCCATGCGCAATTAGCGCTGCCCGTCTTCTGACATCATTTGTTGTCAGGCTGGCTGCGCCTGTGTGACAGCCCAGCCCGAGATCACGCCCCGCAGTGTCTTATTTATTCTCACTGTGGGGCTGGGATTCATGGGCATGCCCAGTGCATATCTTCGCCTCTCACTCATCTCCTTCCGCCTTCTTCAGACTGTGCGGCTTCACGGCCGTGGCATGCGATAAGGGATCAGCTGACACCACACAGTCTGAAGCAGGCGTAAGGACATGAGTGAGAGGCGAAGATATTTACTGCGCAAGGCCATGAATCCCAGCCCCGCAGGGTGAATAAATCAGAAGACACTGCGGGGCTGGGATTCATGGGCATGTGCAGTGCATATCTTCGCCTCTCACTCATCTCCTTCCGCCTTCTTCAGACTGTGCGGCTTCATGGCCGTGGCATGCGATAAGGGATCAGCTGACGCTGCCCAGTCTGAAGCAGGCGTAAGTACATGAGTGAGAGGCGAAGATATTTACTGCGCAAGGCCATGAATCCCAGCCCTGCAGGGTGAATAAATCAGAAGACACTGCGGGGCTGAGATTCATGGCCTTGCGCAGTAACAGCGCATGGCCAAGGGATAACACAACAGCGCAGACTCCGGAACACAAAAAAGCAACGCTCAGGAGGCTGCACCCAGCACCAAGGGGGTATTTTTGACAGCTGTGCTTCGTATCATTAAGAAGGAAAGTCCCGCCTCCGAGACGGTTTCACGGTATGAGGGGCAAAATTTTAGAAGTGTTTCATTCAGCGTGTGCAAGGAACATAATGAAAAGAGCCACCTTTTCCTTGTGCAGCATTACTGCTGCACAAGGTGACTCTTCTAGTTACTAACGCCTGGGGGGGTTTAAATGTTCCCTTTCAATTTGCTCCAATTAGGCTTCGGCCTACACTCTGCTCCTCCTGCTGACCCTGGGCTCCAACACCGCTAGTTGCTGCTTGGAAGTGCTGTTTGCACAGTCAACACTTGCTGCCGTGTTATTGGGTTTCAGCAACATCAGCTGATCCCCAGCTGCGTATCCGGCAATGTGTCCTGCGACTGCCAGGCTGACACTCCTACAGATGTTAGACTGCCTCGAGTGCAGGCTTCGGCCTACACTCTGCTCCCCCTGCTGACCCTGGGCTCCAACATCGCCAGTTGGAGCTCGGAAGTGCTGGCTACACAGAGACAAATACTCGCCTCGCCACTGTATCAGTGGGGTTCAGCAACGCAAGCTGTTCCCCTGCTGTGTAGCCGGCAATGTGTCCTGCAAATGCCACGCAGACACAACAGATATTAAAGTGCCTCCAGTACAGGCTTCGGCCTACACTCTGCTCCTCCTGCTGTCCCTGGGCTCTAACACCTCCAGTTGGGGCTCCGAAGTGCTGTTTGCACAGTCAACACTTACTGCCATGTTATTGGGTTTCAGTAACGTCAGCTGATCCCCAGCTGTGTATCTGGCAATGTGTCCTGCGACCACCATGCTGACACTCCTACAGATTTTAAAGTGCCTCGAGTGCAGGCTTCGGCCTACACTCTGCTCCCCCTGCTGACCCTGGGCTCCATACCGCCAGTTGGAGCTCGGAAGTGCTGGCTACACAGAGAAAAACACTTGCCTCACCACTGTGTCAGTGGGGTTCAGCAACGCCAGCTGTTCCCCTGCTGTGTAGCCTTTGTCCTGCAAACGCCACGCAGACACAACAGATATTAAAGTGCCTCCAGTGCAGGCTTCGGCCTACACTCTGCTCCTCCTGCTGTCCCTGGGCTCTAACACCTCCAGTTGGGGCTCCGAAGTGCTGTTTGCACAGTCAACACTTACTGCCATGTTATTGGGTTTCAGTAACGTCAGCTGATCCCCAGCTGTGTATCCGGCAATGTGTCCTGCGACCACCATGCTGACACTCCTACAGATTTTAAAGTGCCTCGAGTGCAGGCTTCGGCCTACACTCTGCTCCCCCTGCTGACCCTGGGCTCCATACCGCCAGTTGGAGCTCGGAAGTGCTGGCTACACAGAGAAAAACACTTGCCTCACCACTGTGTCAGTGGGGTTCAGCAACGCCAGCTGTTCCCCTGCTGTGTAGCCTTTGTCCTGCAAACGCCACGCAGACACAACAGATATTAAACTGCCTCCAGTGCACGCTTCAGCCTGCACTCTGCTCCCCCTGCTGACCCTGAGCTTCAACACCGCTAGTTGGGGCTCTAGGAAGACAATCTTGAATAGGTCCCCCTGGTTCCAGTACCGTCAGCTGGTTCCGGGCAGAGCCTTTGACTTAGGTGCCTCCTTCTGGGTATCCGAGTTCCACCAATGTCAGGTGGTCCTTGGTAGTGCTTTCTGTTATGGGTGTTGTGAATTCTGCTTTTGGGTTCCCTCCGGTGGTAGTAGGTGGTAATGCAGTTGTCCCTTGGTTGCAGTCCTGGTCAGGTGTGTCTGCTGATTGCAGTTCTGACTGGGGTATTTAGGTGTGCAGGATTCATTAGTCCTTGCCAGTTGTCAATTGTTGTTGGGAGGTGTTGGACCTCTGCTTGGTTCCTCCTGCCTTTCTGCCAAATCAGCAAAGATAAGTGTCTGTTTTTTTTTCTGTGGCACACATGCTGTGTGCTTCACAATTCAGTGCTATTCTTTGTGTTTTCTTGTCCAGCTTAGATTGTGTCAGTATTTTCTCAGTCTTGTTGGATTCTCTGGGGTTGCAGATATTCATTCCACGTCTTTAGTTAGATTGTGGAATTTTTTGTATTATCTGTGGTGGATATTTTTGGAAGGGTTTTATTACTGACCGCCTAGTTATCTGTCCTATCCTTTCCTATTTAGCTAGAGTGGCCTCTTTTGCTAAATCCTGTTTTCTACCTGCGTGTGTCTTTTCTTCTCCTACTCACAGTCATTATTCATGGGGGGCTACCTATCCTTTGGGGGTCTGCTCTGAGGCAAGGTAGTATTCCTACTTCCATCTATAGGGGTATTTAGTCCTCCGGCTGTGTCGAGGTGTCTAGGATTTGTTAGGCACACCCCACGGCTACTTCTAGTTGCGGTGTTAGTTCAGGATTTGCGGTCAGTACAGGTTCCACCGACTCCAGAGAAAGTTTCATGCGGCTCCAAGGTCACCGGATCATAACAGTACAACTGGCCAATAATGAGTTAAATGCATCTCAGAAGAAGGGAAGAAAGGTGTTGAGCCATTTTTTTTCTGCAGTCTGCTTTGTCTTTTCTTCCCTCTTTATCTATGGGTGGCTGAGGAGTCTTGTGCCAGCATGGATGTTCAGGAATTAGCTTCTCGTGTAGACCAGCTTGCTGCTAGGGTACAGGGTATTTCTGATTATATTGTTCAGACTCCTGCTTTAGAGCCGAAGATTCCTACTCCTGATTTGTTTTTTGGTGATCCAAATTTTTGAGTTTTAAAAACAATTGTAAACTGTTTTTTGCTCTGAGACCGCGATCCTCCGGTGATTCCATTCAGCAGGTTAAAATTGTCATCTCCCTGCTGCGTGGCGATCCACAGGATTGGGCATTTTCCCTGGAATCTGGGAATCCGGCCTTGCTTAATGTAGACTCCTTTTTTCAGGCTTTAGGATTATTATATGATGAATCGAATTCTGTGGATCAAGCGGAGAAAACCTTGTTGGCCCTGTCTCAGGGGCAAGAGGCGGCAGAATTGTATTGTCAGAAATTTAGAAAATGGTCTGTGTTGACTAAATGGAATGATGATGCTTTGGCGGCAATTTTCAGAAAGGGTCTTTCTGAATCCGTTAAAGATGTTATGGTGGGGTTTCCCACGCCTTCCGGTCTGAGTGATTCTATGTCTCTGGCCATTCAGATTGATCGGCGCTTGCAGGAGCGTCGAACTGTGCTCGCTGTGGCGTCGTCCTTAGAGCAAAGTCCTGAGCCAATGCAGTGTGATAGGATTTTGTCTAGAACGGAATGACGAGGATTCAGACATCAGAATAGGTTGTGTTATTATTGTGGCGACGCTTCTTATGTCATTTCAGTCTGCCCTAAGCGGACAAAAAGGATCGCTAGTTCATTTACTATCAGTACAGTACAACCTAAATTTCTGTTATCGGTGTCCTTGATCTGCTCATTGTCATAATTTTCTGTCATGGCGTTTGTGGATTCAGGCGCCGCCTTGAACTTAATAGATTTTGAGTTTGCCAGGCGTTGTGGTTTTCCCTTGCAGCCTTTGCAGAACCCTATTCCTTTAAGGGGGATTGATGCTACACCTTTGGCTAAAAATAAGCCCCAGTTTTGGACACAGGTGACCATGCACATGGCGCCAGCCCATCAGGAAGATTGTCGATTTCTGGTGTTGCATAATTTGCATGATGTTATCGTGCTGGGTTTTCCGTGGTTGCAGGTACATAATCCTGTGTTGGATTGGAAATCTATGTCTGCGACTAGTTGGGGTTGTCAGGGGGTTCATAATGATGTTCCTTTGATGTCAATCTCCTCTTCTTCCTCTTCTGAAATTCCAGAGTTTTTGTCTGATTTTCAGGATGTATTCGATGAGCCCAAGTCCAGTTCCCTTCCACCTCACAGGGACTGTGATTGTGCGATTGACTTGATTCCAGGCAGTAAGTTTCCTAAGGGCCGACTTTTCAACCTGTCTGTGCCTGAACATACCGCTATGCGGAGTTATGTTAAGGAGTCTTTGGAGAAAGGGCATATTCGGCCATCTTCTTCACCTTTGGGAGCAGGTTTTTTTTTGTTGCTAAGAAGGATGGCTCCTTGAGACCTTGTATTGATTATCGCCTCTTGAATAAGATCACGGTCAAGTTTCAATACCCTTTACCTTTTCTTTCCGATTTGTTTGCTAGGATTAAGGGGGCTAGTTGGTTTACGAAGATTGACCTTCAGGGGCATATAATCTTGTTCGTATTAAGCAGGGTGATGCATGGAAAACTGTGTTTAATACGCCCGAAGGCCATTTTGAATACCTTGTGATGCCATTCGGGCTCACTAATGCTCCATCTGTTTTTCAATCCTTCATGCATGATATCTTCCGGACTTATATTGATAAATTCTTGATTGTATGTTTGGACGATATTTTGATTTTTTCCGATGATTGGGAGTCTCATGTGGAACAGGTCAGGATGGTATTTCAGATCCTTCGTGACAATGCTTTGTTTGTGAAGGGGTCTAAGTGTCTCTTTGGGGTGCAGAAGGTTTCTTTTTTGGGCTTTACTTTTTCTCCCTCATCTATGGAGATGGATCCGGTTAAGGTTCAGGCCATTCATGATTGGATTCAACCCACATCCGTGAAGAGCCTTCAGAAATTTTTGGGTTTTGCAAATTTTTATCGCCGTTTCATTGCTAACTTCTCCAGCGTGGTTAAACCCTTGACTGATTTGACGAAGAAAGGCGCTGATGTGGCGAATTGGTCCTCTGCGGCTGTCTCTGCCTTTCAGGAGCTTAAATGCCGATTTACTTCTGCTCCGGTGTTGCGCCAACCGGATGTTTCTCTTCCGTTTCAGGTTGAGATTGACACTTCTGAGATTGGGGCAGGGGCCGTTTTGTCTCAGAGGGATTCTGTTGGTTCTTTGATGAAACCGTGTGCCTTCTTCTCCCGCAAGTTTTCGCCTGCTGAACACAATTATGATGTTGGCATTCGGGAGTTGTTGGCTATGAAGTGGGCGTTTGAGGAGTGGCGACATTGGCTTGAGGGAGCTAAGCACCGTATTGTGGTCCTGACCGATCATAAGAATTTGATTTACCTCGAGTCTGCCAAATGGCTGAGTCCTAGACAGGCTCGATGGTCCTTGTTTTTTTTCCCGTTTTGATTTCGTGGTTTCGTATCTTCCGGGTTCTAAGAATATTAAGGCTGATGCCCTTTCTAGGAGTTTTTTGCCTGATTCTCCTGAGGTCCTTGAACCGGTCGGCATTCTGAAAAAAGGGGTGGTCCTTTCTGCCATTTCCCCTGATTTACGGCGGGTTCTTCAGGAATTTCAGGCTGATAGACCTGACCGCTGTCCTGTGGGGAAATTGTTTGTTCCTGACAGATGGACTAGTAGAGTGATTTCTGAGGTTCACTGTTCTGTGTTGGCTGGTCATCCTGGTATTTTTGTTACCAGAGATTTGGTTGGTAGGTCCTTTTGGTGGCCTTCGTTGTCACGTGATGTGCTTTCTTTTGTGCAGTCCTGTGGGACTTGTGTGCGGGCCAAGCCTTGTTGTTCCCGTGCTAGTGGGTTACTTTTGCCATTGCCGGTCCCTGAGAGGCCTTGGACGCATATTTCTATGGATTTTATTTCTGATCTTCCGGTTTCCCAGAGGATGTCGGTTATCTGGGTTGTTTGTGACCGGTTTTCTAAGATGGTTCATTTGGTGCCTTTGCCTAAATTGCCTTCCTCTTCAGAGTTGGTTCCGTTGTTTTTTCAGCATGTGGTTCGTTTGCATGGTTTTCCGGAGAATATTGTGTCCGACAGAGGTTCCCAGTTTGTTTCTAGGTTTTGGCGGGCCTTTTGTGCTAGGCTGGGCATTGATTTGTCTTTTTCTTTTGCATTTCATACTCAGACAAATGGCCAGACCGAGCGAACTAATCAGACTTTGGAGACTTATTTGAAATGCTTTGTGTCTGCTGATCAGGATGATTGGGTGGCCTTTTTGCCATTGGCCGAGTTTGCCCTTAATAATTGGGCTAGTTCGGCTACTTTGGTTTCGCCTTTTTTTTGTAATTTTGTTTTTCATCCTCGTTTTTCTTCTGGGCAGGTTGAGCCTTCTGACTGTCCTGGTGTGGATTCTGTGGTTGACAGGTTGCAGCAGATTTGGGCTCATGTAGTGGACAATTTGTGTTGTCTCAGGAGGAGGCTCAACGTTTTGCTAACCGTCGTCGGTGTGTTGGTTCCCGGCTTCGGGTTGGGGATTTGGTTTGGTTGTCTTCCCGTCATGTTCCTATGAAGGTCTCTTCCCCTAAGTTTAAGCCTCGGTTTATTGGTCCTTATAGGATTTCTGGGATTATTAATCCGGTGTCTTTTAGATTGGCGCTTCCGGCCTCTTTTGCTATCCATAATGTCTTCCATAGATCTTTATTGCGGAAATATGTGGTGCCCGTTGTTCCCTCTGTTGATCCTCCGGCCCCTGTTTTGGTTGATGGGTAGTTGGAGTATGTGGTTGAGAAGATTTTGGATTCTCGTTTTTTGAGGCGGAGGCTTCAGTACCTTGTCAAATGGAAGGGTTATGGCCAGGAGGATAATTCTTGGGTTTTTGCTTATGATGTCCATGCTGCTAATTTGGTCCGTGCCTTTCATCTGGCTCGTCCTGTTCAGCCTGGGGGCGCTGCTGAGGGTTCGGTGACCCCTCCTCAAGGGGAGGGTACTGTTGTGAATTCTGCTTTTGGGTTCCCTCCGGTGGTAGTAGGTGGTAATGCAGTTGTCCCTGGGTTGCAGTCCTGGTCAGGTGTGTCTGCTGATTGCAGTTCTGACTGGGGTATTTAGGTGTGCAGGATTCATTAGTCCTTGCCAGTTGTCAATTGTTGTTGGGAGGTGTTGGACCTCTGCTTGGTTCCTCCTGCCTTTCTGCCAAATCAGCAAAGATAAGTGTCTGGGTTTTTTTTCTGTGGCACACATGCTGTGTGCTTCAAAAATCAGTGCTATTCTTTGTGTTTTCTTGTCCAGCTTAGATTGTGTCAGTATTTTCTCAGTCTTGTTGGATTCTCTGGGGTTGCAGATATTCATTCCACGTCTTTAGTTAGATTGTGGAATTTTTTGTATTATCTGCGGTGGATATTTTTGGAAGGGTTTTATTACTGACCGCCTAGTTATCTGTCCTATCCTTTCCTATTTAGCTAGAGTGGCCTCTTTTGCTAAATCCTGTTTTCTACCTGCGTGTGTCTTTTCTTCTCCTACTCACAGTCATTATTCGTGGGGGGCTGCCTATCCTTTGGGGGTCTGCTCTGAGGCAAGGTAGTATTCCTATTTCCATCTATAGGGGTATTTAGTCCTCCGGCTGTGTCGAGGTGTCTAGGCACACCCCACGCCTACTTCTAGTTGCGGTATTAGTTCAGGATTTGCGGTCAGTACAGGTTCCACCGACTCCAGAGAAAGTTTCATGCGGCTCCAAGGTCACCGGATCATAACACATGGGTACCTCCTGCTTAGCAACCGGGTTCCAGAAACGTCAGCTGGTCCTCGGTAGTTCCATTGGCTCTTGTACCTTCGGCTACCCATCCGGGTTCCAATACCATCAGCTGGTTCTCGGCAGTGTCTTTTGTTCTTGTACCTTCTGCTCCCCATCCTGGTTCCAGTACCGTCAGCTGGTTCCGGGCAGAGCCTTTGGCTTAGGTGCCTCCTTCTGGGTATCCGAGTTCCACCAACGTCAGGTGGTCCTTGGTAGTGCTTTCTGGCATGGGTACCTCCTGCTTAGTAACTGGGTTCCAGTAATGTCAGCTGGTCCTCGGTAGTTCCATTGGCTCTTGTACCTTCGGCTACCCATCCGGGTTCCGGTACCGTCAGCTGGTTCTCGGCAGTGTCTTTTGCTCTTCTACCTTCTGCTCCCCATCCTGGTTCCAGTACCGTCAGCTGGTTCTGGGCAGAGCCTTTGGCTTAGGTGCCTCCTTCTGGGTATCCGAGTTCCACCAACGTCAGGTGGTCCTTGGTAGTGCTTTCTGGCACGGGTATCTCCTGCTTAGTAACCGGGTTCCAGTAACGTCAGCTGGTCCTCGGTAGTTCCATTGGCTCTTGGACCTTCGGGTAGCCATCCGGGTTCCAGTTCCATCAGCTGGTTCTGAGCATTTTCTCAGCCTTCTTGTACCTTCTGCTACATTTCCAAGTTCAAGACCCTAAAGACGACGACCCTGAAGACCACCCCTAAGATGACGACGACACCAGAGATGACAACCACTGAGATGACGACCATGGAGACGACGACCCTGAAGACCACCCCGATGACGACGACGACCCCGGAGACGACGACCCTGGAGACGATGACACGGAAGACCGAGAAGCAGAAGAACAAGAGGCTGCAGAACAAAGAGCAGAAGAACATTAAGCATAAGACTAAACATCAGAGCAAAAGATATTATCTAAATTATAAGCAGAAGAAGACTAAGCAGTGTATGGGGGTGAGTCCATTCCTCCTCATGGTGCCCCTGGAAAAAGCCTGCTGCTGCAGGCCTAACTGAACGCGGACAAATCATGTTGTAACTCTTTTGTGACAGGCAGAACGGAAGGTGTAATCTTCAAACTTTTATAGATAACTGCAGGAATGCCTGTCACAAATAAGAATATGATGAAGAAGTAGAATATGAAGAAGAATAATAGTTTAATAAAAAGAATATGAAGAATGTAACAAAAAAAAATAGGTAGAAGATGAAGAAGTAGATGAATAAGGTGAAGAAGAAGTTGATGTCAAAGATGCTGCTGCTGAGGATGATGAAGAAGAAAGTGTCGGAGAAGTAAAAAAGAAGGTGAAGGGCATGGAAGTAGTGAAACATCAATATCTGACAAAATAACAAAAATCTTAACATAGTCAATATCTTTGTAGCTCCGAACGTCTTAAAAAAAAAAAAAAATTAAAATTCCTGCTATTCTATTTGATTGGGCTAAACCTATATGCCTTTAATGTCTCCGCCACCTCCCCCAATACATCCTACATTATTCTTAGTTGTTTTCCTTCATGTAGAATTAACCTACAAGGAAAGAAAGGGTTTATTTTAATTCCGATATTTTGGTCCCATTGACTTGCATTGGTATCTGGTATTGGTATCGGCGATATCCGATATTTTTTGAATATCGGCCGATCCAATCCGATACCGATACTTTCCGATATCGGAAGGTATCGCTCAACACTACTGTACACTCACAGTATATGCAGAACTCATGTGTATAATGTCACTGGTGATCACTGTATTACCTGTCCACTGACATAATATATTCTACTATGTACAGAGTTCATGTGTATAATGTCACTGGTGATTACAGCATTACCTGTACACTGAAACTATATACAGAGCTCCTGTGTATAATGTCACCAGTAGTGTTGAGCGATACCGTCCGATACTTGAAAGTATCGGTATCGGAAAGTATCGGCCGATACCGGCAAAGTATCGGATCCAATCCGATACCGATACCCGATACCAATACAAGTCAATGGGACTCAAGTATCGGACGGTATTCCTGATGGTTCTCAGGGTCTGAAGGAGAGGAAACTCTCCTTCAGGCCCTGGGATCCATATTAATGTGTAAAAGAGAGAATTAAAATAAAAAATATTGCTATACTCACCTCTCCGACGCAGCCTGCACCTTACCGAGGGAAGCGGCAGCGTTCTTTGTCTAAAATTCGCGCTTTTCTTTCCTTACGTGAAGTCCCGGCTTTGTGATTGGTTGCGTCGCAGTCACATGGGCGACGCAACCAATCACAGCAAGCCGTGACGTAATTTCAGGTCCTTAAGGATTTTAAAATTACGTCCCGGCTTTGTGATTGGTTGCGTCGCAGTCACATGGGCGACGCAACCAATCACAAGCCGTGACGTCACGGGAGGCTGGACACGCGCGCATTTTAAAATGCGCGCTTGTCCAGCCTCCCGTGACGTCCCGGCTTGTGATTGGTTGCGTCGCGATCAACCAATCACAAGCCGGGAGGCTGGACACGCGCGCATTTTTAAATGCGCGCTTGTCCAACCTCCCGTGACGTCCCGGCTTGTGATTGGTTGCTTCGCGATCAACCAATCACAAGCCGGGAGGCTGGACACGCGCGCATTTTAAAATGCGCGCTTGTCCAACCTCCCGTGACGTCCCGGCTTGTGATTGGTTGCTTCGCGGTCAACCAATCACAAGCCGGGAGGCTGGACACGCGCGCATTTTAAAATGCCCCACCAAATGACCCACCAAAGCCCAAACCATGTACGCATCCATTACTGCTGGGTTTCTTGCAAATTGCAGATGTCAGGATACAGGAACTGGTGATTGGACTGTGGTTCCTAGCCTGGAATTAGGGACGTGTTCCTTAAAATGGAGGGACAACATCGCTGTTATGCAGTGGGTGTGATCACAGAAGGATGAGAGCAAAATGAACCCTTCTTAAGGAATGAACAGGCCTGGGAGAGGCTTCTTGAGGCCGCTAGAGACAGGGCTACTAAGACCCCTGATGTATGAGCAGCTGATGGTTCTGGTGACACAGGGGGCTATTGCCCATTCTATATGTCGGAGGCTCTGGCACTACCTATAGTTTGGTCACTTACAGCCCAGGCATTTGGGAATTGGCTTCAGGAAGCAGGTGAAGGCAGTCCCCCCAGCCTCAAGAGGAAAGAGAAGAATAAACAGATACCTGAAGAGGATTACTGTATTACTCTACTTATATTTTTTTTCCTGGCTTTGTACATTGTACAAAGCCTTAATGAGTATAGCAGTACAGCAAGTACACTTTTGAAATATATGACTGCGGCCTGCCAGTTGTTACCTTTTCAGGTGGTGTATGGTTGACTGTCCTTACTTATAATTTTTTCCTTGCTTTGTACTTTGTGCAAAGCCTTTATGAGTGTAGGAAAACATCAAATACACTTTTAAAATATTTGAATGAAGCCCACCAGTTGTTGCATTTTGGGGGTCTATGGATGAACCTCCTCATAGTTTTTGTCTGGCTTTGCACTTTCTGCAAAGCCTTTATGACTGTATCAGTACATAACGTACACATTTAACCCCAGGATGTATTTTTGTTTTTGCGTTTTCTTTTTTCGCTCCCCTTCTTCCCAGAGCCATAACTTTTTTATATTTCCATCAATATGGCCATGGGAGGGCTTGCTTTTTGCAGGATGAGTTGTACTTTTGAAAGACACCATTGGTTTTACCATGTCATGTACTAGAAAATGAGAAAAAAATTAAAAGTGTGTCATTATGAGTTCATAGACACCAAACATTTCTAGGTTCTTTTTTAACTAAAGGTACCGTCACATTTAGCGACGCTGCAGCGATCTAGACAACGATGCTGATCACTGCAGGGTCGCTGTGTGGTCGCTGGAGAGCTGTCACACAGACAGCTCTCCAGCGACCAACGATGCCGAAGTCCCCGGGTAACCAGGGTAAACATCGGGTTACTAAGCGCAGGGCCGCGCTTAGTAACCCGATGTTTACCCTGGTTACCAGTGTAAATGTAAAAAATACCAAACACTACATACTTACATTCTGGTGTCTGTCGCGTTCCCTGGCGTCCGCTTCCCTGCACTGTGTAAGCGCTGGCCGTAAAGCAGAGCGGTGACGTCACCGCTGTGCTCAGCTTTACGGCCAGCCGGCGCTGACACAGTGCAGGGAAGCAGACGCCGGGGGACCCGACAGACATCAGAAGGTGAGTATGTAGTGTTTGTTTTTTTTTACATTTACACTGGTAACCAGGGTAAATATCGGGTTACTAAGCACGGCCCTGCGCTTAGTAACCCGATGTTTACCCTGGTTACCAGTGAAGACATCGCTGAGTCGGCGTCACACACGCCGACTCAGCGATGTCAGCGGGTGATCCAGCGACGAAATAAGGTGCTGGCCTTCTAGCTCCGACCAACGATGTCACAGCAGGATCCTGATCGCTGCTGCGTGTCAAACACAACGATATCGCTATCCAGGACGCTGCAACGTCACGGATCGCTAGCGATATCGTTGTTAAAGGGAACCTGTCACCCCGGTTTTTCATTCGGAGATAAAAATACCGCTACATAGGGCATGAGCTGTGCTTTACAAAAGTGTTTTTTTTCTACCCTGATTCCCCACCTAAGCTGCCGAAATTACTTACCAAAGTTGCCGTTTTCGCTTGTCAATCATGCTGGTCTGGTCATAGGGGCGTGGTGACAAAGCTGTTTCTTCCCCCAGATTTTGCTTAGGTTTCCGTTGGTGGCGTAGTGGTTTGCGACTGCGCAGGTGACGAAAAACAGCGCGCTCTGCGCTATATCCTTGGTGATTTCTGGGGGTGGCCATCTTCCTGTGGCCGCGCATGCGCAGTTGGAGCGCTCTGCTGCCCGGGGCTTCAGGAAAATGGCTTCGGGCTGCCGCGCGTGCGCAGGTGGAGATCGCAGCGGCCATTTTCCTGAAGCCGAGATGTGAACTCTGCTTCAGGAAAATGGCCACCGCGATCCCCATCTGCGCACGCGCGGCATCCCGCGGCCATTTTCCTGAAGCCCCGGGCAGCAGAGCGCTCCAACTGCGCACGCGCGGCCACAGGAAGATGGCCGCCCCCACCAATCACCAGGGATATAGCGCAGAGCGCGCTGTTTTTCGTCACCTGCGCAGTCGCAAACCACTACGCCACCAACGGAAACCTAAGCAAGATCTGGGGGAAGAAACAGCTTTGTCACCACGCCCCTATGACCAGACCAGCATGATTGACAAGCGAAAACGGCGACTTTGGTAAGTAATTTCGGCAGCTTAGGTGGGGAATCAGGGTAGAAAAAAAACACTTTTGTAAAGCACAGCTCATGCCCTATGTAGCAGTATTTTTATCTCCGAGTGAAAAACCGGGGTGACAGGTTCCCTTTAAGTTGTTCAGTGTGAAGGTACCTTTAGGGGTGAAAAAAAATCCAATCTTTGATTAAAACAAAATCGCTCCACTTTCAAATACCTGTAGCATTTCCATTATTTGTGATCTCGAGTTGGGTGAGAGCTTATTTTTTGCATGCCAAGCTTACCTTTTAATGATACCATTTTGGTGCAGATACGATCTTTTGATCACCCGTTATTGCATTTTAATGCAATGTGGTGGTGGCCAAAAAAAGTAATTCTGGCGTTTTGACTTTCTTCTCGCTACGCGTTTAGCGATCAGGTTAATTCTTTTTTTATTGATAGATCGGGCGATTCTGAACGTGGCGATACCAAATATGTGTATGTTTGATTTTTTCTTATTATTTTATTTTGAATGGGGCGAATGGAGGGTGATGTGAACTTTTATATATATATATATATTTTTTTTATATATTTTTAAAAACATTTTTTTTTACTTTTGGCATGCTTCAACAATCTCCATGGGAGACTAGAATCTGCCACAACCCGAACGGCTCTGCTACATAGAGGCGATGATCAGTACGCCTCTATGTAGTAGAATTAATCACTTGCAATGAGCGGCGACCACTGGGCGGCGCTCTCATCAAGCTGGCAGTGACAACCAAAGAGGTTTCCAGGAAACCTCTGGTTGTCATGCCAATGAACTGGTGATCTGCGATCGCGTGATGGGGTCACCGGGGGGCGTATTTCCTGCCCCATGGCCGAAGTGCGAGTTAAATGCCGCTGTCAGCATTTGACAGCGGCATTTAATGTGTTAATAGCTGAGGGTGGATTGAGATTCCACACACAGCTATTCCGGGCACATGTCAGCTGCTTAAAACAGCTGACGTGTCGGTAAAGAAATGGGCTCACCGCCGGAGCCCACATCAAAGGGAGAGAGTCCGACATCTGTGTTAATATACGCCCGATGTCGGAAAGGGGTTAAAGTATTTATGTTAAAACATTTCTATGGATTTAATGACTCATCTATACAGTTTATCACAGTTATTGTTTCATTACGGTGGCATGTAATTCTTACAAAAAGCGTAGAGACATATTTGTGAATTATATTACTCATCCATAGAGTATTACATGCTAGCTGTCACATTTTTGGTGGCATATAACATGCCAAAAATGCATTTAAAAATTTTGCTTGTTTGTTTATATTTCTTAGGCCGGGATCAAACATGGGAGAAACATGGCCGAGTCTCGCATGTTAATACCCGGCACTGTCGCCGGCTCTAAGGAGCGGAGCGTGCGGCCTCATAGCAATACATGCAGCTGCTCGCGCCGCTCCTGAGTGCCGCGTCTTAACATGGGAGACTCGGCCATGTTTCTTGCATGTGTGATCCCGGCCTTAGCCATATACTATTCCGTGTTTGGGGTACATTTTTGTGATACATAACACTCAAAAAAATGTTTACAAATTTTGCTGTGTTACATTTCTCAGGCATATAGCAATACATGGGTACAGTTCCTTGGTATACAACCCTCAAAAACTTGTTTACCAATTTATCAGTATTATATTGCTCAGGGTATTATGCCTTCTTGGTTGCATTTCGTTGCTATCTAAGCCTCTTAAGAGGATGATGGATAGTCACAAGCCATCAAACAAAGAACTGCTTAAATTTTTGTGCCAGGAGCAGTATGAAAGACAGGTGGAAAGCATGCTAAGACCCCTTTCACACATCAGTCTTTTGCCGTCAGTCTCAATCCGGCGAATTTTGAAAAAAAACGATCCGGCGAATGTAGCCTCTGGATCTGTTTTTTTTCTCATAGCCTTGTATTAGCGATGGATTGCGACAGATGGCCACACGTTTCATCCGTCCTTCACCGGATCCCTTGAAAATTGTTGATCCGGCGGCCGGAGAAAAAAGACGTAGTTTGTGTCCGTCAAAAAAACAGACAGCGACGGATCCGTCGCCGTCCATAGTTTGCTAGAATGGAAGCCTATGGCGCCGGATCCGTCAAATGATGGAATCCGGCGACGGATTCAATTTTTTTAATTGAGCATACTGTGGAAAGCTGTGATTAAAGAGACATTAACATGGTGGCGCAATTGCCCACGGCAACTAGTCTCGGAGGTGGACTGTCTTGTATCCTGCTTTGAAGCCGAGGTAGACTGTCTTGTGCCAGAAGGAGGTGGACTAGCATGTTATACGGCTGCAAACCAGAGGATATGGTTCCTGGCAGCGATCCGGAGGATACCTGGTATAGTCCATGAGCCAAGAACCAAATTTGACGATATCGGTACCAAGCGGAGTGACTAATTCTCTTTGGTATTTTTAGGTAGATGCATGTCTGTAGTTTATTTTTTGATATGATAGCCCTTACATATACGTAGCTTATTAACCCCTTCAGCCCTAGGCCTATTTGTACCCAAGTGCCTAAGCCAATCTGACCTGTGCCACTTCATGGGCTAATAACTTTGGAACGCTTTCACCTATCCAAGCCATTCTGAGATTGTTTTCTCGTGACATATTGTACTTCACGTCAGTGCTAAATGGGAGTCAATATATTTTACCTTTCTATATAAAAAAATGCTAAATATTCGGAAATTTTGGAAAAATCGGCAATTTTTTAACTTTGAAATTCTCTGCTTTTTACAAAAATACTGATACCCCCCATAATAGTTATTAATTTACACTCCCCACATGTTTACTTCATATTGGCATCATTTTGAAAATGAAACCTTATTGTTTTACGACGTAATAGGGCTTATAGTTTTATGCGCAATTTTTCACATTTACAGCAAAACCCACTTTTCAAAGGACCAAGTCACTTCTGAAGTCACTTTAAGGGGCTTACATAACAGAAACCACCCATAAATTACCCCATTTTGCAAACTACACCCCTCAAGCTGTTCAAAACTCATTTTTAAAAACTGTTAACCCTTTAGGTGTTCCACAGGAATTTTAGCAGAATGAAGGCGAAATTTCAAAATTTCATTTTTTTTCCAGATATTACATTGTAATCCAATTTTACCTGCAACCTAGCAAGGGTTAACGGCAAACCCAAACTTGGTTACCCTAATTCTGCAGTTTATAGAAACACCCCACATGTACTCGTAAACTAAAGTATGGGCACACAGCACAGCTCAACACGGAAGGAGCGCTATGTGGTTTTTGGGTGGCGGATTCACTGGAACAAAGAAAGTCCTGCCAGATGTAACCAAGTCGAAGAAAAGAAGCATAACTCTGACAGAATTAATGCTACCGATATACAATGTTGGGCAGCGGGGAGAGCCACCCAGGATTGAGACTTCGAATGTTAACACTACCAAGGAGGTCCAGGATTCAAAAACCAAAAACCATATCTGGCTTCTGGCTAGAATGTCAGACCATGAGGATCAGACCACCAGCAGTTGGACTGGGTTCAACATAAAAATCCGCAGCGACATTGTAGTGGCCCAGGACACTGTAAGCTACCTGCCCACTATCAATGCTCCTGCAACAGCCATGTCCACTGTGAATGAAGTCTTGGAGCAAACACATGCCATCATGCAGACCCTGAAGCTTAACAGAATTGTGTGTGTGTTTGATCAAGCACTCTATGCCAAAGCTGCCGAGGTTATCTGGAAACAGGAGAAGTTCAAGAACATTATAATTAGAATGGGTGTCTTCCACACAATCTGTAATCTCCTCTCTATCATAGGGAACAGATTTCAGGATGCAGGCCTTAGAGATCTGTGTGTTGAATCCGGTGTAATCGCTGAAGGATCAGTGTCTGGAGTGATGGACGGCCGGAGGTACAACAGAGCAGTGAGACTACACAAGCTGGTCTATGAAGCACTTATGAGGCTTGCATGGAAAAACTTCCTTCCATGGCTAGAAGAAAACCATGCAAGGGACCTTCACCATCTGGATGAAACACTGAAGAACATCACAAACTTTCGCATCAGTGTGTCGCAGGGATCCTTCGAAAAGCTCTTGGATAATGAATCTTGCACACTTACCCTGAAGCTCTTTCAAGTTTATCTTGAGACCCTCAGAAATGAACAACTCTCAGCATTCTGGATGTCATACTTGGACATGGTCGAGACCATGCTGGCCCTGGTTCGAGCTTCAAGAGAAGGCAACTGGATGCTTCACCTAGGAGCAATCCGACAGATGATACCATGGTGTTTTGCCTATGACAAGGTCAACTATGCCCGATACCTAACCTATTACTATGCCACAATGTCTCGGCTGCCCATAGAACACCCAGAGGTCCATGAATACTTCATGCAAGGTGGCTTTTCGGTCCAGATCGGTAGCAAGAATCCTTTTGGACGAATTCCTGTGGACCAGACCATTGAAGAGACAATCAACAAAGACACCCAGACACCAGGGGGCACAAAAGGCTTCAGCCTCAAAGTTGGAGCTGTTTCCAGGTTCTACCTGACATCAGAGTACCGCAGTATGTACTTGAGGCAGCTGAGGGCCCTGGTAGGCCAACAATATACTGACTTCAGCCATTCAGACCTACAGGTGTCTAGGATTAGAAGAGATGAAGCCGATGTCCAATCTTTCGTTCAACTGCTGGAGACAGGTTGGGTGAACCCCTTCAACAAAGAGCATAATGGTGAACTTATCAGTTTGTCAACAGCGACTGTAGCACCACCAGATGTAGCCAAAGACCTTCAAGGGGCATACAGTATAGGAGAGGATGCATATCAAACATTCAAGGATGAGCGTTTGGGTACCGATAAGCCAACTACATTGTTTCATGACAAGATGACGAAGAACAAACTTAAAACGTTCTCTAACATCCAAATGAAGACACGCAGACAAGGTCTTGGCAAGGAGGTAATTTTGAAGGCTGACAGAAACCTATTTGGCCAGATGATACTTGTAGCTGAGAACAGAAAGCTACAAATGAGTGATGTCTTGACTCATCCCCTGGGTCCATTGCCATGGGCACTTGCCAATGGTGATGGGTCTATCCGCAAGACCAACAAGGCTGCCCTCGCAAGGGAGTTGGAGAGGAATGCTCGTCCTGCAGAAGTGATCCCCGAGCCCTCTGCAACCATCATTGATGGGATGAGCCTGGTTCAGAAACTGAAGGGAAACAATGCAACATTTGGCCAGCTAGCAGGCACAGCAATGAGTCGCGCTATCCATGAGGGTGCTAAGAGCAAGCGCATTGATATTGTCTTTGACGTCTACAAGGAGACATCCATCAAAGATACAGAAAGAGTCAACAGATATGAAGGCACAGGGATCCATTTCAAGAACATTCAACATGGGCACAACATCCAGCAGTGGAAAAAGCTTCTAAGTAGTTCCTCCAACAAGGCAAGTCTCATAAAGTTTCTGGTAGAAGAATGGAAGGCGAAACACCACAGGGAGAAGCTTGAGGAGAAGGAGCTGTATGTCACATGTGAGCAGCTCTGCTTTAAGATCACCAAAGAACAGTGGGAAGAGGCTGCTGACCTTAAGTCAAATCAAGAAGAAGCAGACACACGCCTCCTTCTCCATGCTCTTCATGCAGCAGAATCTGGTTACAAGTCGGTCATCATCACTTCGGAGGATACTGATGTCATGGTCCTGTGTCTGGGCATGTGCCACAAAATCCCATCCCACCTGTTCCAGAAATGCGGTACACAGAACCGGACAAGATTCCTGGATATCACCACTCTGAGCCGAACATTGGGAGGCAGCGTATGTGATTCATTGATTGGTATGCATGCATTTACAGGCTGTGACACCGTCAGTGCATTCGCTGGCCGTGGGAAGATGACGACACTCAAGCAGTTGAAGATGAACAAGACATACCAGGATGCCTTTCAGGAAGTTGGTCGTTCATGGGAAGTGTCTACCGAACTTTTTGAGAAGTTACAGGAAATCACCTGCCACATGTACCTGCCAACTACCCAAACAACTGAGGTAAACAGGCTCCGTTATCAGCTGTTCTGTGCCAGACGTGGAGTGGTAGAGTCAAGTCAACTCCCTCCTTGCCAGGACTGCCTTTTCATGCATGCACTGCGTGCAAACTACCAGGCTGCGATCTGGAGGAGAAGTCTGCAGAGCCAGCCATGGGTTGCAAACCCAACAGACTGCGGTTGGATGATAGATAACGACGGAAAGCTTGTTGTCAAGTGGATGCAAGGGGCACCAGCACCAGAAGCTATTATACAGCTACTGTCCTGCAAGTGTGTGCGGTCATGTGAACTTCCTCAGTGTACTTGCCTCAGCAATGGCCTGAAGTGCACAGACATGTGCAGATTACAGACATGCCAGAACAAGGGTACTGAAGACGAGCCAGTAGAACAACAGTCAGATTCAGAGTCCGATGTTGAAGATATTATGGAGTAACATATATATATATATATATATATATATATATATATATATATATATATATATATGCACATGACATGTTCAGTGTGTATTTACATAACTTGGATTAAATTTTGTTACAAATACTACATCTAGTCACTCCGGGTGGTACCGATATCGTCATATTTGGTTCTTGGCTCATGCTAAAATTCCTGTGGAACACCTAAAGGGTTAACAGTTTTTAAAAATGAGTTTTGAACAGCTTGAGGGGTGTAGTTTGCAAAATGGGGTAATTTATGGGTGGTTTCTGTTATGTAAGCCCCTTAAAGTGACTTCAGAAGTGACTTGGTCCTTTGAAAAGTGGGTTTTGCTGTAAATGTGAAAAATTGCGCATAAAACTATAAGCCCTATTACGTCGTAGAACAATAAGGTTTCATTTTCAAAATGATGCCAATATGAAGTAAACATGTGGGGAGTGTAAATTAATAACTATTATGGGGGGTATCAGTATTTTTGTAAAAAGCAGAGAATTTCAAAGTTAAAAAATTGCCGATTTTTCCAAAATTTCCGAATATTTAGCATTTTTTTATATAGAAAGGTAAAATATATTGACTCCCATTTAGCACTGACGTGAAGTACAATATGTCACGAGAAAACAATCTCAGAATGGCTTGGATAGGTGAAAGCGTTCCAAAGTTATTAGCCCATGAAGTGGCACAGGTCAGATTGGCTTAGGCACTTGGGTACAAATAGGCCTAGGGCTGAAGGGGTTAATAAGCTACGTATATGTAAGGGCTATCATATCAAAAAATAAACTACAGACATGCATCTACCTAAAAATACCAAAGAAAATTAGTCACTCCGGGTGGTACCGATATCTGGCCCGGCTCATGGACTAGTACTATGTAGTGCTGTGAATTGGACTTTAATGACACATACTTGTGTGAATTGGACATTTAATGCTGTGAAGTAACCGCATTAAAGAGACTTTGTTTTGAAACTTTGTTGGGTCACTGCCTCCTCACTGCATAAGTGTGCTACAGCGGCACTACAATCTTAAAAAACTTGTTCAAAATTGTATCTGCATTACAGTATATTGCTCACCCCTAGACTATTCCATGGTCTAGAGTACATTTCTTTGGTATATAACTGTCACAAAACTTGTTCAAAATTTATCGGTATCATATTGCTCCTCTGTAGGGTATTACATCTTCTTGGGTACAATTCGCTGTTACATAAACCTCAAAAAACATGTACAAAATTTTGGGCTGTGTGCACACGTTGCAGATTTGGTGCATTTTTTTCTGCGCAGATGTGTGACAAACTGATGCCAGCAAAGTGAATGAGAGACCTGAAGTGTCATGCACACATCGAGTATTTTTGACAGCGGCATTTAACTAGCGCTTCCAGCCATTGGGCCGGAAATGAGAGCATCGCTGATCCTCATCATATGATCGGGGTCAGCAATGCATCGGCATAACAACCAGAGGTCTCCTTGAGACCTCTATGGTTGTCGATGCCGGATTGCTATGAGCACCACCCTGTGGTCGGCGCTCATAGCAATGCAGCAATTCTACTACATAGAAGCGATCTATGCATCGCTCCTATGTAGCAGAGCCGATCGAGTTGTGCCAGCTTCTAGCTTCCCATGGAGGCTATTGAAGCATGGCAAAAGTAAAAAAAAAAGTTTTAAAAAATATGAAAAAAAATATATAAAAGTTTAAATCGCCCCCCTTTCGCCCCATTCAAAATAAAACAATAGGACAGCTCATAGAATCCCACGGTATGCAGTACCATTTCTATGCTGATGACACGCAGATCTACCTATCCGGACCTGACCTCACCTCCTTACTTACCAAAATCCCGCACTGTCTGTCTGCTATTTCAGCCTTCTTTTCTGCTCGCTTTCTACAACTGAACATGGACAAAACAGAATTCATCATCTTTCCCCCATCTCACTCTACCCCTCCACCAGACCTATCCATCAATGTCAATGGCTGCTCACTTTCCCCAGTCCCACACGCCCGGTGCCTCGGGGTGATCCTCGACTCTGCCCTCTCTTTCAAGCCACATATCCAAGCCCTTGCCTCCTCCTGCCGCCTCAAACTCAAAAACATTTCCAGGATCCGCGCATTCCTTGACCGTGACACCACAAAAACACTAGTGCATGCCCTTATCATCTCCCGCCTCGACTACTGCAACCTCCTACTCTCTGGACTCCCCTCTAGCACTCTGGCACCACTCCAATCCATCCTACACTCTGCTTCTCGACTAATCTACCTGTCTCCCCGTTATTCCCCAGCCTCTCCCCTATGCCAAGCCCTTCACTGGCTTCCTATCGCCCAGAGACTCCAATTCGAAACCCTCACAATGACCTACAAAGCCATCCACAACCTATCTCCTCCATACATCTGTGACATGATCTCCCGGTACCTACCGACACGCAACCTCCGATCCTCTCAAGACCTCCTTCTCTACTCTCCTCTCATCTCTTCTTCCCACAACCGCATCCAAGACTTCTCCCGTGCTTCTTCCATACTCTGGAACTCTCTACCCCAGCACATCAGACTCTCGCCTACCATAGAAACTTTCAAAAAGAACCTGAAGACTCACCTCTTCCGACAAGCCTACAGCCTGCAGTGATCCTGAACCTACTGAATCGCCGCACAACCAGCTCTGCCCTCTCCTAGTGTATCATCACCCATCCCCTGCAGACTGTGAGACCTCGTGGGCAGGGTCCTCCCTCCTTATGTACCCGTGTGCCTTGTTTGTGCTCATGTTTAATGTATTTGTCTATATTTGCCCCGTATTTCACATGTAAAGCGCCATGGAATAAATGGCGCTATAAAAATGAATAATAATAATAATAATAAAAATAAAAATAAAATCAAACCTACACATATTTGGTATAGCCACGTTCATAATTGCCCGATCTATCAATTAAAAAAGGATTAACCTGATCGCTAAACGGCATAGAAAGAAAAAAATTAGAAACTCCAGAATCACGTTTTTTTTGGTCACCACAGCATTGCATTAAATTGCAATAACGGGCGATCAAAAGAATGCATCTGCACAAATGCGATATCATTAAAAATGTCAGCTAGGCATGCAAAAAATAAGCCCTCACCCGATTCCAGATCACGAAAAACAGAGACGCTACGGGTATCGGAAAATGGCGCAATTTTTTAGCAAAGTTTGGAATTTTCTTTTACCATTTAGATAAAAAAGAACCTAGACATGTTTGGTGTCTATGAACTTGTAATGACCTGGAGAATCATAATGGCAGGTCAGTTTTAGCATTTAATGAACCTAGCAAAAAGCCAAACAAAAAACAGTGTGGGATCGCACTTTTTTTGCAATTTCACTGCACTTGGAATTTTTTTCCCGTTTTCTAGTACATGAAATGCTAAAACCAATGATGTCGTTCAAAAATACAACTTGTACCACAAAAAAATAAACCCTCACATGGCCATATTGATGGAAACATTAAAAAGTTATGGCTCTGGGAAGGAGGGGAGCGAAAAACGAAAACGCTAAATCGAAAAAAGCTGAAGTGGTTAAAGTGCAAACCACCTTGGGATGTAAAGGGGTTAAGAATCTTATACTAGAGTGGCCTTTCTATTCACCTTAGAATAATGGATCCTCAAGTTGTCACTGAATGCTGAGTACACAAAGGTGAATGCTGCACTGTAATAGTTGTCTGTAAAATGGATGCAAAGATGCTTATGCTATATGATTATATTCTAATTGCATGTTAGATCAAGATTTCAATTATTTTTGCTCTCATTTCTTAAATTCATAAATAATGTCCAAAAAAATAGAAGATTGGTGATGCAAGATTTTGCATATAGCTATGTCTATCAAAAATAATTGAAGACATCAGGAATTGTTTCTGCCGTCTCAACAGGCCCCTGTTTATGGTGGCAGACCATCTGCTTCTGATTAGTGGCTGAAGAAACCAAGACACTTATAAACAGTTTTCAGTATTTAAACTTGCCAAGTTGAAAGTGGAAACATATAAAGAGCTGTGAGCTAGTTAGGGGAACTGGATTTTTGCCAACCATGGTGGAGTGTGATGCATACTGGAAGATTCATTTTTATGAGAGTTATTCAGGGCATTGTAGTTTTCAACTATAATTGTTTGTGCCCCAAAAGGCTGCAGTTGTGTTATACAGGAACTGGCAATCTTAAAAGTCAATAGCGACTCTCTAAAGAGCCTTGCCACAGGACTTAGGAAATACAGCATAGCCAAAGTAGAACCTTCAGAGTCTATATGTCTCCTGATGCCAAATTGGCAATCTCTGTTGCATAGTTTGGTCACAAAACAAACTTGTGAGAGTAGATTATATGGGGTAATTTAACTTTTATCTACACAGAACATGAGGTACATGCATCAGCTTCTTAATACAGCATAACAGGAAGCATGAAGGACCTTTTTCAAGAGAAAAAGTGAAACCAAAGTACAAGTATATGCATTACATTCAACTAAGCATATAACAGTAACAACATCACCATTTACTGTTAGAAAAGTGTAAACTCCTCCTGCACACAAATTAGTCTGTATCTGTTGCATATCTGGGAACATCCTTTCTCAACAGTAAGGACTTATTCAGTTAAGCCTAATTTCTTCATTAGTCTCTGATGTCTTTCAGCATTCAATGCCTTTGTGAAAATATCTGCTGTCATATCTTCAGTTAGGCAGTACTCTAAATTTAGGATTCCTTGTTCCTGGTGATCTCTCAAGAAGTGAAACTTCACATCAATGTGTTTAGTTCTTGGATTCACTCTTTCCATCTGAGCAAGAACTAGACATCCTTGATTGTCCTCATACACCTTTGTTGGTCCCATTTGTTGTTGTCCTATGTCTTTTAGCAGTTGTTTTAGCCATAGAACTTCTTGACTGGCATGTTCTGCGGCAACATATTCTGCTTCTGTCGATGACAGTGTTACTATAGATTATTTCTTACTAGTCCAACTAATTGGTTCACCTGAGAGCAAGAAAAAATAGCCACTGGTAGATATCCTGTCAATTGGATCTCCAGCCCAGTCAGCATCAACGTATCCGGTTAAAACACATTTCTCACTTGCAGGTAGTTTCAGTTTAACACTGTTAGTCCCTTTCAAATAAAGGATTACCCTCTACATTGCAATCCATTTTGTTTGACTTTGACACCTTTCTGCTCACAATTTCCACTGCTGCTGCAATGTCTGGCCTTGTAACAGTCACAATATATAATAATTTCCCCATTGCCTTTCTGTAGTGTTCATTATTCGGTAACAGATACTGTTCACTATTTATTTCCTTCAGATAATTTGTTTCCATTGGAGACTTTACTGGTTTGCATCTTTCAATCCAAATGTTTCGATTATGTCTTGAATCATGTGATTTTGATTAAGAAGGAAAGTCTCGTCTTCTTCTCTTTCAATCTGTATTCCTAGGTACTGTTTCACATTTCCCAGATCTTTGATCTCGAAGTGTTGATCCAAAGTTTTCACTATCTCCGCTTCATCCCTTTAATTTTTCAAAACAAACTGAAATATTGTCCACATATATCAGCACATAGATCCATCTGTCTGTCAGTCTCTTTGTATATAGACAAGGATCCACTTTGCTTCTTTGAAAATATTCATGTCTACTTCTGTGATTTTATCATTCCATGCTTTAGCAGCTTGTTTTACACCATATATACTTTTCCGTAGCTTACAAACCATGTTTGGTTTCCTTTTATCCTTGAATCCTGAGGGTTCTTCCATGGAAATGTCTTCTGTTAAGTCTCTGTTCAGAAATGCTGCCTTTACATCCAAAT
Organism: Ranitomeya variabilis; assembly: GCF_051348905.1. Classification (NCBI taxonomy): domain Eukaryota; kingdom Metazoa; phylum Chordata; class Amphibia; order Anura; family Dendrobatidae; genus Ranitomeya; species Ranitomeya variabilis. Next base: position 518,436,747 of record NC_135236.1, on the reverse strand, counting down.
GTTTCAACTGCATTTGTTTCGTTGCTGCAACTGCAAACAAAGGTCTGATTGTGCTGTGTTTGAAAACTGGAGCAAATGTCTCATCATAGTCTTCTCCATATTTCTGAGAATAGCCTTTTGCTACGGGTCTTGCTCGGTATCGATCAGCTGTGCTGTCTGCTTTGTATTTTACTTTAAAAACCCTTTTACATCCTATAGCCTTTTTTTTCTTTTGGTAGTTCTGTCAGTGTCCATGTCTTTGAATCATGCATGGATTTTATTTCTGTTTCTGCAGCCTTTATCCATTAGATGGCCTCTTCTTCTGAAAATTGAGATATGTCCTCCCAAGATGTAGGTTCATAAATTTTATTTGTACTTGCCTTCCATGAAAGACGTTGAGGTGGTCTTCCCTTGTTTTCTCTTATTGAGCATCTTGGTTCTGTGTCTGTACGGAGCTGTATCTCTTGACTTTCAGTTTTTTATTTTCAATTTCCACTTCTTTCTCATCAAATATTCCTGCAGTTATATCACTGTCGTTTCTCTCATTTTTCTTTTCCAGTGATGTCATTAAGTCATCATTTCGATTTTCAATGAATGTTACACTGTTACTCACTCTGATTCTGTCTGTTTTGGGATCTAGGATTCTGCGTCCTTTGCAATTGTCACTATATCCAACAAATATTGCTTCAATGGCTCTGTTTTGAAGTTTGGAGAAATATTCTTCTGGAATAAACACAAAGACTTTGCAACCAAAAACTGTTAAATGATTCACACTTGGTTTCTTACCTTGCCACAGTTCACATGGTTTTCAGTTTTCTTGAAAAAAGTCTGTTTTGTAGATAAGTAGCTGTCATTGCTGCTTCACCGCAGTATTTCTCTGGCAGTTTGGAGTCTGTTAGCATACATCTTATCATTTCAGTCAGTGTTCTGTTTTTCCTTTCTGCTACCCCGTTCTGTTCAGGTGCGTATGGAACAGTCTTTTGATGCTCTATTCCATTCTGTCTTAAGTAGTTTTCTATTTGGTGTCCTGTAAATTCAACTCCATTATCACTTCTGATGATGATTGGCTTCCTCTGAAACTTGTTATTTGACTTTGTCACATAGTCTTCTAATTTTTCAAAAACTTCACTTTTGTTCTTTATCAAGTACGTAACTGTTTATCTTGAGTAGTCATCTATGAAGGTCACCATATATCTATTACCTCCTGATGTGGTAACTTTCATGAGTCCACATACATCAGATTGTACCAAGTCAAGTGGTCTTGTGCTTTTTGTCTCACTTTCTTTAGGTATAGATACTCTTGCAGCTTTAAGTTATATACAACAATCACATTTTACGGTAATTGAGCAATCAGATATCAATAGGTCTTTTGTCAAATTCTTTTTTTGTAATGCCATTATACTCTCAGGATATCTGTGTCCTAGACGTCTATGCCACATGTGAATACAATTCTTGTGATCATGTGTACATACCTTTTTTGAATTATTCCCAAATATATCAGGTTATTAAAAACACAGAACACCAAACCAATGATAGAAAATTGATATTAATTATATATATATATATATATATATATATATATATATATATTCAAACTATGAAGATGGAGGTGTACTGTGAGGGAGTAGTGACTAAACACTAAGATGAAGGACCAACCATAACAACTAGAAACATGACCAGCCCAAAGAGTGTATCCGCACACGAGATATATATATATGTAAAAATAGCCTTTATTAAGGTGAAAGTGGCACAATACAATAATATAAAAAATTAAGAAGGTTATGTTCCAATGACATTGAATTCGAGAAACAAGCCCAGGACCTCAAAGAGAGATTCCTTGAACGAGGATACAGTAGACGTTCTATTCAGAAGGGTTATAACCGTGCAAAAAATACTACCAGACATCAAGCTCTATATGGCCAACGGCCTCCCAAATCTAATCAAATAGTTAGATATATTACAAAATATCATGGGCAAAATAATTTAATGAGATCAGTTTTAGCTAAGTCCTGGGGAATTTTAAAAGCAGATCCTATTCTGGCTCGATATATTGGTGATAAACCAAATATCACCTATAGGAGATCACAGAACCTTAAAGACCATTTGGTCAAGTGCCACTATACCCACAATCCAGTGGTAAGCTCCTTTTTAATGAATGCCAATCAATTATTAGGCTGCAAATCGTGTGGGAAATGTGTGGCTTGCCCCAACATTGATAGAGCACAAACTTTCTGCAATTCTGAAGGAACAATGACTTATGAAATTAAGCAAGCCATAACATGTACTACTACTGCTGTCATTTACTACGCTACCTGCCCGCGTTCACTAATTTATGTGGGCATGACTACCCGTCAATTGAAAGTAAGGGTCCGTGAACATGTGTGGGGGATAATAGCAGCAAGGGAGATTGAGGATCTATCACTATTAAAAACTATCCCCAAGCACTTTAAAATAAAACACAACTGTGATGCATCACTTTTAAGAGTTAGGGGCATTGACAGGATTAGACCAAATGAGAGGGGAGGTAAAATAAGTACAACATTGGCACAAATGGAGACTAAATGGATTTGGACATTGAACACTGTGTCACCTGACGGATTAAATGAAAATGTAAGCTTTGCCCCATTTTTATAACACTACTTTTAGTTATTGTGTATTTTTAAGTATTTTAATCCATTTTATGCGTTTGTCTGTTCTTGTAGCTTTTACTAATAATTTTAAATTCATTTTTAGCTTTTTATACTCACGTTTTCTGGTCCGGTTAGGTGGAGTGCTCCTCTTTCCGTTGACTATGTGGAATGGACTGTTCTGCGTTCTGGTTCAGATGGATCAGGAATCAGATTACTTCATCATTTACTGGTCCGGGATTGGTTTTTGCTCCTATAAAGAAAATGGATCGATATGTGATCGATGGAGATATATATCACACATACTGAGACATAAATATTTTTTCATTAAATATTCTGTTCTGTTTTTCTCTTTTTTTCTTTATTTTTCATTCATTTATTTATTTTTCATAATGTCTCATATTTATGTATATTTATTATACTTATCCATATATATATATGTATTAATGTGTATTAAATATATGTATTTTGGTTCTTTTTTACTATTCTCATTGTTTCCTTATTAACTATGTACGATATAGGATCTAATTTTCTATATTACCTGTGTCATGACAGCATGTTCTTTTGTCTCCCTGCTCCTCTGCGGTGACTCGGTGGTGCGCATGCGCTGTCCGTGTCCTGGAGCCCTGGTGTTCGCGTCATTGTGTCTTAGCAACGCCAGGTACTCCGTCCTTGTGCGTGCAGTCACATGACCGGGACGCTTGGACTTCCGGGTCCTCTCGATGATGCATGCGCCGTACACAGCCGGGTCATCCCAAAGGATGCGGCGAGGATATAAAAAGCCCTTTTAACATACAGACGCCACCCCCTGACGAAGGAAGTTATTCCGAAGCGCGCATCGGGGTGCGCGGCTGACGGGACTTGGTGACCCTTATAAGGTATATTATACAAAGAAGTGCCTCTCTTACTAATTTTCTGCCCTTATTGCCCTGCACTTTATAATTATGTTTCATTGGGCCTGCAGGTTTGATTTGCACATTGCGGCTCCACACCCATTTTTTTGCACTAGTATTTATAGTATTTGAGGAGTTTTTTTCATTGTGTGTATTATCTTAGCACTCGTCACATATATAAACTTATTATTCTTTGCTATAGGCATTTTTTTAATTATCTCTTGCTTACACAATTTTGGCACTTAGTTGGCATCTTTTATATTGGGGTCACCAATACCAATTATGTTATTTTTATATTGAGATTCTCTTATAAATGTTCCTGTCATTAATTCGCGTACTACATCGTTTTAATTGATATAAATTTTTTTATATTATTGTATTGTGCCACTTTCACCTTAATAAAGGCTATTTTTACATATATATATATCTCGTGTGTGGATACACTCTTTGGGCTGGTCATGTTTCTAGTTGTTGTGGTTGGTTCTCCAAATATATCAGGACAGATTAGCATTCCTTGTCCAATACCTTCTGCGGTTATTTTACTCCCGTCTGCTAGATAAATTGCTTCCTTCTTAGGCCTCTTTCACCCTTCCGTCTTTGAGCTCCCGTCAAGATACGTTGTTTTTTGAGAAAACAGGATCCTGCACTTTCTCATAGACTTGTATTAGCAACATATCGCGACGTATGGCCACACGTTTCGTCCGTCGTGCACTGGATCCTGCGGAATTTGACGGCCCGTCGTTTGGAAAAAACGTTCAAAGGAACGTTTTTTGTCTGCACTGGAAAAATGTGCCAGGACGCCTCCTGCGTCATACGTTGTTCCACAGAATGGGAGCCTATGGACGCAGGATCCTGCGGTCACTGTGAAACGCAGGAATCCAGTGACGGATCCTGTTTTTACATTTGAGCCATGCCTGGAAGCATTTTCCAACCCGGTGAAAAATTGTCTCTCTCTCGTCTCCCCAGAAATTTCTCCATTGAAATTCAGGCAAGAACACAAACGATGCATCCGTCAAAACACTGGATGCGTTACACACGTTTTTCACTATTGTAAAAGTGTACGTCGATACATCGCAACAACGCATTACGACGCCCGCCAGAAGACGGAAGTGTGAAACAAGACTTATTTTCATCAAGTTCAGTAAAGAAGCTTTTATCACTAATCATGTGCCTTGTTGCTCCTGAGTCAATAAACCAGCCTGACGATTACTTTTTATCAGTTACTTTAAATGTACCATTCCAGTGATCTGCATGTGGGTTAGAAATTGTGCTTTTTACTTTCTGTTTATTCACCTTATGGTGTAATTTCTGTTGTTCTGCTTTCCATATAGTACAGTGTAGTGCTGTTTGCTCTTTCCTTCTATGATATTCATCTATAAGTCGGGTCTTTACAAACTCTAGTGTAATGCCTGCTTCAGGTCTTGTCTCTAATGCATTTATCAGAGCAGTGTATGAATCTGGTAAACTGCGCAATAATATTGCTGCTATATGGCTTTCCTTAATGTCTTCACCGACTGATCTCAGCTGTGTTACCACCTCCATCATGGAGTTTATATGCTCCTGCATGTCTTTCCCTTCACTTAATCTCATCTTGTAAAGTTTTCTTAGCAGGAATAGTTTGTGATTTAAGCTGGATCTTTCATGTAGCTTTCTCAATGCTTTCCACATTCCCTTTGCTGCATTCTCATTCCTTATGTGGATTAACTGATCATCCTCCACTAATAAGCTGATAGTAGCTCTTGCTAGCCTGTTTTTTTTATCCCATGTCTGATTATTATCATTGGGTCTGTCTTTAGTGATTACCTCACATAAATCATCGTTAGACAATAACATCTCCACTTTGAACATCCATAACTGAAGTTCTCATTGTTCAACTTAGCTACTGTGAGTAGTGTTGAGCATTCCGATACCGCAAGTATCGGGTATCGGCCGATATTTGCGGTATCGGAATTCCGATACCGAGATCCGATACTTTTGTGATATCGGGAATCTGTATCGGGATTGATATTAATGTGTAAAATAAAGAATAAAAATAAAAAATATTGATATACTCACCTCTCCGACGCAGCCTGGACCTTACCGATGTAACCGGCAGCTTCCATTCCTAAGAATGAGCGCTTGAAAGACCTTAGATGACGTCGCGGCTTAAACGGAAGCTGCCGGTTACATCGGTAAGGTCCAGGCTGCGTCGGAGAGGTGAGTATATCAATATTTTTTATTTTTATTCTTTATTTTACACATTAATATGGATCCCAGGGCCTGAAGGAGAGTTTCCTCTCCTTCAGACCCTGGGAACCATACAGGATACCTTCCGATACTTGGTGTCCCATTGACTTATATTGGTATCGGGTATCGGTATTGGCGATATCCGATACTTTTCGGGTATCGGACGATACTTTCCGATACCGATACTTTCAAGTATCGGACGGTATCGCTCAACACTAACTGTGAGTCTTTGCTCTGAACTGCTGCTCATCTTTAACTTATTTGTCTTGTTTGGAGAGAATTGCTCTGAAGTATTCTTTTACATTCACCAAGCCTTTTTGTCTTCTATGCTGGGTCCATAACCTGTTGCATAGTTTGGTCGCAGAAGAAAATTGTGAGAGTGGATTATAGGGTAATTCAACTTTAATCTACACAGAACATGAGGTACATGGATCAGCATCATCATCTACTGTCAGGAAAGTGTAAACTCCTCCTGCACACAAATAAGTCTGTATCTGTTGCATGTCTGCGAACAATCTCCACAAGGAGAAACTTTACCCATTAGAACCCCTATCAAGGAACTCTCTCCCAACCAACCGGTTCTCTTGCTTTGCACTGATGAGGGGCAGAACCCCAGAACTTGTGTTTGCAACTGGACTTTCTGCTTTGGCTTCTTATCCTTAATTATCTGACTAGGCTCTTTAACCCCTTCATCACCTTGGGATGTTCCATTTTGGCTCTATTGTTTTTTGCTCTCCTTCTTCCCAGAGCCATAACTTTTATATTTTTCCACCAATATGGCAGTGGGAGGGCTTTTTTTTTGCTTTTGAACTGCTCCATTTATTTTATCATATTGTGTACTGGAAAATGGAAAAAAATTCCAAGTGCGGTGAAATTGCAAAATAGTATTCTTAATTTATTTTTTGTGCGCGGAGCTGACGTTTTTAGTAATATAATTTTGAACTAGATACGATGTTTTGATGGCCTGTTATTGCATTTTATTGCACTGCTGCGGTGACCACATAAACGTAATTCTGGTGTTTTGATTTTTTTTCTCGTTACACTGTTTACCGATCGGATTACTTTTTGTATTTTATATATTGGGCGATTCTGAAAGCAGCAAATATGTGTATTTTTTATTCTTTTGTTTTGAATTGGTAACAATGGGGTTTGAATTCAACTTTTATATTTTGTAATATTTTTAAAAACTTTTTTTAATTCTCACTTGCTCCAATAGTCTTTTTAGGAGACATTAAGCTGCGATCTTCTAATTGCTTGCGCTGCACATGGCAGGGCTTCATCCCTGCTATGTTTAGCAGAAATGATCATCTGCTATGAACACCGGTCACAGGGCAATGCTCATAGCAGACCAGCGATGACAAGCATAGTGGTCTCTTGCAGACCCATGGTTGTCATGCCAACCCACTGGCGCCCCACGATCATGTAACAGGTGCACCAATGGGCATGGTTTGCGACATGCTTTCAGCGCATACATGTTAACAGCTGTGAGTGGATTGCGATTCCACCCACGGCTGTTAGGGTGGCTGTTGAAAATATGCCAATTAAGCCCGTGAGCCTGCATCATAGGGAAGGAGACGATCTATGAGGTATAGGTATGTCATAGGTCGTAAAGGTGTTAAAGAGTGGCTATTAACTTTTACAATTGCTACTTACTACGCGGAACACTAAAGCCCTTTCTTTCTCTGTAAAGAGGACATTTGCATTACACTGGGGAACAATTTGAAAAAAATTTTCTGTTGAGTTAGGTTTTTGAGCTGATTTATACTAAAATTGGCATCAAGATAAGCCATGGGCCCCTCACATAGTGTGCATGGGATGTACATATGATGGCTGACTATTGCTGGAGCATCAAACGTGATTGTCCTCAAGTTAAACACTCCAGAAAAAGCTATAAATGTACATTTTTACCTTAAATACTTGCATATATATATATCCTTTGTAAAAAACATGATTGTGTTAAAAAACATATTTGTCATGCCTATTTCTTATATATTTCATTTTTTGTTCATATTTGTACTATTTAAAAAAAACAAACACTTTTTAGGTACAGTAGTTTACATATTTTTGAGAAGACAAAAATCCTATAGTTCAAAAACTTGACGTGATAGAGAAAAACTGAGATCATTTCTGGATTCAGCATCCAAAAATTAATTAAGAATAGTTGTCTGACCTAACTCTTAAAAAATTGTGTTCCCCAGTGTTATTAATTTCACAGGGTAGCATTGCATGATATATACACTCACCGGCCACTTTATTAGGTACACCATGCTAGTAACGGGTTGGACCCCTTTTGCCTTCAGAACTGCCTCAATTCTTCGTGGCATAGATTCAACAAGGTGCTGGAAGCATTCCTCAGAGATTTTGGTCCATATTGACATGATGGCATCACACAGTTGCTGCAGATTTGTCGGCTGCACATCCCAAAGATGCTCCATACAAGGCAGGATGGATCCATGCTTTCATGTTGTTTACGCCAAATTCTGACCCTACCATCCGAATGTCGCAGCAGAAATCGAGACTCATCAGACCAAGCAACGTTTTTCCAATCTTCTACTGTCCAATTTCGATGAGCTTGTGCAAATTGTAGCCTCAGTTTCCTGTTCTTAGCTGAAAGGAGTGGTACCCGGTGTGGTCTTCTGCTGCTGTAGCCCATCTGCCTCAAAGTTCGACGCACTGTGCGTTCAGAGATGCTCTTAGGCCTACCTTGGTTGTAACGGGTGGCGATTTGAGTCACTGTTGCCTTTCTATCAGCTCGAACCAGTCTGCCCATTCTCCTCTGACCTCTGGCATCAACAAGGCATTTCCGCCCACAGAACTGCCGCTCACTGGATTTTTTTTACTTTTTCAGACCATTCTCTGTAAACCCTAGAGATGGTTGTGCGTGAAAATCCCAGTAGATCAGCAGTTTCTGAAATACTCAGACCAGCCCTTCTGGCACCAACAACCATGCCACGTTCAAAGGCACTCAAATCACCTTTCTTCCCCATACTGATGCTCGGTTTGAACTGCAGGAGATTGTCTTGACCATGTCTACATGCCTAAATGCACTGAGTTGCCGCCATGTGATTGGCTGATTAGAAATTAAGTGTTAACAAGAAGTTGGACAGGTGTACCTAATAAAGTGGCCAGTGAGTGTAAGTCTCCCTATGCAGATTTTGCACTCCCTATATATTGGACAAATAAATTATTGTATTTTATGCATTTTACACTTTATGCAACAGCCCAATTGCTTTTGTGTTCCTTATAAAATATCTAGTATGCTCCTCATGACAGGATATGCATTAAATGATGTTGATAGATGCTAAGATATTTATTTTTTTCTTATTACACTTTGCAAATATTTAAAGTTATCTCAGAATGTCACTTGGAATTTCTTGGCAGGATAGTGTAAATTACTATCATTGTTCTTAGGTTTCTGACAGGTCCAAGAGTTGGGGAGGTTACATCATAAAAGCATATTATTTCTCTACATCAAGCTCAAGTTGTCTCCATTTCTAATTAAGCTCAAGAAAGAGTCAAGAAACATAAGGGTGTTTCAATGTCTGGCTTTTCATCGAGATGTAAGAGCTATATGGAAATTAATGCCAATTTCTTGTTACTGCATACAATATATAATGGCTTCTAAAATATGCAATATAATTAAGTGACCCTGATTATGGATGTTTGTAATCATAATCATTGGCTTGTGAAAATAATAGTGACTATACAAGGTGATACTGTGCTGTGAGAAAGGGCTTTTTCATACCAGTGTCTCCAGCACGTGTGGTGACAGTTTTCACACGTACTGGAGACACTTACACACTTAGACCCATTCAAGTGAATGACTGTGTGCCCATGGGCAAAACATGTCCATTTTTTAACAGCAGCACAGACCGCAAAATGTTCTGCACACATGCACAATGATGACACATGGATGACTTCCGTGTATCATCAGTTATCAGTGTGGCACATACCGGCACCTGAGAATCAGCGGTACTGTTCGCACTGTTTCCTGGTGCCATGTGCTGAAGACAGCTCTCATCATTCTCCCTTGCTAGCACTGATTGCCAGCAGAGCAGGGGACAATGATCTGAGCTGTCTTCAGCACCACTACCGCTGATTCCCAGTCGCCGGTACGTGTGATACTGATGCATCACATGGGCGGCACATGGTAGCCACACGTATGTCATATGTATTAAACACAGTTACAGATGGAGAAACTCCCTGAGGAGACTGCCACATAATGAACCTACTCCCTGCTTCTTACATAAATACGGCCAGGAGGTGGCACATACATCATACTCACCTACCTGCGCGCCCTCGGTGCTGGCACTGCATCTCATTCTGGCCGCCGGCGCCTGCTTGCAGCTCTTTCTGTGCTCAGTGATCATGTGGTACAACTCATTAAGGTGATGAATATGGAGGCGTCTCCACTCTCATAGGTGGAGCGCATATTCATCACCTTAATGAGCGGTACCATGTGACCGCTGAGAACAGAAAGAGCTGCAGGCAGGCACCAGTGGCCAGAACGAGATGTAGTGCCAGCACCCAGGGCGCGCAGGTAGGTAAGTATGATGTTTTTTTTTTTTTTTTCAATAGGAAACATGCACACAGGGATAGGGAATGAGGAGGCATTCATACAGGGACGGAATGGGGGAGGCATGCAGACAGGGGCAGGAATGGAGAGGCATTCATACAGGAACGGAATGGGGGAGGCATGCATACAGGGACTGAAAGTGACCGGGGGAGGCATGCATACAGGGACTGAACGGGGGAGGCATGCATACAGGGACTGAACGGGGGCATGCATGCAGGGACGGAATGGGAGAGTTATGCAGAGAGTGTCAGGGACGTGGAGGCATTCATACCAGGACAGGGAAGAGGGAGGCATGTATACAATGACAATGACAGGGGGGCATGCAGACAGGGACAGGGATGGGGAGGCATTCATATCAGGACATGGAAGGGGGAGGCATGCATAGCAGGACAGGGGAGGCATGCAGACAGGGACAATGATGGGGAGGCATTCATACCAGGACACGGAAGGGGGAGGCATGCATACAGGGACATGGATGGGGAGACATTCATGCCAGGACAGGGAAGGGGGAGCCACCCAGAGCAGGACAGGGATGAGGGGACAATGCATACCCAGCTTATACTCAAGTCAATAAGCTTACCCAATTTTCCGTGGCAAAAGTAGGTGCCTCGGCTTATACTCGGGTCGGCTTATACTTGAGTATATACGGTATATATACATACAGTGCCTACAAGTAGTATTCAACCCCCTGCAGATTTAGCAGGTTTAATAAGATGCAAATAAGTTAGAGCCTTCAAACTTCAAACAAGAGCAGGATTTATTAACAGATGCATAAATCTTACAAACCAAAAAGTTTTGTTGCTCAGTTAAGTTTTTATAAATTTTAATCATAAAAGTGTGGGTCAATTATTATTCAACCCCTAGGTTTAATATTTTGTGGAATAACCTTTGTTTGCAATTACAGCTAATAATCGTCTTTTATAAGACCTGATCAGGCCGGCACAGGTCTCTGGAGTTATCTTGGCCCACTCCTCCATGCAGATCTTCTCCAAGTTATCTAGGTTCTTTGGGTGTCTCATGTGGACTTTAATCTTGAGCTCCTTCCACAAGTTTTCAATTGGGTTAAGGTCTGGAGACTGACTAGGCCACTGCAACACCTTGATTTTTTGCCTCTTGAACCAGGCCTTGGTTTTCTTGGCTGTGTGCTTTGGGTCGTTGTCTTGTTGGAAGATGAAATGACGACCCATCTTAAGATCCTTGATGGAGGAGCGGAGGTTCTTGGCCAAAATCTCCAGGTAGGCCGTGCTATCCATCTTCCCATGGATGCGGACCAGATGGCCAGGCCCCTTGGCTGAGAAACAGCCCCACAGCATGATGCTGCCACCACCATGCTTGACTGTAGGGATGGTATTCTTGGGGTCGTATGCAGTGCCATCCAGTCTTCAAACGTCACGTGTGTGGTTGGCACCAAAGATCTCGATCTTGGTCTCATCAGACCAGAGAACCTTGAACCAGTCAGCCTCAGAGTCCTCCAAGTGATCATGAGCAAACTGTAGACGAGCCTTGACATGACGCTTTGAAAGTAAAGGTACCTTACCGGCTCGTCTGGAACGGAGACCATTGCGGTGGAGTACGTTACTTATGGTATTGACTGAAACCAATGTCCCCACTGCCATGAGATCTTCCCGGAGCTCCTTCCTTGTTGTCCTTGGGTTAGCCTTGACTCTTCGGACAAGCCTGGCCTCGGCACGGGAGGAAACTTTCAAAGGCTGTCCAGGCCGTGGAAGGCTAACAGTAGTTCCATAAGCCTTCCACTTCCGGATGATGCTCCCAACAGTGGAGACAGGTAGGCCCAACTCCTTGGAAAGGGTTTTGTACCCCTTGCCAGCCTTGTGACCCTCCACGATCTTGTCTCTGATGGCCTTGGAATGCTCCTTTGTCTTTCCCATGTTGACCATGTATGAGTGCTGTTCACAAGTTTGGGGAGGGTCTTAAATAGTCAGAAAAGGCTGGAAAAAGAGATAATTAATCCAAACATGTGAAGCTCATTGTTCTTTGTGCCTGAACTACTTCTTAGTACTTTAGGGGAACCAAACAGAATTCTGGTGGGTTGAGGGGTTGAATAATAAATGACCCTCTGAAAAAACTTTTCACAATTTAAAAAAAAAATAAACAAAGAAATAACATTTTTTTTTGCTGCAGGGCATTTCACACTTCCAGGCTGATCTACAGTCCAAATGTCACAATGCCAAGTTAATTCCAAATGTGTAAACCTGCTAAATCTGCAGGGGGTTGAATACTACTTGTAGGCACTGTATATATCAATATATGTACAGATTACATACAGATTTTTTTTAATTCAACTCATTTCCACATAAGTCTAATTCTATTAGAAAATGACCTCTTATATTTGCTAATATGCTAAGGCTGTGAGATTTGGCCAAAAAATGTGAGCCCATCCACCAAACGTCAAGGTAATCTAAAATCGGAGGGGTACCTGAACTGGCTGCCTAGTGTGAACACTTACCTATGGCTAATAACATGGTAAAGCCTGCATTTATAGGAAGGTCAGAACCAACTGTGTTTGGATGTAATTAAAATCACAGCATGGTGAAGGACGGGGCGTTCAAGTCAGAAAAAATAGTACATAGTAAATATAAGTAAACTGACTGAACAGCAATCTAGTCTGAACTGGCGCATAACCAAAAAAGTCTTACATAGCAAATAGATCAATGGCTGCACTCAACTCTACTAAAGCAAGGAAATGTACGATACATGAAATGTGAATAGCTTAATGGCTTGTGAAATCTATGAAAAAACACATGAGATGCTTAGCACAAGATTTGGCCAAAAAATGTGAGCCCATCCACCAAACGTCAAGGTAATCTCAAATCGGATGGGTACCTGACCTGACTGCCTAGTGTGAACACTTACCTATGGCTAATAACATGGTAAAGCCTGCATTTATAGGAAGGTCAGAACCAACTGTGTTTGGATGTAATTAAAATCACAGCATGGTGAAGGGCGGGGCGTTCAAGTCAGAAAAAATAGTACATAGTAAATATAAGTAAACCGACTGAGCAGCAATCACAGCCCTTTACCATGCTGTGATTTTAACTACATCCAAACACAGTTGGTTCCGACCTTCCTATAAATGCAGGCTTTACCATGTTATTAGCCATAGGTAAGTGTTCACACTAGGCAGTCAAGTCAGGTACCCGTCCGATCTGAGATTACCTTGACGTTTGGTGGATGGGCTCACATTTTTTGGCCAAATCTTGTGCTAAGCATCTCATGTGTGTTTTCATAGATTTCACAAGTCATTAAGCTATTCATAAGGCTGTGAGATTGTTGGCTGCTCACACAATGTTATTGATTACTACTTCGATGCACTGTGGTAGTTCATAGAGCAGTAAAACATAACAGTTGAGATGCGCTATGTAAAACTATCCAAAACATATTTAGCATTTTACTTCCAGAACCATTGTCTGGCTTGTATGCATGATTGGTTGGACACAATGTCAGGAAAATTATGTAGGCGCTGTCTCTATTTTTAATTGCTGTAATTACACTAAGAATGAGAGAAAATGTTTCCCACACCAAGGGGGGCATTTATAAGCATGTTTATATTACATTGTCATTGTACCGGCAAAATGAGAAACATTTTATGCCAGTAAGCTACCTTCCAATAATTTCATATAAAAAAAAGACTGTGCCTATTAATTTGGCATTGTAGCGGCTAACTAAAATGAATACTATATATTGTTTGAATTATTGTTAAAACTTGTAATATCAAATTAAATGTGCAAATTATTATAATGGCCCATGCTGTTGGATTCTCTTCTCCACATACAGCTTTAGACTTATTGCCCAATGAAATAAAGAATAGGCTGTTATATGCATGAAACATTACCGATGCCATATTTTAAGAATAAAATTATGTATTTTCTTAAAAGATCTGTTTTCACATCACGTGCCTTCTTCTATTAAATTAAATTCATCTGTTCTTTATTCTTTTTTTTGCCATAATAAAAATTCACTGACTTTCTGGGGTGTCTGTTTTGCAGAGAAGACAATTTGAAAAGACAGAGTTGCTGGGATGGAGACAAGAGCAGCTTGAACCAATGATTGAGATAGGATCTGTCTCTCGGAGTACCTCAGATTCCCGGTAGGCAATGTGGCTAAACCGTAGTCACTGGAAACACCTATACCCTAGTGTAACTCAGATAAAAAGCTTTCAGCAGATAATCATCCCCTTGAAGAAGGGCCAGTGTGAGCACCAAGCACGGTCAGAGATGTCTTGTCACTCTCATGCTCTGAATTTACATCGAACATACAAGTAGGTTATCTTTACCAGAACATAAGAAGAATCTACATAGGAAAATACTGTGTAAACATTGGTCTAGTGCACAGGGTATGCCTTAGGACCTGGTGCATAAGAGACAGAAACATTAACAGTAAGCCATGTACTAAATTGTTCTCTATTACACGATATTTTCTACTGTAAAACCTGAACAGTATTCTTCTTTACCAGCATAGTGTACTGTTACAATGATTTATGATAATGCAATGATATATGATTATATCATACTAGATGGTGGCCCGATCCTAACGCATTGGGTATTCTAGATTATGTATGTAGTTTATTTATGAAGTAAACGTGAGTGAACTATGTGGCACTGTGACTGACAGAACTTGTTCAGTAAACATGACTAAACTACGTGGCACTGTGACTGACAGCTCTTGTCCAGTAAACGTGACTAAACTAATCACACTGTGACTGACAGAACTTGTTCAGTAAATGTGACTGAACTACGTCGCGCTGTGAGTGGGGGTTAAATTCCGTGCCAATATCGGCTGGTGCGACCAATCAACAACATGGGATTTCCATTACAGACAAACAGACAGAATTAGACGATTATATAGTAGATTACAATGATATATTATAATATAATATTTAACAGTATTCACCGCGCTGAGTAAAAAATACTATATAATGTGATGTAAATATCAAAAAGTAAGGTATACTGTAGAAGGGAAGTGCTCCAAAATGTATATCTTTACATAGAGATGTGTTTAGTGATATATAATTCCCCCACATGTGCTCAGTAGCCCCCTCCTCAAGCTGGTATAACAGGTTTCATTTAGGACTTAGGCCAGTGGACAATAGACTTGTGACCTTATCCCCACACACCTGGGGCTGGACACACCTCTTCTAGCTTGAGATAAAAGGCACAAGACACATGTGCTCTGTCTCTTTTGCTGTGCCTGCATGCTGGAATGATGATGGACCCACATGGCTTGAGTATACTCTGTATCCCCTTTTCTTAATAGGCCCAGTACTACTCATTAGGGTTAGCAACTAGCAAGCCATAGGTGGGAGGGTTGATATTGTATGTGTGATTTGGGTAATCGGGCAGTTAATTGATTGTTGTGATATTACTGGTTATTGTGGGTTATTACTGTGTGATACGGTTGGGATATCACTGTATACTGTAGTGGTATTACTGTATTAGAGTTGTAATATTAGTATATTGTGCATATATATATATTTATAGTCGCCAGCTTGGGTATAAATATATATGTATGTTATAGACTGCAGACTTGTGTGTGTAATAAATACCCTTTAATGATACACGGTTTTGTCTCAGTTAGTATATAGTATAAGGAATAGATAACAGTTAGTGTATAGTATAAGGTAAAGATAACGTTGAGGCATATTTAGTGGATATTAATTATTAATAGCCAAGTTTGGCAATAATAGTTAATATCGCATCTCAATAGAGGTGTAAGGAAATCCTCCTTTCATAACCATGAGGTTTGATATTTTGTGGAGGAAACCCTGTCCTTCTACATATACTCACTTTTGTAGTTGAGATAGTTGGAAATATTCATAGCGCCATAAGAGGATGAAATATCCGATGGTAGAAGCTAGTGAGATGATATGGTAATTAGTACCTGGCATCAGTATAATTATAGTGACATGCAGACTGGTTCTGAATAGTAGATAATTACTAACTCCAGTAAACAGATGAAAAAGTACTGAAACTAGTCCAAAAAAGGATAAGTGCTGGTATGCGTGAGTATTTTGTAAGACGACTGGGGTTTTAGAGGCACTTGCCTACGGGTCCAAAGGTATAAAAAAATACTGGGAATAAAAATAAAAATTATGATAAAGGCATCACAGTGTATTGAAATGATGGATAGGAGTACCAATTGTATAATGGCACTTACTGGGTTAAACCGCTGTTTGTGAGTGGGACCTAGGGACCAAGGTCCTGCAAGTCATCTAGAGATGGCCTTTAACTGTTGTCTGCCCAGTACTACTTTTAAAAGTGGTGACACAGCGTTTTACTGATAGGAAGAGCAACTGGAAGCAGTTAATAAATGTAAAGTGTTACCATCAGGGGACTTGCATTGGCGTCTGTAGAAGTCGTGTGCCTGAGGTATACTTACTGGAGTGTAAACGTTGGTGGCAAAGCGGCTGTCTGATGAGAGCGGATGCCTGACGCTGTGGGGAAAGCAGGAAGACGAGACGCCAGCACCTAGCATGCCCCGGCCGGAAGCAGACGCTGAGGACGCGGCGGAATAGGGAAGCGGGACTACTGTGACATTACTGGGAAGAAGGGACGGGTGCGCGAATGGACAGTTTTCCTACACATTTCAAGGGGTAACTCTCCTCTTCATCAGGGTTATGTCCAATCCAACTAGTGCCTCCCTTATGTGTGGGTCCATCTGCAGAGTATAGCACCTGAATTCAATTCCAAAGAAAAAAAAAACCTTTTTGTTGGGCAAATCACAGGTCATTTTCCCTAGAGTGTCTAATGAGATGTTATTGTTGCACCCTTGCTTGGAAAATGCATAATGGGCTGGCTGAGTAAGAAATTGTATAAGTATAATGAAAATTGTTTTGTATAAATAAAATGGTATATATTAAAGATGACATGAGTGTAGATTCAATGATTGTCTGCTTGATTGAGCCAAAATATCTTACGCCAGTCATGTGTGTGAAGAAGAAAAAAAAATCCAGACAACTAAAATGGATCATATGAATATAATTGATAATAACATTAAAATTAAAAAATAACCTTTATTAAGATAGATAAAAATAAAAACTATAAAAAAACTGGAAGTGTAGTGTAAATAGGGTTAGATTCATCGCTAGAGTGCATGTAGTAGTACCCTCACGATATTGGGAATGACCCCAATGGTTGAATAGCGTGCATAAAGGGAAATAAAAACATTATTTAAAATATCAGATAAATAGATGTAGGAATAATTGCATGAATAAAGATTAAAATATGAAGTGGATTGTCAATTAAAATGTATTATATGTAGTGTTGAGCGATACCGTCCGATACTTGAAAGTATCGGTATCGGAAAGTATCGGCCGATACCGGCAAAGTATCGGATCCAATCCGATACCGATACCCGATACCAATACAAGTCAATGGGACTCAGGTATCGGACGGTATTCCTGATGGTTCCCAGGGTCTGAAGGAGAGGAAACTCTCCTTCAGGCCCTGGGAACCATATTAATGTGTAAAAGAAAGAATTAAAATAAAAAATATCGCTATACTCACCTGTCCGACGCAGCCGGGACCTCAGCGAGGGAACCGGCAGCGTTGTTTGTTTAAAATTCGCGCTTTTACTTGGTTACGTGAGGTCCCGGCTTGTGATTGGTCAGGGCGGCCATGTTGCCGGGACGCGGACCAATCACAGCAAGCCGTGACGAAATTACGTCACGGCTTGCTGTGATTGGTCCGAGTCCCGGCAACATGGCCGCCATTAACCAATCACAAGCCGTGACGTCACGGGAGGCTGGACATGCGCGTATTTTGAAAAGCGCGCGTGTCCAGCCTCCAGTGACGTCCCGGCTTATGATTGGTCACGGCGCCATGTTGCCGGGACGCGGACCAATCACAGCAAGCCGTGACGAAATTACGTCACGGCTTGCTGTGATTGGTCCGCGTCCCGGCAACATGGCCGCCATTAACCAATCACAAGCCGTGACGTCACGGGAGGCTGGACACGCGCGCTTTTCAAAATACGCGCATGTCCAGCCTCCCGTGACGTCCCGGCTTGTGATTGGTTAATGGCGGCCATGTTGCCGGGACGTCACTGGAGGCTGGACACGCGCGCTTTTCAAAATACGCGCATGTCCAGCCTCCCGTGACGTCACGGCTTGTGATTGGTTAATGGCGACCATGTTGCCGGGACGTCACTGGAGGCTGGACACGCGCGCTTTTCAAAATACGCGCATGTCCAGCCTCCCGTGACGTCCCGGCTTGTGATTGGTTAATGGCGGTGTTGGAATAAGTTTAAATGCAACAACTCCATTCCTGTTGTAGTCTGCATTGAATGTCTATGAGTGTTCATTTGTCAGCTATGCTGTGATTGTTAAAGTTTGTAAAAAAAAAAAAAAAAAAAGGGTCAGAGGACACTCACTGATTGCATCAGTCTGCTGCTGTTTCCTTCACAGAGAGACATGTGTTACATGGACTAGATTATATTGGTAGTTACTGTCAAAGCTTTCTTATTTTGTTCCAGTTCAAGCTGCATATATTAAACACAGTTTGCCTTACGTTGGATTCTGCTGCTTATATGAAGTAACACGCGCTGCTGTGGTAATACTCCGGCTAACAGGTTATGGGCCCAGCCACCGGAAAGTAAATGGTAAAAAGCCCAGTCACCGGAATAAGCAGCGAGCCAAGCGCAGACAGCACAGAGGAACCCCCGGAATACAAGGACACCGGAACGCAAAGGTACCGCAGTGTACAGAGCACCGGACAGCGCAGCTTAAAGGGCCAGTAACAAACAAAAAAAAAAAAAAGAGGTACAAGAGACAAGAATGTCTACAGAAAGGAATGCAGTGAAGTACACAGTGCCAAGTCTCACAAATCACAATTACAGCTCCTGGAAATTCAAGGTAAAGATGTTACTTATAAGAGAGGGTACATGGAAATGTATTGAACAGCCTGTGCCTGACCCAGTACCGGGTGATTGGCTAGAGACTGATCAGAAAGCACAAAGCACTATTTCCCTCAGCATAGATGATAACCAGATTGTACATGTATGCAAATGTGATACTGCAAAGAAAATGTGGGAAGAATTACAGAAAGTGCATGAAAGGTCAAATCTCAGCAATAAGCTATATCTTATGAGAAAGCTGTATCAGTCTAAATTAAATGATGGCCAGCATATGCAGGACTATATCAGAAACACCCTAGAGATTGTGGAGCGCCTAAGGGGTATTGGTGAAGAAATTAAAGATTTTCATGTTGCTGCATTACTATTAAGTGGTCTTCCAGAAAGTTATGACACGCTTGTGACTGCATTAGATGCCAGACCAGATGATGAACTCACACTAGAATATGTGAAAGGGAAACTTGCAGATGAATACAAGAGAAAGTCAGAGACTATTAGCAATAATATATGCAAAGCAGAAACAGCATTAAAGACACAGTACTTTTCTAAAGCTCAGAGTCATTTAAAGGAAACTCGTGAATGTTTTGTCTGTAAAAAGCCTGGTCACCTTAAAGCAGACTGCAGAGTGTGGAAAGCAAGAATGAATCAGTTTAAAAAGCAGGACAGTCATCAAAAGGTTAAAACAGCTGTAAAGAAGGAAGATGCATGTATTGCGACTGCATTTGGGGTCAGCACAAGCCCATATGCAAACCATGTTTGGTGTATTGACTCTGGAGCGACTGCTCACATGACACGTGATAAGGATTTCTTCATTAATCTAGATGAAAGCAAGTCTGAAAAGGTAATTTTAGCTAATGGTCACTATATGACATCAGAAGGAATAGGAGATGGTTATTTCCATTGTCAAGTTCAATCCTCAGCACAAGTCAGAAAAATCCCAGTTAAAGACGTGCTGTATGTTCCCAAACTTGAAAGTAACCTTTTATCTGTAAAGAAGCTTGCACAACAAGGAAATATAGTTACATTTAAGGATGACAGATGCATCATTTCAAAGAAGGGTCATACCCTTGCCGAAGGAAAAATCAAAGATGAACTTTATCAGCTGAAATGCAATGAAACTGTTTACAGTGCTAGACAAGATTTTCATAAGGACTGTATTCATGTGTGGCACAGACGCCTAGGCCACAGAGATCCAGAAGCAGTAAAGAAACTAGCTCAACTTGCAAATGGTATTGCAATCAACCAGTGTAATCAAACAATGAAGTGCACAAGTTGCCTAAAAGGGAAAATGTCCAGAAAATCGTTTCCTAAAGTAAGCACTACTAAATCTGCACAGATACTGGATTTGATACATACAGATGTGTGTGGTCCAATGAGTGTTCTTACTCCCAGCAAGAAGAGATATTTTCTCACATTCATTGATGATTATTCCAGATATACTGTTACTTACCTACTTCAAAGTAAAGATGAAGTTCCACAGAAACTTGAAGAATATCTTGCTGCAGTTCTTAACAAATTTGGAAGAATACCAAAGGTACTGCGAGCAGATAATGGAACTGAATATACAAGTGGTAAAGTGCAAACCATCCTGAAAAAGAATGGAATCGTGTTCCAGACAACCGTTCCATACAACCCAGAGCAGAATGGCACAGCAGAGAGAAAGAACCGAACTCTTTGTGAAAGTGGAAGAAGTATGCTATTTGATGGAAACCTACCTACAACATATTGGGGAGAAGCCATCATGACTGCTACCTATCTTCAAAATCGACTGCCAAGTAAAGCTACAAGTAAAACTCCGTATGAGCTATGGAACTGTGAGAAGCCCAACCTGAAGCATCTCAGGATATTCGGAAGCAAAACTTTTGTGCATGTTCCCAAAGAAAAACGTTCTAAGTGGGAATCTCATGCAAAGGAAGGAGTTCTTGTGGGGTACAGTGAAACTCAGAAAGGATACAGAATCCTGCATCCACAGACCAACACAGTAACAATCAGCAGAGATGTAGTGATTGATGAAAACTCAGTATCGCTCAAATTTCATGAGGTTACGCAAATAATTCAACCTAAGGAACAAGAATTTCAGTCAGTGATTCCAGACATTGAAGAGAATCTCAAAGAAAATACTGAAGTCTGGATATGCTCTGAAAGTACTGAAAAAGAAACAGAAGAACCAAGCCAACCTCAGGAGATCAGAAGATCAGAAAGATCAAATAAAGGAATTCCAGCTAAACGCCTTTCTTATATGGTCAGATCAATTCCAGAAGAAGAGCCACAGTCATGGCAGGAAATGCAAAAACTGCCTATTCATAAGAAGCAAAAATGGATAAAAGCTGCTGATGAAGAAATGGAATCCCTTCATAAGCTCAAAACATGGGAGCTCACAGAGCTACCTCAAGGCAAGAAAGCAATTGGATGTAAGTGGGTCTTTAAGAACAAATATGACTCCGAAGGTAATATTCACCGTTTTAAAGCAAGATTGGTCGCAAAAGGATATTCACAAAAATATGGTGAAGATTATGATGCTACTTTTGCTCCAGTTGCCAAGCAAACTACATTCAGAACTTTATTATCCATAGCTGCTGTTCAGCAGATGAAAGTAAGACATTTTGACATCAAAACAGCCTTTCTACATGGAGACATTGAAGAAGAGCTGTACATGACTCAACCAGAAGGCTATGTTAAAAGGGGTAAAGAGAACCTTGTTTGCAGAATGCAAAAATCTCTCTATGGCCTTAAGCAATCAGCAAGAGCATGGAACACTAAGATGAACAAAGTGTTAATCGACGAAGGATTTAAAAGGTCTCAAGCGGATCCATGTTTGTATACAAAAAGTGTATCACAAGATTGGATGTATGTTATTCTATATGTGGATGATGTAATAATAGCGCATCAAGAAGAGAGAGAAATTTCAAAACTAGGTCAAATTCTGAACAAGCATTTCGAGACCAAGGACCTTGGAGATGTGACATACTATTTGGGAATCCAAATCCAGAGAGAGGAAGATGGAAGTTTTCTTCTTAATCAAAATTCTAAAATCTCCACAGTTCTAAACCAGTTTGGAATGTCAGAAGCCAAAGGCATATCAACTCCAATGGATCCATCTTACCTAAAATTGGAAGGAGAAGAAGATCTGCTACCCACAAATGACAGTTACAGACAAGCAGTGGGGGCACTTCTATACATAGCAACCACAACCCGTCCAGATATCTCAGCCACAGTGGGAATTCTCTGCCGACGTGTAAGCAAGCCACGCCAAAGAGATTGGAATGCAATTAAGAGACTTCTTCAGTATCTTAAGGCAACCCAAGAGTTAAGTCTAAAGATTTCTGCATCAGGAGATCTAATTCTCAGAGGATATGTAGATGCAGATTGGGCTGGAGACTCAAGTGATCGAAGATCAACAAGTGGTTACTTGTTCAAGTTAGGACACACTTCAATCTCATGGTCGAGTAGAAAACAAGTGTCAGTTGCATTGTCTTCTACAGAAGCAGAATATACATCAGCTGCTCATGCAAGTCAAGAGTTAATTTGGTTGAAGCAACTTTTGGAAGAATTCGGCAAACCACTAGCTGAACCAACTGTTATCTATGAGGACAACCAAGGATGTATCAAGCTCGCCAGCAGTGAAAGGATAAGTGCAAGAACAAAGCACATTGATGTTAAACATCATCACTTGCGTGACTTAGTAGAGCGTGAAGTTCTAAAGTTTGTTTACTGTGAATCTGACAAGATGTTAGCAGATGTTTTGACAAAGCCATTGTCAAGAGCCAAGTTTGAAGAATTCAGAACTGCAATGGGACTAACAGGATAAGCAGTTGTTGAGTGGGGGTGTTGGAATAAGTTTAAATGCAACAACTCCATTCCTGTTGTAGTCTGCATTGAATGTCTATGAGTGTTCATTTGTCAGCTATGCTGTGATTGTTAAAGTTTGTAAAAAAAAAAAAAAAAAAAGGGTCAGAGGACACTCACTGATTGCATCAGTCTGCTGCTGTTTCCTTCACAGAGAGACATGTGTTACATGGACTAGATTATATTGGTAGTTACTGTCAAAGCTTTCTTATTTTGTTCCAGTTCAAGCTGCATATATTAAACACAGTTTGCCTTACGTTGGATTCTGCTGCTTATATGAAGTAACACGCGCTGCTGTGGTAATACTCCGGCTAACAGGCGGCCATGTTGCCGGGACGTCACTGGAGGCTGGACACGCGCGCTTTTCAAAATACGCGCATGTCCAGCCTTCCGTGACGTCACGGCTTGTGATTGGTTAATGGCGGCCATGTTGCCGGGACGCGGACCAATCACAGCAAGCCGTGACGTAATTTCGTCACGGCTTGCTGTGATTGGTCCGCGTCCCGGCAACATGGCCGCCCTGACCAATCACAAGCCGGGACTTCACGTAACCAAGTAAAAGCGCGAAATTTAAACAAACAACGCTGCCGGTTCCCTCGCTGAGGTCCAGGCTGCGTCGGACAGGTGAGTATAGCGATATTTTTTATTTTAATTCTCTTTTTTACACATTATTACATTAATGTTGTTGCGATACCCGATACCCGATATCACAAAAATATCGGATCTCGGTATCGGAAATTCCGATACAGCAAGTATCGGCCGATACCCGATACTTGCAGTATCGGAATGCTCAACACTAATTATATGTTAAAATGCATATAGTTCTAGTTCTTGGTTAAGGCCGTTCGGGTACTACCACTATTAAAAAGCAAACAGTTTTAAAAACACCATCGCCGGGCTTCGTACAATGTTGAAAACAGCTGACATGTTGCTGCTTTGAGGTGGGCTCACCACCGGAGCCCACCTCAAAGCGGGGGATACTGCCAGCCAACGTACTATCCCGTCAGCTGGCAGAAAGGGGTTAACTGCTTCCAGTTGCTCTTCCTATCAGTAAAACGCTGTATCCCCACTTTTACAAGCAGTACTGGGCAGACTACAGTTAAGGCCGGTTTCACACGTCAGTGGCTCCGGTACATGAGGTTACAGTTGCCTCACGTACCGGAGCCACTGACACATGTAGACACATTAAAATCAATGCATCTGTGCAGATGTCATTGATTTTTTGCGGACCGTGTCTCCGTGTGCCAAACACGGAGACATGTCAGTGTTCATGGGAGCGCACGTATTACACGGACCCATTAAAGTCAATGGGTCCGTGTAAAACACGTACCTCACACGGACTTTCTCCGTGTGGCGTGCAGGAGACAGCGCTCCAGTAAGCGCTGTCCCCCCCACATGGTGCTGAAGCCGCCATTCATATCTTCTGTGCAGCAGCGTTTGCTGCAAAGAAGATATGAATAATAGTGTTTAAAAGAAAGATCTATCTGTCCGCCGCCCCCCCACCCCCTGTGCGCCCCCCCACCCCCTGTGAGCCCCCCCTGCTGTTCTGAAAATACTCACCCGCCTCCCTCGCAGTGTCCTGTCCTGGTCTGCTCACCTTCTACTGTATGCGGTCCCGTGGGGCCGCCGATTAGATTCATGAATATGTGGCTCCACCTCCCATAGGGGTGGAGCCGCCTATTCATGACTGTAAATGAGCGGCCTCACGTGACCGCATACAGTAGAAGGTGCGCGGCCAGGACAGGAAGCAGTGACAGCCAACGAGGGAAGCGGGTGAGTATTTTCAGAACAGCGGGGGGGGCGCACAGGGAGTGGGGGGGCGCACAGGGGGTGGGGGGGCGGGGGACAGATAGATCTTTCTTTTAAACACTATTATTCATATCTTCTATGCAGCAAACGCTGCTGCACAGAAGATATGAATCGCGGCTTCAGCACGATGCAGGGGACAGCGCTAAACTTTAGCGCTGTCTCCTGCACGCTCCGTGTGGTACCCACTCGGCACTTTTCCGGTACCGGAATTATCTGGACGTGTGGGACAGGCCTCAAGGCCATCTCTAGATGACTTGCAGGATCTAGGTTCCTAGGTCCCACTCACAAACAGCGGTTTAACCCAGTAAGTGCCATTATACAATTGGTACTCCTATCCATCGTTTCAATACACTGTGATCCCTTTATCATAATTTTTATTTTTATTTCCAGTATTTTTTTTACCTTAGGACCCGTAGGCAAGTGCCTGTAAAACCCCAGTCATCTTACAAAATACTCACGCATACCAGCACTTATCCTTTTTTGGACTAGTTTCGGTACTTTTTCATCTGTTTATTGGAGTAAGTAATTATCTACTATTCAGAACCAGTCTGCATGTCACGATAATTATACTGATACCAGGTACTAATTACCATATCATCTCTCTAGCTTCTACCATCGGATATTTCATCCTCTTATGGCTCTATGAATATTTTCCAACTATCTCCACCACAAAAGTGAGTATGCCTTACTTTTTGATATTTACATCACATTATATAGTCTTTTTACTCAGGCTGGTGAATACTGTTATATATTTATATACCTTTCAGTTCCTTCTACTAACAGGGTTAGACACAGCACCTGTTTATTCACCAGCAGCAGTCTAGCACTTTTTTTTTTCTTCTCTCCCCTAGTGGATAGCGCCAGTGTTTTCTAGTATTATAATATATATAATATAATTATAATATAATATTACAGGATATTTTCCCCTTAAAATCTCTATAGCACTCTTCTTTACAGGCATATTGTATAATGGAATGTATAATGTCATTATAACAGTACTTTATACTTGTAAAGAATTATTCTGTAGATGTGTAAGGTGAAAATGTCATGAAATATTGTATTATCATTTAGTTTTCATCTTAAAAGGAACCTATCATGTCATTTTAGCATGTAAACTGTCCCCCAGTACATTGTTCATGATTCAATGTGCATCACTAACACGTTTTTTCATTAAAAACGATGCTGTATTCATGTGCAAAAAACACTTTATATTTATATTATAATTTATATTTGTTAGATTGTACCTGCTCATTTAGTCATGAGATGGGCTTCATTTTGTCCGAAATAGCCCTCCCTGCTATTTGTTATCTGCTGGTGCATGAACTGTTTTTTTTTCCTGTTATACCTTTGTGCCCAGAAGAGGCTGTTTTGTTTTGTAACCATTGGAGTTTTATGGAAGCAATAAATCTTCACATGTGTGGACCAGATTGCATTGCCTGAATGCTAACGGCTGGCGAAGAGCGTGAAATCCCTAAAACTTTCATTGCTAAATACATCAAGTTTATGCAAAGACACAATATTTACAGTGTTAACCCTTATTTTTGATGACTTCTGCAATTCGCCCTGGCATATAGAATATCAGTTTCTGGGCAAAATCCTGACTGATGGCAACCCACTGTTGCTTATTCTGAGCTTATCAGAATTTCTGTGTTTTTGCTTGTCCATCATGCTGCTAAGGATTGACCATAGGTTATTTATGGGATTGAGATTTGGGAAGTTTCTTGGCCATGCACTCAACATTTTAATGTTTTGTACACTGAGTCACTTACTTATCCATTTTGCCTTGTGATATTGAGCTCCTTAAGTCTGGGAAAATCATTGTTCACCATCAGCTTGTTCATGGATGATTGGGAGAAGTTGCCCTTGGAGGACATTTAGATGCCATTCTTTATTCATGGCACTGTTCTTAGGCATAATTGTAAGTGAGTGCACTCCCTTGTATGAAAAGAAATACAACACAAATGGTCTCAGGATGCTTTACTTTTGTTATGATTCAGGACTCAAGGTAGCACTCACCTTTTCTTCTCCAGACAATTGTTCCTCTAGATGTCCCAAACCAAAAATGTAACTGTGGGTTAGGTAGGTGCATGTCTCCTAATGCTGTTAGCAGGGGGGTGCCATCAGGCCATTTCTGCCATGAGACATCTTGCATCATGCAGCAGTCTGAGCTGTCTCCAAGGAATATTATTTTGGAAGTGTTATACAGTTGTTCCCCACACAAGATGTTAAATTAAGAGCCAGCTCAGAAAACCAGTACAATACCAGCTCCGTGCTGTCAATCGACACAAATGCAATTGAAGCTCTTAGCACCAGCACTGGGGTCGAGGTGATGTTCAGCTACATGATGAGGTCAACTGATCACACTGTCAATGTCCCTTCTGTATCACAGAGAAGGTGAAGACGTGCTCCATGGATATAGAATTTATTGGTTGACGAAATAGCGTAAAGTGGACAAAATACAGAGGAGGGAAAAGTGTGTGGAGGGGCACAGTATAGAGAGGGGGCAGTAGTGAGGGGACAGTATGGATAAGGGGCAGCAGTGAGGAACAATATGAAAGCACAGTGTGAAGCGAAAGCCCAGAAAGTTCACTATGTCAGGTTTTTTATGCGTTAAAGAACAGCTGCAGAACAGGGGACCCCGGGGGAATACCAGGATGGGCCCAGTATGTGGAACATATATACCATGATGGGGTCTTGTAAACCAGGATGAGGGACATGTATACCCGGATAAGGGGCACATATACTAGGATGTATATAGTTGGAAGGGGCACAGGATGGGGAACATACAGTTATGGCTGAATGTGTTGGCACCCTTGTTACTGTTGTAGAAAATGAAGTATTTCTCCCAGAAAATTATGGCAATTTCACATTTTTTGTTATAAACTTATTTCCTTTGTGTGTATTTGAACAATGAAAATAGGAGAAAAAAAGGAAAATTGGGCATAATTTCACACAAAACTCCAAAACTGGGCTGTACAAAATTGTTGGCATCCTCAACTTAATATTTGGTTGCACCTCCTTTGGAATAAATAACTGCAATCAATCACTTCCTATAACCATCAACAAGCTTTACATCTGTCAACTGGAATTTTGGACCACTCTTCTTTTGCAAACTGCTCCAGGTCTCTCATATTTAAAAGGTGCCATCTCCCAAGAGCAATTTTAAGATCTATCCACATGTGTTAACAGAATTTATATCCGGACCCATTGCTGGCTACTTCAGAACTGTCCAGCACTTTTTTTCCATCCATTTCTGGGTGCTTCTTGAAGTATGTTTGGGGACATTATCCTGCGGGAAGGCCCATAACCTAGGACGCAAACCCAGTTTTCTGACATAGGGGCACTACATTGCGAACAAAAATCATTTGGTACTCTTCAGATTTCATGATGCCTTGCATACAGTGATGGCACTCAGTGTCAGAGGCAGCAAAACAACCCAAAAATATCTTTGAACCTTCACCATATTTGACTTTAGATACTGTTCTTTTCTTTGTAGGCCTCATTTCGTTTTCGGTAAACAGTAGACTGATGTATTTTACCAAAAAGCCAAATCTTGGTCTCATCTGACCACAAGAGGCTTTCCCGGAAGAATTTTGGCTTACTCATGTGCAATCAAGCTTTTTTATATGTTTGTGTCAGCAGTGACATCCTCCTGGGTCTCCTGCTATAGCGTTTCATTTCATTCAAATGTCGATTTATAGTTCACACTGACCCTGATGAACCCTGAGCCTGCAGAACAGCTTGAATTTCTTTGGAACTCTCTATTAACTTTATAAAGGGAGGCTAAAAGATCATGTTAGCTTTCTTTCTGTCCACAAATCATTTAGTGCTATGAATTATGAAAATGTGTCAATCCCAGAAGAAATGTATTAAAAATTTAATATGGCATCTGTTGAAAAATATATGCTCATCTGAAATGTGTAGCCCTGGTTAGCAGTGCAGAAATAAACCTACTCATGGTAAAGTTCTCTGAGAGGACTATGTTTGGCTTCTTCTAGTTTGTGTTTACTATGCTCCATAGTGACGTATCCCAGGAATGCACATCTATCACATTTCTGACATTTCCCTGTTTAAAAATGAAGGTCTATTTTTTGGTTGAATGTGGACATGTAATTTTAAGTGTTGGTTTAGATTCCTACACAATGCCCCAATTGTTATAATTTGTCCTCTATAGCTCCAAGTACTAACCTTCTTACTAACCATTGTTTATGCTGACCTTGGTCAAGTAATATACACCCTGGTGTAAGTTCATGGTGCATCAGATATCAGGACTACTACCATACTTTAGAAACCAGATCAGTGTAGTGAATAGTTACATTCCAGTTTTTGGTGTTTTGTGATGTTGATGATAATAATCATCATTGATTTAGCATATTTTACATCAATTTACAATTCAGAAGATATATGTAAAGTGTAATAAGTAGTAATTCGCTCAAGAAGAATGAACAATGACCTTGCTCACATGAGTTTGCAGTGTAAGAAATGGCATAAATGACAAAATACATTCATTGCTTAATTTGTATTAATTAGATTACCTGGACTAATGCATTTGCTATATGTTTGTGTGTTAACGTGCTATAAGCGCAGGCTGAATGGTTCAACTTCTTACAAATAAAGCCCACATGCTTGGGCAACTTCCATAATAATGCAACGGTCATACTGTCAGTATTTTGTCAGTATTTTATATCAGTATTTGTAACCAAAACCAAGAGTGGAACAATCAAAGGAAAAAGTTTAATAGAAACACGTAACCACTTCTGTATTTATCACCCACTACTAGTTTTGGATTACAAACACTGATGTGAAATACGGACCATATACTGAATGTGTGACCATAGTGTCCCAAATTCAGTGGGACAGTCCCATCACATGAGAACTTTTTTCCCGGCTTCATTACTCACCTCGCTTTGACGTCTTCATCACTCCGTAGCTCCTCCTCAGGAACGGTGTTGCTCTCTGCTCAGTGCATAAATTATATTACTTGCATCTCCTGTGTTTGGAGCTTCCAGGACGCAAACTCATATCGCCATGTTCACAGACAGCAGCCCTATGGATGAGCCACCTCTCATAATAATATACTTAATAGAATTTGGTATTCTTGTTATGGTGGGCCACTGTGGAGGCGCCAGATGTTGCAGAAGAGCCAGCTGGGCATGTAGTCCCACTGGCAACAGATAATGATGTCACAGTAACTGAAGTAGGTCACTGGACCCCTCCACATTTCCCTCGTGTCCACAACAATTGTCAATAGCGGGAGGTGGCATTTGTGGATGGTATGGGACCCCCTGGGGCACTCCTATGGCAGTGGTGTCTGGGTGTAGGTTTTGGTGAGCCCATGGTGTTTGTGCAATCTCAAGCAGCCAGACATACAGGTGAACTCAGTGTCTCTGCTGTCTGCCAGGCTGAATGCTTGCATCATGCCAAAGTTCAGCCTGGCAACTAGATGTAGCAGAAATAGACTCATCAAGGGACAAATGTATTTTCTTCACATTGGACAGGTGACGGATATGGTTGATTATTATTTTAATTCTTTTACAGGGAACATGGTCTTCAGTGAATACATTTTTTTTCTTTTTAATTAAAATTAAGGTGTCAGTGCCTTTATTTGAATTAAAGGACTTTATTCAGGGTGAATTTTGTTTACAATATGACTATTGGGTTAGTATGTCAGGTGTCTTATAATATACATCTCCATTACTCACTTCAATTGACACCGCACCCAGGGAAGTGGGAAAAATTGAGGATAAGCACCATATCTGGGGCAGCTGAGAGCTGATGTTTTTAGTCTAGGAGGGGGCAAATATTTATAGCGCCTTCCTAGCCTATTAATAATAGCCCGCAACTGTCTGCCTAGCCTTTGCAGGCTATTAATTTTAGGGTGGACCCTATGCCATATTTTAAAGAGGTCCTCCATTTTAATAACCAGTAAAGGCTTAGTATACAGCTGTGAGCTGATATTAATAGCCTGAGAAGCTCCATGCTTATTACCCACTTCCCAGGTTATAAACATCAGCCCCCAGCTGTTTTCTTTCCTTGTGCTGGTTAATAACAGTTTGGGGATCACACTCTCTGATGGTTAAGAAAACTTCGGGGATCCCAATTTTGGGTAATTTATTGATATATTAAATAAACACATGTACAGTAAGCTACACAAGTACTGTACTAATTATACATTACATGTGACTGACATCTTTCTTTCTATTCTATCGGATCCAAAGAGCAGTCGTAAATCACTGCACATCGAGTTGGAAGAATGTCTCAAGTGGGGTACCACAGGGCTCTGTCCGGGGCCATGTATTGTTCAACATCTTTATCAATGATTTAGGTGAAGGAATTGAAGGTAAACTGATTAAATTTGCTGATGACACAAAGCAAGGAGGGATAGCTAATACTAGAGAAGAGAGAGAGAGAGGATTCAAAAAGATATAAATAAACTGGAGCAGTGGGCAGCAACTAGCATAATGGTTTTTATCAGGGAAAAATGCATAGTACTACATCTGGGCAATAAAAATGAAAAAAGCATATACAGAATGGGAGGAATAGGGCTAAGCAACAGCACATGTGAAAAAGACATGGGTTAACTAATAGATCACAGACTGAACATGAGTCAACAGTGCGATGCAGCAGCAAAAAAGGCAAATACAATTCTGGGATGTATTAACAGATGCATACAGTCTAGATCACATGAAGTCATTATTGCCCTCTACTCCTCTTTGGTCAGATCTCATCTGGAATAATGTGTCCAGTTTTGGGCACCACATCTTGTGATAGAAATATATATATCATGTAGATCTCACTTGCATGTATACTGCTCTATAATCATATATACTCATATACTCACAGCTAATGTATACATTATAATCAATGGTTTAAAATGGCTGACATAAACTGATATAAGCCAGACCAACTGTATGG